>NC_083346.1:48935714-49609881 GCF_019175385.1 Lycium barbarum
TCAAATATACAGAAACATGTACAACAAAAGATATGTACCAAAAATATGGGCTCCGGATCAAAGGGAGCACTCCAAAGTAGCAGAATATGTATCCTACACTGGCGGGTCACCAGAACGAACGTCTGTACCTGCGGGCATGAAACGCAGCCCCCGAAGAAAGGGGGTCAGTACGAAATATGTACTGAGTATGTAAAGCAAGAAATATAGTAATCCAAATCATAACTGAAGTGAGAAGTACGGAAAATGGATACAGAGTTAGTATATCAAAACCTTTTCTGAAAACATAAATCATGCATAGGGTTCAGGAACGTGGTCGCCACTCCGATGCTGGCGCCACAACACATCATACTCCAGAAGGTTTCAAATCTCCGTACAATCCCCGAACATATCGTATCATCATAGTATATCACAACATCAGAACACATCATATGCCATATCACATCATAACGCCGTATATAAGCGGTACCCGGCCCTATGGCGAGGAACTCGGGAACCGTAACACATCATACTGCTGAATATCACATAGTGCGCACGATGACAAAACCGGCCCGGGATCCGGCAAACGATGTAATAGTGGTATGCACGAGCGGAGTAGTGAGAAAACCATATGCATATAAATAGATAAATTAATTTTAGTGCAAGAAAGTTACAAGCTTTTGAAGTACAGAACCTTCTAAAACATTTCATAAGCCATATTTGGAAATTCAAGTAACAATCATATTAGGTAACTTTCAAATACCGTTATGGATCAAGTCAAACGGCGGCTTTGGGACCATATGTACGTATCAAAATATATATCAAAGACCTTAGGCATATCAATTATCTTTCGAACAACATTCGGAAACATACCAACTAGGATTCTTCGAACATCATAAATACATATCAACCCATATGGAATAGCTTATGGAAGTCAAAGACATTGGCCATCCTAGTGGCTCTAAGAATAGGATTTTCGTGAAATTATACATATACGTCAAATGCTCGTTTCATAAAGACCATGCCAAAAGAAAGAAAGGTTAGGCTTTACATACCTCGATCGCTCCCTAACAAATCCCGACTCAAGTCTCGGGCTCCCCAAGATCTACAATAACATTATTAATTACCAAACGTTAGCTACAAGTACTTAGAAATTCCATTCTAACTAGTACTTGTCTACAGAAATTTCGGCAGCATCTCCCCTGTATATTCGCCTATCCGAATTTCCAATTGCTCTCCTATTGACACAAAAATACCAACAATAACATATGGACATAACCATATCTTCAATTATTTTATTTCAACAAGAACAACAACATATCAAAACAGCCCCCAACTATAACATAACGATGCCCGAAATTCAAACGAACACTTACAACACACCAAGCAGCCCATATACACGTCTTACACCTTATTTCATGTAATCTTTTCAGCAAATTTCAGGGAAATACAACAGCAGCCACACGACACCACATCATCTATTCATATGCAAGTAAACCACATTATTATCTCTATAATCCTTACAACAACCCACAACAATTTTAACTCCAACTCTAACCATTAAATTCCTTCATTCTCATCACATAATCCATGATTACAACAACCAAAATATTAATTCAAATCAGTCCATCAAATTTCAATTAAAACAGCCCCTACGGCATTCAACAACATTCCAACATTCGTGCAATTCATGTTACCAAGTTACAACTATGCTTCAACATCAAGATACATAATTTCATGGCTTCAACCATGCTTCAACATCAAGATACATAAACCTTTTGTATACAACACACATCTACCAAGCTATACAAGTCTAAACTACTTCCAAAACATGTAGAAAAGAATTGAATCTTACCTTAGAGACAAGCTCTAATTTTCACCATGTAATGTCTCCAAGAACAGCCATGGCCGTGAGTTGCCATGGCTGCTATGATCTCCATCTTTTTCCTCCTCTTGATCTTCAAATATCTCCAATTAATTGTGCAGAAGGGGGCAAAAATGGGCTGGCCGAAAGCTCCCAAAAATGGTTGCCATGGCCGTGACCTCTTTCTCCTTTACAAGCTTATGAATGCTTCTCTTTTAAGTCTTGTTTTAAAATGTTGAATTGTAATGTTAGTGGATGAATTAGTCATCAAAATAACATTATGTGTTTCCTATAAAGTGGACATGTGTCCACTCTTGTGACATATGTCCATTTTTCATTCAATCACCAATCAAATTTAGCCATGTGTCGTGGGGCCCACTTAGTGGTATAATTAGCTTAATTAATCATAAATCCCCACTTAACAATATAATCATGGCTAATTAGTCCCTAGTCTTCAATAATAATATTTAGCTCAAATTGAAGGCAACGCAACTTACCACGCTTTTCTCTTCATGAGCTTCGGGATTCGGGACTCGGATTTTTGATCAAAATGGTTTCCTTTGCATAAAAGTTCTCTCCCTCTCTCTCTAATGTTCTTGGAGGCTCTTAGATGCAAATGACCAGCCCTCAAATGAATTTGTTATATATATCAACGTTAATGGGCCTCATGGGCCGAAACATACTCATGGGCCGAAATGTGAGTGCTTGGATCGGGTCTCAAGTAGCTACCCCGCCATCGCAACTTCCATCGTTCATATCTCCTTATCCCGATATCATTTTGACGAGCGGTTTGCTGCGTTGAAAACTAGACTCGATGAACTTCATTTTAGGCTTTTGAAACACCTTAAAAATCTTCATATACTAGGATATATTCCTCCAACAAGATGGGATAAAAATCTGGTCCGAGATTTTACTGAAGTTGTTCTGATTCATTTCGTTTAAATTTGTTTAACTTCTAATCCTCTTCCAACCCTAATGTAACCTCTTATACATACATATACATACTCATATACATACATAACAATCCATACACGTCTCGAAGGGTCCGGATAATCACGATAACCTTAAACGTAACTAGAGAACTTACGAAGCTTCGACGAAACTCCAATCGCAAAAATATATTCATATCTTTTGTCCCTCTTCTATATCACTACTAATAATCTCAAATACTTTAAAAGGGCACTCACATTACCTCATATACGTGCTCATAACGTGATTTCAAATCCTTTAGGTTACGATGTCACCTCGGGATACTTAAGGCAACCATATATATATAACGATATTCTTACTAATTCGATTAACTTTCCTTGAACTTTCTTAACTCATTCTTTCTTGTCTTAATTCAAATAGCACAGACTCTTACGGGGTGTAACAAAGCGGATGAGAGAAATGCAAGTGTAAGATGAAAACAACTGACACTGCAATACAATTAATGGGAATACTTAAACTTCAAGTGAGATCCCTTGCTGAAACAAGTTAGTAAGATTTGAAAGCCAGCAATAAACGGATAGAAGTCAGGATGGTATTTGAGACAGTGCTGAGAATTATTGGTAAATATCTTGGATAATATGACATTAGAAAGTGGATGCTTATAAAAAGGAAGAATACGACAAGAAAATGGTGACGAGTAACTTAAGAGATATTATAAAGAATAGAAATGCTATACCGGATTGGAGGTTGAGACGTTGGCAATGGGGTTGCTTGCCAATGATATTGTGACTTATAAGTAGCAAAGAAGAAGGGATAGGGAATCTCCTATAGTAGAATATGAGAAAATTGAATGGTAAGTAAAGGAAGGGAAAGGAGTACGACAAGATAGACAGCAAGTGAGTTTTAGTACAAATAAGATATGTAAAGCAGAATGAACCAGGAGAAGGAAAGACTATGACTAAGATTTGATGTACTTTGTACAAGTTATACAAGAATAGTTGTGCGATCTATGCATATTGGTATGTTAAGAATGAGACCCAGTGAGTACTTGATAAGAAGAGTAAGGATTCAGTAATAACAATGTTGTTACGATGTTTTGGATACATTAGGGAAAGGTGTAAGATGGTTTGAACCAAAGTACCGAGATGAAATTAGCACTGAGGGCAAAATCCATAGTTGAGCCTTGATATCAATTGAAAGATATAAGAGGAGAATGTAGGATTTACATAAAGACTAGTGAGGCGACGCTAAGGTATTTCTTAGGCTGATTTGAGCACCTACACATACTCTTGTAAAGATTGCAATATGATGCGTGATAGGAGAACTAAGAGAAAATTTAAGTAAAGGGGCAATAGACCTTTACTTAAGAAACGACAACAAGATAATATGCCTAAAATGACACGAGATAATATGCCTAAAATGTTACAAGTTGGATTAAGGGAAGTTGTGAAACGGTTTAACCGAGACGGTCAGAACAAATGCGTTACTGGTTACTGGGTGATAGTGAATTTATATGTCAAATCAAGAGAAATTCTTTCAGAATTATACTAGTTAATAATAGACAGATCACAGAGCAGCTATGTGAAGTTATAATATGAGGGAACTCTAGCGCTATTTGATAGCCAACCCTAAGATCGAGATCAAGAGCTGAAAGCAAAGTGACAGTTGAGAACCTTTAAAAGAAAGTCGAGAAGTGACACATGATGCGAAAGATTCCAGAACATGGACTGTAACAGCAGAGCAATGCAAGGTTATCGGAGTAAAATAATGTTATACCTTGGGAAAGTTCATTTTATCCGTAGAGTCTTTGAAGGGTCTAAAAGTTACCGGAGGTATGAAATACTCCAAGAATTGTAAAGTCTAATAAACCGATGAGGGATGTCTGCACGTTACAAAATCTTATTTAAAGATTAGAAGGTAAAGTGAAGTGAACGATTTATCATCTTAAGGGGGTAACTATGGAAAGGGAAAGAGTCGAGTTATGACTAAGTGCACCATGAATACAAGTCCAGATCAATCAGTTGCAGTACAACTGAACAGTGCGCAGACAAGAGAAAGAGTAACACTTCAGCAAAAGAGCTCGCAATACAACTGACAACCGACTGCGAAATAAAGGGGAGAGTAAAGACAACGACGTGGAATAATTACCTCGATAAGCAACAGAAGGAGGAAATATTACGGGAATGGTTATGTAGAGATCTGGAATGCGTTATAATAAAGTAAAGGGATCGACCAATGAAAGAGGCATGTGAAGGACATAATTTAGTAAAAGAACGTTTAAGGAAGCATTGGGAGCGCAGGATTAGTCTAACATTCGAGAACGAATGTTCCAAAGGGGGGAAGGATGTTATATCTCGTATTTTCATACGTCGAATTATTCGCAAGCTAGTCGACATAAGTTAAGGACGGGATTATTTTTGGATATGAAATAGGAATTTTTAATTCTCGATCTTAATTAGTACACGAATTGCTTATAAATTTTATTTAGTGTAGAAATATTTTTGGAGATTAGGGACTAATTAACTATGATTAGATTATTAAGTAGGGATTAGTGATTAATTAAAATTAATTAAGTTAATTATAACTTGTGGGCCCCACCCGTTTTTAATTAAAAAAAATTTAAAAAATAATAATAAAAAGCAACAAATTGGTGAGTCATAGGGGGGTAACACGTGTCCAAGAAAGGGGCACCATATATAAGCCAAGTTTGATGACTAAGTAAAGTCATCATTTTCATTTCACAAAATTGAAGCAAAAAAAAAAAAAAAAAAAGGAGAGAACATTTCCATGGCTGCTCTCGGCCAGCTATGGTTGAATGGAAAAAAATGTTGCTTTTTTGATCAAGTTCCAAGTGATTTGCAAGTTCAAGGAGATGATAGCAACATTGGATATTGAATTGAGAAAGAAGCAATAGTGAAATTGGAGCAAATAAGCGTAGAAATTCCTCCGAGTAAATTAAGGTAAGATTTTCTTATTTTGTGTTATAATTGTATTAATGGTGTTGTAATGGAAGGATTAAAATTGGATTGGATGAAATTGGAAGTAAGAAATTGCATGAAATCGTTGATATTAGGAGTTGTAGTTGTTATATGGAATTGTTGAGTTGAAAGGATTATGTTATATCCCGCATTTCGAATAATCGTATAATTCAAGACAATCGCGGGAAGACAACAAGCAAGGCCATAATTTTATTTTGTTTGACATATGAGTTGCTTATGAAAAATTTAGAAGTGGAATTAATGAGGAAGGTCAAGGGCATAAAGGGAAATTCGTAATATGACTCGTGGGAATATGGAAGAAAGACGAAGGGCAAATTTGGAATTCGGAAAAATTGTTTTCAAGAATTACAAGACCTAGCCCAAAATATAAGTGGGCTTGAAATATTTTTTTTTTGTTAGAACAATTAGAGGCCCAACCGGCCATGGTTATGGCCCAACCGGCCATGGTTATGGCCCAAGCCCATATTGAATAAAAAATTAGTCAATAAAAAGATGACTAAGTCATCTTTATCATCAAAAATCTCTAGAGTTTTCAAGAAGATAACAACAAGAGAAAGAAGGAGAAAAGCTTCAAGGCCATTCGGCCATAGTGAAACCCCACAAGAAAAATTTGCAAAAATTCCTTCAAAAATCATTTTCTACCAAGTAAAGGGTGCTTAACAAGGTGGAGTTGTTGTTGGAGCAAGAAAAACTCACAATCATACAAGTTGCCAAGTTGTAGCCAAGTGAGAAGTTGAAGAAGAAAGGTGAGTTTTAATCTTGTTTTATGTGTTATATATGGTTTATATGTGTTGTAGTATGCTAAAATGGATGAAATTCATGAAGGAGAGAAATATAGTATATGGCCGTGCATATATATATATATATATATATATATATATATATATATATATGTGTGTGTGTGTGTGTGTAGGAGTCATGATTCAATTATGTTGTCTAGTGTTTGGTTGTTATGGTTGTAAATGATATGTGGAAAATGGAAGTGGAATGAATTTGGATACAATGTAGTTGTGTGTGCATGATATGGCCGTGTAGTGTGTGGTGTGTATGTGGTCGTGTATACTTGATGTATAGTCGTGTATATTGGTGAGTTGTGAAAGAATAATGAGCGAGTTGTAATTAATATCTTAGTCGTTGTGTTGTAGATGTTATATCGCAAATAAAGACTTGATAAGTTTGGTGAAGTATTGGCAATTGGAAGATTGTGTATATTGAAAAATAATGTTCTTGCATGGATAGCATGTAATGATATTAGTATGATGTTGATGGAATATATATTGCAAGTTTGCTATTGTGTTCATTGAAGTTGGAAGGCTTTGAAGAAAGTGGTAAATTGAGATCATGCATCTTGAATGGAATATGTGAATTGCTAGTGTAATTGTTGAATTATGTTAATAGTTTGGCCGGGTTTGAATTCCCGGATTGTGATTGATGAGAAATTGGCTATGTTGAATGTTGAGGATGGTATATTTACAGAGGAAGTGCTGCCGAAATTTCGGTAGCCAAGTGTTTCCTTAAGATTCTAACTCTAAGTATACTAATGAGAGTTTTGGTAAAAATGACCAATTTGCAGATTTTGACGAAATTGTGACGTGAATCTGGAATAGCAAAAGGAGCGGAAAGAGGTATGTAAGGCTTCACCCTTCTTTCTATGGCATGTTTTAGATGTAATAAGTCGGGTACGAGCCTCGGGGACAACCCTAGTCCCCAGAATCCGCACCTAAAGTTTTCCACTTTTTGTTCAATAGAATTGAACTAGAAAGTGTGCAAATGATGGAAAGACCTCTTAAACCCTTAGAACTTGCATAAGTGGGACTCGATTACCCTAGAACCCTCACAAGTAATGACATGACACGTAACATATGTAAATCATATACGCCACCCCATATGGCCCGAGGTGGGCCCGTTACTCTCAGATTTTCCTTACAGTCTTGCTTGACTTACTTGAAGTGAATCCAAAGGGGACCTTTGATCCCGATTTCGTTACCAAATGATAAGCACTATGACTCCTCTAACGAGGGCACTTCCATGACGATAATGATACCAATGATGTTAGATAAGAGGATATGCCTATGATACGTACTACCGGAACGACTCTATGACTAAGATGACTAAGCTAAGTATCTTATGTAAACATGAAAATGATAAACTAATTTTTGAATCCTATTTATATTTCCTAGCTATGACTTGATTTTCTAAAGATTTCAAAGTCTATGAACTGTCATCTATGATTCCCACGATTTCATTCTACGTTTACTTTAATATTATTCTCCGTTGATAGTCTCACCTTAAAATACTCGTTCCTTCAAGGTGAGACAAAGCGATCACGAGTATTCTATAATGTAATCGGAGGTTACCGACTTTATGTCACTCCGATGGACGTAACTTTCTTTGGACTCCCGTGCATGCTGGTTATATGATGCAGGGATATGTGTATGGACATGTATATGTATATAGGACAAGTATTTGTATATAAGACATGTATATGTATAATAAGAGAAGTAAATGTACACGTATATGTATATGGGGAAAGGGGAACGGCCACTGTTATATCACCACCTGATTCAGCTGGATTTCATCCTGGACGCGGGATATGGGAGAGTCGTACGCGGCGTCTGTATATATATGATGTATGATATATATGATATAATGTGTTGGGACACCGTTGGGGAGGGGGGTTGGGAGAGCCGATGTATTCGGCGTCTGTAAGTGTGAGTAAAAGATACTGTTTACTGAATTGTACTGTTTTCTGTATACGAGAATAAGGGACACCGCGTTCTGAAAAAGGGGCAATGCTATGACATGATACGCTATGCCAAGATATACTATGATATGAGATGCTACGACATGACGTGATACGACACGCTATGATAGAGCAGCACATAATATGACAAAATATGACACGATATAAATCCTATTTTCTGTGTCTACGAGAAAGAAATGTCTCAAAGAGAAAAGGACAAGCCTACATGATAGCCGGCCTGAAACAGAGGCCTTCCCACGTACAGGTTACTTTCCTGCCCCGTTATATGTCCTATGACTCCATGATATTGTTAATCGTACTCTATGTTACTGTTTATATTATCTTTTATGCCTTACATACTCGGTGCACTATTCGTACTGACGTCCCTTCTTGTGGACGCTGCGTTTCATACCGCGTAGGTCAGCAGACAGGTGGACGTGATCCTTAGAAGCTCTACCAGCCACACTTGACAGCGCTCCAGTTGTTTCGGAGCCTCACTCCAGCGGTACTATTTTGTGTATGTACATTCGGGCACGACAGTACTCGGCCCTTTCTATGTATAGGTGTACTATGTCTAGAGGCTCGTAGACAGATATGCGCAGTCAGCTATGTACAGTTAGATGTGTTGTATTTTGAAGTGTTCGCGTCCCGGTATAACGCGATAGCGGAAAGCTTACTACTTATGTTTATGGTGACGCTGCTAATGTTAATGTTCAGAAAGGAAAAAAAATATATGGCTCTATTTACACGGCTTGCCATGAAGTAAAGGTAATATGATAGATAAGGGGTGCTCGGTACAAGTATCGGGTACTCGTCACGGCCCCTAGTCGGGTCGTGACAGATTAAAAGTATGATTTATGTTCATATGTTGTTGTTCGTGTTGTGGTTGTGTTGTCGTTGATGTGGATTGTAAATTTGGAAAAAAGAAGTGTATAAAGTATCATATACAAAGCGTATGTTGGTTTGTTTGGTGTATAATCTTAAAACGTTAATGATTTGGATTGGAAAAGGATTAAGAAGGGTTGTTGGATTGTTTGAGTTGTTTATGGGCTGAATTGTAAGGGTTTTATATGCATATCTCTATTACTGTCATTGTTGGTATTGCTGTGATAACAAGAGGTTAATTGGAAGTTCGGGTAAGACGAGTTATATAGGGGAAATGCTGCCCGATTTCCGTTAAGTTCTTAACTAATGAAAATCCTAATCAAGAAAGCATGAATTAAAGGATGATTCGTATAGACTTATAAGCTAGAAAGTATAGTTTACTAACGATAGCGTTACTTTCATATTAAATAGGCTAAAGGGGTGACGAAGCGAACTTGGTTACGATTAACCTGTAACAGGTATGTAAAGCTAACCCTTCCTTCTTTTTGGCATGATCTTTATGAAACAAACAGACGACGTATATATATGACTCCAAAGAAGCTCCTATTCTTAGAGCCACTAGGATGGCTAATGTTCTTGATTCCCAGAACTTATTATGATTTCAGACGTCCTATTTTAATATAATCCGTAGTGACATTCGAAAGGTACTTGATATGACTATTGTCTAAATTTTCAAATGATGGTTCATTTTGATTATCTTATCGAGTCTCAGATATGATTTAATTTGTATATGGTTGCTCACTACTCTACTCGTGCATGCCTCAATACATCTTTCACTGAGTCTCGGGCCAGGATATGTTTTCGTGCACAGTTTCACTGCATTGTTCACCGAGTCCCTCACTAGAGGGCTGGGTACGGTATATATACATATATGTGTATATGATGGTGTTATGATGTGATGATGTGATGGTGTTATGATGTGATGATGTGATGGTGTTATGATGTGATTATGACGCCAAGGATGGTATGTGGCGACCTTATTCACCAAGTCCCATAATGGGCAGGATATGATATATGATATTGATATGCATGATTTTCATTTCATAAGGCAAGTGTATTGATATTTTAAAAGTCATACTTGTTTCTGGTAATCTCTATTTCAGTTATGATCCTCTTTATTGTGTTTCATGCTTTATATACTCAGTAAATATTCCGTACTGACCCCCCTTTCTTCGGGGGGCTGCGTTTCATGCCCGCAGGTACAGATAGTCGGTTTGGTGACCCTTCAGCATAGGACTTCTATTCAGCTGTCTTGGAGAGCTCCGTTGTTCCGGGGCCTAGACTTTTGGTACATACCTTATGATGTATATGTATATGTTTATCCAGGGGTACGACGGGGCCCTGTCCCGTTATATTTCGCTATCGATACTCTTAGAGGTCTGTGGACATATGTGTGGGTTGTGTATAAGTTTTGTTCAGTTGTGTCTATACGATGTGCTATGGATATGTTCGTCTGTAATGGCAGCCTTGTCGGCTTGCATATGACATGATGTTCGTTTGTAGTGGCAGCCTCGTCGGCTTGCGTATCATTTTATGATTTGATTAGTTGTGACTCCTCAGGGGACAGTATATCTGGATATGTATATACATGACGACGTTATGAACCTTGGAGTTCTTTTGCGAGTTTCCATATTGTTCTTAAATTCAGTTTGACTACATCCAACAGGTACGTATACGAGTGTCCAGGTCGGGCACTAGTCATGGCCCACGGGGTTGGGTCGTGACATCAAGAATCGTGAGCTTACAAGCTCGGAAGATCAAATCATTTGAAGGATATCATAGTCTCATAGAAGATTTAGACGTTTGGCCCAAGAAACATGCCTTATGAAAGAAGGGTTAGCCTTACATACCTTTTCCGTTCAACTACTCTACACGTGCGCATTCTCCTCCAAAGCTAGCGTTTCTACCTTCATTAAAGTCATACTATCATTAGAATCGATAGCTCGCATATATGACTAAAGCTACAGAAAATCAAACAACATCTCCTTTATTTATACGACATTCCTCCATAACGTATATCAACTCCCAAACGTCAACGATACATTCACAATACCATAACAATAGTCATTATTCATCCACATTATCCACATTTCTCAATTTGCTTTCAATCACTCACATCTATGGCTATAACACACGACTATGTCCATTCACGTACATTACTCATCTCATGTTCTCCACATCATTTATAACACATTTGCATCACAATACATCAAGATTCATAACTCAATTCAAACTATTTCTCAAAATGACACTATTCCATATTCATGTCCTATTTTTCCATACTTTTCTACAATCCAAGTATTTCAACTCTTAAATACCTTAAAAAACATATAAATATCATGAATCTTACCTTAGATGTTGTAGGAACAATCCTTGGTTGATAATACTCCACTTGAGCAAAAACCCTAGTTTACCTCCATGAGATTTCTTGACTTTGAATGATCTTTGATGGTTTTCTTGCACTTGATTCACTTGGTTTATGTTGTTGATCACCAAATATCCTTGAATTCTTGTGGAATATATGTAGAGAGATATTTTAGAGAGAAGGGGTGTGAAGTGGAAGTGAAATGAAATAACCTTGGTCCCTTTATTTATTTAATCACAATTCTGCCCGACCATATATATGGACCAACATACGGTCCGTATAATTTATACGGGCCATATGTATGGCCGTATATTTGGTCCAGAAACGTTTTCCTTTCTGGGCTGATTATACGGTCCCAAACATACGGACCGTATAATTTATACGGCCAGTATGTTTGGCCGTATAACCCCCAGTGGTTCTGAAGTCCGTTTCGTCGATTCGTTTGATCTCCAATCCTTATGGAACCTTCTTAACACTTGTTCAACACTTCAATACCAATCTAAGGGACATTATCACACTTCTCCAAGACATCATTAATTCCTCATTAAATCGTTACTCGTATTTCCTTTCCGATACACATCGTAAGCCTTGCCTTATCTTAGCCAACTTTCTCGTCTTACATTGGGGCCTTTGAAATCTCACTTAGGGTCATCAAATGTCGTTTCTTACTCATGGAAATATCGTATACTCGTACTCCTCACTAGTTCGTTCACTTGCGTACCAACGGAAGATTTTTCGAGGTGTAACATTATTACAATTGGGTTTTTTTTTGCTTTAAACTTAATGGGCCTGGACTATTTTAAATTTTTTGGGTAATGTATTAAATTTTGGTGCGCGTTCCGTTTTTCGGTTCGGTTTTATCAAACTCCGGTTCGGCTATTTCGGTTTCGATTTTTTGACGATGGACACCAAACACCGAACCAAACTAGTTCGGTTTGGTTCGGTTTGTTGAAGTTTCGGTTCGGTTCGGTTTTTCAGTTTTCGATATTTATGCCCAGCCCTAGTATATACTTACCTTAGGGTTGTTTTCTCTCAAAAGGTCGTCCTTCAAGGGTTTCTTACGAAGTTGGAATGTCTGATAAATGAATTTTCGAGTTAAGTGCTGAATTTATAACACTGGGTAATTGGACCCCCTAGCTCGCCGAGCGAGGGCTATGGCGAGCCCCTACCTTCCTGATCGAGGGCTATGGCGAGCCCCTACCTCTCTTTGGGGCGAGCTCAGCGAGATCCCCTATCCATTTCACACTTAGCAAAAATTTTACGATTTTTGACTGCTTTGACATCGCTCAGTAAAATGGTCATAACTTTTAGCACAGAGCTTTTTTTGAGCTCCACAATATACTGTTGGAAATCTATTTCAAAGGGCTACAACTTTAATGTTTTAAGTTTTCTCAAATTCTTAACACATGTTCACAAAAATGGCCCAGAAGACAGACCTACCAAAACTTAGGCGAGTTTAAGAGTCCTTAAGAACTTCACTAGTTGGTTTGACTTCAAAACAACTACCTACCACCCGAATGGATTCATATAGATAAAATATCATCTTAATACTAGTTTTTACACATTCACACCTAACTCAAATTTACGGGGTGTTACACTTTGATGAATGGCATCTTTAAGCCATTCCTTGACTCCTTTGTGATTGTGTTTATTGATGATATTTTGGTGTATTCCAAGAGTATAGAGGAGCATAAGAGCCATCTTCACACTGTACTTGGGTTGTTGAAGAAGAATAGCTTGATTGCTAAGTTTTTGAAATGTGAGTTTTGGTTGGAGTCTGTGGCATTCTTGGACCATGTAGTGTCTTAGGAAGGGATCACGGTTGATCCTCAAAAGATTGAGGCTATGAGGGATTTGGCGAGGCCCACTACTATGATCGAGATCCATAGTTTCGTAGGTTTAGTCAGCTACTACCGCCGATTTGTGAAGGGTTTTGCTTCCATTGCTTCGTCTTTGACCAAATTAACTCAAAAAGATGTTCCCTTCTAGTGGTCCGATGATTGTGAGGAGAGCTTTCAAAAGCTCAAGACCCTTTTGACTTCAACCCTGATTCTAGCATTATCCGTGGAGGGTAAGGACTTCTTAGTCTATTATGATGCATCCCGTGTAGGTTTGGGTGTTGTTTTGATGCAGAGGGTAGAATTATAGCCTATGCTTTTCATCATTTGAAGATCCATGAGAGGAATTACCCTATCCATGATTTGGAGTTGTTGGTCGTGGTCTTCGCTTTGAAGATTTGGAGGTATTACTTGTATGGTGTCCATTGTGAATTTTTCACCGATGGTGTCCATTGTTAAGTTTTCACCGATCACCTAGCCTTCAGCATATGTTTATCTAGAGAGATCTTAATTTCAGGCAGCGCCGATAGATGGAGCTTCTGAAGGACTATGATATCTATATTATTTATCATCCAGGGAAGCCAATGTTGTTGCTGATGCCTTGAGTCGCAAGGCCACGAGTATTGGGAGTTTAGCCCATATGGTTGTTTTTGAGTGTCCGTTGACTATGGAGGTTCAGACTCTGGCCAACATTTTTGTTCGTCTTAATATTTCAGCCCCAGGCAGAGTTTTAGCTTGTGTAGAGGCGAGATCATCCTTATTAGATCAGATCAGGACTCATCAGTTTGAGGATGCTCATTTGAGCAAGATTCGCGATAGGGTTCTGAGGGGTGAGGCCAAGGAGGCCATGATTAATCCTGAGGGTACTTTGAGGATTAAGGGGCACGTGTGCGTTTCTCGTGTTGGTGACTTGATTCATTTGATTTTGACTGAGGCCCATAGCTCTCGATATTCCATTCATCCGGGGGCAACTAAGATATATCGCGATTTGAGGCAGCACTATTGGTAGCTTCATATGAAGAAGGATATAGCCTATTTCGTGGCTAAGTGTGGTAATTGTCCGCAAGTTAAGTATGAGCACCAGCGATCCAATAATGTGTTTCAGAAGATGCCCATTCCCGAGTGGAAGTGGGAGAAGATTGCCCTGGATTTCGTTGTGGGTCTTCCGAAGACCCAGGATAAGTTTGATTCGATTTGGGTGATAGTTGATCGGTTGACTAAGTCCTCTCATTTCATTCTAGTTCAGATTTCTTATTCGGCGGAGAAACTAGCCAAAGCTGTACATTCGTGATATTATGAGATTGCATGGGATTCCCATTTCTATCATATCTGATCGGGTTACTATCTTCACTTCCCATTTCTGGAGAGCTTTTCATGATGAGTTAGGTACTCGAGTGGATTTTAGTACAGCTCTTCATCCCCAGACCGATGGCCAGTCCGAGCGAACCATTGAGGTGCTCGAGGATATGTTGAGAGCTTGCATTATAGACTTTGGTGGTCATTTGGATCAGTTCTTGTTGTTGGCAGATTTTGCGTATAACAACAGTTATCACTCGAGTATCGACATGGCGCTATTTGAGGCTTTGTATGGTAGGAGATGTAGATCTCCGGTTGGTTGGTTTGATGCATTTAAGGTTCGACCTTGGGTTACGGATCTTTTGAGAGAGTCTCTAGAGAAGCCAAACTTATGGCAGCTCAGAGTCGACAGAAGATGTATGCGGACAGAAAGGTCCACGATTTAGAGTTTGTCGTTGGTGATCAAGTTCTATTGAAGATATCACCCATGAAGGGTGTTATGAGGTTTGGGAAGAAAGGTAAGTTGAGTATGAGGTATATTGAGCTATTTGAGATTTTTGACCGTGTGGGCGATGTTGCTTATGAGTTAGCCTTGCCACTAGGCTTGGCGGGAGTTCATCCAGTTTTCCATGTGTCTATGTTGAAGAAGTATCATACCGATGGTACTTATACTGTTCATTGGGACTCAGTATTTCTTGATGAGAATTTGACTTATGAGGAGGAGCCTATTGCGATTTTGGATAGGCAAGGTTTGAAAGTTCAGGTCTAAGGAGATTGCTTCGATGAAGGTGCAATGGAAGCATCGTCCTGTTGAGGAGGCCACTTGGGAGACTGAGTCCGACATGCGTAGCTAATATCCTCGGTTGTTTGCTGATTGAGGTACTTCTCCGTTCCTTTTCCCTTCGTCGCTCGAGAATGGGCGATGGTTTTATTGGTATCTGATGTAACGACACGTCTGGTCGTTATAGTCTTTTCGGTACTTTTCACCCTTTCCTGAGCTTATTTAGCTCACTTTTGACCCGAGGGGACTGTTGACACACTTCCCGAGGTATTTGGATGTGATTCGGGTGGCTTTTGGGGAAAATAGGGCTTTAAGTGAAAAGGAGTTGACTCAAAGTTGACTTTTGGATAAACGGACCTTTTTCAGGAATTCGTCGATTCAGAGAAGTTCGTATGGTCTATTAGAACTTGTATGTATATTCGGGTCAGTTCCCGATGCACTCGGGTGCATTTTGGGACTTGGATTGGGAAGTTAGATTTGAGGTATCGGGGATTGACTCTGTCAACGAGACCTCCGTTGGGGATTTCGAGGCCACGAATGCATTCGTAGCGTGTTTTTATATATGTCTACATGTGTGGTATGTGAGCAGATAGCCTCGGGCGACAATCGGGATTTCGGATTGAGTTTATGATTTTTGGGAATATTTCTGGTTTTGGTTACCGCTATAGCGGTGGACTTGCCGCAACAGCGGCCAAGTGCAAATGTTGGCCGACCGCTGTGGCAGTCTGAGTGGTCGTCGAAGTAGGGCTGCCGCAGCGGTCCCATTGTTGCAGAAGCGGTATCGGGCAGATTATTTCATTAAATAAGTATTAAAAGCCCTAAGCCCCTCAGTCTTTATTATTTTGACCTTAGAGTTATTGGGAGCAGTTCAAGGTGATTCTTGCGGGAAAATCTTGATGATAAGTCCTTCTATCTTCTTTGTTATTCCATTTTCCATAATTACCTTAGGATTCCATTATCATTCTAGCTCACTAAGAGTTTAAGAATTAAAAGAGGGTTTAATGAGTTCTTCTTTCTAGGCTTTGTAATCTTGATTTATTGATTGGGTTAGCTTATTTAAGCATGGAATTGATGATTAGAATCTTTTATTGCATGATTTCTTCCTAATTAGTGGCAAAATTGTGGAATTGGAAGTTAGGGTTTATACCCAAATTTGGGGGTTTTGCCTAGAATCCGAATTTAAGAAAATTGTTGTTTCTTCTAGCTTGTAATGATGGGAATTGATCACCTAGAGTGTTAATTTCATGATGAGACCTATATATTCCTAATTTCACCCTTCAAGTTCATAAACCCCATTCCATAGGTTGGGGATTTGGGTCTTGAATAAAAGTAAGGTTTGATTGATGTTCTTCTTGATTCTAATTGCATATTTCGGATATTATTAGACTTCCATTATCACGCGGCTCGAAGTAAAGGAAAGACTAAGGTGTGATTGTTGTAGACTTTGTTGCTCGGCCTTCTAGGTAGGTTATGGTTTATCCTATGGTGAGAGTTCTATTGGCGAAACATATATTTAGGCGATATTGTTGGAGAATGCATGTAAACCTTCGGGTATGAAGTTGGGTTGAATATTGCCTTAGGTTGGGCCTTCTTATACGATTTGGGGCTAGTCACCCCCTTGTGTTGTGACTTATCTCGTTCTATTTTTTGTTGGCTTGTTGCCACGTAGAGATAGTAGATATCGATGACTAGTGATATATCTTGATGATGATGTTGTAGCAACTCATTTATTGCAGTTTTGAGACAAAGATTGTGATACTATTGTGGCTTATTGTGTAGCCTTTTATTGATATTGTTGGTGTGCCCATGTGTGGTACTGTTGCGATTGACTAATTATTGACATTGAACTCATACATTGCACGCATTCTCATCCTTCATGATATACTGTTGATACATTGATGATATACAAGGAAACAATGTTATGAGCTGGGCTCAGTTGGATGAGAGTGACGTGAGGACCGATGTTCAATGTTTATCCCGGAAACGAGGTATGAGTGCTAGTAGCGATTGCCGAGGTCTTTGCCAGAATCGTGAGGATTGGTACATGGACTTCGGGGGTCCCCCATATGTTGTGCTACCGAGATGTTATGTTCCATCATCGGAGTACATGTGTATCGGTGCATATGCATTGCATCCATAGTTCATACATTATTGCATTGCATTGTACATTGGCTTCTTGTGATATTGTTGTGATTTCGGATTCGGATTGGATGTACTGAGACTTGGCACAGTTGGGTTTAGATGCTATAACATAGGTGATGACTTGTACTCGGTTACTGGCTTGTGTTGACTTATACCTTGTTGATTTACCTGTTTATCTTGCTTTATTGTCTTGTTATATGTTGTCCAATATTAGTCGGCCTATGATACCTTCTAGTTCGTGTTGTTTGTACTGACCTGCACTTGTTGCATTCTTTTATGAATGCAGAGTATTAGGTGGGATTGACCCCTCATGGTTGAGAGTTCGAGGCTGTTGATTAGAGTCTTGTTAGGGTGAGCATGTGGACGCTTCGCTACCCAAAGACTCTGCTTTTATCATGTCTTACTTTGCTATTTTGAGACATTTTTGAGACTATTGATGTATTATTATTACTTACAGATTTTAGTTACACGCTCTGTATGACCAGATCAAATACTGAGGTGGTTTTTGATGTGCTTCCGTATTTTTTTAAATATATATATGTCAGACTTACGTTACTTTAATCTTTTTCCGCTATTTATGTTGTCTTGTGAATGTTGGGATAAGGGTTCGCCTACCAAGGTGGGATAGGTAGGTGCCCACGCGACTTTGTGGAATTGGGTCGTGACAACTTGTGTGCTTTAATTTCTTTACAGCCAGAGAGCTCTCAGCAAGATGGGACAAAAGTGGCGTCCCTTATGTTTTTCTCTTTACATTTTTTTATCTCCTTGTTAACTTTTAATTCATTTTTACTTTGGTTTTTCTTTAATTTAACTTATTAGTTAGAATATATGTTATAATTAAAATCCTTAATAAACTAAACAAAATTTGAAAAAAATAATAATTAAATAACATATGTAGTGTCACGTGCCATATTCTTAAAGCTTCTGGGAGCGTGAACACACTTACATAACATGTAATGAGCAGGGGGTTTAGCACCTGAAAGTTATTGTTCAGGCTTCAGGGGGTAATATAAACTAGGCATAATTTAAGTATGAACCTAATATAATTATGGTAGTTCAAGAGGGTTTTGATCCATTATCTCTTTAAATTTTATTCTAATGTTATTAATTGCGCTAGTGCAACTATCAACTGATGTTTTTATTTAAAACCCAAATTTGTAATCGTTCAACAGAATATAACATAACAAATCGAAAGCGAAAAAAAACATTTCACCGAAGACATCTTTCATGTATTTCATGGAATTTAAAGTAAGTGTGGACGCTATTTTAAGTATGTGTCTATGTTACTTTCATTTATTTCACTTTATGGGATTTACAGCAAGTGTTGGCACCAAGCAATTGAATCAATTCAATTGTTTACTTATTCAATGAGACACTTCATGCATGCTCTACTTGGCTCAGGGGGATTAACTTTCTATAATTGGTCAACTTGAAGCAATGGCATGATGGCCAGAGTAAACATAAGAAAAAACTTAAATGCAGTAGAACTCACCTTGTGATACTAATGAACCAGTTTAACACATACAAGTTTTTCTTCAGCACAAAGAGGAAACGATAAAGTAGTCAATATTTAAAAAGCACCCTCCATAATGAACATAACTGGTAGGTGTCAATATGATCAACTCAACCAGATTTAGGCAAGAATCACCTCTGTGTAAAGCTTTAGGATTAATTACATTAGCAAGTTTTGGCTTTACACAATCTTCAGACATGTTTGGCAAGAGTAGCTTCAATGACAGCCTGAGCTATGGGGTGATAAGAATCACAAGCCTCCGAGAATACCCTTCTAGCGAAAGCTTTGTCTTCTTCCTCCCCAGCACATTGTATGAGTGTTGTGTAGAGCGGACGAAGGTATAATATCCTGCCAACTTCTTTCAGAGTTTTTTCTACCACACCATAGTAGTCTCTGCACCTTGCTGAAATGGCCAGCTGAAGAAAACCTACCTTGACATCATAATTTTTCGACTTTGAAAGATGATAGAGAGCATCTAAAGCTGTCACCTGAAAATAGCACAAAGTGATTGAACAACAATTTTACACTTCAAGAGCAAAGGGTAGGTTTTGAGCAATGTCTTATAAAGCAAAAGCGCAAGGCAAGACATTTTCCTTGCAGTTCGAAACTCGGTAGATAATGTAACGCCCCTCTACCCTGCTCCACTTAAATACCATGCTTTTATTTGCGGAAAGGTTTAAACTCGTGACTTGCATCTAATTCACACATCATGCGCTCGCACTTACAACTAGACCAAAGCCCTGGGAGCGTTCTTTAGATATAATTAAGCAACACAAAGTAAATGGGCCTGTAATAGCAAACTCTCTCCTTAATGAGAATGTTCAAGGGCAAAAGTAGAGTGAAAGTCAACCCCGAAAAGGCATATGAGAATCACAACCAACAGATCTATCGACCAATGAATAGGAAGGAAAACAGTTATTTCAGGCATTGAACTCCTCCGCTGCTGCACTTTGAGACAGGTTGGAGAGGACAATAGACCACTTTTTTAGAGAAACAATGCTGATTTAGGCCCTTATCAATGTCACACTCATTAGGATATCGCAAACTTCTTGTCCACTAAATCATGGGGATATGTACAAGCACATAGGAAAAGCAGCACAACCCTGTGGCGCATGCATTCAAACCATTTACGTGCATTAAAAAACGTTTGAATTAATTCATCATCAGCTTCAATTTGTAGAAACAATTTTAGTTGCAAAACAACACAGGCTGCAGTCAATCGGCAAGACCAGCACCACAGAAGAAGTTGATGATTCATTGTATTAGAGATCCATGGGTAAAAGGTAAATACTTACAAAAGGAGGAGCATCTATAGACATGACATATGTACGTATGTTTCTACGGCTTATCCCAAAAAATAGTAAATATATATTTAAGTGGCAGTCGCTGGGGCAGAGGACCACAAATAGCCATCAACTAATAACTGATACAGAGGAATTAGCACTGTATTACTCATTTGGTAGAAAGTAAAAAATATTTCACAAGGCTCAATAAGATTTAACACTAGAAACTAAGGAAAAGATGATCACTTCATCAACTGCACAAACACAAAAAAAAAAAGGAGAGAGGCAGATATTAAATAATTTGCCAATTTAAGAAGAAACTTCTCAGACAATAGCTAATTACTACCTGAGATGCTTCAACAGATTTGGGTAGGTTCTCGAGGTAAAGCTCCCATTCCTGTCCCTTCCAGTCACCAACTTCATCCTCTCTTGGTATCTTACCTAGCTTGAACTCATTAGCAAGCGAAACAATCTTAGAATAGATGTTAGAAACTGGTTCCATGGCATCCGGAGGAATCCCAGTGCCCTCAGTCCAAAGTTTCAAATCAATCTCGTTCTCTATTCCAGGAACATTAGCTTGAAGGAAACTGAGAAACATATCAGTGTCAATAGACTGAAATTTGAAGGTACCAATATACTTCTTCAGGAAGTCATCAAACGCAGGTCTTCCAATCTGAGAAATGGAAGTGGACAAAAAGATAAGTTAGCTCTTGCAAGAAGAAAGTAGGATAGAAGAAAGTAGGATAATTCCTGGACCAGATGATTTACCAACCTGTCTCTCAATGCGCCGTAAAAATTGGAAGCCTTTTTCATATGGAACTACAGAGTACACGTCATCCGGATCGACACCTGCCTGACTTGTCTTTAGCTTGGTGAACTCCATGTTATCATTGAATCTCTCCATATCCTTAACAAGCCACTTCCAACCAATTCCAATATTTAACGAAGCAATGTCCTCGCCTTGCATGGCCTCAACAATTCTTCGCTCTGCATATGTTGTAAAACCCTTCAAAAACATGAATCAGTCCAATTATATTGTTTACATATCCCAATTGTGTGAGAAACAATAAACCATCATAGTACATGCTTATGTTCAAGTTGCAGCAAAAAGTTAATGCAAGCATTGAACTTCATTTCATCCAGGGTCCTTATAATAGAATCATATTTCACACTCTAATCCACAATTCATACAAAAGAACAGAAGTTCTGTGTTTTGTCTCAGCAACCAACACAAGTAGAAGCCAAGATCCACCTTTTATGCTATTTCAAAAACAAGTTAATATATCTTCATGCAAAAGAAGTCAATAAAAGGAATGCATCATAGCATAGGTGCAAAATTGCACTGTTGCAACATTGCAAGAAGTTTTCCAAACAGTGTTTCAGAAGGCAATGGTTTAAGGTGGAGCCTTTAAAGTGAGGAAACAGGAAGGTCAAAGAAATTTAAGCGTCATAGAACCAACACAAAAGTGATTACAACGTTCAACAAAAAATAAAGACCGTCAGAACATTAGAGCCTACTGAGAAAGCATCAGTTTGTACAAGCCTTTAAAGAAAATAAAGCATGCAGATATTTCCAGATGGATTTTTGCTAGGTGCAACCCAAGCTGAGCACTTCACATCGTTCAGGCATCGCTTAGCGCAGAATGTGGCGCTGCCAACTTTCGCATGCCTCAGTATCCTTGGGATTAACTTTAAAAACGATACTAGTAAAAAGTATCATTGACAAAGTGATATATTACTTATTGAAGAAATATAAGTAGACATTTAGTGATTGAAAATAGAAAATTAGAAATTTTAGCTAGTTAATAGATCTGAAATTAAAATATAAAAGTCCATCTTTGCATCTGAACCAGATCGTTACCATGGTTTCTGCATTTGATTGACATAATATTTACTTCAGAAAGTTAATTATTGTTTCTTCGTATTCTTTCTTAAGACTCAATTAAATACTGTTTGTGTCTATAGTTTTTATTTTATCGCAGCTGTTTGTATCTAAAGTTATTTTCCCATGAATTAGATATATGATTTCAGTTCTCCTCATTTGTGCCTTTCTTAACTAACACACGCTTTAGTGCGCTTTGTGCATAAAGACAAAACAGGCCTTAGTACTTTTCTGCATTTTGCTCTTTTACTTACAACTCTGCTTGAGTCTTTGCTTAGTCCATCCCTCCATCACCTCGAACCTTAGAATAAATGAAAAGAATAACATAACATGCTATGTGATGCATAATTATGAAGTAATGTTTTCGGCATAAAAGATTCCATTCGCCTTGGACCACTGTGGAGAACGAAAATAAAAATACAGTACACACATACTATCATCTAACCCTCCTAGACACCTACCTTTCACCACATTAAACTCCCTAAATTATAGTTTCTACATATCTCTACAAACTCTAGGATCCACCTAATCCTATTTTAGTAACTAACTCAGGAGTAAACCAACCGTCCTATTGGTGTAAGTCTGTTCTTTAATTTGAGCCAGTTTTAGTGCACCTCAATTAAGCTATTGGTACGTGCTACTTCTCACTAGTGCAGATATCAAGTAACTATGTCCATCAAGGCTTAGACAAATGGGATAAGTTCATCTAGTGTCTCTGTTAAGATTCAAACTTTAGTTCGAAAGGTTGTTACTCCAGCACTTCAACTTCTAAGCTATCCCCTAAGGATTCCTATTGGCACTTTTCTGACCCATTTTTATATTTTCCCTTGCCAATCAAATCATAAGCGTACGGAATGTAATCACAATAGGATGCTAAAGATTGCGTCTTAACAGCTTAACTATCCGATAAACAGAGCATTTAATTATACTCTTCATGTGTTATTTAGTTTTCAAGTGCTTAATTAGTACGATAAGGTATAATACCTCATTCAACCAAAAGTGGTCGTTGTTTTTGTTTGTGATCAAATTCCCTGTCCAGCTATGAGCAAGCTCATGAGCCACCACCTGTGATCCACTGCCGTCCCCCTTGATCACAGTTGGCGTCAAGAAAACCATCCTCGGATTCTCCATTCCGCCGAGAGGAAAACTCGGAGGCAACACCAAAAGATCAAACCTTTCCCATTCATAAGGTCCAAAAAGCCTCTCCCCAACCTGCATGATCTCTTCCGTGCCAGCAAACTCCGTAGCAGCAGCATCCAAGACTTCAGGAACAGCCTCAGCATACACCTTAGTCCTGGGTCCCACCTCCCTGAACCCCAACTCCCCCACTGCAAATGCAAATAAATAAGGAGGTATAGGCTGTTCCATCACAAACTCCTCCACCACCCTATCATCCCCACACCACACCGAATCCTCACAAACACCTTGCGCCTCAGACGGGAGTGGGGGCCCCCTCTCCATGTGTCTGGCAGCCATAACAGCTGATAACTGGCTCGGGATGTTCAGTTTTGCAGCATACTTGACACGCGCAGCGGGTGTATCCTGACAAGGAAAGATGGAACGGGCGTGAATAGGCTGGCAATGGGTATACACAAAAGGGTGAGTCTTGTTGAAAGTTTGAGTAGGGGAAAGCCATTGGAGGGCAGAACTTGAAGGGGTAGTTTTGGATAGAATCAAGACTTGGGTTTGGTTAGAAAGTGAAATGGTGAGTGATTGTCCAAGAATTGTGTCTGGTTGGGAAAGGGAGAAAGGAAGCGAAGAAAGGGAAAGAGGGTCGAGCACAGAGGAGACAGAGAGTGAACGAGTGTCGAGAGTGAAGGGTCCACTGTAAGGTGTAGGAAGGGAGAGAAGAGTAGCAGAGGAAATGGTGGAAGATGGAAAATCAAAGTAGAAAGTGAGGGAAATATGGGTGGTGAGTGGATGTGTTGAATCAGTGAATGAATGTGGATCAACAGGTGCCATGGAAACTGATCACCAATGAAGCTTTTTGCAACTAGCAGCTTTGTTTATGTGAAGAAGAATGATGGAGTTCAGACAAGAATAACATGAAAAATTGGATCACCTTTGTTTCTACTTTGCCATTACATTAATTTTTGTGTTCTATGCTATGTGTTCCACTAACCTGCTCAAAAAGGCTTTTAGATGACTAAAGAAATATACCCACTAAACCACTTTACCTTTAAACTAACTTAAAATCAGACTCTTTGAAACTTAGTTAAGAAGTAGTAGTTACAGCTCCATGCTCAAATTCTCCAACTTGTGCCTTCACCATATCAACTTTAAGAGATTCCATATAAGGCTCCATACAACAAATACGAGGAAATAAGATCTTTTGGCCTCTTACAATTTGAATAGAAAAAAATGTCTTTTTCAAATCTCTTATGTGGTTTTTTCAGATCTCTTACATGTAAACAATGAAGATCTCTTGTAAAAAGGTCATAAAACTAAAAAAAGTTTGTAAATGACCAAAAATCCATTTCTCCCCAACAAATACTTACTCTCTGTTTGGATGGTTGTTTCCCGTAGTTCATTAATGTACAATATGGTAGGGTACAGTATGGTGTTGTATTGTATTGTACTGTATTAATAAACACAATGTTTGGATATACTGTATCTTTTTTTGTGGTTTAATAACATTTGTACTGTTTGGTTTAACTGTATGGTACTGTATAATAACTTGTAAGTTTACTAAAATAACCTTAACTCTTAATTAGAAATTAGTTTATACATATTAATAAAACTCAAGTAAAAAATAAAATAGGAACTTTAAAAAATAAGTAGGTATTGGGTGGGGGTGGTGGAGGGGTAGGTGGTGTAAGGTGGGTGGTTGTGGGATGAGGGGGGTAGTGGGTGGTAGGGTGGGGGTGAGTGGTTATGAGAGTGGGGTTGGGTGGTGGTGAGGGGTAGTGGGTGGGGGTGGATGAGGGGTGGGTGGTGTGAGGTGGGTGGTTGTGGGATAAGGGTAGGGGTAGTGGGTGGTAAGGTGAGGGTGAGTTGCCGTGGGGTGGGGTTGGGCGGTCGTGAGGGGTAGTGGGTGGTGGTTGGGGTGGGTAGCAGAGGAGTGGGGTAGTTGGGGTGGGGTGGAGGGTGGGGCAGGGGTGGGGGTGAGTGGTGGGGTGGGGGTGGGCTGGGGTGGATGGTGGAGGGTGGGGTATAATAGAGGTATGAAATACCTAACCACGGAAAAACCACTAAATCCATGGTTACAGAAATTGAGACTTTTCATGGTTATATAACCATGGGATGAACCACGGGTTTACAACACTAGACCACATAATTTTAAGAACAATGGAAACAAACATGGTTTCATAGAAAACCATACATTAATGAACCACGGGAAATCACCATCCAAACAGGGGGTTATTATATCTTGCATATGTAGTGAACAGTGTTTTTAAGGATGTCACGACCCAACCCCGTAGGCCGTGACTAGTGCTCGAGTTGGACACTCGTACATACCTGTTAACTATAAATCATCTACAGCTAGCATAGCAAGAACTTATTTATATATAAAGGCAGGACGTTATTTTAAAGGTGTCGTATATATGCATATCAAAGCCACCTGTCTCCTGAGGAGTTACAACTTTCAACAGTTTATATCGCACATAAGCCGGCAAGGCTGTCATATATAGGGGAACGTCCCAGTAATACATAAGCCGACAAGGCTACCATTTTACACAACATCCCAAACATATATATATACGCAAGCCGACAAGGCTGCCACTACGAATGAGTACGCCCCAAACATAAGTCATGTCCACACAACGAAACAGCAACTATATACAGACCCACACATATGTCTACAGACCTCTAAGAGTACCAACAGTATCATATGACGGGACAGGGCCTCGCTGTACCCTGAACAAACACATATATATACAACAAAGAGGGTCTATACCACAAAGCTAGGCTCCGAAAAAAAGGAGCACTCCAAAACAGCTGAATAGATATCCTAGGCTGGCGGATCTCCGAAACAAGCGTCTGTACCTGCGGGCATGAAACGCAGCCCCCCGCGAAGAAAGGGGGTCAGTACGGAATATATACTGAGCATGTAAAGCATGAAATATAGTAAATAGGATTATACTGAGACAAGGAGTGTAGGACCCAGAGCAACAACCAGAAAACCATAAGACTTACCTTTGAACATAAATCATATGCGTCGACATCATACCCATATCATTATAGAGTTTAGTAATCATAGCTAAATAATCATTCTGTATATAACCATATATAACGTGTCCCGGCCCTCTAGTGAGGGGCTCGGTAAATAAAATCATCATATACATGTACATATAACGTGTCTCGGCCCTCTAGTGAGGGACTCGGTGAATAATGATCATATGCCATCCTGGCCACCATCCCCATATCATCATGTCATCATATCATCATATACATATATATATATATATATAACGTGTCCCGGCCCTCTAGTGAGGGACTCGGTGAATAATGCAGTGGATCTGCGCACGAAAAACATGTCCTGGCCCGGGACTCAGTGAAGGAAGTAACGGTAAGCACGAGCAGAGTGATAAGCAACCACATACACACAAATAATCTTTTGAGACTCATTAGATAAGTAAACCAATCAGCTCTCAAGTATCAGGATAATAATCATAATAAGTTCTTTCTAAAGGTCATCACAAACTATAACAAGGAACGTTTCAGGGATCATATTCACGTATCAAATTAACATAAGATAGCTTATGAAAGTCAAGTACCTCTAATTATGGAATTCTTTAAGAGTAGAAACTTCTATACATCATATATTAGTCAATCATATAATAGACTCGAGACAATAGCATCAAGGAACGAATAAAATTATAAGTCATGCTTGGAACTAAAGAGTAGAATTACCCCAAGGCTCATATTCTTTCTTACTTATATCTAGGACATGCCAAAAGAAGGAAGGGATAGACTTTACATACCTTTAGCGTTTAGTCGTATTATAACTCGTACACGCTGCTCAATAGTACCTTATCCTATATTAAGATATCAAGAGCTACGATTAGGCTACGAGGGAATTCAATACGTATTCTAACGTTAATAATCCCTTTTAACCAATTAGACGACGTTTCGTTCGTATTCAAACCAACTACTACCATTAAGCCAATATTGCTAGTCATGCATTCAAGTATCAACCCGAGACTATTTAAACATGACTCGTGGGAACTTCGGACAGCCCGCACATTGTTTAAAACAGCCCGACCAACATACCATACAATTCGCAATTTTCCCACTTCGACTAAAACAACAACAACACGTTTAGCAACATTGTCTATATAATCGCAAGAAACTATATTAACGACATACTCACTTCTACAACAGCCCATAACGACTTCAACTCCAATTTTTTTTTTTTTACCATCAATATCCTCATTCTTATTCTAGAACCCATGACAATAACAATCAACATTCAAAATAAACTTAACCCATCCTTTTTACTAAAACAGTCCACGGTTTGGACTGTTTTCCTATTCAACATATACCATTTCTTTTGCACTTCAAACTCACATATTCACTATGCATTCAATGCACCACAACGTCTATAACAACAACAACTAGAGCATTAAACAAATCAGTCCATTAATTGTCCTAAACCAGTCCCTACACGGCTTCAATACCAAACATACAAAATTCCAAAATTTTCATTCATTTCATACACACTACCACATTCAAACTATCCTCAATACATGTATAAGAAATTTGAACATTACTTCACACAAGCTTATCACACGGCTCACTTAAATTTCAACAACAACAATTCAATACCAGCATGCATAATTTTTATACATTCCATTCACCATCTATACATGTTCACAATACATCCAAACTCATTCTAAAACGTAAAAGAAGTGATCAATTCTTACCTTGAATGCTCAATCCTTCAATCGGCTAGGACCTATAATTGAGATAACACTTGTTCTTGTTGCCTTAATGAATACTTCCACATCACAATTGTCCTTCTAATTCATCTAGAACACCTTGAAAATTAACTTTAGAATCAAATTCACAAGCTTGCAAAAGCTTGGTCATGGCCGAGAGCCATGCTCTCTTTCTATCTCTATCTTTTCTTAAGTTGAAAGATGGAATATGACTTGGTTAGTGGTAAATGATTCAACACTTTACTATATATATGAGTTCCATGGGTTGGACATGTGTCCCACCCAAGGTTTAAGCCAATCACATTTGGCCAACTCACGGGTGGGGCCCACACGGCCACTCATGGCTTGATTAGTGAAGTGATTAAATTTTAATCCCACTTAATAATCTAATCATGGTAAATTAATCCCAAATTCCCATTAATATTTTTATACCAAACGAAATTTATAGGCAACTTGTGCACCGAAACAAAATCGGAAGTTAAAGCCTCTACCTCGTACCTTAAAATAGTCTTGTCTTTAACTTGTCGCGTTTAGCTTAAAATATCCCAATGTATAAAAATACGGGGTATAACATCCTTCCCCCCTTTAGAACATTCGTCCTCGAATGTTAAATTAATCCCGTCGGGTTCAATGAGAATCTTGAAAAAGGTTTTCTTTATTCGCCAACATATATATATTGATCAGATAGCTAATACAATTAAGCAAGGGGGTTTTGGTTACCTGTAGGCGTAGAAAACAAGTGAGAGTACTTCTTCTTCATTTCCTCTTCAGCTTCCCAAGTCATCTCCTCCCTGTTATTGTTTCGCCACAATACTTTAACAGAAGCCACGTCTTTGGTTCGCAACCTCCTGATTTGTCGATCAAGTATGGCTATAGGCTGCTCTTCGTATGATAACTCCTCTGTTACCTGGATATCATCTGCAGGAAACACCCTGGAAGGATCGCCTATATACTTGCGAAGCATTGGCTGGTAGGTCTAACTCGTAGGCAACTTGGCCTACCTTACGGATAACCTGATAAGGCCCAATGTATCTCGGGCTCAACTTCCCTTTCTTGTCGAATCTCGTAACACCCTTCATGGGTGACACCTTCAAGAATACCCAGTCACCAACCTGAAATTCCAAGTGTCGACACCGATTATCTGCATAAGATATCTGTCGACTCTGGGCTGCCAGTAATCTCTCCTGAATAAGATTCACCTTATCGACAGCCTGCTGAACCATATCTGGGCCTATCAACTTAGTCTCACCAACATCAAACCAGCCTATAGGTGATCTGCACTTCCTGCCAAATAGAGCCTCATACGGTGCCATCTGGATGCTAGAATGGTAGCTGTTATTATAAGAAAATTCAATAAGTGGCAGGTGGTCATCCCAACTACCCCTGAAATCAATAACACAGGCCCGTAACATATCTTGTAGTGTCTGGATGGTACGCTCGGCCTGTCCGTCAGTCTGAGGATGAAATGCTGTGCTGAGACTCATCTGTGTCCCCAATCCCTCCTGGAAGGATGTCCAGAAATTAGCTGTAAACTGGGCTCCTCTATCAGAGATGATAGCTGTCGGAACTCCATGAAGTCTCACTATCTCCTTAAGATACAATCTGGCATAATCCTCAGCTGAATATGTAGTCCTGACTGGATGGAAGTGGGCTGATTTCGTCAATCTATCAACGATGACCCAGACAGAATCATATTTTCGTGGAGTGCCAGGTAGACCTGTGACGAAGTCCATATTGATTACCTCCTATTTCCAGGTCGGAATCTCCATCTCTTGCAATAGTCCCCCAGGCTTCTGGTGCTCGATCTTTACCTGTTGGCAATTCGGACACTGGGCCACGAACTCTGCTATGTCCTTTTTCATACCATCCCACCAATACAAACATCTAAGGTCATGATACATCTTTGTTGATCCTGGATGAACAGAATAACGAGCATAGTGTGCCTCCCCCATAACCTGTTGCCGCAATCCTGCAACCTCAGGTACACATAATCTGCCTCTGTATCGTCGTACTCCGTCAGATGAAATCTTGAATGGGGTCTCGTCCTTCTGAAGTGTTGTATCTCTGTAATGTACAAGAATAGGATCCTCATACTGACGTCTCTTTATCTCCTCTATAATAGAGGACTCAGCAACACCTCGCACAAAAATTCTACCATCATCAGAATCAGCTAAACGAACTCCCAAACTGGCTAACTGAAAAACCTCATGGACTATCTCTTTCTTCCCTGGTGGTACATCTGCCAAACTACCCATAGATTTACAGCTGAGTGCATCTGCTACAACGTTGGCCTTTCCTAGGTGATATAGAATATCAACATCATAATCTTTCAGCAACTCTAGCCATCTCCTTTGCCGCAAATTCAGCTCCTTCTGCTTAAAGATATACTGGAGACTCTTATGATCTGTATAAATATCAACATGTATGCCATATAGCTAATGTCTCTATATCTTCAAAGCATGAATCACCGCTGCCAACTCCAGATCATGGGTAGGATAATTTCTTTCGTGCTTCCTGAGTTGTCGGGAGGCATAGGCTATAACTCTGCCATGCTGCATCAATACGCAGCCTAACCCAACACCGGAGGCATCACAATAAATAACATAGCCATCTGGCCCCTCAGGAAGAGTTAGAACTGGAGCTGTAGTCAACTTATCCTTCAATAATTGGAAGCTTCGTTCACAAGCATCGGTCCACTGGAACTTAGTTGTCTTCTGAGTCAGCCTTGTTAAAGGCGCTGAAATCGAAGCAAAATTCTCCACAAATCTCCTGTAGTATCCTGCTAGCCCCAGAAAACTACGTACCTCAGTAGGTGTCGTAGGTCTAGGCCAAGTCTTTACGGCCTCAATCTTCTGCGAGTCTACCCGAATACCATCAGCTCCAACAATATGCCCCAGAAACGCTACAGAAGTCAACCAGAATTCACATTTAGAGAACTTAGCATATAATTTCTGGTGCTGGAGGTCCCTAAGTACCGTCCTCAAGTGATCTGCATGCTCTTCTTCTGATCGTGAATAGACCAGAATATCATCAATGAATACAATCACGAACAGGTCAAGGAATGGCTTAAACACCCGGTTCATCAAATCCATAAATACTGCTGGAGCATTGGTCAACCCAAAGGACATTACTTTAAACTCGTAATGCCCATATCGGGTCCTGAATGCAGTCTTCGGAATGTCTGCTTCCTTTACCCGTACCTGGTGATAACCTGACCGCAAGTCTATCTTTGAGAAACACTTAGCACCCTGCAACTGGTCAAATATATCATCGATCCTGGGGAGGGGATATTTGTTCTTTATTGTTACTTTGTTCATCTGTCTATAATCAAAACACATCCGCAGAGACCCATCTTTCTTCCGTACGAATAATACTGGTGCTCCCCAAGGTGATGTACTGGGCCTGATGAAGCCCTTCTCTAATAAATCTCTCAGTTGCTCCTTCAATTCTTTCAATTCTGCAGGTGCCATTCTGTAAGGAGGAATAGATATGGGCTGAGTGTCTGGCAATACGTCTATAGTGAACTCTATCTCACGCTCAGGAGGAAGACCTGGAAGTTCATCTGGAAATACATCTGGAAATTCATTAACTACCGAGACTGTCTGAAGTGCCGGTACTTCTGCTTTCAAGTCATGCACACGAACCAGATGATAAATATAGCCCTTTTTAACCATCTTTCTTGCCTTGAGGTATGAAATAAACTTACCTCTCGGCGATGCTGTATTCCCCTTCCATTCTATAATTGGCTCCCCTGGGAACCGAAGCCGAACTACTTTGCCTCTGCAATCAACGTTAGCATAACAGAAAGCTAACCAATCTATCCCCATAATAACATCGAACTCAGTCATATCTAGCTCTATCAAATATGCCTTGGTGCAGCGATTATATATGACCACCGAACAATCTCTAGACACTTGCTTTGCTACAACAGAATCCCCTACTGGTGTAGCTACCTCGAATGGTTCTATAAATTCAGATTTTATCCCAATTTTACTAGCAACAAAGGGAGAAATATATGATAATGTGGAGCCTGGGTCTATCAATGCATATACATCTCGGGAGAAGATTGATAGTATACCTGTAACCACATTTGGCGACGCCTCCTGATCCTGTCTGCTAGCTAAAGCATATATGCGGTTCGAAGGACCGCTAGAACCGGAAACTCCGCCACGGCCTCTGCCACGGCCTGCTGGTGTCAGAATACCTTGCCTCATAGGGCGCATAGCCACCGAAGAAGATGAACCAGCAACTGATCCAGTAGGCTGAGTTGCGCCACCTGCACCACTCCTAAATCGACACTCCCTCATAGTATGGCCCTGACGGCCGCAAGAGAAACAAGCACCAATAATGAGACGGCATTCCCCCGGATGGCGCCTGCCACATCGAGGGCACTGAGGTATAGATGGCCTCGTCTGGCCTGCATTCCTGTGCATCTGGAAACCTGAAGTCATGGAACTTTGACCAGCTCCTGAATACCCCGTGCTACCAAACCTCCTATCAGTGAATCGTGGAGGTGCACTCCGTGCCGGCTGAGAAGGATATCTACTATGCTGCTGTTGGGGCTGCCCTCCTCGAAACTCACCCGAAGAATACCCAGCTGATCTAACTCTCTTATGCTGACCCCTGCCATGCTCTTTATCAGATCGACGCTCTCTATGTCGGTCCTCAACTCCCTGTGCATATGCCTGCACTCGAGCGATGTCCATACCGGGCTGAGAAGCCTTTGCCATACAACTATCAATCAGGTAGTGATCCAGCCCCATCACGTAACGATGTACCCTATCAGCCATGTCATCTACAATTGTGGGCGCGTACCTAGCTAGCGAATCAAATTCGAGACTATAATCTCGAACACTTCTGCCATTCTGTCTCAGGTGTAGAAATCTATCAACTCTGGCTCGCCTCATCTCCGGAGGCAGAAAATGGCCCAGAAAGGCCTCCACGAACTCGTCCCATGCTGCTGGAGGAGCATCCTCACCCCTAGATAACTCCCAGGACTCATAACAATTAACCGCTACGTCACGCAACCGATATGAAGCCAGTTCAACCGACTCAGTCTCGGAAGCTCTAATTATCCGCAACGTACGCAACATCAGTCGAATAAAATCCTGTGGATCCTCTGCGGGCATGAAACGAGCGTCTGTACCTGCGGGCATGAAACGCAGCCCCCCCGAAGGAAAGGGGTCAGTACGGAATATGTATTGAGCATGTAAAGCATGAAATATAGTAAATAGGATTATACTGAGACAAGGAGTGTAGGACCCAGAGCAACAACCAGAAAACCATAAGACTTACCTTTGAACATAAATCATATGCGTCGACATCATACCCATATCATTATAGAGTTTAGTAATCATAGCTAAATAATCATTCTGTATATAACCTTATATATAACGTGTCCCGGCAAATAAAATCATCATATACATGTACATATAACGTGTCCCGGCCCTCTAGTGAGGGACTCGGTGAATAATGATCATATGCCATCCTGGCCACCATCCCCATATCATCATGTCATCATATCATCACATACATATATGTATATAACGTGTCCCGGCCCTCTAGTGAGGGACTTGGTGAATAATGCAGTGGATCTGCGCACGAAAAACATGTCCTGGCCCGGGACTCAGTGAAGGATGTAACGGTAAGCACGAGCAGAGTGATAAGCAACCACATACACACAAATAATCTTTTGAGACTCATTAGATAAGTAAACCAATCAGCTCTCAAGTATCAGGATAATAATCATAATAAGTTCTCTCTAAAGGTCATCACAAACTATAACAAGGAACGTTTCAGGGATCATATTCACGTATCAAATTAACATAAGATAGCTTATGAAAGTCAAGTACCTCTAATTATGGAATTCTTTAAGAGTAGAAACTTCTATAAATCGTATATTAGTCAATCATATAATAGACTCGAGACAATAGCATCAAGGAACGAATAAAATCATAATTCATGCTTGGAACTAAAGAGTAGAATTACCCCAAGGCTCATATTCTTTCTTACTTATATCTAGGACATGCCAAAAGAAGGAAGGGATAGACTTTACATACCTTTAGCGTTTAGTCGTATTATAACTCGTACACGCTGCCCAATAGTACCTTATCCTATATTAAGATATCAAGAGCTACGATTAGGCTACGAGGGAATTCAATACGTATTCTAACGTTAATAATCCCTTTTAACCAATTAGACGACGTTTCATTCGTATTCAAACCAACTACTACCATTAAGCCAATATTGCTAGTCATGCATTCAAGTATCAACCCGAGACTATTTAAACATGACTCGCGGTGACTTCGGACAGCCCGCACATTGTTTAAAACAGCCCGACCAACATACCTTACAATTCGCAATTTTCCAACTTCAACCAAAACAACAACAACACGTTTAGCAACATTGTCTATATAATCGCAAGAAGCTATATTAACAACATACTCACTTCTACAATAGCCCATAACGACTTCAACTCCATTTTTTTTTAACCGTCAATATCCTCATTCTTATTCTAGAACCCATGACAATAACAATCAACATTCAAAATAAACTTAACCCATCCTTTTTACTAAAACAGTCCACGGTTTGGACTGTTTTCCTATTCAACATATACCATTACTTTTGCACTTCAAACTCACATATTCACTATGCATTCAGTGCACCACAACGTCCATAACAACAACAACTAGAGCATTAAACAAATCAGTCCATTAATTCTCCTAAACCAGTCCCTACACGGCTTCAATACCAAACATACAAAATTCTAAAATTTTCATTCCTTTCATACACACTACCACATTCAAACCATCATCAATACATGTACAAGAAATTTGAACATTACTTCACACAAGCTTATCACACGGCTCACTTAAATTTCAACAACAACAATTCAATACCAGCATGCATAATTTTTATACATTCAATTCACCATCTAGACATGTTCACAATACATCCAAAATCATTCTAAAACGTAAAAGAAGTGATCAATTCTTACCTTGAATGCTCAATCCTTCAATCAGCTAGGACCTATAATTGAGATAGCACTTGTTCTTGTTGCCTTAATGAATACTTCCACATCACAATTGTCCTTCTAATTCAGCTAGAACACCTTGAAAATTAACTTTAGAATCAAAATCACAAGCTTACAAAAGCTTGGTCATGGCCGAGAGCCATGCTCTCTTTCTATCTCTATCTTTTCTTAAGTTAAAGATGGAATATGACTTGGTTAGTGGTAAATGATTCAGCACTTTACTCTATATATGGGTTCCATGGGTTGGACATGTGTCCCACCCAAGGTTTAAGCCAATCACATTTGGCCAACTCACGGGTGGGGCCCACACGGCCACTCATGGCTTGATTAGTGAAGTGATTAAATTTTAATCCCACTTAATAATCTAATCATGGTAAATTAATCCCAAATTCCCATTAATATTTTTATACCAAACGAAATTTATAGGCAACTTGTGCACCGAAACAAAATCGGAAGGTAAAGCCTCTGCCTCGTACCTTAAAATAGTCTTGTCTTTAACTTGTCGCGTTTAGCTTAAAATATCCCAATGTATAAAAATACGGGGTATAACATCCTTCCCCCCTTTAGAACATTCGTCCTCGAATGTTAAATTAATCTCGTCGGGTTCAATGAGAATCTTGGAAAAGGTTTTCTGTATTCGCCAACATATATATTGATCAGATAGCTAATACAATTAAGCAAGGGGGTTTTGGTTACCTGTAGGCGTAGAAAACAAGTGAGGGTACTTCTTCTTCATTTCCTCTTCAGCTTCCCAAGTCATCTCCTCCCTGTTATTGTTTCGCCACAATACTTTAACAGAAGCCACGTCTTTGGTTCGCAACCTCCTGATTTGTCGATCAAGTATGGCTATAGGCTGCTCTTTGTATGATACCTCCTCTGTTACCTGGATATAATCTGCAGGAAACACCCTGGAAGGATCGCTTATATACTTGTGAAGCATTGACACATGCAAGACCGGATGTACTGCTTCCAAATCGGCTGGTAGGTCTAACTCGTAGGCAACTTGGCCTACCTTATGGATAACCTGATAAGGCCCAATGTATCTCGGGCTCAACTTCCCTTTCTTGTCGAATCTCGTAACACCCTTCATGGGTGACACCTTCAAGAATACCCAGTCACCAACCTGAAATTCCAAGTGTCGACGCCGATTATCTGCATAAGATTTCTGTCGACTCTAGGCTGCTAGTAACCTCTCCTGAATAAGCGTCACCTTATCGACAGCCTGCTAAACCATATTTGGGCCTATTAACTTAGTCTCACCAACATCAAACCATCCTATAGGTGATCTGCACTTCCTGCCAAATAGAGCCTCATACGGTGCCATCTGGATGCTAGAATGGTAGCTGTTATTATAAGAAAATTCAATAAGTGGCAAGTGGTCATCCCAACTACCCCTGAAATCAATAACACAGGCCCGTAACATATCTTGTAGTGTCTGGATGGTACGCTCGGCCTGTCCGTCACTCTGAGGATGAAATGCTGTGCTGAGACTCATCTGTGTCCCCAATCCCTCCTAGAAGGATCTCCAGAAATTAGATGTAAATTGGGCTCATCTATCAGCGATGATAGCTGTGGGAACTCCATGAAGTCTCACTATCTCCTTAAGATACAATCTGGCATAATCCTCAGCTGAATATGTAGTCCTAACTGGAAGGAAGTGGGTTGATTTCGTCAATCTATCAACGATGACCCAGACAGAATCATATTTCCGTGGAGTGCGAGGTAGACCTGTGACGAAGTCCATATTGATTACCTCCCATTTCCAGGTCGGAATCTCCATCTCCTGCAATAGTCCCCAGGCTTCTGGTGCTCGATCTTTACCTGTTGGCAATTCGGACACTGGGCCACGAACTCTGCTATGTCCTTTTTCATACTATCCCACCAATATAAACATCTAAGGTCATGATACATCTTTGTTGATCCTGGATAAACAGAATAACGAGCATAGTGTGCCTCCCCCATAACCTGTTGCCGTAATCCTGCAACCTCAGGTACACATAATCTGCCTCTGTATAGTCGTACTCCGTCAGATGAAATCTTGAATGGGGTCTCGTCCTTCTGAAGTGTTGTATCTCTGTAATGTACAAGAATAAGATCCTCATACTGACGTCTCTTTATCTCCTCTATAATAGAGGACTCAGCAACACCTCGCACAAAAATTCTACCATCATCAGAATCAGCTAAACGAACTCCCAAACTGGCTAACTGACAAACCTCATGGACTATCTCTTTCTTCCCTGGTGGTACATCTGCCAAACTACCCATAGATTTACGGCTGAGTGCATCTGCTACAACGTTGGCCTTTCCTAGGTGATATAGAATATCAACATCATAATCTTTCACCAACTCTAGTCATCTCCTTTGCCGCAAATTCAGTTCCTTCTGCTTAAAGATATACTGGAGACTCTTATGATCTGTATAAATATCAACATGTACACCATATAGATAATGTCTCTATATCTTCAAAGCATGAATCACCGCTGCCAACTCCAGATCATGGGTAGGATAATTTCTTTCGTGCTTCCTGAGTTGTCGGGAGGCATAGGCTATAACTCTGCCATGCTGCATCAATACGCAGCCTAACCCAACACCGGAGGCATCACAATAAATAACATAGCCATCTGGCCCCTCAGGAAGAGTTAGAACTGGAGCTGTAGTCAACTTATCCTTCAATAATTGGAAGCTTCGTTCACAAGCATCGGTCCACTGGAACTTAGTTGTCTTCTGAGTCAGCCTTGTTAAAGGCGCTGAAATCGAAGCAAAATTCTCCACAAATCTCCTGTAGTATCCTGCTAGCCCTAGAAAACTACGAACCTCAGTAGGTGTCGTAGGTCTAGGCCAAGTCTTTACGGCCTCAATCTTCTGCGAGTCTACCCGAATACCATCAGCTCCAACAATATGCCCCAGAAACGCTACTGAAGTTAACCAGAATTCACATTTAGAGAACTTAGCATATAATTTCTGGTGCTGGAGGACCCTAAGTACCGTCCTCAAGTGATCTGCATGCTCTTCTTCTGATCGTGAATTGACCAGAATATCATCAATGAATACAATCACGAACAGGTCAAGGAATGGCTTAAACACCCGGTTCATCAAATCCATAAATACTGCTGGAGCATTGGTCAACCCAAAGAACATTACTTTAAACTCGTAATGCCCATATCGGGTCCTGAATGCAGTCTTCGGAATGTCTGCTTCCTTTACCCGCATCTGGTGATAACCTGACCGCAAGTCTATCTTCGAGAAACACTTAGCACCCTGCAACTGGTCAAATATATCATCGATCCTGGGGAGGGGATATTTGTTCTTTATTGTTACTTTGTTCAGCTGTCTATAATCAACACACATCCGCAGCGACCCGTCTTTCTTCCGTACGAATAATACTGGTGCTCCCCAAGGTGATGTATTGGGCCTGATGAAGCCCTTCTCTAATAAATCTCTCAGTTGCTCCTTCAATTCTTTCAATTCTGCAGGTGCCATTCTATAAGGAGGAATAGATATGGGCTGAGTGTCTGTTACGTCTATAGTGAACTCTATCTCACGCTCTGGAGGAAGACCTGGAAGTTCATCTGGAAATTCATTAACTACCGGGACTGTCTGAAGTGACGGTACTTCTGTTGTCACGACCCAACCCCGTGGACCGTGACTGGTGCCCCAGTTGGACACTCACACACATTCACATACCAAATCGACATATTCACGACTTATTCATACTTTAGCATACTTTAATCTACACAGATACTAAGAACAGACGTGATCTTAAGCGGCCACGTGGATCAAAAATATTTGACCAAAGCCTGTAGGCTGGCAGAATGCACATCGTCTGAATATACATACATATGCGAACATATGGGCCATTTCGGCCATAATAGCAAACAGGGCCGCTTAAGGCACAGATCACAGACTAAACCAAACAAACACGACCCATGACCCACAAATATGTCTGCAGACCTCTACAAACCATAACAGAAGCGTATGACGGGACAGGGCCCCGCCGTACCCAGAATAGTCATATAAATATACAAAGACATGTACAACAAGAGATATATACCAAAATATGAGCTCCGGATCGAAGGGAGCACTCCAATGTAGCAGAGTATGTATCCTACACCGGCGGGTCACCAAACTTAGCATCTGTACCTGCGGGCATGAAACGCAGCCCCCGAAGAAAGGGGGTTAGTACGGAAAATGTACTGAGTATGTAAGGCACAGAATAAAATGAACAGAATCACAAGCACAACAAATCGTACAAAAGATTAGTACAAGAGTAAGTGCAATATGCAAATTAATAAAACAACTTACTGGAACCATATGCCATGTATGCCAGGAACGGTATCCAGCCCCTTACGGGACCCGGGGAACGTGGCGCCCCCTGACTTGGCGCCACACACCTCATACTCCAGATGGTTTACTCCGTAATCTCCATCACACATCATAACACATACACGGTACCCCGGGAACCGGACATATACCACGAGAACCCGGGGACCGGTCACATCATAATCCATATACACGGTAACCGGGGACGGACATATACCACAGTACCCCGGAACCGGACACATCCTACTCCATATACACGGTAACCGGGGACGGACATATACCACAGTACCCCGGAACCGGACACATCATACTCCGGAATTATATATATATGGGACCCGGCCCCCAAACAAGGGACTCGGCGAACCATACGCACGATACATACCGGCCTGGGACTCGGTGAAAGAGATTATGACACGTGCACGAGCAGAGTAGTGAGAAACTAAATACATCACAAAACATTTACAAAGACTCGATAGAACAGTCCGAACGATAGGTCATTTAGAAAAGAAATAAGACGATAGTCGTAGTACATACCTTTTGGATATTCCGACGGATTATGTCAAAGCAAAACTTTTCGAGACCGTTTGTACAAGCTCGAATATATCATAGAACTCAACGGAATAGTTAGAACAACTATCGTTTAGTAGTCGGAACAATAACCAAAAATGTCCTTTAACTATCGTACGGGAATAAGTCAAATAGAACAATAGGAGAGGATTCGGGAATAGTGGACCCACCTCGGGTCAACAGAGATGGCGTACACAAATTACGTACATTAAGCTTTATGGAGTCACTTATGAAAGTCTTAGTGTCATTCAGTTCCATTTGGGCAAGTTATAGATGTTTATGCAATTGTTTCAACAAGGCATGCAGAACTTAGTTCAATTCTATTGAACGAAAAAGGGTCAAATTCAAACTCGGATTTCTAGGAATAGAATCGTCCCCGTGGCTCCTATCCAAACCTAATGTGTCTAAGACATGCCAAAAGAAGGAAAAGTAAAGCCTTACATACCTTATTTGCCTTTTACGCTTGTCCAAACTCAAATCCGGTTTCCTCCAAAATCTACAATTGGTCACAATTACCAAATGTTAACTATAAGCCTTTAGGAATTAAATCTTAAATCCATACTTGGCTACAGAAATTTGGGCAGCATTTCCCCTATAAATCCAACATCCCCGAGAATCCAACTCGGCCAAAAATACAACAACAACACCCACAGCAATACCAATAACATCCACAATCACTACAAAACACATTTTAACAACTTCTACTCCAACTTCACACTTTCAAACTAATATCAACATTTTCATATTCATTTACTAATTCAAGACCATTCAAATACAATTCGGAAGCATTTCATATCATTCTACAAAGTATACAAAAATTCCACCAAAACCATAATTCACTCAAAACCTCTAACTTTCGACATAAACATTCACAACACATTTTATCTTTCAATTTCATTAGCAACAATCACCATTTGCTCCTTAACGATTTCATTTCCATCACAAGGCCACAACAACACAATTAACATAACAAATAAAATTTTTACCATCCTTCTCCATCAACACAATTTTCGGCCATACACACATATGCCTATAACACACAATTTTTCATACTCTACATTCCTTTCCTCATTCTACAACACATATATATATTTCTTCCAAGACAAAAGGAGTAAAATCTTACCTTTCTCAAGAAATTTTCACTTGCCAACACAAGCACTTTCTTGCCTTAAAAATTATACCACGTTGAAGAGGGTCTTGAGCTTAGTAGGAATACAAGAAAATTTCAATTTTTGGACTCAAGATTGAGGGACTAGAATTTCTCTTTTTTTTTTTCTTTTCCTTGGTTGGCCGAATCTCCTTCTTGTTTCTCTCTTCTTGTTTTGTCTTGAATGTTCTATGCATTTCATGATAAATATGATCCCTTTTATTTATTTAACACATGGCTAATTAATTTCATGGGTTGGGCCATGCTATGGCCGGCCACCCATCATATTTGGACCTTTGTTTCTTCCTTTTGTTTTTTGATTTTTCTAGCCCAATTAGTTGTGGGCCCTATTTGGTAATTCTCGAAACTAATTTCCGAAATTTCTAATTTTGCCCTCGCCCTTCTTCCATATTTCCACATCAATATTTCAAGAACATCACACTTGTATTAAATAAAATAAAACATGGCCTTATTTCTTACAAGTCAAAATTATTTCAAATTTTTCGAATGCGCAAAAATACGGGATATAACATCTGCTTTCAAGTCATGCACACGAACCAGATGATAAATATAGACCTTTTAAACCACCTTTCTTGCCTTGAGGTATGAAATAAACTTACCTCTCGGCGATGCTGTATTCCCCTTCCATTCTATAATTGGCTCCCCTGGGAACCGAAACCGAACTACTTTGCCTCTGCAATCAATGTTAGCATAACAGAAAGCTAACCAATCCATCCCCATAATAACATCGAACTCAGTCATATCTAGCTCCATCAAATCTGCCTTGGTGCAGCGATTATATATGACCACCGAACAATCTCTATACACTTGCTTTGCTACAACAGAATCCCCTACTGGTGTAGCTACCTCGAATGGTTCTATAAATTCAGATTTTATCCCAATTTTACTAGCAACAAAGGGAGAAATATATGATAATGTGGAGCCTGGGTCTATCAATGCATATACATCTCGGGAGAAGATTGATAGTATACCTGTAACCACATTTGGCGACGCCTCCTGATCCTGTCTGCTAGCTAAAGCATATATGCGGTTCGAAGGACCGCTAGAACCGGAAACTCCGCCACGGCCTCTGCCACGGCCTGCTGGTGTCGGAATACCATGCCCCATAGGGCGCATAGCAACCGAAGAAGATGAACCAGCAACTGATCCAGTAGGCTGAGCTGCGCCACCTGCACCACTCCCAAATCGACACTCCCTCATAGTATGGCCCTGACGGCCACAAGAGAAACAAGAACCAGTAATGAGACGGCATTCCCCCGGATGGCGCCTGCCACATCGAGGACGCTGAGGTATAGATGGCCTCGTCTGGCCTGAATTCCTATGCATCTGGAAACCTGAAGTCATGGAACTTTGACCAGTTCCTGAATACCCCGTGCTACCAAACCTCCTATCAGTGAATTGTGGAGGTGCACTCCGTGCCGGCTGAGAAGGATATCTACTATGCTGCTGTTAGGGCTGCCCGCCTCGAAACTCACCCGAAGAATACCCAGCTGATCTAACTCTCTTATGTTGACCCTTGCCATGCTCTCTATCAGATCGACGCTCTCTATGTCGGTCCTCAACTCCCTGTGCATATGCCTGCACTCGAACGATGTCCATACCGGGCTGAGAAGCCATTGCCATACAGCTATCAATCAGGTAGTGATCCAGCCCCATCACGTAACGATGTACCCTATCAGCCATGCCAGCTACAATTGTGGGCGCGTACCTAGCTAGCGAATCAAATTCGAGACTATAATCTCGAACACTTCTGCCATTCTGTCTCAGGTGAAGAAATCTATCAACTCTGGCTCGCCTCATCTCCGGAGGCAGAAAATGGCCCAGAAAGGCTTCCACGAACTCGTCCCATGCTGCTGGAGGAGCATCCTCACCCCTAGATAACTCCCAGGATTCATACCAATTAACCGCTATGTCACGCAACCGATATGAAGCCAATTCAACCGACTCAGTCTCGGAAGCTCTAATTATCCGCAACGTACGCAGCATCTGTCGAATAAAATCCTGTGGATCCTCTGCGGGCTTTGACCCATAGAACTCTGGGGGGTTACAAGTCAAGAAATCCCGGACCCTCAAACTATCATGTCTGTCTGCATAATCAACTCCAAATCCGTGTCTGCGAGCCTGCCCCGACACTAACCTGGTCAATAACTGAACTGCGTCCCTTATAGCCCTATCCTCTGCCCCTAGCTGGGGAGCTGGAGGCTCGGGTGCTGGAACCCCAGGAGCTGGTGGTGGAGCCGTCCCCTGATCTACAGCTGCTGCTGCCCCAGGATCCTCTGGTAATGGGGGTGTAGCGGAGCTCGCTGACTGGAGCCTAATCTCAGGCGCAGATTGGGCATAAGCCCTAGTAATCCTCCGGGTCTGACTGGTCTCTCCAGCTACTGACTTGCCTATCTGGGCAGTTGTCGCCTTCTTTGGAGGCATCACTGTAAACATAACAATCTGTTAGGGAGGAATTTTCCTGATAATACAGCTCTATCGCACGATCTAGGATAAGAAGGAAAGATGACATCATAAATGTCCTGTAGCTTCCTGTTTATAAATGTGGTGCAGAACACATCGATAAACAAGGCTCTACTAGACACGGTCTGTAGACACTCCGAGGATGAACCGCTCTGATACCACTTTTGTCACGACCCAACCCCGTAGGCCGTGACTAGTGCCCGAGTTGGACACTCGTACATACCTGTTAACTATAATCATCTACAGCTAGCATAGCAAGAACTTATTTATATATAAAGGCAGGACGTTATTTTGAAGCTGGCGTATATATACATATCAAAGCCACCTGTCTCCTGAGGAGTTACAACTTTCAACAGTTTATATCGCACATAAGCCGGCAAGGCTGTCATATATAGGGGAACGTCCCAGTAATACATAATCCGACAAGGCTACCATTTTACACAGCATCCCAAACATATATATATACGCAAGCCGACATGGCTGCCACTACAAATGGGTACGCCCCAAACATAAGTCATGTCCACACAACGAAACAGAAACTATATACAGACCCACACATATGTCTACAGACCTCTAAGAGTACCAACAGTATCATATGACGGGAAAGGGCCCCGCCGTACCCTGAACAAACACATATATATACAACAAAGAGGGTCTATACCACAAAGCTAGGCTCCGAAACAGCTGAATAGATATCCTAGGCTGGCGGATCTCCGAAACGAGCGTCTGTACCTGCGGGCATGAAACGCAGCCCCCCCCCCCCCCCCGAAGAAAGGGGGTCAGTACGGAATATGTACTGAGCATGTAAAGCATGAAATATAGTAAATAGGATTATACTGAGACAAGGAGTGTAGGACCCAGAGCAACAACCAGAAAACCATAAGACTTACCTTTGAACATAAATCATATGCGTCGACATCATACCCATATCATTATAGAGTTTAGTAATCATAGATAAATAATCATTCTGTATATAACCTTATATATAACGTGTCCCGGCCCTCTAGTGAGAGGCTCGGTAAATAAAATCATCATATACATGTACATATAACGTGTTCCGGCCCTCTAGTGAGGGACTCGGTGAATAATGATCATATGCCATCCTGGCCACCATCCCCATATCATCATGTCATCATATCATCACATACATATATGTATATAACGTGTCCCGGCCCTCTAGTGAGGGACTCGGTGAATAATGCAGTGGATCTGCGCACGAAAAACATGTCCTTGCCCGGGACTCAGTGAAGGATGTAACGCTAAGCACGAGCAGAGTGATAAGCAGCCACATACACACAAATAATATTTTGAGACTCATTACATAAGTAAACCAATCAGCTCTCAAGTATCAGGATAATAATCATAATAAGTTCTTTCTAAAGGTCATCACAAACTATAACAAGGAACGTTTCAGGGATCATATTCACGTATCAAATTAACATAAGATAGCTTATGAAAGTCAAGTACCTCTAATTATGGAATTATTTAAGAGTAGAAACTTCTATACATCGTATATTAGTCAATCATATAATAGACTCGAGACAATAGCATCAAGGAACGAATAAAATCATAAGTCATGCTTGGAACTAAAAAGTAGAATTACCCCAAGGCTCATATTCTTTCTTACTTATATAGACTTTACATACCTTTAGCGTTTAGTCGTATTATAACTCGTACACGCTGCCCAATAGTACCTTATCTTATATTAAGATATCAAGAGCTACGATTAGGCTACGAGGGAATTCAATACGTATTATAACGTTAATAATCCCTTTTAACCAATTAGACGACGTTTCGTTCGTATTCAAATCAACTACTACCATTAAGCCAATATTGCTAGTCATGCATTCAAGTATCAACCCGAGACTATTTAAACATGACTCGCGGGGACTTCGGACAGCCCGCACATTGTTTAAAACAGCCCGACCAACATACCATACAATTCGCAATTTTCCAACTTCAACCAAAACAACAACAACACGTTTAGCAACATTGTCTATATAATCGCAAGAAACTATATTAACGACATACTCACTTCTACAACAGCCCATAACGACTTCAACTCCAATTTTATTTTTAACCATCAATATCCTCATTCTTATTCTAGAACCCATGACAATAACAATCAACATTCAAAATAAACTTAACCCATCCTTTTAACTAAAACAGTCCACGGTTTGGACTGTTTTCCTATTCAACATATACCATTTCTTTTGCACTTCAAACTCACGTATTCACTATGCATTCAATGCACCACAACGTCCATAACAACAACAACTAGAGCATTAAACAAATCAGTCCATTAATTCTCCTAAACCAGTCCCTACACGGCTTCAATACCAAACATACAAAATTCCAAAATTTTCATTCCTTTCATACACACTACCACATTCAAACCATCCTCAATACATGTACAAGAAATTTGAACATTACTTCACACAAGCTTATCACACGGCTCACTTAAATTTCAACAACAACAATTCAATACCAGTATGCATAATTTTTATACATTCAATTCACCATCTATACATGTTCACAATAAATCCAAACTCATTCTAAAACGTAAAAGAAGTGATCAATTCTTACCTTGAATGCTCAATCCTTCAATCGGCTAGGACCTATAATTGAGATAGCACTTGTTCTTGTTGCCTTAATGAATACTTGCACATCACAATTGTCCTTCTAATTCAGCTAGAACACCTTGAAAATTAACTTTAGAATCAAAATCACAAGCTTGCAAAAGCTTGGTCATGGCCGAGAGCCATGCTCTCTTTCTATCTCTATCTTTTCTTAAGTTGAAATATGGAATATGACTTGGTTAGTGGTAAATGATTCAGCACTTTACTATATATATGAGTTCCATGGGTTGGACATGTGTCCCACCCAAGGTTTAAGCCAATCACATTTGGCCAACTCACGGGTGGGGCCCACACGGCCACTCATGGCTAAATTAGTGAAGTGATTAAATTTTAATCCCACTTAATAATCTAATCATGGTAAATTAATCCCAAATTCCCATTAATATTTTTATACCAAACGAAATTTATAGGAAACTTGTGCACCGAAACAAAATCGGAAGTTAAAGCCTCTACCTCGTACCTTAAAATAGTCTTGTCTTTAACTTGTCGCGTTTAGCTTAAAATATCCCAATGTAAAAAAATACGAGGTATAACAAAGGATATTTAATTTTTAATACGGAAGAGGGTTAATACCCTTTGTCCTATCAGAAATATTTTAAATACACCGTGTAATACTTTCGGTCCAAAGCAAGGGGAGTCTTGGGGTTTTACAGTGGTGTTTGTGGAAGAAGATGGAGGATATATCATTTTTTCCGGCCACAAAAGAGAAGAAGATGATCAAAATGGGTCCGGTTGGGTCAAACGGGTGGGTTTCTAAAGAAAATCGGGTAGTTAAAATGGGATGGTCACTTGATTCTAAGCTTTACACGTGTCCCTCTATTAAAATTAAGGACAAATTTGTGTCAAATTATAATGAGCGGTGTATTTGGACCAAAAGGTATAACGGGAGGGATATATTTGGACCGTAAGTATAATAGGGTATCGTAGATACATAAATCTTATCGGGTTAAAGTCATACAAAATTTGTATTTAATCCATATTTATTTTGGTCGAATAATTAATATGGACTTTACAAATTAATTTAGTCCATGTTATTATTTTCAAGTCCAAGGTCCACTCCATCTTGAGGCCCAAACTCATGTCACGTGTCAAGTGACATGGCATTCTAGTCAAATTCAAAGCCAACAAGATGATGCCACGTGTTCTGATGTGGCAATCCTTGTCAAATACGAGAACCAATAAAAAATCATCAAGTGTTTAAAATGATATGTCTTGGTCAACACAAGGATCCTTATCACATAGCATTTGTAATAAGATTAATGATTTACATGACCCAATCAGAAGGAGGCAAGAGAGTTCATCTGCTCTTGGATTGCGAACTCCCTACAACTATAAATAGGGAGTTTACATAACTTTCTGTGGACATGCAACAAGCACTGGAGAAAGCAGCAACATCGACTACATAGTTCTGGAGTGTTCAACGGAGTTCTTCCCGGAGATCAACCAAACGACGAAGTACTGCTCGATATTCCTAGGGATCGAAATATATCTCTAAGAGACCCAAATCATCCTGCAATTCGAGAAATACGCTACCGAAGGCCCTCAAATCACAGAGACGTTTAGGAGAGAAGAATCAAGAGAACAACAGAATTGTACTCACAAGATTCATCTATAAAATTACATTTTTCTTTTATTTTTTATTGCAATTAATTTTCGGCACTTGAAAATTTATTGCGAACAGGTATATTTAAACTATTCCTGATAGTACAGAGGTATATTTGACCCTTTTCCGTTTTTAAGAAACTTTATATATAAATAAGAAAATAAAAAAATACATTGAAATTATAGATCAATTAAGAAAACTATAAAAATAGTACTAACCAGGGGATGGAAAAATTAATATAGAAAATAATTTAAACATCTAGGTAAACAATACTCCCTCCGTTTCATATTACTTGGCCACTTTCCCTTTTGCACGCCCCTTAAGAAATTATAAATAAAAGATATATTTTACTGTCTTACCCCTATCTCTCTCCAATAAATACATTCTAATCAATATTGACTATTGTCAAGAACATTTAATACTAAGGGTAAAATGGGAAAGATTTAATTAATTTTATCTTTGTTTTGTAAATGAACAAGTAATTTGGGACATATATTTTTAGTGATGTGGCCAAGTAATATGGGACGGAGGGAGCATAGTTACTTAGAGGTGGATGTAGATTATCGATATCGAGTTCAGCTGAATGCAATACCTTTTAAAGCGGAGCATAAATTTAAGTGAAAAAACTGAAAAAATTGCAACAAATAGTAAATATGAATCTATAACTTTATAAATACAATGAATTTGATGCTAAACACGTTAAATGTTGGACCCATAATTAAAATGTTAAAAACCTAAAATGTTGGACCTATAACTAAAACATAAATTTAAGTATAGAAACACACCACCTTTTAATTTAAACAAATATACAAGGAGGCCAAGACGACTTATTACATTTGCAAAGAGACTCAGGAACTAATGTTGGGACAATCAAGCATATCATCAGAGACATTTGAATACATGTACACGCCAATGCCATGGCTAAGCATATTGTCGTAAACAACATGCTCTCTCACATAACACCCAATTAATATTAGGTTTTGAGTCATTTTTCCTTTATATGTGGATAAATAGATACCCACTTTGGACCAACCTATTTTTATATTTGACCCATAGATTAAATAGACCTTTAGGTTTGATTTGGAGGCAAGAAAGACTTTGAGAGAGCAATCATTTCAACACAAAATAGAGAGAGAGCAAATTTTTCTCCTGAAAAACAGCTTCAGCAGCCAGCTGCTTTTGAGTTTTGACGACTCCCGCTCCGTTTCATATTGGATTAAGGTGAAATTTGAATTTTGATATTCCCTTAGGAACTGAAAGAAAATGATTTGGAATCCCATCGCTCCATATTTTGGGTTGTGAACAATAGCGACGCTTTTGGTGATTTTCTTCCAATCTTCTCTTATGTGGTTGTTATTCCTGTTACTATTGTTGCTTTGTATTTGAAATTGATGTTGTAGCCATTTTGGAGAACTTTTTAAATTCTCTTATTGATATGATGGAGCTTTGGTCTCTTGATTTTTTTACTCTTCGCATTGAAGCGGTTTTTTCACGTTAAATTTTGGTGTCTTTTGCGTTTGATTTATTTGTCTTGCCATATTTATTTTATTAGTAATTATAGCTGATGTCCGGACCTCCGTACCTATTTAAGCTTGCGTTTGAGGTCTCTTCTAGGTTCAAATAGATTGGGAAAGTTTAGACTTGCGTATTCTTTCGTTGTTATCTAGTCGTGTACTTTGTAGTGCTTGTTTTCCCCAATGAAGTGGTTTCAGAGCTTGTGGTTATTGTTACTGTTGATTGTTTATTTGAATAATTAATTATCATATTTTGAAAGGCTAGTAAAGATCTTTTATTTGTCAAGAAAATGCATTTACCTGTGTTTGCTTCTAGTAAACCCGAATATATGAATGATGAGGATTGAGAATTTGAGAACCAAGAAGTTTGTGGCTATATCAGACAACAAGTTGAAGATAATGTTAGAAATAATATTGTGAATGGGATACATGCTAGAGTTTGTAGGATAAACTCGAGACACTCTATGCTTCGAAAACTGGCAATAACAAATCGTTCCTGCTGAAACAATTGACAAATATTGTTATACCCCATTTTAAACCGAGTTAAATTAGGAGTACAACATATTGGTGATTCCTATTTGTTTTATTTAACGAGTCGCCACCTAATTAATTTAACGGTGAATTAGGACACCTAAATATTAACTAAAGGAAAGTTAAAACTAAACCTCAATTAACAGTCTGCTTAACCAGTGTGATTCTAGGTAAGGGCTCTATATTATCCTAAAGGGAAGGGGTTAGGCATCCTTTAGAATCCGTTAACTTACGGTTATCCGACCAAACTTAGGTTAATTAATTCAGATTAAATATAATGATTAACTCTTAAGAAAAATAGGTTGTAAATGTTATTGAGATTTTAAAAGGAAACATAATGACGCTATTTAAACTGACTTGAAGAAATGCATGATAGTCCACTTAAAATAAAATTTATAAATGTTGTTGAGTTTAAACTAATAATTTTATTGAAAAAATGAAACTTGCAAAATATAATGATTTGTATATAAATAGAAGCTTTTTAAGAAAAACACTAACCAATTTAAACTTAGAATAAAATTACATCATATGAATGCAATGGCGTAGAAAATCATAGACTTATTTCATACATAGAATGCAAAAGATGATGAGTTTCCTTTTCCCTTTTTTTTTACTTTATTTAATTAGGCTTGGTTAAAATATATGTGATTGATTCGGACTTGAAGAGTTATTTATAAAAAATAATACTTGAGTTTATATTTACATATTAATGATGTTTTGAAATATATAGATAATAAGAATAAAATGTGGTTCTCTTCATTTAAAATATATATAATCATTTTATTTTGTAAATCGATTTTCAAACAAAATAAATATTAGACATTGTAAATGATTTTAGCATGGAAAGAAAAGGAATGATACTTACGAAATTAATGTCAATATCTCTCTTAAGTTTACTACTAAAGCTAAACCCACTAAATTCACTAAGGTTCGTCTAACTTAAGAAAACAAAATAAAATAAAGGGTTAGTCATATAATACAAATTAACTGCACAAAACAAAAAAAATAGAGGCATAAATGAGATCAAATGGGCTCAGCCCATCCCTTTTCAGGGCACTGTTGCGGATCTGCTCATTATTGGGCCTCGGCCCAGTCATTTTTAGACTGATGTGGCTGTGTTTGGCTATTGGGCTTTGGTCACAGAAGACTTTATTTTTTGCTGCGGATGGATTGAATGACGAACGACTCGGAAGAAATTACGTTGGGCTTTTAGCCCAACATCGAATGCGGCAGAGGAACGAATCCCTCGGACTCGTACGCGAGATTCATGCAAAGAAATGAAAGAAAGAGATTAGTACATGATCAATAAGGTTAAGCATATAAAAAATATAAATCCAAAAACAACAACTCCGTCAATCATATATATACTATGTATATCCAAGTAAATATCATGAACATACTTCAACATACATTTATATGTACAGGTTTCAACTGAAATATACATGCAACAAACGCACATGATTTGAACAAACCAAACGGAAAAGGATAACGTCACGTACAGGGACTGCTTTATGGGCAAATATTCAACTGACTGCTTTAGGGGCCTTAGCTAAATACTGTCCGGGACACAGACTCAACAGTCATATTTCACTCTCAATAATATATTTCTAAACATAGCATTTTAGAAGTGGATTGAGGCCAGCTCACTACAGAAAGCAGTTTAACAAGCAGCCTTATAAACGTGTAAGAAAAGAATAGGAAATGATTCATGTTGAAAAAAAGATAGACTGAGTATAAGATAACAAGCAGTTGTTTCAAATATACCCCGCAAATCCTTCTTTAACCGTATGGTAGCTTCCTTTTAACCAACATTAATCTAAACATATAATTGTTTGGCGGAGACATATACTCACCGATTGCGTATATGCAACACAGTATCAAATCAAATACAATTCATACTAAACCAACACTTAACTACACATGCTTTGGAAAACTCTAACCACCAGGTTCCACTTAGCCGAAATCAGATTTCATTAAGCAGACAAAAGGAAGATCACAACAATATAGTATTTATCGTATCTTAGAAATGTGTAGCTTTGACATTATATTAGAAAGAAATAAATAACTTTGATATGAGAATGGAACTAAATCGAAATCTGCTAAGTTAAACTCGAAAGGGAAAATATTCAGCACAGATGCATGATGAGCGAAAAAAATCTTGACCTATTATCATCTTTGGTAAATCATTTTGTGCGACTAAACCAGAAAATATTACTAGACCTTCACATGGGAAAATTGATATTTTAATAACATTCCTTACCTATTTAGCTACAGCAGTAAGTTATAAACTAAAGCTCTATGCTTTTGTGCCGAATTGGAGATGAATACTCAGTCATGCTTTGCAAATAGAAAAGAAACATCTCACCTAATTAACCCAGCAAACATGAACCAAGCTAACACATTAATATGGTTCAGATCTCAATATTTCAGCACATACGATCACTCTCACATTTCTTTATACAAAATACCTATACTTCATCGTCTAGACAAGTTTAAACACCTAGGTAAACATGCAGCCAAATATGACATTCAAACATGTATGAGATCACCAGAAGGCAGGGAGAAGATTCCAGTGAGCTTTTAACATATTCAAGTATTTTCATTGGTTGCAGGTTATCTATACAGAGGTGTATCCTCTAAGTCTGGCATGTTTCAAGCTTCAAATCATGATTGACCCTTTGAAGTAGATTGGACTTTAAGCTTAAACAAGATTCATGGCAAGACTACACTACCGCAATGAGATTTGGGCAAAACATGTAGACTTCTTAATCAGATGTTTTCCAAACTTGAACATTTACCATAAGCATAACATATTTGAGTGCAATATACTCAAACTATTCATCAGACCATGGTTAGTAAAGGGCAAGGATGATCAGAGGCCTCAACAGACTTCACAGATTACCCAATAAGTTCATAGGTATGATCATGACACACCATCAAACAGGATTCAATCGAAACAACTTATAGACTAGATTGAACCATAATAAGCATCCTACTGATTCAAACCAAATTCTAACTGAAACACAAAACTTGCCAACATTTTGATTGGACAGAGTTTATAACAAGGATTAGGCTAAGCTATGGCATGCTGACAATTAACATAGCACACATTCAAATAGGGGACATTTAGTTTGTACCAACCCAAACAGAACATGATAGACCAGATGATATGGCTAACTGATCAGACCCATTTAACAAAATACTCGAAATATATTGTATACACTACTGACTTGGCTACTGCAACGACCTGATGTTTCACCTTAAAATCATATCTGACCAAACAGAAAAAAAACAGAAGTTTGGGTAGACATTTCCACTACTTAGTTAAGATAAGGAAACATACTTATACAGGCGAATAACTGAATTAAACCTAATTTGAACTAAACTAACAACTACGATGGTACGAACTACTAAACTAACTATAAGCAAAACTAATGACGAATCAACATGTGGCTATATCAGCCTAAACTAATATGAATATATAACCCATATACATCACTAAAACTGAAATTAAGCTAACTAAGGAAGGGTTGTTTACCTCCTTCGAGTGCAGCGAAATGGGCGCAGGGTCTCCGATATGCCTCAAACACTACCAATCCTGAGTTTGCATATACTCAGATCCGAACAAATACCAAAGCAAAAAAAAGATGTAGTATTTTGGGATGATATCAAGATAATTTAGAACTAAGATTTTAAGGGAACTGGAACAGTTAAAAGTTCATATTCTTAAGAGAAAAATGGTGATTCGAAACTGTTTTCAGAGGGGTTTTTCAGCTTCAATCCTAGGGGATTTTTTCAATCAAAAAATCAGATTCCAGGGGGGTTTCGCCTATCCAGAAGAATCCCCCTTAGATGACTTCGAAAACCATTATTTATAGGACGATTAGGGTTTTCGTTTTTACTAGAAGAGAGAGACGAGCGTGGGGGACAGAGTGAAGTGGAATGACAGTGAGCATGGGGGTGGCAGAAGCTATGACGATGAAAGAGAGGAGCGGGTGGTGTGACTAAGTGGGGAACAGGACACGGTGGAGTGGAGCGGCAGAGGTGTAGTGGAGGTGTCAGAGGAAATGGGAGAGACAGAGGGGACAAGAAGATATGGGGGAATGAGGGGAGAGATAAAGGCGTCGACGGAGAGAGAGAGGGAGGAGGGGAAGGGGGCACACGCGGCGGAGATGAAAAGGGATGAAACCTTAGGGTTTCATCTCTTTTGTTAAAGAGAATGGGCCAATCGGGTCGGGTAATGATTTGGGCTGGACCGGGTTTAAATGGGCACTGGGCTGGGCAAAATTAAAAGTTAATTATTTGGGCTGGTGGTTTGAAGATTTGGGCTTGGAATAAAACGTGGACTGATCTGAAAATTGGGTTGGGGTGAATTAAATTGGGCTGGTAAATTAAAATGATGCCAGGTAAATTAAAGTGTGGACTGGTTTTTGTGGATTGGTCCGAAAATAGTATGAGTTGATTGGGCTACTACATTTAAACAAAGGACCTATTTAAATAACTTGTGTTAAAATATTACTTAATATAAAATATGTAATTATTAGTGCTCAGATAAAAAATGGTGTTGTAATGGCCATGCAATAATATGTCGAAAATCCACAGTAAATAAACACTATTATCTAATCATGCAAAGATAAATGCGATGCGTGTGCGTAAGCTGGAAAAAATGTCGAAATGATAAAATTGTGAATTATAATAATAATAATAATAATAATAATAATAATAATAATAATAATAATAATAGGTAACTGTAATAGAATAATAAAACGTGGGTATTGATAAAAGGCTAGTAAATATATATATATTTTGAATTTTTTAAAAATATTAGAAGCGTAAATATGTATTTCGGAGGAGAGGCGGGACAAAATTGGGTGTCAACAACTTGTCCCTCTTTGCCCGGTAATGATGAAAAGAGTTGTCGGGCAAAGACGTTGACTCAGTAGCCTATTTTGTCCCGGCTAAAGGAAACTTGAGAGGATTATGACCGAACTCCGGCCTCTGAGTTGCCTACATATCTCGGGCTGTACGAGAATCAGGTCAAGTGTAGTTCTGGGACAACTACGACACCTTATGACTAATGCACCCCGATTGGCGCGAATCTTGCAAAATATTGTCCCAGTGTTGAATTATGATGACACTGGGTATCATGATAGAACTTGAGAATTCTGAAAATTGAATTGCTGGAATGCAAAAGAATATTTGTGATTAGAGACGAGTGCTCGAGGTAGATCTTTGACCCGTGTCGGGAAGTCTGATTATCCTTCCCGACAAATTGCCCCAGTTCGCTACCGAAGAAATAGTTCCACGATTTGATGTGTGATGCCAACTTCGATATTGTTCAAAGCCACCAGCTAAAAAAAATTGTTAGCAATAAAGAAATATATGTGTAAATAAAACAGGGTTGGAGAAGTTTACACTTGTAACCCCTGTTTCGAAAGTTGAATCCACAATATACTTTGGAGATGAATTAAATTTATGGCTTCCACTTGAAGAGGAATTAAGTCGACATTGATATCCACCTTGACGAGAGCTAAATCCACATCCACTTTATTTTACGGAAATATAAATCTATATCCACTTTCACTGTACATAATATAAATCAACATCCACTTCCGAATTGGAATTTGGAATACCCGCATTATAAGGTGGGTGCCTGAATTGAAATTTGAAATACCCGCATTATAAGGTGGGTGCCTGAATTGAAATTTGAAATACCCGCATTATAAGGTGGGTGCCTGGACTGAAATTTGAAATACCCGCATTATAAGGTGGGTGCCTGAATTGAAATTTGAAATACCCGCATTATAAGGTGGGTGCCTGGACTGAAATTTGAAATACCCGCATTATAAGGTGGGTGCCTGAATTGAAATTTGAAATACCCGCATTATAAGGTGGGTGCCTGAATTGAGATTTGAAATACCCGCATTATAAGGTGGGTGCCTGAATTGAAATTTGAAATACCCGCATTATAAGGTGGGTGCCTGAGCTAAAATATAAAATACCCGCATTATGAGGTGGGTGCCCGAACTGAAATATAAAATACCCGCATTCTGAGGTGGGTGCCCGAACTGAAATATAAAATACCCGCATTCTGAGGTGGGTGCCTGAACTGAAATATAAAATACCCGCATTATGAGGTGGGTGCCTGAACTGAAATATAAAATACCCGCATTATGAGGTGGGTGCCTGAACTGAAATATAAATCCACGTCCACTTCCACGGTACAAAAATGTAAATCCACATCCACTTCCACAGTGCAGAAAATAAATCCACGTCCACTTCCACAGTTCAAAAATATAAATCCACGTCCGCATTTCACGGTCCAAAAAAAATGTAAATCCACATCCACTTCCACGTCCGTATTATACGGTACAAAAGATAAATCCACTTCCACGTCCGTATTATACGGTACAAAAAATAAATCCACACCCACTTCCACGTCCGTATTATACAGTGCAAAAATAAATCCACATCCACTTCCACGTCCGTATTATACGGTGCCAAAAAATAAATCCAGTTCTACGAATAAATCCACATTCACTTTCCAACGGTGCAAGAACATAGATGCACCTCCATCTTCACAAACTTTTAAAATAAATCCACTTCCACGTCCACAATGCTCATATGAATCCACATTGCTTTCCACGATATAAATCTATTTCTACTTCCACGTCCACATCCATAATGTAAATGTAAATCCACGTCCACTTAAAATAGTATTGTAGAAAGGTATCCACATTTATATTCACATCCTAATCCATGTCCCGTTTGTGACGGAAGTTAAATCTATAATTATCCCCACAATTTAATATACGACGCAAGATTTCGATCTTGTTGTCTTAAAATACCACATTCTGAAAGAACTTGTTAGCGACTTGAAATAAATAAATATGCATAAAGTGATGACAAAATTGAGGGATTCTAACCACTAACAGGTGACCACTGTCAGTATCCACTTTGGAGAAGGTTAAATCCTCAATTATGTGTGCTTGATCCATCGAGAAATGCCACGAGCTAAAACAATTGTTAGTGACAAGAATATGTAAATAGCTGGGTTTGAAAGAATTATTCTCACAGCCCTTGGTTGAGAAGATGAGTTTGTGTCCACTGCTGCGATCGAAATTTCATGACGAGTGGAACGATGTCCACTATTCAACACAAGCTACCTTTGCATCCACGTTGAAGAATATTTGCATTTTGAAGAAAGCTAACTGTTTGATCATGTCCATAATTTAAAATATGCACCACGTTCATGTTAACTGAACCTTCTTCATCAAAGAAAAATTGTGAGTTTAAAAGAAAATTGGTTGACTTGTGCATGTCGGGGAACTTGGCCCTTGAATTGATTCTTGCCTCGGTCGCATCCACGTTCTTCGATGTCTCAACACATATTTTTCTTTGCCGGGGAGTTTCAGTCATAAAAGTGTATTTTGCAAAATAAGAGTAATGAGATCTGGATAACTTCGAAGGGAAATCCTTAGTGACTCTAATAGATAAAATGATTGTGAAGACTCGATTTTGAATTTATCCACGTTTTTAGAAATATATGGGTGGACTTTTATTTAAAATCGTTAAACATTTAAGACCACTTTTGTGCTACTTCTAAAAATTTGTCCCAGTTTCCAGTCCTGGAGGCGCTTGGTTCTAAACAATTGAAAAGTGAGAACTTATAATGAAAGTTTTGGAAGCGATTTGACCGATTTCAAAAATTTGTCCCAGTTTCAGGATACTAAGACACATGAATTTAATACAGTGGGAAGACCCAAATCTTATATAAAAATCCTTATGTATCTTATAGGAACTAAAATGGTTTGGACAAACCGAAGATATTGAAAATTTTAAAATAGAAGGGCCGAACCCGCCTCGGGTTGCCTACGTATCCCCAAAGGAATCAGGCCAGACGTAGTTCGTGATTAAAATAAAAACTTTTGAAGTTTTTTTTTTATTTAAAAGGAGGGTCGAACCCGATGTGGGTTGCCTACGTATCCAAAAGGAAATCAGGCCACACGTAGTTCCAACCACAAAACAAAGACACTGAAATATTTGAAAAGAGTGGCCGAACCTGATATGGGCTGCCTACGTATCCAACAGGAAGTCAGGCCAAACGTAGTTCGTTACAAAACAAATGACAAAGTCTTAATTTAGAAAGGCTGTAACAAAACATAGAGGCAACATGACAAAAGGAACTAAATGTTCTAGCTGATGCCTCCGGCCTATTACAAAAGGAAATTTAACTTAAAATACTGAAACTCCCGGTGGACCGGGGCTAAGATAGAAATCCAATTTTGCAACTCAGGTCCTGGCTCAGCAGCCTATAAGGTCAGTATTTCAGCAAAGTCTTTGACTACCACAGCATGATCATCTTCATCTTCCACGAATAGGTTTTTGATCCCCTCCACAATATCATCATGGGCAACTTCAACGGCCAGATATGAAGTTTTGAAGCTGGCAGGTTTTGAGAAAGTTTGATCAATGGTAGGAATGGGTTTTGGTAGTGGAATCTCCTTCCCTTTATTCTTTCGTGCTTTCTTCATTTCTTCCTCAGTTGGTTCATAACCCAAACCAAATGCAAACTGTTGTGCAGGGAGAACGACTGGCTCAACCCGCCCATTTAATGTCTTCCCTAGCCCAAATCCAGGTTGGTACCCATTTTTCAGCATTTCCTTTGCAACCATAATTGCGGCGCATGACCTTTTAAATTCTTGAGTTTGACACACTTCACCCACTTTAGTGACATTCACAACCTCCCAAGCATGGTAAGTTGCTCCATCGAACCCTCCTGTTGCCTTGATGAATGGGATGGACTGCTCTCGATAGATAGACGTGTCCCCTTCTCCATGTATACATATTTGCTGTTGATCCCACTCGAATTTGATAGTTTGGTGCAAAGTAGATGGTACAGCTCCAGCCAGATGGATCCACGGTCTTCCTAACAACATGTTGTATGTCGTGGAAATATCAAGTACTTGAAAATCCATAATGAACTCAACGGGCTCAATCAACACTTTCAACTCTATTTCTCCAATAGGACACCTTTGAGCCCCATCAAATGCTCGAATATTCACATCACTTGTCTTGAGCTCGCTAACATTATATCCGATCTTCTTCAGACTTGTTAGTGGACAAATGTTAAGTCCACAACCCCCATCAATCAACACTTTAGCCACAAACATGTTACGACATTTGACAGTTATATGGAGCGCTTTGTTATGATTGCATCCTTCTGGCGGCAGTTCTTCATTATCGAATCTGATTCGATGACTGTCCAACACGCACTCGATTATCCCAGCTAACGTCTCACTAGTTGTTTCGCTTGGGACACATGCTTCACTCAAAATCTTCAAGAGTGCATTTCTGTGCACATCCGAACTCAAAAGCAAAGAGAGAATAGGAATCTGGGCATTGGTCTTTTTCAACTGATCCACAACTGAGTACTCACTAGCCTTAATCTTCCTCAAAAATTCTTCTGCTTCTGCTTCTGTCACGACCCTTTTGGGAGGTACATTGGTTTCCTTAGTTTGCCCCAATCTAGCTAGCTCTTCTGGAGTATAGCATCTTCCAGACCTTGTCATTCCTGACGTCTTAATCTTGTTAGTAATCGCTTCCTTTCCTCGACACTCCATCACAGCTTGTTGATAATTCCACGATACGGCTTTAGTATCGAGCACTGGTAACTGATTTGGTGCTTGAACTACTTCCACAGGCGTCGACGAAGCTCCTAATATCTCGATAGGTACACAACCCCTTATCACTACAGCAGGAGAAGCAACGGCTACAAGACCATGATCTTTCACGCTATCCACAGGCACTATGAATTCGGCTGGATCGTCATCATTCTCATCTATTCCAATCATATTTATCGAGGCCCCATCATGGGTCGGGAGTGGATTGTTAACCACATTTGGTGCCGGTTGTTTGACCATGATCTGTTTTGCTTCAATAAGATCTTCAACCTTATGTTTCAGTGCGTAACAACGATCAGTGGAATGGCCTTTTACCCCCGAATGATATGCACATGTTTTAGTGGGATCAAAACTTCTAGGTAGTGGATCCGGAATTCTACCTTCCACAGGATATACTAAGCCTGAAGCTTGCAGTCTTTCAAAAACAACGCTCAATGGCTCTCCCAATGGTGTGAAATTGCGAAACGGTTTATTTGGGCGAGGTGCGGATGCATTGTTTGGATGATGAGATTGTGATGGTGGAGCTGGGTATGTTGGTGGTCGTGGAGCTCGGTATGTAGGCTGGGTGTTGTAGACGGGGTAGGAAATTTGTGATGATTGAGGCGGGTAAGATGACAAAGTTTGGTTGTATGGATGTGACGAATATTGGAAATATGGTGAGTGGAGAGCGTTAGAATTGTATCGCGGAGGTTGTTGATGGTGGTATGAGGTGCTTCCTAGATCCATTACCGTTGCCGCGTCCTTTTCTTTTTTCTTTCCATTTCCGAGAGCACCAGTTTGTATAGCCCTACTAGTAGACTGTAAAGCCGCTAGACTTGTTATTCTCCCTGTCTTAATGCCATCTTCGATCATGTCTCCAGCTTTGATCACTTCTGCAAAAGTTTTTCCGCCCATTGTCACCAAACGTTCATAGTACTCTGGTTCTAGTGCCTGAATGAAGAAAGTAACCATTTCTGTTTCCTCCATGGGCGGGTGCACCCTAGATGCTTCTTACCTCCACCGTATGTCATATTCTCGGAATGATTCGGTTAACTTCTTCTTTAACTTTGTAATTGAGATTCTGTCAGGAGTGATCTCAACATGAAACTTGTAATGATCCACAAAAGCATTTGCCAAGTCATCCCACGTATGCCATTTGGTTGTATCTTGTTTGGAATACCATTCCAAAGCTTTCCCACTCAAACTCTGATTAAATAGTTTGACTCTTATCCCTTCGTTCTTCCCCACACCAATCAACTTTTCACAATAGACCTTCAGATGGAAGAAAGGGTTTCCCGACCCATCAAACTTCTCAAATTTTGGAATCTTGTAACCTGGTGGCAATTCTACCTCAGGAAATGCACATAACTCTTCATATCTCATGCTCTGGTTACTACCGAGTCCACGCAAACTCCTCATGGCATCTTCCAAACTTTTGAGCTTTCTATTTATCATTTCATCATTAACTGCCCTTGCCTCATTTTCGACTTCGACACAATGATCAACATCTGTGCGATATTGTCCTTGGGTTTGTGTCATGGGTGGAGTTGTGGTATAAGTATATACCGGCGGAACTTGATGCGCATTGGTAACATCATGTGTCGGCGGTATAAACTGAGCCTTTGAAGAGGCGGCTGTAAACAAAAGAGGAGCATTTTGAGTAACTAGGTGGGCAATGGGTTCGGAATGAGCTGGTTGAGAAGTGGTAAAATAGTTTGCTTGGTTAAGTTCATCCAAATTTGGGAATGGAGGTGGCATAGGCAAAGTCTGACGAACCCCGTGAGATGGAGTCATATGTGGCGGAGTTTGAGAAAATGACCGATTTTGAAGTACCATGTGACTTAATTCAGCAACTCGTCGCTCCAGACGAGCAATGATCTCCAAATGTGTTTCTGGTTCATTAGAGGATGTGGGATCACTTGTGATCGGTAAACTAAGAGATGGCTCAGATGAGGTGGTTGCATTGATCAAACTTTGCTCCATTTTAGAACGAGTCTTTTTAGTTAACCAGGTGATTAGTGATGAGTCAGAGTCTGATTTCTTGGCTCTAGACCGTGTGAAATATGGATGCTCCGCCAGTTCCCCTTTAGCACAAGTCAACCTTTTTGTTTTGAAAATAAGTTTAAAAATAAAAAAGATAAAACAAGAAAAAGAAAAAGAAAATGAGTCAGTATACGGTAAGGACATATTATTGCATGTAAACACATTATTGCACATAATACATCGCGTTCTATAATGCAAGGGACCTCTTTATGCCAGAGGTAGGCCTAACGAACATTTGAAGGACAAAAATGTCTTTTATGTATCATTCCACAACTCTTCTAAAACTAAAAAATTTTATTACATGCCAGCTTAATAATACAATTCAAAGTTAATCTAAGATATCTAATATTCCATCTCCACTAATTTCTATTAGTTGTCTTCAACCCTCCGGTATTAATTGAATGCTCCACGACAACCTGCAACAAAATGTCAGTTTTTTCCTGAAATATTTATCTATAGAGTCCTTGGTCCACATATTCCACATATTTGTCCTTCAAATAATGCACATAGATAGTGAATAGTGTCACTTAGAGTCATAGACTCATTTGAACATTTGGTAAGGTTGACTAATGAACTTAATACACCAAGGGTATTAAGCTTCCTAGGTTTAAAATGATGCATGTCCTTACAAGGTTTTGGTTTTCGCTCTATCCTAGGCGGACTAAGAGTGGGTTTACTAGACACAAGGTTCCCGAGCGGACTGCACGAGTGAGAAGGCTACGCGGTCCCCGTTGTTCGGGCACCCCGCGCATACGCCAACTCTCCTAAAATTTGGATTCTACGAAGAAATTTGCGGGTGCGCAAAACACACCTCGCGTGTACATGTGATAGTGTGAGTTTTCCAGAAATGGAGGAGATATGAACGGAATGCCAGTTTAAGGAAAGCAGTAATAGACATATTACATAAAAAAATGCACATAAGGAATGGAACAATAATAAAAATACTTAAAAGCATATAAAGCAACAATATAGGCAAAATAAAGCAAAACAAACAAAACATCCAACAAATTATTTATTAACCTAAGTTGTTATGGTTAGAGCCTAAAGTCCCCAGCAGAGTCGCCAAGCTGTTATACCCCATTTTAAACCGGGTTAAATTAGGAGTACAACATATTGGTGATTCCTATTTGTTTTATTTAACGAGTCGCCACCTAATTAATTTAACGGTGAATTAGGACACCTAAATATTAACTAAGGGAAAGTTAAAACTAAACCTCAATTAACAGTCTGCTTAACCAGTGTGATTCTAGGTAAGGGCTCTATATTATCCTAAAGGGAAGGGTTTAGGCATCCTTTAGAATCCGTTAACTTACGGTTATCCGACCAAACTTAGGTTAATTAATTCAGATTAAATATAATGATTAACTCTTAAGAAAAATAGGTTGTAAATGTTATTGAGATTTTAAAAGGAAACATAATGACGCTATTTAAACTGACTTGAAGAAATGCATGATAGTCCACTTAAAATAAAATTTATAAATGTTGTTGAGTTTAAACTAATAATTTTATTGAAAAAATGAAACTTGCAAAATATAATGATTTGTATATAAATAGAAGCTTTTTAAGAAAAACACTAACCAATTTAAACTTAGAATAAAATTACATCATATGAATGCAATGGCGTAGAAAATCATAGACTTATTTCATACATAGAATGCAAAAGATGATGAGTTTCCTTTTCCCCTTTTTTTTTTACTTTATTTAATTAGGCTTGGTTAAAATATATGTGATTGATTCGGACTTGAAGAGTTATTTATAAAAAATAATACTTGAGTTTATATTTGCATATTAATGACGTTTTGAAATATTTAGATAATAAGAACAAAATATGGTTCTCTTCATTTAAAATATATATAATCATTTTATTTTGTAAATCGATTTTCAAACAAAATAAATATTAGACATTGTAAATGATTTTAGCATGGAAAGAAAAGGAATGATACTTACGAAATTAATGTCAATATCTCTCTTAAGTTTACTACTAAAGCTAAACCCACTAAATTCACTAAGGTTCGTCTAACTTAAGAAAACAAAATAAAATAAAGGGTTAGTCATATTATACAAATTAACTGCACAAAACAAAAAAATAGAGGCATAAATGAGATCAAATGGGCTCAGCCCATCCCTTTTCAGGGCACTGCTACGGACCTGCTCATTATTGGGCCTCGGCCCAGTCATTTTTAGACTGCTGCGGCTGTGTTTGGCTATTGGGCTTTGGTCACAGAAGACTTTATTTTTTGCTGCGGATGGATTGAATGACGAACGACTCGGAAGAAATTATGTTGGGCTTTTAGCCCAACATCGAATGCGGCAGAGGAACGAATCCCTCGGACTCGTACGCAAGATTCATGCAAAGAAATGAAAGAAAGAGATTAGTACATGATCAATAAGGTTAAGCATATAAAAAATATAAATCCAAAAAAAACAACTCCGTCAATCATATATATACTATGTATATCCAAGTAAATATCATGAACATACTTCAACATACATTTATATGTACAGGTTTCAACTGAAATATACATGCAACAAACGCACATGATTTGAACAAACCAAACTGAAAAGGATAACGTCACGTACAGGGACTGCTTTATGGGCAAATATTCAACTGACTGCTTTAGGGGCCTTAGCTAAATACAGTCCGGGACACAGACTCAACCGTCATATTTCACTCTCAATAATATATTTCTAAACATAGCATTTTAGAAGTGGATTGAGGCCAGCTCACTACAGAAAGCAGTTTAACAAGCAGCCTTATGAACGTGTAAGAAAAGAATAGGAAATGATTCATGTTGAAAAAAAGATAGACTGAGTATAAGATAACAAGCAGTTGTTTCAAATATACCCCGCAAATCCTTCTTTAACCGTATGGTAGCTTCCTTTTAACCAACATTAATCTAAACGTATGATTGTTTGGCGGAGACATATACTCACCGATTGCGTATATGCAACACAGTATCAAATCAAATACAATTCATACTAAACCAACACTTAACTACACATGCTTTGGAAAACTCTAACCACCAGGTTCCACATAGCCGAAATCATATTTCATTAAGCAGACAAAAGGAAGATCACAACTATATAGTATTTATCGTATCTTAGAAATGTGTAGCTTTGACATTATATTAGAAAGAAATAAATAGCTTTGATATGAGAATGGAACTAAATCGAAATCCGCTAAGTTAAACTCGAAAGGAAAAATATTCAGCACAGATGCATGATGAGCGAAAAAAATCTTGACCTATTATCATCTTTGGTAAATCATTTTGTGCGACTAAACCAGAAAATATTATTAGACCTTCACATGGGAAAATTGATATTTTAATAACATTCCTTGCCTATTTAGCTACAGCAGTAAGTTCTAAACTAAAGCTCTATGCTTTTGTGCCGAATTGGAGATGAATACTCAGTCATGCTTTGCAAATAGAAAAGAAACATCTCACCTAATTAAACCCAGTAAACATGAACCAAGCTAACACATTAATATGGTTCAGATCTCAATATTTCAGCACATACGATCACTCTCACATTTCTTTATACAAAATACCTATACTTGATCCTCTAGACAAGTTTAAACACCTAGGTAAACATGCAGCCAAATATGACATTCAAACATGTATGAGATCACCAGAAGGCAGGGAGAAGATTCCAGTGAGCTTTTAACATATTCAAGTATTTTCATTGGTTGCAGGTTATCTATACAGAGGTGTATCCTCTAAGTCTGGCATGTTTCAGGCTTCAAATCATGATTGACCCTTTGAAGTAGATTGGACTTTAAGCTTAAACAAGATTCATGGCAAGACTACACTACCGCAATGAGATTTGGGCAAAACATGTAGACTTCTTAATCAGATGTTTTCCAAACTTGAACATTTACCATAAGCATAGCATATTTGAGTGCAATATACTCAAACTATTCATCAGACCATGGTTAGTAAAGGGCAAGGATGATCAGAGGCCTCAACAAATTTCACAGATTACCCAATGAGTTCATAGGTATGATCATGACACACCATCAAACAGGATTCAATCGAAACAACTTATAGACTAGATTGAACCATAATAAACATCCTACTGATTCAAACCAAATTCTAACTGAAACACAAAACTTGCCAACATTTTGATTGGACAGAGTTTATAACAAGGATTAGGCTAAGCTATGGCATGCTGACAATTAACATAGCACACATTCAAATAGGGGACATTTAGTTTGTACCAACCCAAACAGAACATGATAGACCAGATGATATGGCTAACTGATCAGACCCATTTAACAAAATACTCGGAATATATTGTATACACTACTGACTTGGCTACTGCAACGACCTGATGTTTCACCTTAAAATCATATCTGACGAAACAGAAAAAAAAATAGAAGTTTGGGTAGACATTTCCACTACTTAGTTAAGATAAGGAAACATGCTTATACAGGCGAATAACTGAATTAAACCTAATTTGAACTAAACTAAAAACTACGATGGTACGAACTACTAAACTAACTATAAGCAAAACTAATGACGATTCAACATATGGCTATATCAGCCTAAACTAATATGAATATATAACCCATATACATCACTAAAACCGAAATTAAGCTAACTAAGGAAGGGTTGTTTACCTCCTTCGAGTGCAGCGAAATGGGCGCAGGGTCTCCGATATGCCTCGAACACTACCAATCCTGAGTTTGCATATACTCAGATCCGAACAAATACCAAAGCAATAAAAAGATGTAGTATTTTGGGATGATATCAAGATAATTTAGAACTAAGATTTTAAGGGAACTGGAACAGTTAAAAGTTCATATTTTTAAGAGAAAAGTGGTGATTCGAAACTGTTTTCAGAGGGGTTTTTCAGCTTCAATCCTAGGGGATTTTTTCAATCAAAAAATCAGATTCCAGGGGGGTTTCGCCTATCCAGAAGAATCCCCCTTAGATGACTTCGAAAACCATTATTTATAGGGCGATTAGGGTTTTCGTTTTTACTAGAAGAGAGAGACGAGCGTGGGGGACAGAGTGAAGTGGAATGACAGTGAGCATGGGGGTGGCAGAAGCTATGACGATGAAAGAGAGGAGCGGGTGGTGTTACTAAGTGGGGAACAGGACACGGTGGAGTGGAGCGACAGAGGTGTAGTGGAGGTGTCAGAGGAAATGGGAGAGACAGAGGGGACAAGAAGATATGGGGGAATGAGGGGAGAGATAAAGGCGTCGACGAAGAGAGAGAGGGAGGAGGGGAAGGGGGCACGCGCGGCGGAGATGAAAAGGGATGAAACCTTAGGGTTTCATCTCTTTTGTTAAAGAGAATGGGCCAATCGGGTCGGGTAATAATTTGGGCTGGACCGGGTTTAAATGGGCACTGGGCTGGGCAAAATTAAAAGTTAATTATTTGGGCAGGTGGTTTGAAGATTTGGGCTTGGAATAAAACGTGGACTGATCTGAAAATTGGGTTGGGGTGAATTAAATTGGGCTGGTAAATTAAAATGATGCCAGGTAAATTAAAGTGTGGACTGGTTTTTGTGGATTGGTCCGAAAATAGTATGAGTTGATTGGGCTACTACATTTAAACAAAGGACCTATTTAAATAACTTGTGTTAAAATATTACTTAATATAAAATATGTAATTATTAGTGCTCAGATAAAAAATGGCGTTGTAATGGCCATGCAATATTATGTCGAAAATCCACAGTAAATAAACACTATTATCTAATCATGCAAAGATAAATGCGATGCGTGTGCGTAAGCTGGAAAAAATGCCGAAATGATAAAATTGTGAATTATAATAATAATAATAATAATAATAATAATAATAATAATAATAATAATAATAATAATAATAATAATAATAATAATAGGTAACTATAATAGAATAATAAAACGTGGGTATTGATAAAAGGCTAGTAAATATATATATATTTTTAATTTTTAAAAAATATTAGAAGCGTAAATAGGTATTTCGGAGGAGAGGCGGGACAAAATTGAGTGTCAACAAATATTACCCCCTCCGTCCCAAAAAGATTGTCTTTGACTTGGCACGGAGTTTATGAAATAAAGGAAAACTTTTGAAATATGTGGTCCAAAAAAAATCTTAGATATTTATGTGGCTGTAAATCATCTCATAAAGTTAAATTGTTTCTAAATATAGAAATGTGGTAATATTTTTAGGACAAAATAATGAGGAAAGTAAGACTATCTTTTTGGACCGGAGGGAGTAAATAAAAGAGGGTAGCCTAATTTCTGATCATATAAATGAATTTCAGGGTGTCTTTAACCAGCTGTCTGAAATTGATGTAAGGTTTGATGAAGAAATACAAGGACTTTGTGTCACGACCCGTTTCGCAAGTCGTGAAGGCACCCACACTATTCCCTAGTGGGCGAACCCTTCCCTTAATCACAACCTTAAACGAAAGAATGCAAAATGAATACAACAATTCTATTAAAAGACTTTCTTTATATTAATAAATAGTGTGGAATAATTAAAAGTATTACAACCTCCAAAACCTGGTCTTAACTTGTACAGAGCTGCTAAAAGAATACATTAATCAAATACTGACATAACCAAACTCTAAGTAAAGAATGAGAAATTGTCTATAGCTTAGGAAGTAGACAGTAAACATAAGATGAGATTCAGGGCTGTAGATCCGACTAATAGCTCGCTCCATGTCTCTAACAATCAGTCTCGGGATCAGTCGTGAGGTCTCGAACAATAACCTGGATCAACTCTGCAACCCATAAGAAGTGCAGCAAGAGTAGTATGAGTACAACACTAGTACTCGTACGCATCATAGGCTGACAAGGATTAGATAACACATGAATAGGAAGAAATTAACAAGCAGGGCAGATAAGCAATCAAGCACAGTCACAAACATGTTCAAGTATAAGATCAGACCGAGTATGTAAAAATGCCAAGTAAGATAGTGAATGAGTAAATAAATGAATGTAAATGAAGTGCAATGCCATGGAATGTAATGCAATGCCCCCACGGCCTCCTCTCCAATCCGTACACACATGCTAAGGTCTACATGACACACGGAGGACCCGTGAAGTCTATGTATCACATCACTCTCTGGGAAAGACCTCGGAAGCTATCACATATCTCACTCTCCAGAAAAGGCCTCGGAGGATATCAATAAAACTCTCTTTCCGGCAAAGACCTTGGAGGCTATCAAACCACTCGCTCTACGGCAAAGACCTTGGAGGCTATCAATCAACTCGCTCCGGCAAAGACCTCGAAGGCTATCAGTCACTTTACTTACCATCAGAACAAACATATATGGAAAAGGACTGCATGACATGTTTGGAATCAATTGCAACAACAACTCAAATCATAGAGTAAATATATGCAAGTCACAACTCAGTTCAACAATATTATCCTCCCCGTTTCCATGTAACAAGTGAGGTATCAAATGACAAAGGTGAATGAATCAAAAATCACAACTTAACAAAAAAAAAAATGGCGACAAGCCCATATAAGAACATCCATACCAAAGCGGTGGATTTATCACCAAAACCATGCCCGAAAGGCCTAACATGCTTTCCCCGTCAACATCTACCATTACATACACTTCTCTAATCGGAGTCTAATAAAGGTAAGTCGTAACCTACCTCGAAGGCCGAGCGGGAGCCACGAACAACCAAGCCAAGAATTCCCTTTGCGAAGAGCCTCTGAACAATCAAAGTCTATCAAATAAGTATTCTATGTTAGAACACGAATCTGTGAACACCCATAATCCCATACTTCTAAGTAGAACCCAAAACACCACCCCAAAAGTGACCCCGGACCCACAAGGGCAAAATCGAAACTTTAAGTTAAATCCACCCTACCCATAGTCTAATTTGTCATAATCTTAATTATCATCAATTTATAATAACAAATAAGCCTTCAAATTCATTATTTACTCAAATCCTAATTTGTGCTAAAACCCTAAGTGAAATCATCTAAAACCCAGATTGAATTGGTCAATTTGTGCTACGATTAGTTTACCCAATGCTTAAATAAGTCTAAATCCACAAGAAAGATTCACATGCCTAATTCTAAGTATCTAATCATCTATGACTCAAATACTCTTAGAAGTGGGTTCAAACCCTACCTATCCTTACTTATGAAAGGAAAGGTAAAATAAAGTAAGGATTTATTGATAACAACTAAGATTGAGCTTAGAAACTTACCCTCATGAAGAGACTTGAATTACCCTTCTCAGAACTCCCAAAGCCGAACTGTGGAATTCAATTTGTGTGAATGGGAAAATAAGACTTGGAAGGACGATTTTATGGACTGATCCAGTGATCCTCGCAGGTGCGAGAAATCGCCCGCAAGTGTGACGCCGCACCTGTGAAAATATTCACGCAGGTGCGAGCTTTACTTAACTCGAAGGATACCCGCAGGTGCTACACCGCACCTGCGCACCTATGCCCGCAGGTGCGGTGCAACAAAAACATAAAATAAAAGCTATGTCCCAATTATTACAATCCAACACCTGAAACTCATTCGGAACCTCCTGAACACAAACCCAAAATGCACCTCTAACATAACATGCGCTACGAACACGTCCGCATACTCAGATTTCTCAAAAGAGATCACCTTGACCCGGTGTTGACTCAAGTTAACCCAAAACAAACCAAAACATACATCCCAACCATAGACCCAAAACACAAATAGATACCTCGAAACCCAAACCAAGAGTTTAATTAATTCAAAAATCTCATATGGGACCTAACGGAACTATCAGAATTCAATTCCGGGCGCAATTATCCAAAAGTCAACTCTAGGTCAACTCCTCCCACTTATTCAATCTTAGGAGACTATAAAATCCTCAAAACCAACCAAGACTCTCCCGATTGTCTCAGAAACCGTGCCACCCATCCTCACAAGTCGTAGATATAGGAAGTCGGACTACGAAAAAGGGTTGTTTCAAGAGAAGGAGAAAAATGCCTAAAACGACCAAATGGATCATTACATCAGATACCAATTAAACAAATGTTTCATCCTCGAACGGAAAAGGAACGAATGGAAGGTGATTGAATCAGGAAGAGCTGGGGATATCTACTACGCACATCAACCTCAGTCTCTCAATAAGTCTCTTCCATTGGACGGTGTTTCCACTGCAACCTTACTGAAGCTACCTTTGGAAACACTCATCTTACCTAAGGAATCCCTCAACAAATCGGTATCCCAAAGTCTCACCTCAAACGCATCGTACCAACCAATCAGGGAACAACATCTCCTACCATTCCAAACCTCAAAGCATGCCATGCCAATATTAGCGTGATAACTATCGTTGTAAGAAAACTCTGCCAAGGGCAGAACTGGTCCCCTTGACCACCAAAATCAAAATACGCAAGCCTGTAACGTAACCTCTAAATATAGAGGGTGAACTGAGTGTCTCGATCTAAAATAATAGAAATGGGCACTACATGAACTCGGACAATCTCCCCAATGTATACCCTTATTATCTTCTCCGAATTGTAGGTAGTCTGAATTGGAATGTAGAGCGCAATCTCGGTTAACCCGACCACAAAAACCCAAACATCATCACGCTTGCTCAAGGTTTCTTGTAATACTATCCTGATGTCCGTAGCTATCCTCTCCTAATAATAATTTTTTTTTCAAGTCACAGAATACCTGCGGAGTACCAGGATGGATAGAAAGTCTGAACTGTGAGTCCCCCCTAAAATTAACCTGAACAAGTCACTCATATCGGGAACACAAATTCGCCTTCCATTCTCAACCCTTTCGCTACCAAAAATTGCTTTCCTTGATTGAATGATAACAATGGTAATGTTGTAACCCTTGAGCCGCTCTGTACCTCTATGTTGTCTCGAAATTAGATCCGCTGATTGAATCCTAATTGAAGATTATGATGGTCTGTGAGCACTTCACGATGGGCTCTATAGAGGCCGAGGTGTTGGAATTTACGCCTAAACAATGTCTTCTTGTAAAAGCGTGCAGAGAGAGCATCTGTAAAAGGGATGCGTAGGTGCGAACATTGTTCGCAGAAGCGGACTTTGCAGGGAAATGGAAAATCTCATAGGAGACAAGAATTTCCCACAGGGGCAGATCCGCAGATGCGGCCTACCTCCACAGCTGCAGTACTGACTGAAGAAAGGAAAATCCGCTGAAGCGGGTAGAGTTTCACAGATGCAGAGATCACTCTGCAGGTGCGGCCGTCGGGCAGTTTCAAATAAACTGGTAGAGGAAGAGTTTCCTCCCACTTGTCAACCATTACAACACCTCCTAAATGGTTCCAACCCCTCATCACCCCCATCAATAAAACTCTAACTCCTTCTGTCACGACTAGGCCTGTTTATCGGTTTGAACCGGACCGGACCGGTAACCGGTTAACAAACCGGCCGGTTTTTGGTTCAAAAACCGGACCGGTCTGGTTCAAAAGTGTCAAAACCTCCTTTTTTTGTTTTTTGTATATTATATATATATATATATATATATATATATATATATATATATATATATATATATATATATATATATATATATATATATATATATATATATATATATATTATAGTATTTATTAGTATATTGTAGGTATATTTACATATGTTCTATTTATCTATAAGTACAGTTTATATATTAACTGACTAACAGCAATACAGCATATACGTATATATATATATATATTAAGTTATATGCTTAAGTTATACTACATATACCTAAAATATACTAAGAATATACTTATATATATCAATATACTTAGGTTATATAACTTATATATATATATATATATATATATATATATATATATGTGTGTGTGTGTGTGTGTGTTTAAGTTATATGTATACTATATATACTTATATATTATAACTTAAGTTATTTATAGCTTAATTTTTTTCTAAGTTTATAAATTCGTATTTTATAAATTAAGTATATTTATATTATAAGTATATTCTTAGTATATTTTAGTTATTTCTCAAGTATATAACTTTCAAGTTTTTAATTTAAGTAGATGTATATTATAAGTATATTCTTAGTATATTTTAGGTATATTCCTAACTTAACATAAGTAAAAATATGAACACAAGTAAATAGAAGAAAGCTCAATGAGCCATATATTTTATTCATTCTTTGATAACATTTATTTGCAAATTGTAGCTTTTTTTAACTTGCAAATAATACATGAGTTGCAAAGAAATAGTAGAATAATAAAATCACCAATTCTCAATCATTTGGTTAATTTCCCCCATATCATATTCGGCTATGGAGATATCTTCAAAGTCTTCCATTTGGTCTGGTCCACTTGCTATCAAATCTTCAATCTCTTCCTCTTCGCCTTCCTCCGCTTCTAAGTTTTGGTTGCGTCGCTCCGATCTAATCCAATCGCGAATGCACACTAGTACTTGCAAGCTAAAGCCGGATAATGAGGGTCTATGGTCTCCAATTTGTTGTCTTCCTTGGCTAAATGCACTCTCCGAAGCCACGGTTGATACTTGAACCGTAAGGATATCTCGAGCCATTCTTGAGAGTATCGGATGACTTGCCTTGTATTTCTTCCACCATGCTAAGACGTCCAACTCATCTAGTTCCTCGATATCCACATTTGGCTGCATCAAATAAAAGTGATATTCATCAAAGTTTGCATTACAAGAAGGAGTTGGATGTGAATGTAAAACTTTTAAACCCGACAAGCCCTTTTTGCTACTTTGAGAAGTAGTAGGGCGTGGAGCAACGGGTGTAGCATGTTCTTCCAAATTAGAATAATGAGTAAAAACTTTTCTAAACTCGTCATCAATAGCGAGTTCGGCTTCAGCTAAAGATGGTTGAACTCTCTCTTCAATTTCTAAAAATGTATAAATTTGATCAACCAATGCTTTAGTATAAGACACTTTTAAATAAGGATTTAAAAGAGAACCCAATATAAATAAAGTTGGGATGGGAAAAAAATACTTCTTAAATTTTATTGTCATATCAAAAATAGCCGCTTGATAACTAGGTTTATATTTATACTCTTATAAAACTCTAGTTATTTCCGCTAAGTAGGCTAAAATTCCGGTTATCGTGGGATAGAATTGTTTAGAAAAAGCAAGAGTTGCATTATAAAAAATTTCTAAGAGTTCAACACAATCCTTAACAAGTTCTTGTTGTGAACTTGTTGTATGGGAATCCTATACTCATATGCTTGTTGTAGCATAATGTAAGTGTAGTTCCACCTAGTCTCAATTTCTACTTGAATTTTTCTAGGTCTAAGGTTATTTTCCACACAACAATTCTTAAAACCTCTAAGTCTTCCCCTATTAGCATTACACAAAAGAAACGCAACCGCGTCTCTAACTTTTTGAATAGAATCATCAAAACGCACAAGACCATCTTTAACAATTAAGTTTAAAATGTGACAACGACATCTCACGTGAAAAATATTTTTTAGCGGAGGGTTTAATTCTCTTTTTAAAAGATCAATCGCCTTTGTATTATTAGAAGCATTATCTAAAGCAATATAAAGTGTTTTTCTATAAATGTTAAAAAATCTCATAATAGTAGACATTGAATCCGCTAAAAATTTTCCATCGTGACGACCTTTTCCTTCATCATATAAAAAAGATATAAATCTTTTTTGCATAACCCAATTGTCATCAACCCAATGACATGTAATAGCAAAAAAATCTATCTTGTTAAGACTAAGACCCAAATCAGTGGTAAGAGATACGTTACAATTTAAAGAAGGGAAAAGGGTCAAATTTACCCCTCTACTATGTGAAAAGGATCAAATTTACCCTTCGTTATACTTTGGATCCAAATATACCCTTAACGTTAACTAAATGGTTCAAATATACCCCTCCACCGTTAAAATTGTCCAAGGTGGATGCTCAATCTCACATGGCACTGCCAGTTTGATGACGTGAACACACATGGCATGCCACCTCACCACTCTCCACCCATTTACCCAATCCTCCTCTTCTTCTTCTTCCACCACCAGTGCCACGATCAACACCACCATGACATCCTCCATTTTTTAAAGGTCAATTTCTCCCTTGGTTCCTTTGTGTTTAATAGAAGTTCAGTTAGTATCGTGAAATCACATATTTTGTGATTTGTTGACGCTCTATTTCTTGAGTTCGGTTATTGTCAAATGGTTCTTGAATGTCTGGCATTTGTTTAAATGAAATGATAATTCTTAGTTTCTGTTTGATTTGAGTTATATTAGATAAAATAAGATGGTTGTATGTGAAAATGCATATTGATTGAATGTTAGAATAGTTTTCAAATACTAGTTAAATTACTTGAGCAAATGGAATTGCTGAGTGACTGAGTCTTCCAATTAAATGGTCATACAACGATTTGATTAAAATGAAAAGTATAGTTCGGCATGGTGGTTGAGTGAAGGTATAATTGCTGAAAATGATGGTCAATTTGATGGTGGCACTAGTGGTGGAAGAAGAAGAGGAGGAGTGGGTAAATGGGTGGAGAGTGGTGAGGTGGCATGCCATGTGTTACCAAGTCATCAAAAAGGCAATGCCACGTGAGATTAAGCATCCACCTTGGACAATTTTAACGGTAGAGGGGTATATTTGAACCATTTTGTTAACATTAAGGGTATATTTGGACCCAAAGTATAACGGAGGGTAAATTTGATCATTTTCTCATAGTAGAGGGGTAAATTTGACCCTTTTCCCTTTAAAGAATTAAATACATGGCGCAAATAAAATCTATATTTTTTATACAAATCTATAACATCCGCTCTACAAGTACTTCTAGGAATACCCTCAAATAACGGATTATAACAACGTTGAATGTAAGTAACAAACCCCAAACCCGAAGGAAAGGAAAATGGTAAACAATCATAAGCTATCATTTTAGCTATTTCCACACGCTCTTTTTTCTTGTCTTACTTAAAAATTTTACCGTTTCGTGGGTCTATCGTCATTTGAATACCCCCACATTTGAACCCGTTTGCTCTCCCCAAACATTCATATGTTTCTTTCTCATATGAGCATTTAGTGTACCCGTTCCACCATCCTTACTAGTTTCTTGCCTAAAAGTAAATACTTGTCCACATAGGGTACATTTAGCTGTTTGGCTTTCCCTATCCTTAGTCATAAATTTCCAAATTTTAGCGGTTGGCGTACGAGTTCTAGGCAGTTTGTCTTATGTATGTGATTGTGCAGGACATGTATCTCCTATGGGATTTTCGGGGGCTTGTGTTTCATCATCATCATCATCATCATCATCATCATTATCAATTTCATTAAAAGTGTCGGTATAATGTTGTTGCCTTGCCTCATGACCTAAAAGTGGATTATGTCCACCAACATCAATACCTAAATTAGGTGTTTCTTCCACAAATGTTTCCTCATTAAGCCCACGCCTAACAATACCACTACTACTGGCACCACGTCTAAATCTCTTCGCCATTATTAAATAGAATTAATTTAAATCACACTCAAATAAATCACAAGGAAATAAATTGCAACAAATTAAATTGCGCAAAATAAAGATAGAGTTGGAACGAAAGTACCAAATTGCCGGACTAATTTCCAACAAAATGAAGGTGGCTAGAATTGCAAATCCACCAAAGCTACTTCGGATTGTTGCAAAATCACCAACTCCACCAACAATATTATAATTGCAAAATTAATAATTGAAACTATAATAAGACTTTATAATATTTATTTGAGAGAATTTGAAGTGGTTAATTGTTGCAAAGTAACTATAATTGAGAGATTGAGATTTGAGAGAAAGAGATGAGTGAATTGGTGTGGATTAAAATGAAGAGGGGTTTATATAGGGGTGGGGGATGGGTTAAAGTGTTAAAAAAAGGTTTGGGGGGGGGGGGGGGGGGGGGAGGGGGGGCCAAAAAATGGGTTTGGGACCGTTTGGCAACGGCCATTTTTGCAAATGGACCGTTGCCCAACGGTCCATTGGGCTGCCCCAACGGCTCTATTTAAAAAACATTCCACTGGTTTAACCGGTCAAGTTCCGGTTCCAAAAAAATTGAAACCAGACCGGTATATAATAAACAGTTAACCGGAATAGGTTGAACCGGTTTCGGTTTTACCGGTCCGATTACCGGTTTGAACTGGTTAACCCAAACCGGTTGACGGGTTTAGTCATGATCCTAATTACCGATCGTGTGGGAACCTATCTTATTATCACTAGTAGGCGAACCCTTACCCATAACCCATTAATCACTAGCCAATTTTAACTTCTTTAATCATTTACTTAAACAATCAATGAAAGTCTTAACTATTACACCCCCAAAATCTGAAAGTCATTCTACAAGGACTCTAACCAATAATGTCTAAAGAATGAAGTATATCTCAAATACAATAACAAATAATGTCTGGATTATAAGTAGACATTTGGAAAGAGAGATCTTCAGGTGGCATGGCATGGGTAGAAGCTCACCCTCGGATCTGATCGAGCAAACTAGCTTCAAGCTAGAGATGTAGTCTGGATGAAATCTCTGAAACACAATCTGCACTCAAAAAGGGTGCAGCAAGGTAGTATCAGTACAAACACTAAGTACCAGTAAGCATCATAGGCCGACTAAGATTAGTTCACGTATATAAGCATAAAATCAACAAGATAAACAGATAGGCACTTAATACTTAAATCCAAGTCACCAAATATCCCATAACAGAGTCACAGCCTAAGATGAAGCTTTTAAAACCCAAGTCTGTCAAGTCTCAATAATCTCACCTGATAATCACAAGTCCAAGTTCCGACCCTAGGTAGAGTCACTAATCCACTATTTAACTCAGTCAATGATTATATTTATATCACAACAGGCATTCAACATCCATACCAAAATCAGAACCAAACGAGCATATCATAATGCAGAATAAAATGTAACGATATGTAATGCAAAATATGATGAAGTGCATGCAATGCACTGGCCAAATACACACTGTACACACATGCTAACTAACGTCATTGCTCAGTAGTCATGACCTGCAGGGGACCTATATTGTCTATGTACCACTCATTCCGAATACTCATCGGACCCGAGCCATTAATCCTCCTCTTCGGAAAGAACCCCGGACGCAGATCCACATCATGTACCAGTCGTTTTCGGAACGAACCTCGGACCACGAGCTCATAACTCGGCCACATCCTTACCCCCGATCAAACGTGCCTTTTCATATGTATAGTAACACTGTCACATCACTCTCAATGATCAATTCATCAAGTACCATGTATCAAATAGTATCACAAGTTCAATAGGAAGATTATATTAACTTCTTCACTAATTTCACATCATAATGTATGTCTCAACGTATTCCAGTTCATTAGTATGTATGGACTGTGAACAATTAGCAATATCAATGTCAAACACAAGGCATCATGCCACAAGTCTTTCATGAATCGTTTCCGAACCATTTCCATCATGTATGAATGTATAAATGAGTGTAAACATGGTAAATCAACGCAAACCAATAAAGCAACAGTGAAGGTACAAGTCACACAGCCACAAGTCATATCAAGACTTGGATCAACTCAACCATGAAATGAATCATACAAACCGTCTCAACCAACATAAGAGTCTATGTCCCTCTTTACTTCCTCATATAGCAAGTACGCCTCACAACTAAGTCTTGTATCACCAAAAAGCTCCAATTTTCAATATATTATCATCAACAGTAAATCATACATCAAGTTTTCATCTACGTACTGTCATAGGTTTGTATCACAATTCAAGTCTAAACCCATTATCCTTCCTTTCTCCGATGATATGTGTCACAATAAGAGAGAACGGATTACAATACGAAAATTTAGATAATAAGTCTAATCACAATAATGGGGCAATGATCCACCATCAACAACAATAAACCTAATAGAAATCCACCCCGAATTGCCACAGTATGAATATAACTACACCTCATATTTCAGTACATAAAGTAATGGCGACGAGCCCACAAAATCAGAAGTCATACCAACCTAGCTAATATCCAACCAAACACCATGTCCGAAGACCTAATCATACTTTCGCCCGTCAAGATCCGGTTGGCGGCTCCTGCAACTCCTGCCTCTCTATGGTTCTACACAATACATACGTTTTGCTAATCAAAGTCTAACTAAAGTAAGCTATAACCTACCTTGAATGCAGAACAGGAGCCACGAAATACTCCACTCGAGTCTTCTATTTCTGAAGCGCCTCATAACGGTCAAAGTCAAACAATATGATGCTAAGTAATCAACAAACCATGTATTTAAACAAGAACAACAATTTGGGGAAGAAGACCCACTTACTTCTATCCTTTTCAATGGATGAAACCATCCTTTAATGGTGAATTTATCATAACTTCTATCTCTACAATCAGTAATCTTCAATTCATGGGGTTTCTAATCAATTTATCCTTTCAAATAGATTTTAGGACAAAATTTCCATTTTTATTAGAACTCTAAGTCTCAACATGCAATGTCAGCCAATAAGAAATCAAATTCCCTTTCTAGAAAGTGATAATCTATACTCCTAGATGATTAATCAACAACAAAATTAACAACTCACCAATTATTTAAGGGTTTACTAATTCTAGGGTTCTAGGATTTCCACCCGTCATTTATGGACCTTAAAATAATCATGGAACTTGAGGAAGAAAGGAAAAGGAACAAATAAAGGTGGGGACTTACCCTCCAAGATGCTTTCACAAAGAATGGAATGAAGTTTTCCTCTTTCTCTCTTGAAAACTGACTTTGGGGTCTTATGGGTAATGGTTAGGAGTTGGAGTATTAAAATAGGGCTTTCTGCCCACCGTCGGTCGCTGCAGCGGTCCCGCTATAGCAGCCCTAAGGCGCTGCCAGCGGACCTGCTGGAACAGCCCGAACGAAAAAAGGCATAACTCCTTCATCTGGAAGTGAAGACAATTCTTTTTGCTATATCTTCGTAATTACGATACAGGTATAATGGTTGAAACCTCACACAAAACAAAGGTCGTTTGATCAATTTGGAGTCGTTTCTATCCACAGACCTTCGGCGAAAACATCGAATACGAGTGCGACAAAACCCAAACCCATTTGAAACTCTTCGGAACCTCACCAAAACTCGTGGATAAGTTCAAAATCATCATAGTAAGATGTTGGAACTTTCAAAACATTGACACGGGGTCATCCTAACCCGATGTTGGCCGTGGTCAACTCCAACTCGCTAACTTAACTAGCTTCTCTATCAATGACTCAATTTACACTCGAACCTTGTGGAAACCAACCCAATGACTTCATTAAGTCATAGATCATACTAACGGGACTCTGGGGAAAGGTCAACAAGGTTACATGAGTCAAAAACACTATAATCGTTACAGCAGATACCAATTTACCAATCGTTCGTCCTTGAACGAAGAAAGGGAGTGCGAAGGTTGGCGATAACCTAAGGACATGCATTATATCCACACAGAAACCTCCACAGCATGAAGTGCGCCCTAATCACTATCTGTTCATCTTATCAGTCAAAACTCATTCTAGCCTTAGCTCAAAGACCCAATTTTCATATTTCTGTACTCGAACCTACTGCAGAAATTGCGACAACACATATGCAGTATCTAATATATCGAAGTTGATCATACTAATCCCAATTTATACCTCTAATGATTACAACTTCTCTAGACCCCTATGATCACCAATGCAATCAACAAATCTTTCTTAGATCAGTAAACTAAGATTTCATATCTCAACACGCTTTGTCTATTCCACCCACTCATTTACCCTTTTTCCTCGAGATTAATTCATTAGGACACTTTTCATAACATCTAGTCCTATCGGAATTGTTTAACATCCCTATATTTCTCGCATTATGACAAATTTACTATTTATCAGGAAGTCACAATAGTATGTCAACTCTCAGACAAATCTCAACTACCATCAATCTATTAATTATTCCTCATTTCTATCTCAACAAACCAGGACTCAAACACCTGCTTCACTAAGTTCATACTTAACCCTTTTCTAACTTAGACGACTAAGTTAACTAAGAGCACCTTTACTTTAATACGACAAAATTTAACTCAGAGATCTCGAAAATAAGCCTTACCTTAGCAAGATGTCGTACAACTCAGGAACACCAACCAACAAACATATAAGTAAGCTCAATAACCACATAGGTAAATACAAAAATATAGTACAATAAATAATATCATCTCTCACCAGCAGTAAGCAACACAATAACCACTAGAGCCTTCGTTTAGTTATCCAACCAAAGTCCCCCATAGCCTATGACAAACTAGAACTGACCGATTCATACATAACCCTCGAGTCGACTTCACATTGTACAACCTCAACGTAACTCTCAAATTATTAGCTCTTGTTTCGAACAATCCCCTATTTTTTTTATCCTTAATCAATCTTAGTCTAGATTAGAGATTCAAGCTTATGGTTTAGTACTTCATGAAATCCCATCTTACTATTGGCAAGACTCACCAATTAAGCTAATATTTAAAGCCTATTATTCAATTCTCTATGCTAAGATAGAAATTCATCTTCTCCAACTAGTCCCCATACATTTGCACCATCAATTAAAGCCTAAGACGATAGATAATCATAAGATAAGGCAAGCGAACTCACCCCTAAAAGGAAAAAAAATTCAAGAACTCTCCAAGTTACCGTAAGTGTTTCTTGGGAACTATTTTGGAGTTTTATGAATAAAGAATTCGGACTAAGTGTTTTAAAATATGGCTAGTGTTTCTGTCGACCGCTGCGGCAGTCAATCCGTCGCTGCAGCGGTCTCACTATAGCGGGCAAGTGCCCGCTGTAGCGGACATTCCCCAAAGTTATCCTCCGCTGTGGCGGGCATGGTTCCGCCATAGCGCCCTCGCTACAGCGGTCTAGTGCCCGCCATAGCGGACACACCCACTCTTGTCTGACCGCGGCGGCGAGAGGACCGCCGCTATAGCGGTCCCGCCGCAGCGGTACTTCGCCGCTACAGCCTTCCCACTGAGGCAGTAAGCTTCCTAATTCTCACAGTTTTTCACTCTACCACCCAACACTTCATCCGAGGCCGCACACACAAAACAAAAACATGCACATTAATGTAAAAACACCATACGGACTCACTCGTGGCCTCGGAATCCCCAACGGAGGTCTAATTTCCTACGTCACCCCCAAATGGACTCAATATAACCAAACAATAATCACAAACAAGCCAAGTTTTCAGTTCTTGGACTTCTACATTCGAGTTTCTATTAGCTCATTCTACTCTCGAAGAGGTGTTACCGGCTAAGGTGGTCAAGATTTCTATAACGACCGGGAGGGTTGTTTCAGTAAGATACCAATTATTCCTTTCCTAATAGTGGGGATTAATCTATCCAGTGTTCTTTTCTTTGCAAGATTATGCAAACAAAATAACCGAGTCTAAGTTACAACCCATACAGCTAAACTTCAAGCCACAACTGGAAACTGAACTCAGATCATGCGTTCGAATCAGGAGGACGCATTTAGTACCATACCAGGCCATGCCATAACACAAACCGCTAGCATAAGAGTTTAGGGGAGGGGTTGCCACCATTCGTGGAAGAATAAGACAAGGAATTGCAGATAGCAATTGCAATCGTCTAGATACCAATTTGAATGAAGTACCACGAAAGAATGAAAGAAGTGGAAGCTCCCTAAATGTCCCATAGCCTCTAGCAGATAGGTACGGAGTTCTTCGTACCGATCCGCGAAACACTACTAGACACGTCCTTGTACAACGAGATTCACGAACCTAAGCTCTGATACCAACTGTAACGACCCTAATTACCGATTGTGCGGGCACCTACTTTATTATCACTTGGAGGCGAACCCTTACCCACTAACCCATTAATCACTAGCCAATTTTAACTTCTTTAATCATTTACTTAAATAATCAATGAACATGTGAATGAATAAATAGTCTACCAAGTCATAAAGGATAAATAATATAAGTGCGGAAGTCTTAATTATTACACCCCCAAAATCTGAAAGTCATTATACAAAGACTATAACCAAAAATGTCTAAAGAATGAAGTATATCTCAAATACAATAACAAATAATGTCTGGAATGTAAGTAGACATCTGGAAAGAGAGATCTTTAGGTGGCATGGCATGGGTAGAAGCTCACCCTCGGATCTGATCGAGCAAACTAGCTCCAAGCTAGAGATGAAGTCTGGATGAAATCTCTGGAACATAATCTGCAATCAAAAAGGGTGCAGCAAGGTAGTATCAGTACAAACACTAAGTACCGGTAAGCATCATAGGCCGACTAAGATTAGTTCACGTATATAAGCATAAAATCAAAAAGATAAACAGATAAGCACTTAATACTCAAATCCATGTCACCGAATATCCCATAACAGAGTCACAGCCTAAGATGAAGCTTCTAAACCCCAATTCTGTTAAGTCTCGATAATTTCACCTGATAATAACAAGTAAAAGTTCCGACCCTAAGTAGAGTCACTAATCCACTATTTAACTTTGTCAATGATCATATTTATATCACAATAGGCATTCAACATCCATACCAAAATCATAACCAAACGAGCATATCATAATGCAGAATAAAATGTAATGATGTGCAATGCACAATATGTTGAAGTGCATGCAATGCACTTGCCAATTACACACTGTACACAAATTCTAACCGACGTCATTGCTCAGTAGTCATGACCTGCAGGGGACCCATGCTGTCCATGTACCACTCGTTCCGGATACTCATCGACCCGAGCCATAAATCCTCCGCTCTGAAAAGAACCTCGGACGAGGATCCACATCATGTACCACTCGTTTCTGGAACGAACCTCGAACCACGAACTCATAACTAGGCCACATCCTCACCCCCGGTCAAATGTACCTTTTCATATTTATAGTAACACTGTCACATCACTCTCAATGATCAATTCATCAAGTACCATGTATCAAATAGTATCACAAGTTCAACAAGAAGATTATATTAACTTCTTCACTAATTTCACATCACAATGTATGTGTCAACGTATTCTAGTTCATTAGTATGTATGGACTGTGAAAAATTAGCAATATCAATGTCAAACACAAGGCATCATGCCACAAGTCTTGCATGAATCGTTTCCGAACAATTTCCATCATGTATTAATGCATAAATGAGTGTAAACATGGTAAATCAACGTAAACCAATAAAGCAACAGTGAAGGTACAAGTCACAAAGCCACAATTCATATTAATACTTGGATCAACTCAACCATGAAATGAATCATACAAACCGTCTCAACCAACATAAGAGTCTATGTCCCTCTTTACTTCCTCATATAGTAAGTACACCTCATAACTAAGTCTTGTATCACCTTGAAGCTCCACTTTTCTATATATTATCATCAACGGTAAATCATACATCAAGTTTTCATCTACGTACTATCATAATTTTATATCACAATTCAAGTCTAAACTCATTATCCTTCTTTTCTCCGATGATATGTGTCACAATAAGACAGAACGGAGTACAACACCACAATTTAGGTAATAAGTCTAATCACAATAATAGGGCAACGAGCCACCATCAACAACAATCAACCTAATAAAAATCCACCCCGAATCGCCACAGTATGAATACAACTCCACCTCATATTTCAGTACATAACGTAATGGCGACGAGCCCGCTAAATCAGAAGTCTTACCAACCTTGCTAATATCCAACCAAAACACCATGTCTGAAGACCTAATCATGCTTTCTCCCATCAATTCTACACAATACATACGTTTCACTAATCAAAGTCTAACTAAAGTAAGCCATAACCTACCTCGAATGCATAACAGGAGCCACAAACTACTCCACCGAGTCTTCTATTTCCGAAGCGCCTCATAACAGTCAAAGTCTAACAATATGATGCTAAATAAGCAACAAACCATGTATTTAAACAAGAACAAGAATTTGGGAGAGAAGACCCACTTACTTCTACCCTTTTCAATGGATGAAACCATCCTTTAATGGTGAATTTATCATAACTTCTATCTCTACAATCATTAACCTTCAATTCATGGGTATCTAATCAATTTACCCTTTCAAATAGAGTTTAGGACAAATTTTCTTTTTTATTAGAACCCTAAGTCTGAACATAAAATTTCAACCATAAGAAATCAAATTTCCTTCCTAGAAAGTGATAATCTATACTCCAAGATGATTTATCAACAACAAAATCAACAACCCACCAATTATTTAAGGGTTTAATCATTCTAGGGTTCTAGGATTTCCACCCACCATTGATGGATCTTAAAATAATCATGGAACTTGAAGAAGAAAGGAAAAAGAAAAAATAAAGGTGGGGAGTTACCCTCCAAGATGCTTTCACCAAAGAATGGAATGAAGTTTGCCTCTTTCTCTCTTGAAAACTGTCTTTGGGGTCCTGTGGGTAATGGTTAGGAGTTGGAGTATTAAAATAGGTCTTTCTGCCCCCCGTCGGTCACTGCAGCGGCCAGATGGGCGCTGCAGCAGTCCCGCTATAGGGACCATAGGTCGCTGCTAGCGGACCTGCTGGAACAGCCTGAACGAAAAAGGGCATAACTCCCTCATCCGTAGGCGAAACGTGACGATTCTTTTTACTATAGCTTCGTAATTATGATAAAGATCTAATGGTTGAAATCTCATATGAAAAAAAGTTCATTTGATCAATCTAGAGCAATTTCTATCCATATACCTATGGCGAAAACATCGAATACGAGCGCGACAAAACCCAAACCCATCGGAAACTCTTCGAAACCTCACCAAAACTTGTGGATAAGTTCAAAATCATCATATTAACATTTTGGAACTTTCAAAACATTGACACGGTGTCATCCTAACCCGACGTTGGCCATGGTCAACTCTAACGCGCTAATTTAACTAGCTTCTCTATCAATGACTCAATTTATACTCGAATCTTGCGGAAACCAACCCAACGACTTCATTAAGTCCTAAATCATACTAACGGGACTCTGGGGAAGGGTCAACAAGGTTACATGGGTCAAAAGAACTATAACGACCCAACGGGTCATTACTCCTTCACCACCCGCATATCCCACAACCAAAAATCACAAAGAAAAGAAACAAAACTTTTCGGGAGAAAGTCGGATTCACGAAGGAAAAGATCTCCATTTTCTTCCAAATTGCTTCAACAAGGTATGCTCTCTTGTTTTCTCTTTAATCTAGAATGAAAATGAAAGATATCTATCATGATTACCACTGCTAGGGCATTACAAAGGTTCGAATCTGGTTGAAAATTGAGGAACAATTTTGGGTGGGGTGTTCATGGGGGTTTTGTGGAATTTTCTACAATTTTGATGTGTTGTTGCTTGAGATCGTGATCCATTGAATCTAATAATCATGCATTCTTGAATGGTTGACGATTTAGAAGTCAAGAATGAGAATTTCATGTCCAAAAATCATGGCAAAAATTGGAACCCCCACTATTTTTCTCGGTTTCTTAGGAATTGGGATGAACTCCGCACCTGTGAGAAAAGGACCGCAGGTGCGGTCCCGCATCTGCTTGAACTATCATGCCGGTGTGGTTGAGGCTGAGAAGGTACACTTTCACAGATGCAAAAAAATTTTGCAAAGGCAGCCTCACATCTGCGGTGCTACTTTCGCAAATGTGACGATTCAACAGTTTTTGGTAAACCAGTGACTTTGCAACTGGTGGGCCTATTTTACTGGTTTCTTTGGCTTGTTTGATGATTTTTTAATTGCTTGACATGATTCTATTGCTGGACTAACTTGGTTTTGATTAATTTAGGTGCTAGAGTGGTGAAAATTGACCAAAACATGAATGAAAATGTGGTACTAAACTCGAAAATTACTAAAGAAGATGCGGATAAGCAATATAATGCTTTTAGGTTTATATCTGAAGATTTCCATTTTCAGTACTATGACAAATTTCTCACCAAGAAGCTCCTACCATAAAAGGGGATCGTTAAGGAAATGGTACTCGAGCTTTTTTCGGGCTTTAATGGTCGCCTAGAGGCCATCAATTGGACATGCTTGATTTCCTTGCCATGCAAGGAAAACGGGGAATGGGTTAGAGAGTTCTATACCAATCCGAAGCGCACCTAGTTTGAGAATCCCAAGCTTATCATAAGGGGCAAAGGTGGTGTGGTTTGGGGCCGAAGAGATAAATGCTTTCTATAATCTTCCCAATCATCCACTGAAGCCAATGCAGGAGAAGGTCACTTGTTCTGGTGATTAGTTGGTGTCTAAATTGTGTCTTGCTAGCAAGAAGGTTCCATGGGCTAACAAGAAGAGGGGAATCAAGTCTGTCGAATTTATAGCTGAGGCAAAGATGTGGCAGTACATCATTGCTAGTAGGGTATCTCCTTTCGAGAACACCACTGATTGCACATATATTCGTGTCTTGATGATTGCTTGTATACTTTATGCCATTCCTGTGAATGTTGGTCATTACGTGGTTCGGAAGTTTAAGGAGTATTTGATTCAGAATAGCCTGAGCTTGATGTTTCCTGCCCTAATTACTAAGCTTTGCCGGATGGCTGGGGTGACTGAGCTTCTTACAGATCGTTGGGTGCTGCCAGAGAAACCGTTTCACCCATTGAGGGTCCAGGGTGAGGGTAGTTCCCTGTAGAGCAAGAAAAGGAAGATAGATATTGATGTAGAGGATGACTCCTCCTCCTAGCCAAATGGACCCTTCGGAGCACTGGGTTCTCAGTTATACAGCATCCGGGATCTGATATCCCAGCTTCCAGTGGACCCTCAGAGGCCAGCGCTGACCAGTTCACCAGGACGGAGATGTAGAGGTACTTAGAGGCATAGAAGGAACAGAGGAATCTTAAGAGAAGCTTGCAAATTCTGTCACTATGCTAGAGTCAGCCTATTGTACCATGGCCACTACCCATGCCACCCTTTGGGAGGACTTTGATAAGGAGAAGAAGAAGAATAAAAAATCAAGGGTAAAATTATGGTAAAGATGTGGAGAGGAATCAAGGCGATCTTCAAGTGGGGAAATCCATAGAAAAAGTTTTTGATCAAGGATGCAGATGACGACGAAGAGTATTCCTTCCTGTCAGAGGATGAAGCCAACACTGAGGATAATTGTGATGACGATGGTGGTGATAGGGCCCAGAGCTCGGCTCATTAGGGATGAGACTTTTTTGCCTTGTGACAGTTGATGTAGGTCTTCTAGGAGTCTTTTGCATTATTTTCCCTTTTCCTTTTTTTGGATATTTGCGCAATGATGGCACTGCTTTGTTTTAGTTGGCATGATTTACTCATTTATGCTTGTTTTTGCTGACTTGTGCCCTTGTCGGGCTTTTTATTTGATGCTAGACTTATGCCCTTGCCGAGCTTTTATCTTATGCATGGATTACTATTTTCTTTATCTAGATACCAATCTAAATGACGTAGGTACCATTTAAAATCGGCCAAATACCAATTTGAATCGACTAAATACCAATTTGAATTGACTAGATACCAATTTGAATGAAGTAACATGAAAAGAATGAAAGAATGGAGGAAAGTAACTGTCCTATACCTTCTGGAGGATGGGTACGGATGTCTACGTACCAATCTATAAGACTCTACTAGACAATGCTCTTGTACTCATGAGACCAGTGAACCTAGGGCTCTGATATCAACTTGTCACGACCCATTTTGCAAGTCGTGAGGGCACCTACAGTATCTCCCCTGGTGGGCGAACACTTCCCTTAATGACAACCTTAAACGAAAGACATGCATAATGAATACATTAATAGACTTTCTTTATATTAATAAACAGTGCGGAATAGTTAAAAGTATTACAACCTCCAAAACCTGGTCTTAACTTGTACAAGAGCTGCTAAAAGAATACATTAATAAAATACTGACATAACCATACTCCAAGTAAAGAATGAGAAACTGTTTATAGATTAGGAAGTAGGCAATATACATAAGACAAAATTTAGGGCTGCAGATCCGACTAATAGTGTCACGACCCAACCCCGTGGGCCATGACTAGTGCCCGACCTGGACACTCGTATACGTACCTATTGGATATAGTCAAACTGAATCTAAGAACAATATGGAAACTTGCAAAAGAACTCCAAGGTCCATAACGTCGTCACGTATATATATATCCAGATAAACTGTCTCCTGAGGAGTCACAACTAATCAAATCATAAAACGATACGCAAGCCGACAAGGCTGCCACTACAAACGAACATCATATCATATGGTTGTATTTTGCCAAGTTGTATTTTGCCAAGTTGAAAATGAGATGTAATTGATGACTTAGTCATCAAGTCATGGCTATATATGGTGCCTACAAAGTGGACACGTGTCCACCCTTATGACACGTGTCCATCCTTATGACATGTGTCCAATTTCCCCCAACACCAATCAAATTCCGCCATGTGTCGTGGGGCCTACTTTGTGGGCTTAATTAATCATTAATCTCCACTTAATAATATAATCATGGTTAATTGATCCCTAATCCCCACTGATATTTCTACACCAATTAAATTTACAAGCAATCTTGCACGCATTAAAAATCAGGGATTTAAAAGCCCTTGTCTCATATCCCAAAAAATAATCTCGTCCTTAAACTTATATCGATTAGCTTACGAATAATCTGACGTGCAAAAATACGGGGTATAATAGTTTATGCATTGATTGATCCGGGTTCTACGTTGTCTTATGTTACTCCTTATATTGTTGACTGTATTAGGGTGAAACCCGAGCCAATTAAACCTTTCGAGGTATCTACTCCTGTTGGTGATCCAGTAATAGCCAGACAAGTGTATAAAAATTGTGTGATTATGGTATGTAATCGTTAGACTATTGCTGATTTAATTGAGCTGGAAATGTTAAATTTTGATGTGATTATGGGCATGGATTGGTTGGCCTCTTGTTATGCTAATGTTGACTTTGTTATGCTAATGTTGACTGCAGAATGAAAGTAGTTCGATTCCAATTCCCGGGAGAACCCGTGCTTGAATGGAAAGGTAACATAAAGCGTCTCTAAGAGGTAGGTTTATTTCCTACCTTAGGGCGAGGAAGATGATCGCCAAAGGCTATATTTATCATCTAGTCTGAGTTCATGACACCGAAGAAGGGCCACCGACTTTTCAATCCATCCCGGATGTATTTCCAGATGAACTTCCAGGCCTCTCACCGGAAAGAGAGATTGATTTTGCTATTAATGTGTTGTCAGACACCAAGCCTATATCTATTCACCCTCACCGAATAGCTCCTGCAGAGTTGAAAGAGCTGAAGGTGCAATTGAAAGAGTTACTTGAGAAAGGATTTATCAGGCCCAGTTCATCACCGTGGGGAACACCTGTCCTATTTGTGAGAATGAAAGATGGTTCCCTACGGATGTGCATTGACTATAGGTAGTTGAACAAGGTGACGATAAAGAATAAATATCCGCTTCCAAGAATCGATGATTTGTTCGATCTGCTACAGGGTGCTAAATGGTTCTCCAAAATTGATATGATATTGGGGTATCACCAAGTGAGAGTTAGAGAAGAGGATATTCCAAAAACGGCCTTCAGTACTAGATATGGCCACTATGAATTTCAGTACTAGATACGGCCTTCATTTGGGTTGACTAATGCTCAGGCGTCGATTATGAATCTGATGAATAATGTGTTCGAGCCTCTCTTAGATCAGTTTGTGATCGTGTTCATTGATGATTTTCTAGTATACTCTCGGACAGAAGCAGGGCATGCAGACCATTTGCGTATTGTCCTTGGGATTCTTCGGACTCGTGAATTGTATGATAAATTTTCGAAATGTGTGTTCTGGCTGAATTCTGTGACTTTTCTGGGCCATATTATCTCAGCTGATGGCATTGGAGTAGATGTCCAGAATATTAAGGCTGTGAAGACTTGGCCAAGGCCTACGACGCCTACAGAGGTCCATAGCTTTCTAGGTTTAGCAGGTTATTACAGAACATTTGTAGAAGGATTTTCTTCTATTTCTTCACCATTGACGAAGCTGACTCAGAAAACGGCAAAGTTCCAATGGACCGACGCTTGTGAGCGTAGTTTTCAAGAGTTGAAGAATAGATTGACTTCGGCCCTTGTTCTGACACTTCCAGAAGTGTCGGGAGGCTATGTTGTCTACTGTGATGCCTCTGGTGTTGGGTTAGGTTGTGTGTTGATGCAGCATGGTAAGGTCATTGCCTATGCCTCCACGCAGTTGTGGAAACATGAAAAGAACTATCCGACCCGTGATCTTGAATTGGCCACGGTTATTCAAGCACTAAAGATGTGGAGACACTATTTGTATGGCGTTCATGTTGATATTTATATAGACCACAAGAGTCTCTAATATATTTTTAAACAGAAGGAGTTAAATCTTCGACAGAGGCGGTGGTTAGAACTACTGAAAGATTATGATGTGAGTATTTTATACCACCCCAGAAAGGCGATTGTAGTAGGCGATTCACTTACCGCAAATCAATGGTTTAGTCTATGTGAGGTTCCTCCGGAGAAGACACAATTAATTCGTAAGCTCCACCAGCTAGCCAGCCTCGGAGTTCGTCTAATTGATTCAGGCAATGCAAGAATTGGTATTCATAACCCAGCTGTTTTGTCCTTAGATATGGAGGTGAGAGAGCATCAATATAAAGACCCTCAGTTGAGTCACTATAGAGATAAAAGAGAATTCGCCATTTGAAGTTTCTACAGATGGAATTCTTAGATACCGAGACAAGCTATGAATTCCAAATGTTGCAGGGCTACATTGTCGTATTCTAGAAGAAGCTCATTACTCTCGGTATTCCATTCACCCAGGAGCGACAAAGATGTATCACAATCTTGAGCTAATGTATTGGTGGGATGGAATGAAGAAAGACATAGCCGAATTTGTAGCTCAATGTCCAAATTGCCAACGAGTGAAAATTGAGCATCAAAAGCCAAGAGGATTGTTACAAGCCATGGAAATCCCAACCTAGAAATGGGAAGTGATCAACATGGATTTTATTGTAGGTTTGCCTCGTTCTCGGTGAAAGTATGACTCCATATGGGTAATTTTTGACAGACTGACAAAATCAGCTCATTTCCTTCCAGTCAGAACCACATATTCAGCAGAAGATTATGCAAGGTTGTATCTTAAGGGGACAGTGCGACTTCATGGTGTTGCGGTATCGATTATCACTGACAGAGGATCACAATTCACAGCTAAATTCTGGAAGTCTTTCCAAGAAGGTTTAGGTACTCAAGTGAGGCTCAGCACAGTATTCCATCCACGAACTGATGGACAAGCTGAACGCACTATTCAGACCTTGGAAGACATGTTACGGCCATCTGTGCTAGATTTTGGGGGTATCTGGGATGATTATTTGCCTCTTGTTGAGTTCGCATATAACAACAACTACCATTCCAGTATTCAGATTGCCCCATATGAAGCTCTTTATGGAAGAAAGTGTAGATCCCCAATCTAGTGGTTTGAAGTAGGAGAGGTACAGCTAATAGGTCCGGAGTTGATTAAACAAGCGGTGGAAAAGATCAAGGTTATCCGAGATCGATTATTGACAGCCCAAAGTCGCCAGAAATCTTATGCGGACAACCGTCGGTGAGATTTAGAATTCCAAGTTGATGATTGGGTATTCCTGAAGGTATCATCGATGAAAGGCGTGATGAGATTTTGCAAGAAGGGAAAATTAAGCCCTCGATATATTGGACCTTATAAGATTGTCCGCAGGATAGGCCAAGTAGCTTATGAGCTGGACTTACCTCCAGAACTTGAATCAGTCCACCTAGTTTTCCATATATTAATGCTCTGTAAGTGTGTCAGAGACCCTACTAAAATTATGCCGGTAGATGATATTCAAGTTATGGAAGAGTTGGCCTATGAGGAGGTACCCATTTCCATACTAGATAGGCAAGTACGGAAACTTAAGGATAAAGAGGTAGCCTCAGTCAAGGTCTTGTGGAGAAATAATAACCGAGAGGAAAAGACTTGGGAAGCGGAAGAAGACATGATATCCAAGTATCCGCAACTGTTTCCACCCCCGAAAGAGATTTAAGATGAGACATCAGTATTCTGAGGTATGCAATGCTTTCCTTTTAATGCTTTTGGTCATGTGTGGCCATAATTTCTTGCTATTGTGTTGTAGCCCTGTGAGGCGATGTTATTGTGGGTTGTTGCAACAGGATGGTAGCACCATATTACAGGGGAAACTCTGGCGAAATATTTGTAGAATTCCCGAGAACTTAACATTCGACGAGTCTGGAGTGTTACACATTGGAAATTTCATGTCATTGCATTGTAAGTAGACTAACATGATCTTAAGGTCAACGTCAAGCTTTTATGGCTATAAGAAGGGTACTTGGCAAGTCTGGAGTGTATACAATAAGATTTTGGAGTGATAAGAATTAATGAGACTAAGTTCGCCAAAGGAAGGTGAAGTATAAGTCGTGTTTTGAAAAGGGCTGCAAGGTACTGAGCTAATGTTGATTTAATAATGTCTTGAGGAAAAGTTATAATGCTCCTTAGATTTCTAATGAAGTGTTAAACATGTTCTAAGAAGGTTCCATAAGGATTGGAGATCAAACGAAATGACGAGTTTAACTACAGAAAGATGGAGTTATACGACCACTTATACGGTCTGTATAACTTTATACGGTCTGTATAAGGGGTCCGTATAACCCCAACAGAAAAGGGGATTTCCTTGATGGTGAAATACGGCCACTTATAGGGACTGTATAATATTATACGGACCGTATAAGGGTCCGTATAAATCCTGTCGGGCTGAGTATTTTCCAAGTATAAATACATGTTCCCACTTCTAATTTTTCATTCTTCCAACTTCACCACTTCTATAAAGACCTCTAGAAGGTTCCACATATTTCACTAACATAATTTCAAGAGAAATCAAAGATCAAAGATCAAATACCAAAACTAGTAGAATCAAGTGCAAGAATGCTAATGAGGATTGATGGAAGCTAGAAATTTCTGAGCTAGGGTTTTCTCCAAGCGAAGTATTTCCATCCAAAACCCATTCCTTCATAATCAAAGGTGAGTTTTATGTTTATTTCATGCTATTAAGAGTATTGAGTGGTTGAAAGACTTGGATTATGGAAGAAAGTAGAAAATGGGTTGCAAATATAAGAATAGTGGTATTTTTTAGTAGTAGTTTGACATGAACCATGATTCTTGACATGTTATGAGTATAATCTTATTATAAATGGTATTAAGAATATTGGAGAAGCATTATATGAGGAGAACTGTGGTGTTGTATTATGGCGATGGTTACGAAGGACGTTGAAAGGGAATTTTGAGAATTGAATAATGACTAGCTTAACAAAGTTTATTGATTATGGTATTGCAGTGTTGTTATTGATCTTTGGGAGTTGTCATATTATATGGAGAAAGTTCTAGAAACAAAGGAGATGCTGCCCAATTTTCAGTAGCTTTAGCTTGGCTTCAAGTATGTTTCCGATTATCTAATCTTAGTACGAATTCCCTTGAATGTAGCATTACGAACTTGGAAGGAAGCGTTTAGTCGGCAAGTTAGAAAGGCATAAAGGTATGTAAGGCAAGTCCCTTCTTCTCTAAGGCATGATTCTTACAACATGACTTCCTTTATATTTCCATGAATCTTATATATTCTGGAAACTTTGAGTCTATGATTATTAAGAACTTCTCATGAAACTAAGATAAGAGATGCATTGTGAATATGACAATGATGATGATGAATCTAAGTCTAGAGATTCTAAAGCTTATGACACGATAGTCTTATGAAGCTAATGATCCTTGTATGTTTTCTTAATATTATTCATTGTTGCTAGACTCACCTTATAATGCTAGTTCCTTCAAGGTGAGGCATGATGATCATGACTACTCCATAATGGAATCGGGGGGTTCTCAACCTCACGTTACCCTAATAGAGTTATAGTTTGTACTTGAGTTCCAATGCATGCTTTCTGATAAATATATGATGATGAGACTCCTCCTTGCCTAGATGGCCGAGCATGTCACCACTAAGGCGGGCGGCTTAAGATAACACCTTGCCTAGATGGCCAGACATGACACCACTAGTGGGCAACATGAGATGGTTACCCCGTACACGGGAGGCCTGGACGCGGGCTAATGATGATCACACCGTACCTATATGGTCCGGCAGCTTATATATGCATACTTGATATGATATTGTTTATGATGTAAGTTAACATGCATTATTCCGTCTTAAGTGACATTCAGTAATAAGTTGTTTCCTTATCTCTTCGATATGTTATTATTGTTCATGCCTTACATACTCAGTACATTGTTCGTACTGACGTCCTTTCTTTTTGGACGTTATGTTCATGCCCACAGGTAGACAGGGAGGTGGCCCAAATTCCTAGGAGCTACTCAGCAGATTTACAGGAGCACTCCACTATTCTGGAGGTGCCATTTTTTGATATATTATTTTGTGTATATATTTGGGCACGACGGGGTCCTATCCCGCCCTTATGTCTCCGTACTCTAGTAGAGGCTCGTAGATACGGATATGTGGGTAGTAGTTGTCTTATGAATAGATCAGTGTATATTTTTGTATATCACTTTTGCAGCCGTGAGGACTTTTATATATATGTGTGTGTGTGTGTGTGTGAGTGTGTGTGCGCGCGCGCGCGCGCGTGTGTGTGTGTCACTTTGGAGTTTTGTATGTCCAGTGGTACAACAACTTTTCAAGAAAATAAGTTGGTTGATACCCTAGGCTCATCTAAAAAAGATTCATCTGAGCTATTACGATACTAGAAGTATGAAGTTATAAGGGTTCATGAAGAAGTATGGAAGGTTGAAACAGGGAAAGAACCCCTCACCATTAAGAAAAAAATAGCAATTTGGATCTAAATCCTCATGGGAAATATCGGTGGAAAAAAATGGTGGGTCTTCTTGGGGGAAAAAGGTGGATGAAGATGCAGATCTATCCAAGGAAAAGAGAAACAGACGACGAAGAGAAATCCTCCCTACTAAACCACTCCCCTAGCTAGAACTCCATAGGATTAGAATCTCCACATTGGTCACATTCACTTTGAAGTGATTAGTCTAAACCTCCTTTTAAAAATCCCCAAAGTCCAGTTCCATAGATCTGTTGTGTATGGTTGTAACCAAAAGACTTGAATTGTACTTTTTGACATAGAAAATATACTGCATATCTTACTAATTTGTGCCTAAAATTGTATGACATGAATGTTTTATTGACTAAACAAGTAAATGTTCTTATATGTGTATATGCAATAGCCCAGTGGCCCTGAGCTAAATATTGTAGAAAAGAGGATTGACTTTTTAATGATGCCAAAATAGGGAAGATTGAATTATGCTAACAGCTTTATGAATTATATGCTAACATGATTAAAATTAAGTTCAAAGTCGAAGTTGTAATGGTGTACGGAACAGGTTGAAACATGGTATATAAGTACAAAAAGACAGGAAGTTCGTCATCATAAAAAAGGGGGAATTTGTTGGCATTAGCTAGACTAATTCATATATTAGTTGTGATGATTGAAAAACGGGCAAACAATGAGTGATACCATGAAGCATATTTCCAAACATAAAAGATTAGTTTTCTGAATGAGCAAGAATGCAAAGCACATTGAACAAGTCCAAAGACCTAATCACAGAGATAGACAAGCAAAAAAGCACAGAGAAAGAAGTGACCTAGCCTACAGAGATGTTAGTATGCAGCATAAAGAAGTCAATGAATGGAATAACCAAACAAGGCAGCAAAAGGCATAGACACAGAGGGAGACAAATGACGCAGTGAAGAAGCAGTTCAATGAATAAATAGAACAAGTGTGTAAACATGTTTTATACCAAATAGTCATCATATGTAGAAGAGGGATGATCACATGTCATCAGGTGCAATGGATGAATGACCTAGCAGTGATTAGTGGTAGAGTGGTGAAGAAGTGGAGAAGACCAGTTGCAGACACAGAGCTCCACATGATCAATGAAATAAGTCTGTCAACATGTTCCATCATCTATACCAAAAGCAGACTCAAGAAGAAGTCATGAGTATGAACGAGAAAGGGATGATGAAACAGGTGCATGAACATGTTCTATCTTAGACTGTGTAGAGACTTAGAGGCAGACGAACCAGGTGGATGAAACATATTCGTGAACATGTTCCAGGGCAAGTCATCATGTTTAGACTTTGCAAGATCATGAACCTACCCTGTATAGGATGTAAAATTTAATGCACAAGACTTAGTAAAAAAAATCAATTTCTTTTAGTACCACACAGTCTGTGACAACCTCCCTAGCCAATTTTGAGGGATACATGTGCAGCTTTTACTTTTTCCTACTACTAGCATAATCTTCCTTTTATAAGCCTGACGAAAACTCTTCATTATTGTAGTATGTAGGCACTTAATCACACGATTTTCTTTTGCCATGAACGGGTCATCCAGTTTTATTTCCTGAGTTTAAGCACTTCATCTCCTAAGTGTACAACACTTATTCCTGTTTGACCATCTTCTTTTAACAAGAGGGACAGGTTCATAAACTTGTTTTATGCACGCTCCCCCTATCTAATTGCTTTACTCTTTTGATAACCTTCTTTCTGTAGTGCTTCCTTCCTTCTATCTGGAGAGTGAGCAGAATTAACAATGTTTTCTCTCTTCATATTTTGAGCAAGCACTATTAATATATCATTTTACTTTGCTCTTCTGCTTCTCTTTCGTGCAAGGGAATCTGGGATTGGTTTTGGGCACCCATGCAAGCTTGGGTCCCTTTCCTTCACTTATGTGATGTATCAATTCCTTCTTTGTCCATTTAGGCAATGTCCACATGAACCTATTTCCAACACCTGTAGCTTTCTTCTTGACGGATTTAGTGTTCTTAGCTTTCTTCTTGACGAATTTGGTATTCTTCTTTGAGATCTTTAAGTTATTTATCTTGTATTTCATGTTCACTAGACATTCAAATCTGCGGTTCCCTATCTTTCCTCACAGAGTGAATAAAACCTCTTTAGACACTTCATGTCCCGCTGTTTTTTCAAATCCCAATCTTGTAGTAATATTGTGCGTATGACTCGTGAGATTTGAGAGTAGTTGAGAGGCTTGAGTCCATCTATTAGCCTTTTCAAGATCAAGCTCTGTTTTAAGCAGTTTGAGCTAATATCTCTGGATTTTTCTTTTTCCAACTGCAGCTCCCTTCTTATTCTTTTAAATTCAGACTTAACCTTTAGTTGCTCATTGTTCGCCTCAAGCTCTCCTGCTTTGAGTTTGAACTTCAGAACTTTAGATTGAAGACTCAATATGGATGAACCAATTTGAGCAACATGTTCTTTTAACGATTGATTCTCCTTCTCCGTTTTGGCTCTACTTCCTTCATTCTTTAGCAGTTGATCCTTCACACTTTTGATCTCACTGATTGTCTCATCTCTTCTCGTGCTCATCTCGATGTTTTCCGCCATATCTGACTCTGGATGATCATCATCCATGAGTGCAGTGTGATCAGCCTCATTCTCATAGACATCATCAGATCCCCAGGCTGCAACCATAGCCTTTGTAGTCTCCTTGTTTTTGCTAGCTTCCTCTTTCTCTTTTTCTGCCCTTCTCTTCTTCCATTCTATTTCCCACAATGGGCAGTCCTTGATCATGTGATCTATTTTATCTGAGTATATAATATCTTTCTCACCTCGATATTTTCCTCCATATCACACTTGAAGCATCCACCAGCTTGTCCTCTATCAAAACTTCCTCCTCTTTTAGAGTTTTTGCCCAATTGATTTTCCTTTCTAAGGAATTTCCTGAAATTCCTCATAATCAGGGCCATGTCCTCTTCATCTACTTTATTTTTGTCTTTGAAAGATAACGAACTTTATGAGCTTGCTTCTTCCATTCTAGCATTCTCCATGTCCATCTCATAGGTCTTTAGATTTCCCACTAATTCATCTAGCGACATCTTCTCTATATCTTTTGCTTCCATGTTGGCTGTAACTTTCATCTTAAATGATTTCGGCAGGGTTCGCAAAATTTTACCACTGAATCCTCTGTGGAGATGACTTTCAAAGTGAGGTTAATTCATTCACAATGGAAGTATACCTAGTGAACATCTCAGCAATAGTCTCTCCTGGTTTCATCGTGAAATTCTCATACTCAGTGGGCAGCATAGCCTTTCTAAATTTCCTTACTTGGCTTGTTCCTTCATGGGCAGTCTTCAAGGCATCCTATATTTGCTTGGCCGTAGTGCATCCAGAGATTCTATTGTACTCGTTTGGTCCAAGCCCACAAAGTAGGGCGTTCTTGGCCTTTGCATTTTTTTCGAGTATCTTGTAATCCTTTTCATCATACTCAGCCTTTTCTTTCTGCACATCTTTTCCATCGTCTCCCTTCTTTGTGGGATACTTAGGTCCTTCGATCACCCTGTCCCATAATTCATAATCTTCTGCTTGTACATGATCTTCCATTCGTGCCTTCCACCATTGATAGAATTGTCCATTGAATAATGGTGGCCTGCTGGTGGATTGACCCTCTTGAGTGTCTTGTAGGATGTGCAGCATTCATCATGATCTTCTCCAAGGTGTTAACCCTTTGAGAAGAACCTACTCTGATACCGCTTGTTAGCTTTGCATGACCTAAGTGTCTGTCCTAATGTGTACCTACTTTTTGCCTATGGACAGAATAATTACCTAACCTGTTCTATAAACATGTTTGCGGAATAAAAACAAACATGAAGGTAAAGGACACATGATTTTTACATGGAAACCACCCGGCTCAAAAGGTTATGAAAACCACGACCTACAGACCTACAGGATTTACGTCAACTCCACTACTAGAACGAGCCAACTGCAAATTCAAGTTATAGACCTATAACCTAGGAACTAAAAACTAATGCCTATCTCACTAATCACACTCTGACTAGCAATCAACCTTCAAGTAGTAAACTTCTACTTGAAGTTGAATTTACAACAACTGTTTGTATCTACTTATATGCTTCTATGTAAGAGGATAAAGATACAACTCAATAGTAGAAACCTAATACAAGATATCAAGACTTGTGAATTGGAGAACATTATACAGTAAAACAGCTCCTTAAATCCTTTTTCTAGCACTAGGGACGCAACCCAGGATTCTTCAATATGATGGATAAATCCTCTCCTCGCTCAATATTCTGAATTCTCTCTTTGTGGGTGCGCCAACTTCTTCTTGGAAAGACCTAGATATATATAGCCCTTGATGCTCTTCAGGTCGGTGAATACAAAACCATTTCCTAGTCGGTCAATGACATGTAATAGGGTTTGTGTAGTTTTTGGATTCTTTCCTTGTGAGTCTGCTTCTAATCCGTGTAGAAAGCTTACTAATCCCTACAAATATGACAGGCAATCTTTCATACTTCGCCAAGTTCTTTCCATAATTCTGAAAATCCTAGTTATTGTAGGACTTGCCCTGGAATATGTTCACAAACCTGTTTCATCCACCTGGTTCGTCTGCCTTTGAATCTCTGCACTATTTGAGATAGAACATGTTCATGTACCTGTTTAATCATCCCTTTCTCGTTCATACTCCTAACTTCTTCTTGAGTCTGCCTTTGGTATGGATGATTGATCATGTTTACAGACCTGTTTCATTGATCATGTGGAGCTCTGTGTCTACAACTGTTCTTCTCAACTTCTTCACCACTCTACCACTGATTACTGCTAGGTCATCCATCCATTGCACCTGATGGCCGGTGATCATCCCTCTTCTGCATATGATGACTATTTGGTATAAAATATGCTTGCACACTTGTTCTACTTCTTCATTGAGCTGCTTCTTCACTGAGTCATTTATCTCCCTCTATGTCTCTCCCTTTTGCTGCCATGTTCGGTTATTCCATTCATTGACTTCTTTATGCTGCATACTGAACATCTCTGTAGGCTGGGTCACTTCTTTCTTGTCTGCTTGTCTGTCTCTGTGATCAGGTCTTTGGACTTGTTCAATGTGCACTGCATTCCTGCTCATTCAGACAACTAATCTCTTGTGTTTAGAATTTCTGCTTCATAGTATCACTCACTGTTTTCTAGTTTATCCATCATCAAACCTCATATATGCATTAGTCTAGCTAATGCCAACAACAAATATGTTCAAGTATAAGATCAGACTGAGCATGTAAAAATGCCAAGTAAGACAGTCAATGAGTAAATAAATGAATGTAAATGCAGTGCAATCCCATTGAATGCAATGCAATACCCCCCAGGCCTCCATCCAATCCGTACACACATGCTAAGGGCTATGGCATAAAGCCACGACCCATTGGGGACTCGCGAAATCCATGTACCACAACGCTCTCCGGAAAAGACCTCGGAAGCTATCACATATCTCGCTCTCCGGCAAAGACCTTATAGGCTATCAATAAACTCGCTTTTCGGTAGAGACCTCGGAAGCTATCAAATTACTCGCTCTCCGGCGAAAACCTATCAATCAACTCGCTCCGGCAAAGACCTCTGAGGCTATCAATCACTTTACTTACCTTCATAATAAACATATATGGAAAAGGAATGCATGACATGCATGGAGTCAATTGCAACAACTCAAATCATAGAGTAAATAAATGCATGTCACGAATTCAAGTCACAACTCAATTCGACATTATTATCCTCCCCTTTTCCATGTAACAAGTGAGGTATCAAATGACGGAGATGAATGAATCAATAATCACAACTTATAGCAAATATGGCGACTAGCCCACATAACAACATCCATAACAAACTAGTGGATTTACCACCACAACCATGCCAGAAGGCCTAACATGCTTTCCCCCTCAACATCTACCATTACATACGCTTCTCTAATCGGAGTCTAATAAAGGTAAGCCGTAACCTACCTCGAAGGCCAAGCGGGAGCCACGAACAACAAAGCCAAGCCTTCCCTTTTTGAAGAGCCTCTGAACGATCGAAGTCTATTAAATAAGTATTCTATGTTAGAACACGAATCTATGAACACCCATAATGCCATACTTCTAAGTAGAACCCAAAACACTACCCCAAAAGTGACCCCGGACCCATAAGGGCAAAATTGAAATTTTAAGTTAAATCTACCCTACCCATAGTCTAATTTGTCATAATCTTAATTATCATCAATTTCTTATAAAAAATGAGCCTTCAATTTCATTATTTACACAAATCCCAATTAGTGCTAAAACCCTAAGTCAAATCATCTAAAACCCGGATTGAATTGGTCAATTTGTGCTACGATTAGTTTACCCAATGCTTAAATAAGTCTAAATACACAAGAAAGATTCAAATGCCTAAGTCTAAGTATCTAATCTATTACACCCCGTATCTTCGAAGAAGCACTTATCAAATTTGAAACATAAGTACGTTGAGTTATGGTTAAGTAAAACCACTTTGGAATATAAGGAGCAAGAATTATTAGGTGTATTTAATGAGGAAGGATGTATATAAGGTATACCAGAAGGTTTTATAAGGAAATGAGTGGAAGAAATCGAGTAGTGCGACTTTGGAGAAAGGATGGGTAATGTTTTGTGTGAACATTTTGGTCCAACTTGGTGGATGCTTATCTCTTAGCATATGAAGTGTTTTAAGGTGAAACAAAAGCCTAAAACGCATTTCGTCTAGTCTAGTTTCCAACGCAACAAACCGCTCGTCAATTGGACTTCAGAGTACAGAATTATGGACATTACAAGTTCAGCTGACAAAGCAAAAACGCGTGCTACAGTATTACTACAGTGCTGCTACGGTAAAATGCTACAGTGACCCGACCCGAATTTGACCCTTATAAAAAGGGTAAGAACCCCCTTTTTTTCATCATATTTGCCAGGAAATTTAAAGAGAGCGAGAGAGGGAATCAAAAAGTGAGCAATTTTCAAGTAGCGAAGTAGTGGTTTAGGTCCGGGCAGCGCATGGTTGTGACTCTAGTGTTGTTTTGCGGTGGATTTTAGCGTAGATACTGAGGATATTGCTGTCTTAACAAAAATAAGGTATGAATCTCTCCTTATTAATATTACTTTTGGTTTATTTACGAAGATAGAGTGATGAAATGGTTGTATAATAAAGTTGTTGGTTGAGAAATCGGACAAACATCGCGTGGGGTGTTTTATGGAATATTTTGGTATTGATGATGATGTTGTTGACGTTGGTGCTGTTGTAGTTGTTGTTTTGTTGGTATTGTGATTTCGGGCTAGGCATATAAACAGGGGAGGTGCTGCCCGAATTTCGGCAGATTATAAGTGGATTTATTTGAAGGACTAAGACAAGCGTATAACGATGAGTCTAACGATTGATTAAATCCTCTTAAATGTAGACTTGCGAGCTTAGACAAATAAGCGTAGCCAATAGGAGGTGGAACAGGTATGTTAAGGCTCGTCCCTTTCTTTCAAAGGCATGATTCCTATGGTATGACTTCATAAATGTTTCTGTAACCTTCTTGTCTTCAAAAGCTAAATGTCCATGGTTCTTAAAACTTCTGATGATGTCAAGGATAGGAATGATTTTATGATGGTGACAACGATAATGATGATTTCGTGTTTTAAGAACTCAAGTTTATGATTTCAAAGCGAATATGAGAATGTGGACTACTTCTAGATTTTCTCAATTTTACTCATTGATGATGACTCTACTTCTAAAGGCTCCAAAGTGTATGTAAAGTTATCCCTTCCTTCTTTTTGGCATGAATTACATAAAGTGAGCGAACGACGTACATACATGACTCCAATGAACTCTAATTCTCCGTGGTACTTGACATGATAATTGTTTTTGATTCTCAAGTGTTGGTTTATTCTAATTATTCTATTGAGTCTCAGATGATGATTTAGTTTGCATATGATTGCTCATGATATTCTACTCGTGCATACCGTTAATATATCATTCACCGAGTCCCGGGCCGGGTACGTAATCATGCACAGTTTCATTGCATTGTTCACCGAGTCCCTCACTAGAGGGCCGGGTATGGTATATATATGATTATTTCACCGAGTCCCTCACTAGAGGGCTGGTACGGTATATATATGATGATTTCACCGAGTCCCTCACTAGAGGGCCGGGTACGGTATATATATGATTATTTCACCGAGTCCCTCACTAGAGGGCCGGGTACGGTATATATATGATTATTTCACCAAGTCCCTCACTAGAGGGCCGGGTACGGTATATGTATGATGATTTCACCGAGTCCCTCACTAGAGGGCCGGGTACGGTATATTATATATATGCATGACTCTCATCTCATAAGGCACAGATGCATTGGTATCCTTGATTATCATACTTGTCTCTTGTCATCTTCTACTCAGACATGATCTTCATTATTGTACTTCATCCCCTTTCTTCGGGGGCTGCATTTCATGCCCGCAGGTACAGACACTCAGTTTGGTGATGCTCTGGCTTAGGACTTCTGCCCAGCTGCTTGGAGAGCTCCATTGTTCCGCAGCTTGAGTTATATTCGTACAGACCCTTTTGACGTAGACTTTGTTACACTCTTAGAGGTCTGTAGACATATGTGGGTTGTGTCTACACGGCTTGGTCAGCTATGTCGATGTAGTTCGTCTTGGACGTCCCCGTGTATAGCGGCAGTCTTGTCGGCTTGCATATTTGTTATGTTTTCGTTAACTATGACTTCTCAGTAGACAGGTTCTTTCTGATGTACGATATGATGAGTTCACAGCATGTTTTTACAGAGTGCCATATTTTTTTCACTTTCAGTCTGATTATATCTAGCGGGTCGTATACGGGTGCCCAGCTCGGGCACTAGTCATGGCCCGTCGGTTTGGGTCGTGACATAATCGCCTATAACTCATATACTCTTAGAAGTGGGTTCAAACCCTAAGTTTTCCTACCCTTAATCATGAAAGGAAAGGTAAAGTAAAGTAAGGATTCATTGATAACAATTAAGATTGAGCTTAGAAACTTAACCTCATGAAGAAACTTGAATTACGCTTCTCAAAACTCTCAAAGCCGAAGTGTGGAACTCAATTTGTGTGAATGGGAAAATAAGACTTGGAATGACGATTTTATGGACTGATTCAGCGATCCTCGCAGGTGCGAGACATCGCCGGCAGGTGCGACGCCGCACTTACAGAAATATTCACAAAGGTGCTAGCGTTACTTAACTTGATAGATCGCAGGTGCGGAAGGACACCCGCAGGTGCGACTCCGCACCTGTGCACCTATGCCTACAGGTGCGGTGCAACAGAAACCTGAAATAAAAGCTATGTCCCACTTCTTCCAATCCAACACCCGAAACTCATTCGGAACCGTCACGACCCGACTAGGGGCCATGACGGGTACCCGAGGCTGACCACCGAGCACCACTCATACTACTACTCATCATACTCATCCTACATTCATTCATTATTCTCATGCTTCTAATCATAGGGAAAACCATTTTCACTTTGAAACATATTTACCTTTATATACATGAGCCCTTCGGCTATCAAATTAATAATAATAATATATATATATATATATATATATATATATATATATATATATATATATATATATATATATATATATATATGTATATACAATGAGGAAATTGTGAGACCATACTACCCACACATACGTATCTAGGAGCCTCTACTAGAGTACTAGACATCTGGACGGGACAGGACCCCGTCATGCCTAAAATATATGTACACAAAATAATAATAAATTGCACCTCCGGAATAATGGAGTGCTCTCAAAGTCTGCCGATAGCTCCTACAAATCTGGATCACCTCCTTGTCTACCTGTGGGCATGAACACAGCGTCCAAAGGAAAAGGACGTCAGTACGAGCATTGTACTGAGTATGTAAGGCATGAATAAAATGAGCATAATAAAGAAGTCCTAAAACATAAGGTGAAGATATAACCTGCTTAGCTTTTAAGAGTAAATGCATTTTTAACATATCACATACATCATCATGTCACATATATCATCCTCATTAACCCGCGTCCGGGTACCATCATACGCCGCCCACTAGTGGTATCATGTCCGGCCCTCTAGGCACGGTGTACTCATATGCAGCCCGCCTTTGCGGTGACATGTCCGGCCATCTAGGCATGGTGGAATTGTATGCAGCCTGCCTTCACGGTGACATGTCCGGCCATCTAGGCACGGTGGAATCGTATCATTATATACATCTCATGGCATATCATAACCTTATCATTATCGTACATTTGTCATAGAACATGCATTAGAGCTTAAAGACAATCCATAACTATATCGGGGTGACATAAGGTCGAGAACCCCCCGATTACATTATGAAGTGATTCTATTCATCATATCTCACCTTGAAAGAACTAACATTGTAAGATGAGTGTACACAATGAACAAAATCAATGGATCATACTTAGGATCACTAACTTCATCGACATCATATCTTGCTTTAGAATTCTTTAGACTTAAACTCATCATCATCATTATCATGCTCGTAACGTATCTCTTTTCTTTATCTTATATGAAGCTATTTATAATCGTAGACTCATAATTTCCGGTATGTAGGAAAGTCATGGAAATATAGGAGGATTCATGCCATAGGAGTCATGCCTTAGAAATAAGGGACTAGCCTCACATACCTTTTCGTTTAGCTACTCTATCGCTCGAACGTTCTCCTCCAATGTTCTCGTTTCTACCTTCAAAAGAGTTTGTACTAACATTAGATAATCGATAGCTTAGCATACTTGACTAAAGCTAGAGAAAATTGGGCAGCATTTCCTTTGTTTATACAACTTTCTCCATATCATGTATCAACTCCCAAACGTCAATAATAACATTCATAATATCATAAGCAACAATCTTCATTCACCTACGTTATCTGAATCTCCCAATTTCACTTCAAATCATCCATAACCAAGGTCATAGTACAATATTACATTCATTCCTATATAATGTTTATCCCATATTCTTAATATCATTTATAACATATTTATAATCACAACATGTCAAGAATTATGATTCATTCTAAGTTACTACTCAAAAACATCACTATTCTCATTTTTATGACCCATCTTCCACCTCCTTTCATAATCTAAGTCTTTCAACCCCTCCATACCCTAAACAACACAAAATGATCATAAAACTTACCTTTGATAATTTTGGAATTAGCTTTGGGTGGAAACACTTCACTTGAGCAAAACCCTAGTTCCACTTCCAATGAGATTTCTTGTCTTGGATGAACCCTAGTGAGTTTCTTGCACTTGATGCTCTTGGTTTGATGAAGTTAATCATGAGTTTCTCTTGAATTCTTGTGGAATAAATGTGGAGAATATTCTAGAGAGTTCTTGAGAGAATGGGAGTGAAAATGAAATGAAATAAAATGAACTTGGTCCCCTTTTTAATAACTTAAAATCTATCCCGACTCAGTTTCACGGACCAACATACGGTCCGTATAATTTATATGGACCGTATGTATGGCGGTATCTTTGGTCCAGTGAAAGTACCCATTCTAGGCAGAATATACGGCCTAACATATGGCCGGTATATTTTATACGGTCCGTATGTTGGACCGTATAATGCCCAGCTTTCCGAAATTCATTCTCGTCGACTCGTTTGACCTCCAATCCTTGTGGAACCTTCTTAACACTTGTTTAACACCTTATTAACAATATAAGGGACATTATAACTCTTCTTTAAGACATCATTAAGCCATCCTTAACTTGGTACTTTGTGAATGCTTTCCGATACGCAACGCATACCTCGCCTTTCTTGACGAACTTTCTTCTCTTACCTCGAATGTCTTTGAAATCTTAATTAGAATCATTAAATACTATTTCTTTCTCATTGAAACATCGTATACTTCGTGCCCTTCATTATTCTATTCACTGTGCATCAACGGAAAAAATTTCGAGGTGTAACAGGAACCTCCCGAACACAGACCCAAAATGCACCTCTATCATAAAACGCTCTATGAATACGTCCGCGCACTTGAATTTCTCAAAAGAGATCACCTTAACCTGGTGTTGACTCAAGTCAACCCAAACCAAACCAAAATCAACATCCCAACCATAGACCCAAAACATAAACGGACACCTCGGAACCCGAATCAATAGTTCAATTAATTCAAAAATCTCATTTCGGACCTAATGGAACTATCAGAATTCGATTACGAATGCAATTATCTAAAAGTCAAATACAGGTAAACTTCTCCCACTTATTCAATCTTAGAAGACTCTAAAATCCTCAAAACCAACAAAGACTCGCTCGATGGTCTCAGAAACCGCGCCACCCATCCCTGCAAGTCCTTACGAAAAAGGATTATTTTGAGAGAGAGAAAGAGTAAAATGACCAAACGGGTGGTTACACTTTCGCTTCTTAATGCTCTGCCAGACTCTTGGGAAGCTCTGACTAATTATGCTCCCAATGGTGTTGTGACTATGGAAAATGCTAAGAGTGGTGTCTTTATCGAAAATATGCTAAGAAGATCTCAGGCCTCATCTTCTTCATTTTCACACTCCGATATTTTAATTACTGAAGACAGGGGGAGAAAAAAGTTCAGAGGTCAGAATGACAAGACAAATGTAGAAGCAAGTCAAGGTCCAGGTACAACAACGTTACACGTGACCATTTTAACAAGAAAGGTCATATCATGAAATATCGTTACAATTATAAAAGTGAAATGAGACAACAAAGAAAGATGACGACAATGAAACCGTGTTTCTATTGTTGCTAAAAATGGTCTTTTTGTTGCCTTTAGCGATAATGTAATTAATCTTGTTTGTGATAGACTAGCTGGTTTGTGGATTCAGGTGGCACTTTTCATGTCACGCCAAAGAAGAAATTCTTTTCTTTTTTTATACTCCAGTTAATGTTGGAATGTTAGGAATGAGCAATGATGATGAGGTCGAGGTATTTGCCATTGGTACAATTTGTTTGGAAAGTAACCATGGTTCTAGGTTAGTTCTTAACAATGTCAAGCATGCTACAAATGTTCACCTAAATTTAATCTCTACAGGAAAGCTTGATGATGAGGGTTATTATAGCATCCTTGGTGGTGTCCTTACTAAAGGCTCAATGGTTGTGGCTCGAGGTAACAAGTTATCTAACTTGTACGTATTTCAGGGCTCTATTTCTAGTGGCTCAGTACATTTGGTGGAGAATGATACTTCATCAGAGTTATGACATAAATAACTGACTCATATGAGTGAGAATGAGATTAATAGTTTGGCTAAGAAAAATTTACTTTCTTGTGTGAAACAAGCAAAGTTCAAGAGATGTGTTCATTAATTACCTGGAAAATAGAAAAGAGTTTCTTTTCAGAGTCATCCACCTTCAAGAAAACTTGATTTGCTGGAGTTGGTACATTATGATTTGTGTGGTCCTTCTCAAGTAAGGTTTCATGGTGGTGCACTTCACTTTGTGACTTTTATTGATGATTATTCTCGCAAAACTCTGGGTATTTCTTTTGAAGTCCAAGGATCAAGTACTTGCTGTGTTTAAGAATTTTCAAAACTTGATTGAGAGACAAATAGTGAAGAAATTAATATGCATCTGCTTAGATAATGATGGTGAATATATTGGTCATTTGATAATTATTACATAGAGCAGGATATTCGTCATCAGAAAACTCCTCCAAAGACTCCCCAGTTAAACTATTTAGCATAGAGGATTAACATAAGTTTTGTTGAGAGGGTTAGGTGTTTGCTTTCAGATGCTAAGTTGCTAGATTCCTTTAGACAGAAGCACTTAATACTGATGCGCATGTTATCAATTTGTCTCCTACCATTTATTTGGATGGTGATGTCCTTGACAGAGTTTGGTTTGGTAAGGATCTCTCTTGTGCTCAATTGAGAGTCTTCGGATGTAACAAATTTGTGCATGTTCCTAAGGATGAAAGGTCAAAGTTGAATGTTAAAACTCAGTTATGTATCTTCATTGGTTATGATCAAGACAAATTTGGCTATTGTTTCTATAATCCAATTGAGAAGAAACTTATTAGAAGCAGTGATGTTGTGTTCTTTAAAGACCAGACAATTGAAGATTTTGACAATTCTTGTGACTATTGCACCTGAAAAACATCAAAATGATGAAAATCAAGTTGATAATGTAGATGGTGATCAAGTTCAGAATGACCAGTATGATGTTGTTGATGCTCCAGTACAAGATAATGTGGTTGGCCAACAACCACCTGCTATTGATGCTCCAAAAAGTTCTTTCAGAAGATCTACTATAGAGAAAATACCTTCATCTCGTTATTCTCCCAATAGCTATGTATTTTTGACCGATGGGGGAGAACCTGGATGTTTTGATGAGCCCATGGATAGTAACGAAAAAGAAAGTTGGGTTTATGTTATGGAGCATCAAACCACTTGCTATTTAGAAAGTGTGATAAAAGTCTTTGTAAGTACTGCAAGGTCATTCCGAGTGAGTATCTTACAACTCAACATAAGCTCTTGGCTGTGGATTTAAAGAATAGGTGGAAGAAGAAGAAGAAGAGGGCTCCGTCTTACCTGTCGAGGATCAAATGGTGTAACTTGACTATGATCAGAGCTCAGGAATAGGAGAGAAGTTGTTGATGATGGAGATTGGGGGGAGTAATGGAGATGCTAGATAGGACAACAAATTGTATCTAGGAAGTAGCTAGAGAGATGCTAGAGGTCTCGAGGGGTAACATTGGTGGACATCGTGGGGATTATGGTGGATAGAGCAGTCCAAGCGAGAGTGAAACCTAAGAATGTCGCTTATATGATGAGGGGGGAAAGAGGGCTAATAGGGAGAGGTATAAAGCGAAGAAGAAGGAGGAGAAGTTGGTGGTTACATCGGCTAAAATGACAGTTTTTGAATGTTTTTATGGAGGATTACGGGACAAAGAGCAGGATAAGAAGATGTACAAGCTTGCCAAGGCGAGAGAGACGAGGGACTGATACCTAGAGCAAGTGAAGTGCATCAAAGAAGAGGAAGGCAAAATATTAGTGGAAGAGACACAGATTAGACGAAGATGACAGACATACTTCCATATACTCTTGAATGAAGATAGGGGGACAAAAATATTGTGCTGGAGGATTTAGAACAATCTGAGAGTCATTGAGACTTTTGGGATTGTAAGTGTATTAAGGCCTAAGGAGGTTACTCGTAAGATGAAGGGAGTGAAGATCGGACCAAACGAGATCCCGATGGAATTTTGGAAGAGCGCATACGAGGCAAGTATGGAGTAGATAACTCGATTGTTTAGAGTCATTTTTAGGACCTCAAAAATTCTCGAAGAATGGAGGTAGTGTATAATGGCCTGTTGTACAAAAACAAAAGGGTGATATTAAGAATTGCAACAACTATAGGGTGGTGGAGATGTGGATGAGTTTCAGTTTGTCTTTTAATATACACTAGTGAATCTATCCGCGCCAACAACTATAGGGTGGTGGAGATGAGGATGAGTTTTAGTTTTTTCTTTTAATATATACTAGTGAGCTCGGATAGATTCATTAGAAAATAAAATTTCTAAAAAATAGAATTTTAGGTTTCAAAGTAAAAGATTTTAAGATTTAACCAACTAGATTATTAACACTTAATTTATATATTTTTCTATGATTTTCCATCACTTTTAGTCTTCTGTAATTACCTATATAGTCTACATACAAGTGAAACAAAATTTTATTTTTCTTAAAATAAAGTAAAGAATCAAAAGAATTCAAGAAAAAATCGATCTATCTTTGTGCATATATTCAAACTTTAAAATACATTTATTTCCTTGTACATTTGTTATATATATATATATATATATATATATATATGAATGAATTTCTTACGTAATTTTTATCTTATTTTTTCCCTTTTCTTTTTCCCCTTTTTAACCTTTTTATCTATAACTTTTTTCTTTTTTTTCTTTCCTCATTTTGTTTTAAGAATATCAAAAATTTATTTTTCTTCCCCCTTTAACTTTATAATAATAAAAAGTAAATAATCAAAAGATAATATTTTCAAATGTCAACATAAACTATAAAAGAGGATATTAAAGAAACATGCATTACAAAAATATTATAAAATTTGAAGAATCATAGATATTATTACACAATATTTATACAAACAAAAGACTAAACAATTTAATTGCTGAACAAATCATTAGGAATACGAAAAGAGTGCAGCAAAATATTAGAAATTATTTTAATAAATTTTATTTTTTGATTATTAGATATTTAATTTAACAAATTTTCTTAAATCTTGTCGCGGTTCACTTTTTCACGCAGGTTTAGGGCATAAATAAAGGATACTACGAACTCGTTGGTGCTCTTTTGGACTTTGTTTTAAAAGAGTCGCCACCTAATTTTTAGGAAATCAGGAAAACAGTGGTGAATGGTTTATTCAAATACCGTGAAAAAACCTTCGTAATCCAGAGTTCGAGGTAAGGGTTCTGATGATCCCCTGGGGAAGGTGTTAGGCACCCCAGTATTAAGGATCCGTACTATACGGTTGACCTTTGAATTCCAGTGTATGAGTATTTGCTTAAACTGCTTATTTTGTATTTATTTTCCCGTAAAAAAAAGAACTGTCATGCATATTATATATTTTGGAAGAATATATATCCCTTTTATTTATAGGGGTATCATAGTTTCGGATTATATCATCCGAGTATAAATAGTTTCCTTTTATATACAAGTATAAGTTTGTAAAAAATGTAAAGGAAATGTTATTTATGAGTTATTTATTTATACTCATACACCGGGGCTCGGGTTGACTCGCATTGGTACGTTTCAGTCTTATCCGGGACTTTATATTACGCATAAGTTCTTTAAATGTTTATAAAGGTGTTTTATATTTAAACGTGTATATCCCGTCTGAAAATGTAAGCTAATTTGGACCAACTTTGGGCCAAAACAGTGTTTCGTGCTAAAAATCCTTTATTTGCCTCTATTTTCCAGAGATGGGTATTCACAACTTGGTAAGAAAAAAAATCTGGTTTTTGTTTAAGTTAAAATTTTGGTCCAATGTCTTTGTCAAAAAGATTTGCCACTTATCAATGAAGTTATATAGGTTAAAAGCTAATTGTTGCCAAACCTGTCTATTAAAACTGATTTTGGGAAATTCAGTCATTAAATTAATTAACTCATTTTTTGTGAAAATACCTCTATTATATAAAAACGTGATTGCCATTTAAACTTAGAAAATTAGTAGTGATTTATTTTTTCTAAAAGCAGTTTTGAAAAGGCCTCATTTTGCACTTTAGTTGTAAAAGGCATTCTGTTTGAATCCGTGGATCTTGAAAATCGCGTACGGGGACCTAAAGTCGACTAAACGGCATAAGAACTGTTGTGCTAAGATGTCTAATTCCAATCATAAGGATTTTCCACTATAATATGAGTTTGAATACACATAAATGCATACGAATAAGATCATACATAAATGGAAATAAATTTAAACTAGGGGCGTACCAAGCCCCTAGGGGTCATTTTCACCCATGGTTGGGCCTTCTGCGCGCCTCGCTATTATTTTCTTCTCGGACTCGATCTTAATTGGATAGAGGTCCTATTAGGCCTTTGGCCCAACAGGCGGCTGGTCTTGACCCGAATGGTCATGCAAGTGGAGGAGGAAAAGAAAAAGGGACCCGGTTAGTTTATATACGCTAAACTTATCACCAAAATAATAAAGACTATGTGTAGTATATAAAACACGAAAAAAGTACCCACATTGTTCTATACTTGCCCCTCTTCTCCTTGAAATGGATTTGCCTTGGTTGGGGATTTTGCAATGGCATGGGGACTGGGTCCTTGCCTTATATCCTTGATGTTGCACAAGTTCCAAGGGGCTTCTAAGAACCCCAAGCATGGCTAACACCAAGAAGCCCTGGACGACCCCAAACTACCATAGCTTAGCTCCAACCAGTGCCTCCAAACAAGACGAAAAGGGAGTATGGAACTTGGGAGCAGCAACATATTTCAAGCAAACTCATACAAACAAACAGCCAAGTGCCATACTCTAAAGGGAGACATTAATACCCAAATAGTAACAACACATTAAGTGAGACTAGACAACCAGCAAGTATAAGAAAAAATGAGGGAAAATCCAGCTTCATGATTAAAGGTAATGTATGCAACTGCTATAAAAGGGACACTGATGATGATCACTCAAAACCATGGACTTGTTAAGATAATCATAAAAAAAAACAGAAGGAGTAAACTGGAACACTTCAGGTGCATCAAAACAGGTTCAAGAGATTTTATAGTCCAACACAACTGGTCTCTTTTCAGGCAGTCACTCAACTCAGGACTTCTCATAAAAGACAGGTCCCAGATTTCCAAGTTAAAACAGCCTATCCTACTTATTTGTTAAGGTTCAAAAACCAACTGCCCAGAGGAAACAAATCTTATTACACTAGTTCAATTGAGGGCATTCATCTTATCCCAGTCAAATTCAAGATTGCTCACAAACAGGTCCAGAAACAAACACAGTATTTTCAGAGGAAAGAAAGAAAAACAAACCCAGGAAGACCTCATAGATAGCCAAGGCTCATGGCTAACTTTAAAACTTTTTAGAGTACATATTCAAAACTGGCATCCCTTAAAGCTACTCCTCTTTATTAACACACCACAGACTGATACATAAAACAAGACCTTGAATTAATAGACAAATGAACTTTGAAAAGACTCTACTAAGGGGAGGGAAATCTCAATGGACAAGCCAACTAAACAATCTGTCAACAACTTTGATTCCTAAAAAAAAGTGTTCCTTTAACATATTTTAGACTGATTCAAGGTTTTTCCTAAAGTACAGAAGAGGAAGAAGAGGAAGAAGAGAAAGGCAAGAAATGAATTGACAGCATGATCCTAGTATTGGCAAAATAAAAAGACCAAACACCACATAAAGGACAAGCCTAAACCAAACAGACCAGGTAGCAGGTTCTAAACATCAGTCATGGATAAATTAGATTAGAAAAAATAGACATAGGCATATAGCCAACAACAAAGCACATGACACAAATAACACATATCAACTCTCAGTTTCTCACAGATGAACTCAGGTTCACATAGCCTAACCATCAGCCCCCATTCCTTTTACCTTTATGCATACAACCAATTTTAAGCAAATTAGACTCAGAAAAACCTACAAACCTTTCAGCAAAAAGGATTTTCAAAGAAAAGGCAAGGTAGGGATCTCATGACACTCAGACTTGGCAAGTATTTGTTGTAGCTTATTTGGCTCTAGGTGTGTCTTTCCCTCCCTGTTAGACATAGTTAAGCTGTTCCAAAATCACCTTGTACCTTTGTGTGTCCCAAGGCCATGAAAAAAAGTTCTAAAAGAAAAGGAAGTGATCTCAGGGTAAGGAAAGGGGAAGCAAGATAGGGTGGGGTCATCACCTCCCCATCTCCTCCTCCTAAATCTCCCTTTCAGCAAAGGGACCCTGGGTTCCACTAGTCATTACCTCCAGTTCATGCCCAGGCTCACTTTCACTCTCCTAAGATCTCTTTCCTCTCCTTTATGCCCTCCCCCTCATACCCTAGTGACTCCACTGAGGGCCATGGAAGATCTTGGACAACTCAATTATATCACACAATTTACAAAATGAAGCCAAACAGTCTTTTTATCAGATTCCCTTATGAGTACTGGCAAACAGACACACCATGGACATATAAAAAATGACAATCAAACCAATTTTCCCTAACAGCTTCAAACTTAAAGCCAAGATCATAGAAAAAAGTCTTTGTTTCTTACCACATTGTAATTCAAAGGAAAGGGTACACATTTATTTGTCCATCAGAATCAGGCCACACAAGGGGACAATCAACAGACTTCCACATCATCGTTTTAGCCTTATAACCACTCTTTTTAAAAGAATTCATCTCTCAACATCCAAAGGAAACAACACAGTGTACAGAGAAGACCACACAAGGATAAGTTAAGCAATATTTGTAACTGGTGTACCAAAGATCCTATCATCCTTCTTTCTTTTATCCTTTACTTACCTATTATTATTGTAACTAGGTGGAAAGTTCTTAAAGAAAATGTTTTCCTACACATAGACCTGGCCCATGGACCACACACACATGCATACATTCCTAGCCAAGACTATCAACACTAAAATCCTTTTTATGCCTCTTTTATCAGAAGCCATATTCCATCTGCTAGGTGAGGACAAGCACATGGTAGTTATCCCCTTAACCAACCTGTTAGACTAGATGATTTGCCTCCCATTTCTCTTCATTAAACATAGGCCATCTTAAAGCTCCCCTGGACCTAACTTATTATAGCAACTTTTAGAGAAACCTTTTAGACTTAATCATATCACAACCACTCACTCCACATGTTCTACTCAGAGGCAGTCTAACAGATTCCCACATTTACCACAAACAGAAACAACCAAATAAAAAGCACAGCTAAGTGAGGCACCTCGGTCCAGTTAAAGCCCTTCCCCCAGAATCACCCCCCTTTTTAAAACCTTTGTTTCAATATACCTTATTGCAGCCCCAAAGTTCCAAGTTTTATCAAATGGGTAAGGTTTAGGTGAGACAATAAGAATGAGGTCAAACAAGTTGCCAAGTAAAATAAGTGGGAATCCACAAAGAGCACACAGGACATTTACCAGCTTTGGAATCAAAACACCATTAAAGAACAAACAGGGTTTGGCCAGGTCCAACACATGACAACTTCAACTTTCAAACAAACCAAATTATTTAAGAGAAGACAATGTGATACATAGACTAGGTCCACTTCTTCTTAGGCTTTCATCTTTCCAACATGTATATGATCAGGTAAGACACTAACAACCAGACTGAGGTTTAACATGATGAATCTTTACTATTTTTTGACACATAACCATATCAAACAAGCAATAATCAGACTGGGTTCACACATAGACAAGCTTAACTTTCCAATGACACTTATGATCAAACAGGACAGACCATGACCAACTGGTTCAATACAACAGACTCCCAACCAACATATAACCACATAGGACAAACAAATGACCAGACTTGATTCAGCATAACAAGCTTTTAACATGACAGACCCTCACTCTTCCCCTGACACATGAAGATCAAGCAAGACAAAATATGAGAAATTGGGTTCAAGACATCAAACTCCCAACCAGCATATCACCACATAAAACAAGCAATGATCAGATTAGGTAATCTACTTCAGACAGACCTATTGACCCTTCCCTTTATTAATCCCAAGACTAGGACAAGACTCCCAATGATAAATAACAAGACACAAGACAAATCAATTTACTCAAAAGAGCTTGTGACTTCAAACTAACCTCATGAACCTAATTTTTATTACATGAGACACACAGGACTAGACCATTCATGACTTCAACAGACCCATCTTGACCTTAATTCATAATACATGACTTATACTAAGCAATACACTAGCATGAACCCAACCCAGACCCTTACATAGAACACTTGAAAAATATTTAGACAGCCATGATAAGACAAGAAAGTCCAGAAGGAAATCCACTTTAGACAAACTCTCTCAACTCAGACTATGGTCCCAAGCCCCATTCAAAGGTCTTTAATCACAACAGAACAACCAAGGGTACAAGTAGGGAAGCTAAATGGAAATCTAAGTGAGGCAGGTTCATTAGCTTAGTATTATAGCCTAGGTTAGGTATAAGGGAAAAAAAACTAGTCATACAAAGCATGAACAAAATCCAGACTAAGAAGCTGAGAAGCTGAGTTAAAACAATCTAATCAATTTGAAAAACAACTATTCTATAACTCACATGAGACTCCCTAAATGAGTAAAAATGTAGACAAGATCAAAAGGGAACTACAACAAGCACATCCGGTTTAAGCTTTGTTTTTAAAACCTCAAGCAATTACATGAACCAAGCACTATGTGGTCACCGAACTAAAAGAAGAAGGAATGAACCAAGCATATTGACCTAGACATCTATCCTAAACCCTAAACACTCCTCTCAACTAGATATAATGCAAGCAGAACCAAAATATAAAGGATGACCAACTAATACACTAACTCACACCTCATCATAGACCATACAATTATGCTACCTAAACATCACACCAAACAGGAACTGAGCATAAAGAACAATAACTACTTAATCTTCATCATAAACTCTCACATATTCCTATTAACTAAGCACCACATAAGCAGAATTCAAGTAAGAAAAACAATGGACCAAAATGCTACCTTAAGCAGAATCTCATTAACTAAATTAAACTAACACGACATAAATAAGAAAAACAATAAACTAAAATACTATCCTAACTAGAATCTTATGAACTAAGCATGACATAAAATAACAAAAAAAAGCAGTAAACTAAAAGGTATTTACTTTTTGTGAGTGCAACCGAGGCACAAGCGATGGATTAGGAAGCCTTTATGCTCCAACTCCAAACTCAGACCACCACGAACACCAACAATAACAGAAACACGAATTTTAGAACTGGTAAACTTAAAGAAAACTTAAGCTTAAAAATGAAAAATTTTAACTTTGGAACTCTTAATACTAAAAATGGCAAATTTTCAGTCTCTATGTGGTTTCCAACTCCTTTTCTCCAATGAATGCGGGTTTCTATTTTATAGAAACCCTAGAATGGCTTTGAAAACTACACACTACCGATGTGGGAGGTGCAAATTTATGCAAGTCCTACTCACAAACTCAAACATACAGTCCAGATCTATGGTACAACAATGAAATCAACGGCTTACAAGCCTCTATATTAACAACAACGACAGAAAAAATATAAAATGGAGAGATTGTACCTTTAAGGGTTTGTTTGGCCCGATTTTGTGGAGAGAAGGAAGAAGCATTAATGGCTTCGCCTTCTCTCTTCACGCCATCAGCGTTGAGATGGGACGGGACCGCGAAAAGGGGCGGGGTAGGTGGTGAACAGGAGGCGGCGCTAGGGTTTCGCTCCCTAGCTGCCTCTCGTCTCTCTATTTGCAAACAGAGCCCCTAGGGTCTTCTTTTGTTGAAACGGGTGGAGGAGTATAATACTCCTCCCCCTCCCCCTTTTAACTCCTTATTGGACTAGGTCCTAGTTCTTATTGGACTGGGCCTGGTCCTTTATTTCTCAAAATGCTAGGCCTGTTATCTATATACACATATATTGTATATGCATCATGTATATTGGTATATACATATATATGCATAAAAGGTCGGGGAAAAATAAACTAATAAATAAATAAATAAAACTAATTAGTAGTCCATTAGGACTTAAATAATTTAAAACATGACTCATAAATAAAATAGAAATCATTTTGCAGATGCTGCTTTGAATTAACTAACCAGATAAAAGAAAAATTAATCAACTACGCAAATGCATATAGAATCAAGATTTAAAGGGTAAAATGGTCAGTTCTTTTAATTACCCAAAATACCTTGGATAGTAATATGGAATAGAATCATCTATTAATCTAATTTTTCCTTGATTTAATTAATGAGACAAATGATTATCAAAAAGGGTTTTCTTGCCCCCTTTGATTAATTTTAGTAATAAAAGAAAATCCTTTGAATATCATTAATTTCTACAAAAATTAAAATTACCCAAGAGACTTCTTTATTAATTTAAAAGGGTGAGATATTATCCCAAATAATTTCATAAAAAATTACCTAGACCCTTTAGGGTACGCAGCTGATTTTATTTACTGTCCAAGGACTCCGAGCACTTAAAATAAATTATGGGAGGTCAAAAACTAGGTGTCAACAATCCTAATATTAATCTGAAGGTCTTCTTCATAAGTCCTTTTCAATTTTCGATCTACCATATGCTTTTGGTCCTTTAATTTTCTATGCATTTAGTGATTTATGTTTGGTTGATTCTTGTTGAGTGAAACAATGAGATAAATTATTTATAAATTTCAATTTCACAACAAATGTTAGGTAAATCATCATTTCTTGTTAAGAAGTTTGATTTTCTCTCTATGTTTCAATATTGAGTTGACCCGAACACAATTATGTATTTAGAGAATATATAATTACCTTAGAAGAAATGCATCCAACGTTGAGGTAGATACCAAATGCCTCGATGTAGATGACATAACACAAATTACTAAAATTTAGCAAATTCTGAGTAAGATCAATTATGGATTCAAAAGTGTCAAGTTTTCAATGAAATCGTTACATACCTTCCACTGTAATAAAATGGGTCCTTTTGAATATGCTTGAAGATAACACATACAAGTAAATTTAACTAAGATAGTATATCCAATTAGACATGAATCTCACAAGAGAAATTATGATTATGTAAAATAAAAAACAAAATATTTCCTTTGACTTCTCTGTCTTGTTGTACATAATATATAATCTTATCACAATCTAATACAAAATAATTAAAGAAAACAAATAATCTATCTAAACAACTACATATATTTCACCATACATAATATACAGAGTGAGAGAACAAACCAAAAATATTGTTGAAATTGAATTTCTAGGCATAAGCTGCAAACTACAAAGCTGAAGCATCACAATTCACAATGAGAGGTGAAAGGAAAATTTGAGTAGCAACTAATATGGAAAAGAAGATAAATAGTAGCAGAGACATAACTATGTCTTAATTGCTCAATTTAATTGGAGATTAATGGTTGTTGAATGTTGGTTCATGAACGAAAAGAATGTGCAAACGGATGAAATGAAAAGACATAGACATCAATATGTATTAAATATTCAATTAAAATTAAAGAATAAACTGATTATGGCTTTTTAATATAAAGCTAAATTAATAGGATGAATGAGGAAAAAGTAAAAAAAAAAAAAAAAAAAAAAAAAAAGGAGAAAAGAGATAAATAGGAATGATGGCCATAGAGAGGTGACACGTCACCTTGTCTATGCCTAACTTTATATTACATATAGATATATATTTTAATATATTTAGTTATGAATATACTACAGGTAGGGATGTTCATGGGTCAGTTTTAGGTTAAAACCAAAACCAAATCATTCTAGTGGGTTTCTAAAATTCTTAAAACCAAACCAAACCAAATATAATACATATACATCGGTTTGGGTCGATTTTCGGTTTTAAAGAAAACTAACGTTATTTCCCTCTTTCAGGTTTGTTTTTTCTTCCTACAATTAGGAGAGAATTTTCTATCCTTTTCCAACTTATAATTCGCTATTACCTTTTTATTGTGGTAACTATAATATTCTTGGATTATGGAGAAAATGTCTTAGGATTTATATGTTTTAGTTAAGTGAATAAAGTTTATAAGAAATACAAAAATAAATATAAGTAAATTTTTTAGTTGTTTTTCTGAACAAAAGAGTTTGAATTCATGGATTTGTTTTTAGAAAAGGGCTTATGGTATAAAGTTCTTTAGCCTATTAGAGGTAAATAAATTTTTTATTGTCAAAGTATACAAATTATTTAAAAATATTTATAAAAAAATAATATATATATATATATAAATATAAATTATGTATAAAACTTATCGGTTTGGTTCAATTTTTTCTTCGGTTTGCTTTTAGTAAAACTAAAACCAAAATCAAACCAAATATGATCAGTTTTTTAAAATTGAAAATCAAATAAAACCTAACCCAAATAAATATCAGTTTATTTAATCGATTTAGTTCAGTCTTCAGTTTGGATCGATTTTTAACCAAACTTTAAACACCCCTAACTACAGTGAGTGTAAGCGTATAATCTATATCTATATTATATTACAAGCATAAACTCCCTAACCTGAAAGTTAAATTACATAAATCTCTTCTTTAAAATTAAAAACCAAAAAAAAAAATAAAAAAATTACGGACAGCACCAAGCCAACAGTCACAACAGGCCTGCTAGAACACAATTTATTAAAAATAAAAAATAAAAAAAAAGCCAACAGTCACAACTATTCAATTTTCCAAATGGTCTACGAATAACGGACACGAACAATTGAACATGCCTTTTCATCTCGGCCAACCTCCTTTTTCCAACTTCTTTTGATCTTTCAAGGCATCAATTAAGCCTTGCAATTACGTGGAAGTCAAGTGAAATGGGAGTGGTTTATGGATAAAACATGGTGACAACATTTCATGCTTGAGCATGGATCAAAGCCATGCCTTCTCAATTCTACTTCATGGGACAAAACATCTAAGGTCAGTGTTTTATGTAAAAAAAAAATCGTAAGCAATATCAACATTTAAATAAAAATAAATATTAAATCATTAAGAAAACAATTATCAAATTAATATAATGAACATTCCCACGCTCAACTTCTTTTCTATCATGCGCAGAATCTGTTTAACTATTTCAATTGCAATTATAAGGTATTTGAATAACTGCTTCAATTGCAACATAATGGTTTGATTAATAAGCTATATTATATTAAAAGCATTAACTCCTAACTTGAAAGTAAAATTACAAAAATGCCCTTTTAAACTTAAATGCCCTATTTTGACTTGCAAACCGAAAGAACGCTACTCTTAGGAACACCAAACCCACCGTTTGGGGCTCACGTAGGACTGTCCATATACATTTTCAAAATGGATAAATTTCTGAACCTACAGTTAAGGTATTTTCTTCCTGAATTTCCTTCTAATAAATATATTAAACTTTAGTCACGTTGTACAGGTCACTAACGAAGTGGGTAAGTTTAAATTCTTCATTTTTCAATGGCATCTATAGAAATAATTTTATATGTTATTTCCTTAAACTGTATTCACATCCTTCATATTGCAATGACATGCATAGAGTATCTATTTCTTTATTTATTTTCCACCTATTTAAGTAATATTAAAGTCCACCACCTTTTTATGCATATTTTAGTTTATATCATCTAACTTTGGGAAAGAATAATTGTCTATTTACAAAAATATCGTATTTGATTGGAATAAACTTCAAAGTTTGGTGTTTGTATTAAAAGCCTGAAGCCTAAATCAACAAAATTTATACTAAAATATCAGCTAATAAAATATATTTATATTTGTACAATAATAATTAAGGTAACGACACAAGTAAAAGTTGAAAAACTTGAAATAATGGAAGAATCAAGGATCAACGATAACTTATGTGACCTGTGTCATTCTAACTCTAAACCAGTACCGAATAATGTGGGTACAGAGTTGCTTTTGTTCGGAAATGCTTTATCCTACGGGAGTTTTCGGTGCATAATCGAATTTGATCGGGTTCCAATATGAATACCGAACGCTAAGTGAATACCTATCTGTCTATCTATATCTATATTATATTAAAAGCATGAACTCCAAAACTTAAAAATTAAATTACTAAAATGCCCTTCCTATTCTATTTAATGTATAATAAAGAATTAAATATCCCTACGCTCACGCAAGAGAGCCTTGCTTTTCTCTGCCGAAGATAGTTGCATCATTTTGCTTTTCACGCAAGAGAACCTTATACAAAACGTCCAGCGACAAGCACCCTAACTACCACTTGGAAAAACAATGCAATGTTATATGCTTAAAGTTCTCATCAGAACAGTGCATCATCGACATGATTATCCAAGTAAGCAAGAGGCTTATACCTTTACATATGTGTTTCCAAGTTCCCTTATAACTGAGTTTGTCAGGACATGATTATAGCATTTAAATTACTTACGTGCTTTTTATAATTGTTTATCTTATACTCTTTCCGTCTCGAATTAGTTGTCATAATCTTTAAAAATAATTGTTTCAAATTATTTGTTATTTTAGAAGTTTAAAATAAAATTAATTTTTTTTTCCCATTTTATCCTTAGTAGTAATTGTTCTTGAAAACTACAAACACCTCAATTATGGTGTCATTGATGGAAATGACACATAAATAGAGTAAACATTCAATGAAAAAAATTACTCCATCTGTCTCATATTACTTGTCCACATCACTAAAAATATATGTCCGAAATTACTTGTCAATTTACAAAACGAAGATAGAATTGATTAAATTTTTCCCATTTTACCCTTAAAACAACTACTTTTTGAAAGTCTAAACAGTATTAAATATCGTATAGTACCCAAAAAAAAAACTGCTACATTATTCATCTTTTTCATGTACACGTTTTGTCAAAAGAGTGCATTAATTGCCTAATTTATCAGTTTGGAAAGATTTTGGAGGAAAGGATTACAAGTGCAATGAAAACTTCAAGTACGATGGTGTCTATTCATATGCTCTACGCTCCTCCATTAACGTGAACTTACTTTTGCATGAATGATCTGGATACTTCATTAACTTGAGTTTATTAGTTTGAGGCAATACTTTGTATTGATGGATAAGGAACATAAATAGAGTGTATTAAAAAGAATTAAAGGGTACATTAGTAAAAATACCCTTCTTATTTATGATTTCTTAAGGGCATTTAAAGCGAAAAGTGGAAAAGTAATATAGGACGGCGGGAGTATATATTAAGACATAAATAAGAGTAAAATAGTACTCCAAAAAGCTTCTCCTAATTAATATTTTCTTAAGGGATATGTAAAAAAGAAACACGACAAACAATTTAATACGGTGAAAGTACGTTACTAACAGTGTAAGTGTAATTCATTCTGTTAACTTAGAGATTGATTTAATCTTAAATTAGAGTGTTGCAGCCAACAGTTTGTTGGTGAATAATTAAGGAGTTTGAAAATAATTTCTGGAGTGGTTGATTAGGTGGGTTAATTGAGATCAGTGAGTGGGAATTTATGTGAAAGAATCTATAAACGGGGGAAGGGTGGTTGGGGGTAATAGTATTTTCGGAAAAAGGTACCCTTACAATCTAACTGTGGGCGCATATTTACTCTTGAACCGTTAATTCCCCTTGTCCCAACTTTTATTATCCTACGTGGCGCCTACGTGGATATTATTTTCTCCCAGTTTAAATTTGATCACATTTAAATTTGACCCACCATTAAACCCAACCCAATTAACAAAATAAACTCATCCCAAAGTTCTCAAATCAATTTAGGTCCAACACACTCAAATCAAATACTTTAGTTAGGCAAGGATCATTATATAGCCTTACACTTGATGTAGTCCAAATTTAATTCTTATTAGGAGGGGTTGGTTGACATATTTACATAGCAAAGATGGAAAATGTAAATACATGGAATCTTTTGCTTTCAATTATATTTGAACAATTATTTAATTCATGGGAAGCACTCTTATCTAACTAATCTCAAGGGTCCTCAAATCAAAGGATCATAGTAAATATGGTGCTTTCTTTTTGTGTCATCCCTCGATTCGTATATAAGGCTTTACAAGTCATGTGTCTCTAAATCTATTTTTACGATTTATTATTTAAATGATATACTTTCTTCAAAATAATTATAATTTAAAGATGATTAGCGTTTAACTGTGTCCAAATTTTTTCAGGTTTACTTTTCTCTGTTTTTTTCTATTATTGTGTGTATCTTATATGTTACTAAGGGTGTAGATATAACTCATTCTATTAACTTGGGGTTGAATTATTTTTTAATATTAGAGTCTAGAGATGGTGTACTTATTAAAAACATTTCTTGAGTGATTGCAATGGTGAACTTACCTTTTCAAGTCTTAAAAATATTCTGTACTTGCTTAAGAGTTTGAATGACGAAATAAACACAATGAAACATTTTAGATATTAGCCTGATTGGTTGTTGAATTTCAATCTTCATTTTGTAATGGAATATGTAGAGTGTTTATTTACTTCTTTTCAAATATAGTAGTTTGTCTAGATTTATTGAAAATTGTCTTGTTCGTTCTTTCATTTATGTTTAAATGGTTGTCATGGTAGTTTAGAATCAAGTTAACTCAATTTTTTGTGTAGTCATAGAAAAGGAAAAAAAAAAAAAGGAATTGGGGCTTAAAGAAGAAGAAGAAAAAGAAATAATTAGGCACAACTTGAAGGAAGAAGATCTGGATAAAATATCACCTATCTCATTGAACTATATCAAAAAAAATAAAAAATAATGAATTTCGAACGAATCCTCATACTTGTGAACAAGAGTTGATGAGCAGATAATAGCTAAAAGAATCAAATGGTTTACAAGTCATCATATGAAGACAATTCACATTGATTTAATAATATTAATATTTGAGTTAATATTTTTTTAATAAATACTACCTGACTCGATATACACGTGCACGTGTCCGATGACTAGTTTTCATAATACACGGGCGTAAATGTTTGATTTCAAAATTAAAGGTGTCTATCCATAATTGATATTGGGGTCCTAAAATGTAAGTGTCAAATTGCAGTAATTTAAGTCAACGTTGTTACCTTCAATTTCATACGGCCCCACCCCCATCCATCACGTCATAAACTTTGAACATTTCTCATTTCAAAAACACAAAAAGAAAATCGCATAGGCAAAGAGGAGCGAACGAACCTTGAATGAGAAGAGAACCATCCGAAAAAATCAGATAATTTGTAGCAGAGAGCAACACAAGAAATGGATGATTATACGAGAGAAATGATGGACCTCAAAACCCTTGTCACCCGTACCCTTGAGAAGAAAGGCGTCCTTGCCAAGATCCGAGTATGCATTTTCCCTTTTTTCTGAATTCTCAAATCAACTGGTTATGTATATCTTCCTTGCAATTTTCTACATTTTTCTTTTCTGGGTATCCCCTTCCAATAACCCATAAAGCTCTAATTACATACTTTTTGGTTGGGGATCTTAGTAGTTGGCTACCTCAACTGATCACTTTGTTGGTGAGAGTTCAATTTCCCATCTTGTAATCCCCTTTCCTACCAGTATGCAATAAAAAAAAAAAAAACATTTTGGTTGATATGTCATTTATATGTTTGGATGTATATTTTCTTGTAGTGAAAATTGGTGTCATGAATAACTAATGTCCTCAGTTTCTTGGTTACAAACTGAAAAATAGAATCTTTCGGAGGTTCTGTTTCTTTGGTTATGTATATGTGCTTGCAAGTTTGTCCATTTTTCTTTTCTGGGTATGGCTTGGAATAACCCATAAAGCTTTAATTAGATATCTTTTGGCTGATTATATGTTTGGATGTATATATTTTCTTGTAGTGAAAGCGTTAGGTGTCACCAGCGTATACTTGAAAGCTCTGGGTAATGCAAATCATAGTTTAAGTGATTAGAGATCAGTGTCTAGAAATGAATATGTCTAACATGATTGATTCTACTGTTTAATTCATATCCAAGGAGCTAAGTATCAGACTTGACCAGTCGCAGCATGTATGCTTTTTATCTTCATTTGCTTCATTATCATCACACAAACATGAAGTTCTGATTTTAAAGCATTACTTCTAGAAAGTGCATATGTCTTTTTAGGGTTATTTGTGTCACGATCCAAAACTAGGGATGCGACCAACTCTAGACTAACTTAACCCCGTTGAGAGAATCATTGAATTGAAATTGAAAAACTTTATACACCAACGAAATTTCTGAAGAGCTAGCAAATATAGTCAAATAAACTGCAAAATACTGAAATCGATAAACGTACATCTCAACTGAATAGCATAAAGCAGCTGTCAAAAGTCCCCCAATCATACTTTATCAAAAAATTTAAAAAGATCCCCAATCATAATTGAAACTCACTAGGTCTGAAACTAGTTATGATCCATCTAGACTAAGCACAGGAACTACATATGTTCTCAGGGCATACAGTAGAATAATTGAAAGAAAATTGAAATGAAGGGTGAAACTCCCACCGCAAGACAAGCGAAAGATGTTGAGGAGAACGCAAGATCTAATTGGTGGTACCAGGCTCAACGTTACCCGTCTCTGCATCAAAAAAGGTAAAGAGGCTCATGAGGGCTTATTATACTGTCATAGTACTCAGTAAGTCTCATAGAGGACCTACTGAGTGGTGGGACTAGATAAATACAATATGAAATGCACACATTGCACAGATACATTTCAAACTGGAAATTGTTAACTGAAAGCTGAGAGAAACTGAAAACTGTATAACTTGTAATACAGTCAAGCACTGAAGTCAATCATAATTGTGGCTTGTTTCAAGTAGACTTGCTCTACTTGGCAGTGTCTTCCTCACTTCGCAACGTTGTGTAAACCTGTGGCTATATCAAGTAGACTTGCTCTACATGGTAGTGTCACCCTCACTCCAAAAAACTGAGTAACTGTGGCTATTTTGTTGCCCTCATCCCATAATAACTAAGTTGACGGTGGCTGTTTCAAGTAGACTTTGATCTACTTAAGAGTGTCATTCTCACTCCAACATGTATATTACAATCACATTTATAGAAGCGTATCATGAATCAAGATGTTCATGACTAAGCATGACATTTAAATCAAACAATAAACAACATAGTATACATTGCTTAGCTTCCATCCAAAAATTCATAATTAGGCAAAATTAGTTTTTTAAATCAATTTTTTTTTTTTTTTGATGACATGGGAACCCGCAGCCACTACCCTTCAGGTGCACACAGGGTAAACCCAGCTCCTGTACAATAGTCGCAAACCACACAGGAGAGATAATCCGCACTAGGCAAGCCCCGTGCGACGAGCTCCTTCCAGAAGACAAATCCCCTGCTGTCGTAGGCAGGGGGTTTCGAACCTGAGACCTCCATTATGAAAGCCTCATGCTCAGCCAACTGAGCCACCCTTGCGGTTTTTTCAAATCAAACTTTTGAACATGGTGAATTACATACTTGCTCGTCCTCACAAGTTTTAATTCATAAAACCTTTGAAACATCTCACCGAACACATAGTAGGCATGCTTTTAGCCAAAAACACACTTAGAGGTTTCGCCTAAACTTTCCTTAGGTTCTAAAATCAAAATTGGCCTCTCCCATCCTTCAAGCCATATCAATTCTCAATCTACAAATAATCGAGTTCAACTCAATTGTTACGAGCTCGCTACTTTTGTGAGAACTAAGTACACCATCCCAATTCCACAATTTCACGGATTAAAATTGTCAAAAACAAATTCTTAAATCACAATATCGAACGCCCATTAAATATTCCATCATCTTTTCTTTCTAAAAAAAAAACATCATCTGCCCAACAATCTCCATAAATGGTGGAAACTAAGTTTCGTTAAATTTGACTTTCCAACCGCATAACAATACCATAAACCTTAATCTCTATAAATATACATAATAATAAAGTAGAGTAGTTGGGTTTACCTTAACAAGTTCAAATCTTAAAGCCCTAGCCTTTTGGGTTCTTGATGTGTTTTCTTGACTAACCAAATCAAAAGATTTTTGATGTTAAAATTCATGTTATGGAGTGTCATATAACATAAATAACTCATGAAAATCTTGCATTGGTGGTTGGGTGACGTAGAATGACAAGAAAATACTCTTCAAGTTGTGCCCTAGGTCCCACCTCTTGTGTGAGAATCAAAATCCACGTTTTTGGAACTTCTTAATAGTTTTGCAGCTAGCGTGTTCTCTCTGACAACACGCTAACCTCATACCAATGTTCTGTAGTTTGCGTGGCCTCCGTTGTGTGGACTCTCTGACAGCGCCAACTTATGCCAAAGTTCTGCAGTTGGCCTGGCCTCACGCGGACTTCACGCCAAACATTTACCCACTTTCAACATTCATATTCATGTCCCAAGCATACCACCCAGTGTTATCAAAAGCGAAAAGCTCAAAAAAGTTCTAAGGTTAGCTGGGGCTTTAAGCGCAAAGTGCAAAAAAAGCATGGGCTTTAATGAAAAAAGCGCAATGGTACAATAACACAAATATATATATGTTTAGTCCAAGATTAATAATAATAAGCATGAATAACAAATATATGGACAAAGAAATTGTAAAAATATTACGATAAAGTGAAATATCAATCATCCAGTGTCACCTCATCAAGAGAGGCTCATTGGCAAGGAAAAGTATGTCTTAAAGCCTTGATGACGACACTGAAGCGCACATAAAGCGAGGCGAAGTGCTCAACATGTTTTGAGCCTCGCTGTAGGGCTTAAGCGCGCCTTTGATAACACTACCACCTTTATCATGTGATGTCATTAATGCCTTTAGGATGTAGCCTCGCAATTAACGTGGTTAAGGTGTAAGAATCCATGAAATATGGGGATAGTCAGGAGACAATGAGTCACCGAGGGATCTAAAGCCCGCAATTGGGCACAAATGAATAGGATTCTATCGGCTTAATTAAGTTTGACTTTAGCTTGAACAAGTGTGAGTTACTGACTTTGAAGGGTCCAACCTTTAGGTGCTTGGTGCCGTTTGGTTGGTCTTTCAGTAGAGTTAATCAATGTATAAAAATCAGCATAATATCGTAGAATTGTCTTGGTATAAGATCCAGCATAGCTAATACAATGTTTAGTTAGCTTTTTTCTTTTCTTACATAGTACCTACATAAGTTAATGTGGAAATATGTGTATCATCTTATGCAGGATAGAATATTGAATAAGAATGTGTATTAAATAATACTTGAATTAAAACATTAAAATGCCAAAACTTGCCCTCTTAAAAGTCGACAAACTTTATTATTATGGGCTAAAAAGTAAACAAATATTTTAAATTATACACTATATACTAATTTGTAATAGAACCAAACTAAACATCCAACATGAAATAATCCTCACATTACTAATCCCTGCATAAGAATCTCTAAATTACTGATCCCTGCATAACTTGTATCTAAACCAAATGACACCTTAGAGAGAAGATTGTCACTTGCAGGACAAGGAGGATTAAATTATAACCTACTGTTGAATTGCTACCTTGTATCTTGGAAGTGTAAGATTCGTTCCCCACCATTCCTTCCCCTTGCGGTGCCCCTACTATGGGCCTCCCATCCGCAACCCAGGAAAAAACAGGAATAGTAGAGAAAAGTTGGGAACTTGGGAATGTTCCATGCTGTGATAATTAATCTGAGAACAGTTAACATAGATTTGAGGGTGATTTAGGGGGTTAAAATTTTGCAACTTTTTGCACCATGAAATCAGAAACTTATGGTGATGAATTGTGAAAGATCAAGATGTAGAGAGAGAGCAGCAAAAGGAAATACCAATGAATGATAACATTTTGGGAATCCCATCTAGGATGCTATCAGCATAAACCGTAAGATAAGATTGCGTGAAGCACCACGAAGCTGTATAGGCTTCTAGAAAACCAAGAGAGGTGAATGTACAAATGTGTTTCTCTATTAATTAGAAAGCCATGTAGGTACTTGTGTGCTGCTTGCCTATGTTGCTCAGACTCTTTAAAAATGCAGACGGGTGCGTGTAGGATCCTCCAAAAGTTGTGCATTTTTGGAGGATCCGGGCACAGGTACGTCAACATTTTGGAGAGTTCGAGCAACATAGCTGCTTGCTTTTCTAATACTAACTAGTTTAATGAGGTTAAACATTTTAACTTTCATTATTAACTAAATTAATTACTTCAATTCAGATGTAGAGCCAACATTTGAAATTTATGGGTTCTGAATTCTTATTTTTTAAGTTATTCAGTACTAAATTAATAATTTATCATTTAAATACAAAGTTTGTGAACCAAAGCTACGGGGTTCGATCGAGACCATTGTCGACACTCTAGCTCCGCCCTACTTCAAACTCATTTTACGCTTATCTTGAACTCATTTAAGATTTTAATAATGTATTTTCTTTTCACCTGTATTAACAAAACTCATGTTTTCATCTTCTAGAATCATCTAACACAACAACAAAAATCCCACAAGTGGGATTATTTTGAGATAAAGGAGTAAAAATAATTTAATAAGGAGCAAAAAATAAATTCATAAAAGTTACTATATCATTAACCAATTACAAATGCCCAAGTGAAATGTCATTAAAAAAAAAAGAAAAATTGTAAAAGTAAGAATATGCAATAAGGAAAAAGACACAAAAGCCACATGTAAAAGCTTCATTGGATCAAAGTTCAATGTGAGGACTACAAAACTTTTGATTCCCACTTATATATGGTTGTAATAGTAATACAACTACAAATAAATGATAAGTAAATTTCTACAATTTGACTGGCTGATGAATGATACAAAAAGTAATAATCAAAAGAGGTTAACAATCTATGTTAACATCGTCAAAGAGAAAAAAAAAAGAAGAGGTTAACAATCTAATTTGTGATTCATTAATTGGTCATGGAAAAAGTACATCGCTAGATGACTAGTTAGAGTTTACTGAAAATATTGTACGACTCTGAAGTAGAATTTCCAAACAATCATGTGAGCAAATTATAGACATTAAGGAGGTTTAAATTGAAGCCAGTAGTGCGAAAGAAAAAAGTCTGATTATTCCCAAAAAAAAAAAAAAGTATGTCTGATTAACTTGGCGTATAAAAAGCTTGACTTGTTTTTCACATCATGAGAGCTACTTGTTACTACCTTGACAGAGGAAGTGTAATTAGAAAAAAAGCTGAAAACAAATGCTTGATATTTTATGTTGAATTTGTAATAATAGTGAAATTTTTGTAGCTTTTTCGATAAAGAATGGTAAATGAAACCTGATGATCTTTTTTATCGAAACAAGATTTTGCTGTCACATGCAAATCCTTCTTCAGGACTCTCCTTTGTTGATATAGATTGGAAATCTGGTTGATCCACAAGGTATTTACACATTTTGCATGGCTACATTCTTAGGCTGAGCTTAGAGCAAGCGTTTTTGAGGCGATAGAAGAGGAGGATAGGACAATTGAAAAGGACGAAGGCCTGCCTCCTGCACTGTTGGGTAGCTGCAACGAGCGCGCGAAGCAACTCCATAATTCCCCTTCAGGTTTCAGTTACATGTTTTAATTATTTTGGGCTTTTACCCCTTATGCTTTACGGTCATGCTTATATTTTATTTTATTTTGATTATTGAAGTGTTATAGATTACATGTGCTTTCTATTTCCCTTGCATAATTATCTTAAAGTGGATAACACGTATAGTTGCTTAAGAATTCTTACATAGTACACTGATATTTACACATTGAACACCAAATATTACTTTTATGGTAAAATGCCTCTTACCTCAGGCCTGTAGTTATAAGCAATGCATGGAGAAGGTGTTTTATTAGTTTTTTTTTTTAAAAACTGGTGATGTGATAGGTGTTTTAGTAGTTAGAGAAGAGTTGATATTTCATATTGATTTCTTGTAACTTTTTGTTTTTTCTCCCTTGCTGAATGCAGGAAGGCTGCTAACTGCACTGATATGTGAATACTTTGACTGGGCTCAATTAAACCACACACATAAAGTTTATTTACCAGAGTGTAATTTGGTAATAATGTACAGCTTCCCTCAATGAATTTGAACCACTTTGCATAAATTGTCAGTTATTACTTCAACTTACAAGAGACCACTTGTCTGCAGCAAAAGGATTCTTGGAAACCAGAGCTAAAAGAATTTAGCAGCAAAAATGGATACGATCTTAACAGGAATCGGGACAGTGGTCCATTGCTTTTGGATGTTCTCGAAGGATTTTTGAAGTATGAGGTTCGATAAAACTTCTTATATTAGATAACTTCCAGACATATCTGTCAGTTGCTTATGGTATTGTTTATATTTATGTTTGTACTAGAATTAAAAGAAGAACATTAAAAGAAAAAGAAAAAGAATAGTGGGGAGATTAGCATTGATAATCCTATACTAGGAACTTGTTTGTTGGGAATACAATTTTATCATCCTTGAAAAGAATAAAAAGTTGAGAAGGATGAACTCAATAACGAAGATGTACGAAATACGTTAAATGTATAAATAGCTCAGCTTGTTAACAGTGTTGTCTCAACATCCTAATGCAGTTGTGGGCCCTCTCTCCATGTGGTATCCAAAATGTCCTCGTATTGGTTTTTCATAGATTGATAAATTGTTTACAAGTGCAGAACTATGACCAAATGTGGTCCTAGGTGGAAAAAAGCATGTTGCTAGTCAGAAAACATGTAAACCAACAGAATTTTGTTAAAGGTCGCAAGAGGCAAATCACCGAGGAGGATGAAAGTAAATATTGCTCCATTAAGTTGGAAGCGTCTAGGCCTAATTGGACAGCTCTCATGATTTACTAGTGATACTGTCCAATAAGACAATGAATAATCATTAAGCTTATTTAGCAAAAGAAAAAAAAAAGACCATTAAGCTTAATTCAGTTCAACAAGATTTGTTTTTTTTTTGTTCTACTACAAACACTTCTTTCTTTTCTTTGTTCCATGAGGTATATCCGCTTGTGCAATCAATACCAGGGGTTTGTGTTTGAACCATTAACCTTGCTCGCATGCGATTGACTTAGTAAAGAGTATTCCCTATTCTGCAGATGCTGGTTTGCAAAATTTTTAAGTGTACACAAGTGTATCAATGTTAATACATGTAACTTGCTGTTGGTAGAAACTGATCATTAGCCTGGTGTTGCAATCTCCATTGCCTTTTGTGATGGTTTAACAGTCTCTTGTTCCATGTGTGGTTAGAGCCGTTAAATGTTAAAGTAGCTCCATTAAATGATAGTTATAGCATTTGTAGTTCATGTTTTCCTGCATTCGAATTGGCTATGGTGAATAATGAATATACCAGTCTATCTAGTAGGATTCAGTATCATGAAAAGCTTTTAAAATCTATGTTGCAGAACTTATCTCAAGGAAGGGGTGCTGGGAGGAGATTTACAACACCAGATGCTGACTCTCTTCCCAATTTAGAAACAAGGAACGTGAGGAGGCCTTCTTCATCTTCAGTTGCTGGGGGCTTACCTCCACTGGGAAGGTTTTCATCCAAGACGCTATTATGTCATCTTTTTTGTATTTATTTTTCTTTTCGGATTTGAGATCTTGACTTGGGACCATTTCATTCCACAGACCAGGTCCTGCTGCCCAGTCATCTGGTGAGTAGTGTACTTGCTTTATTTGTATTAATTCCAGGATAAATGTTCAGTCTTACTCATACTGTTGAGATTTTTAGATAGAAGAGGTGGTTCGTCGATATCTGGATACAGGAAGGATGAATACAGCTGGAGATATGACAATGATGAACTTGCAGAAGATGTAAGTCGTGCTTCATCTGCCTTAGAAAACCTTCAGCTGGACAGAAAAGCTCGGAACCTTAGCACTTCCTGGAGGTATGTGTTTGGAAACTGGATTGCATTTTTAAATTTGGTTTTCATGTAACGTTTGTTGGATGGGTATGGGAGTTAGAGAGTTGGTGAAAGTGAGTCCTGGATGATTTGCTTACTTTTAGTTGTGGCTGTTACAAATACATCACTTGTGGGTGGTCAGTAAGGTTAAAGATGACAACCTTATTTCTTCAACTAATGCAGCTGTTCTGTTCATAGATGCCATTCTGCAGCATAACTAGACAATTTTAATGTATGGTACGGTTTAAGTTTGTCTGTAGCTAGCTCTTCTTTGGTCAAAGAAGGTCAAATTTGTGATGGAAAATCGAACTTCATCAGATATTAAGCCTTCGTAACCTCGGGACCTGTTGGTCGATGATGGTTTCTCATTCACTGGTGACGTGTGTAAAGAACTACCAAATCCAGGCACCCTTATCAGACTTTCATCAGCTGGGGGATTGAAATTGTAGGTAGATCACGTCAATGAGTTGAGACAAGTGTGCTACCACTTTGACGTATAGCTATAGGCATCACCTTGAGGAATCACCTAATAGAAACCTACAAATTGAGAATGGGCAGGAAACCTTACGCTGTTACTATTGTTCTAGCTGTGATGATTATATATGAAAGCTCAGTTCTGATATACATCTAAAGACTGTCATACCTCCATTAAGATAAATAGGAGACCTTCCTTTTCTTACTATAACTTCGAGGGCAATAGTATATTGTGATTTGATATCAATGACATCACCCCCCTTTAAGAAGTGCTCCCTCTCTATCAGATCAAGTTAAGTTTGTCTTACACAAGACAAGGGCAAACTATTCAAGAACACAGTGAGTACTAATGACCTAGGACAGCTGATGAGCTGGTGTGGTCTTCTGAAAAACTTATGTATAGTGGTTGACTCTTTAATATTTCTCGTTCTCTTTGTTGAAGTATTGTGGTAAAAAATGTAGTTATGTCTTTCTGCTAAATTTGATCATACTATCTTGAACGTGTAGTTGTGCCTCAACTTTTTACTAAATTTGTTCACAGGCATGGAGGGGATGGCATGTCTGAGGAAGATGGCAGGGCAGAGTAGGTGTAGCTAAATGGTCTCCAAATTACTAATGTGGGAACTGATGTTATCTTAAACCACTGAAATGCTATGTTGTGTATTGGCCTGTGATGTTGCGTATGATTAAAATACTGTATATTGCTTTTAGTAAGTTGCTATGAGCTTTTATTCCTTCCTCTTTTCCTCTTTATTCTCTTTTACAAGTATCCTTATTTTGTTAGCTAAGTTCATTCGTGTAGTATTTACGCTATTTTTCTTCTATTAGGTTTTGTTTGAGTGGCTGGAGAGAGCTAGTTATTATTTACAACTGTTGGTTGTTGTTGTTGTTTTTTTTTGCAAATAAGGATAATCTTATTTTTGTGTCCGTTTGTATGCACCTGGAGTATTCTACTTGTGCCTACTCCCTTTCACCTGGTATCAGGTAAATCTATCTACTAAGACATAGGCAGACGAGAAGAAATCACTTTACATTCAATGTCTTGGATCTTATATTCTACTTTATAATGAATTTTACCTACTTTTTGACAGTTCATTTGTGTCCCCTATTCCTAGGTATAATAACGGTTGCAATTGTCAATCTTGATGATGACTTTATAGTAAAGCTCAAATTTTTAACTTCATATTCGAGGTAATACCAGCGACTCCACGACTTTTAAGTTCATTTACTCCTTACCTAAGAAGAATGATAAAAGCTAGAAAATGTGCAGAACAAATGTCTCTTTAACATTGTGAATTTTTTTTCTTTGATTTTGTATGAAGGTATTTTCTTGGGATTTCACTGGATTGTTGTTGTTGTAGTATTTTCTTGGAAACATGAAAGTATTTGGTTGTTCACGTTTAAAATCTTATACTATTACATTTGTATATTACATTAGTAATAGTGCAAAATTTAAAATTAAAGTTGACCACTTTGACAAAGAAAACATTATATGATAATCAAGGGCGTTCATAGTTCGATTTGGTTCAATTTTTATAAGTTTTTTTATAAAGGGAAACCAAAAACAATTATTTTTGGTTTTATCAATTTTTTTGTTTTGCTGGTTTTTTCTTTCTCGATTTGTTCTAGGCAACGTGAAATATGAATTCAATCACTTCAATTCATTAGAGTTATGAATTTAACATTTTAAGATTTAATACATGTTGGAAGAATTGAACAAATTGACGAATTTATGATATATTCTATTTCATTAATCTACCAGTAAATTTGTGTAAACATACATTCAAGCTTAACCAAGTTTTAATGATTAATAAAACGAACAAACATAGTTGTGCTTTTTTTAAAAAAAAAAATATAGAACACAGAAATCAATATGAAGTCTAAATAATTATTTCCTCCATTAACTTTTCAGAATGGTCGACAAAACAATAACCCAAAGTTGGAAATGTATGAGCTTTTAAATCTTGACCTATGAAAATAAAATAACAGAGAGATCGAATTTTTGATAAGAAAGTGATTATACATGTTTGAATCAAGTATTTTGATTAAAAAAATAAATTCTCTATTATAATTAATTAATTATGTGCATCCCACATAAGGAACTAAGGATCACAAATAATTAACTTCTGAAGTAAAATCATAATTTTAAATTATCTATACGAATAAATATATTTATTTGTCGGTTTGTTCAATGAACTCAATAAGATAAACCCCGTAACTCAAGGGAATCAGATGTAGGCATGTCGAACCTATCCTTTCTCATCATAATATTGCTTTATTTTTGTGTATCCTAGAAGTAATAGTCTCTCTCACTCTCTTGGAAGCTCCACACAACACACACGTCTTTCACTCATTCATCTTCCCAATCTTCAGATGTAAGCCCCTCTCTCTCTCTAATCCAAAGTGAATCTCTGTTTTCTGCTAAATCTGTGTGATGTTGATTCGTTTTCCAGTGAAGACAATGGTGATGTTCAAGGTTACTCATGTTCCAAGTTTGGTGTTGAGTTGTTACGGAGGACCTCGTAAAAAGAAATAAAAAAAAAATAGCCCACAGGATGTCCTATCCTTCCTCATCATAATATTGCTTTATTTTTGCGTATCCTATAAGTAATAGTCTCTCTCACTCTCTTGGAAGCTCCACACAACACACACGTCTTTCACTCATTCATATTCCCAATCTTCAGATGTAAACCCCTCTCTCTCCACACAGGATGCCCTATCCTTCCTTGTCATAATATTGCTTTATTTTTGCGTATCCTATAAGTAATAGTCTCTCTCACTCTCTTGGAAGCTCCACACAACACATACGTCTTTCACTCATTCATCTCACCAATCTTCAGACGTAAGCCCCTCTCTCTAGCAGTATCTCTCTCTCTACTTGTATCCAATGTAAATCTCTATTCTGTTAACTGTATTTCTTAACCCAAACTAGTCGCGTGAAGCCTGTGATGAGCTCGAGCCCAAGATCAAAATAGAAAAGTACTCCATAATGAATTTAGTTAAAAAGATTATTTGTGTCACGTTTTTTCTACGCACAATTCTTTTAAGATGGTTGTTTCTTAATTCTGTATTGTTTATTAATTAAGTTTTTTTAGTCACATAGCTGGATAGTTTACTAAAACAATTGTTTATAAGGAAGCAAGTTTACCGGGAATAAGTACACATAAAAAAGGTAGAGATAACTTAATGTTTGGTAAACTAACATAATTTCAAGTATTTAAAGTTATTTCAAATTGACTACGATCGTAAATTGAAAAAGACATTATAATATTTTATGAATTTGTGAGCATATAATTTCTAGTTAGAGATAGAAATAAATTATTTTGGTATTTATAGATTAGCCACTCATAATTTCATTTGATAACAACTTATTGACGAAGCTAATTGTATAATGTTTTATGCTCGTACTTTGCCAAAATCTAGTATAGTTTATGATATCGTCCCACAGATATTGGACAACCTATGCTACAGATTTGTAATATCTTTACTACTATTTGAAAGAATCAAACTGATGAAAGGTGAGTTATTTTTTTTTTTTGAAATGAAAGTTACTTAGATTAAAACCAAACTACTTCCGGAAAAATTATATTTAGAAAGTGTTGGGAATCGTTGAATTCACTTGATATAATATTATTATAAAATCTCAGTTTCTACGTGCATTTCTCTAAAGAATAATCGATTATTGCTAATACAATTATATTTTCACACTAAAAAATAAATAATTAATTAACACTCCGTGAGTTTATGTTAATTAATTGGTTTAAAACTAGTGACGATTAAATTTAAATATTCTCTTGCTTGAATTGTGCAAAAAATAGTAAAAACTTCGTGAGAATATTTTTACTTTGAACCAATAATCTTGTCTACAACAATTCCTCTGTGAGAATTAAAATTGAGGCAAGCAAGATTATGGGCTTGGAATAATATGTTAACAAAAATTACTATCACTATACTATTCTATTCATCTGTTATATATATATATATATATATATATATATATATATATATATATTAATTTTGCTGCGTGAGAATTACAAAATTAATATAATGATAACTTAGAAATAAAATATATAGACGTGATAACAGTGTATTTAAAACCATCATTCCAACACATAATGAAATGTAGATGAAAAGTGTAGGCCAAGAATGTAAACAACCGAAATAGTATTATAAAATATATCAAGTTTCATCACTATCCCAACAAAAGGAAAAATTACTCCATGCTGGAGTTCATACTGATAATGGAAATATTCATGTCCATTAAATAAGAAAATAGAAGAAATAATCAAGAAGAATAATTTCCCCTACTTAATTAAAATCAGGAACTAGAGTAATTCCAGTCTTGAAAAATTATTTTGAACTCAAAAGAAAATTACTCTCTAGAATGATTCAAAAGCCAAGTTCGTTCCTTTCCTCCAGAGTTTGACAACATTTTATAGCCATAAGATGACTTGGTCGTAACCGTTTTGCTTGTTGGTAACAGTTTTGGCATGACAACATGTTATGACTTCTCGTAACCGTTTTGTTTGTTGGTAACAGTTTTGGCATGACAACATGTTATGAATTCTTGGTTTTGTTATAGAATGACTTCCGTATTCTTTCAATGACACTCTTGCTCCTTTTTTTTTTCCCCACTTTGTTGTGTTTTTCTGTGATATCTTACTTGACCCTGTATTAATTCATTCCTGCAATATTTTGTTAAAAATATGAAAAAATAATGATAATTTTTATGTTTTTGTAAGAATAATTATATATTTATAATCCAACAAAATGCACTTATCAAATTCTCCCACACTTAAACCTTTGCTCGTCTCGAGGAAATAAAAACAAGAGATAATAACTTATATATATATATATATATATAGAGAGAGAGAGAGAGAGAGAGAGAGAGAGAGAGAGAGAGAGAGAGAGAGAGATTTGCACATTCATAAACAAACAAAATTCGAAGACTACACCTCATTGATTTAAGAAAAATATTGAGAACATTGCTTGTTTCAAGATAAGTTCAATAAACCACAGGCTTGCCTTTCTTGTCGATCTCCACTAATGTAGATCAATACTGACTTTAGAATCTTTTAGCACTTTTATTGGCTTGTAATGTTAGGCTGAGGGTTGGTATGATACAAGAATATTTTAAAAGTGACTTCTCTTTTTCCTGGCTTTTATAAATGTAAAGGATGGCTTTATACAAGACTTGATATTACTCATAAGAGATGATCATGAGAGTTTTAATTAATAACCCTCTTTTTATTGCAAATACTAGGAATATATAGGTCCCTTTTTTTTTCTTTTTCTTTCATGAAGTACTCTCTAAGAAGTAGACATGTTTTTCATCAACAAATATGACTTGTCGTCCTTTTAAGCACATATCCAGCAAAAAGGATAATGGGCATAAATATGTGTTTTTTTTTTTGTTTTAAAAGAAAAGGTAAGAAGGCTCAAAATTTGGACACTTGGGATAATTTTCATTGGGGGGGGGGGGGGGGGGGGGGATTAATACAAAGGCTCAATCGATCCAAAGATGGCCTAATTCCTTTTCCAAAATCAACATTTTTCTAGGATTTCGCCTTGACAACAATAGAGGCAAGACCAAGTTATTGACTATCCTAATTTACAAGTCTCGATTATTTTCAGAAATCAAAGTTTCATTGTAGTAGATTATTTACATTTGCAAAAATTATGGCATAAAGTTAGAAGTTCTCAAAGCTCTTATGGACTTTAAATACTCAAGGAATATGGCCAAAAAATTATTGAATGTTATTCATGTACAATATTTTTTTTTGATAAAGAAAGAAGAAAAAAAAACATAGTGCAAATGAGTGTTAGTTTATGCATAAACTTTCATGATAAAGATAAACATTTAGTAAAATTAAAATCACACTAAAGATAAGCATTATACGAAACAACTTTGTATAGCTTAAAGATCTGTCCATTATGAACTATTTACAAATCAACACCATAACAATCATTAGTTCTTACCTACAAGAGTTCCAAAAGTGCTTCCTTCAACAAAACACCATAATGACCATTAGTTCTACCCTTTATGGGCTATTTACAACAAAAAGATGTTCTAGTTAGATGCCAACCAAGACAACCAAACCTTTCTTAGTCACTTTCACAAAAATATGGTGACCATCATATCAAAAGAAAAACTATAGTTTCAAACCATGGTGTCACGACCCATTTCGACTAAATCGTGCGGGCACTTATCTTTCCGACCTTGGTAAGCGAACCCTCAATCCAACGATAAGTAAAGACATAAATAAATAAATAAATAAATAAATAAATAAATAAATAAAGCGGAAAGAATAATTACGTAAGTCTCACAATAATATATAATAGAAATAGTGCGGAAATAAGGAAAATACCCCCAAGGTCTGGTCTAAGCCATACAAGAGCATCTAAGTGAAATTATACAAGTCTGGAATATAGTAATACATCAATTTGTCTATGTCTCAGAGTAGAAAGTAAGACATAATAATAAGAGGAGTCTTTAAGGCAGCGAACGACTCGTGCTCACCCTGGAAACTCGATGCTATGCTGATGGTGACTATCAGCCACGGGAGATAGAAGCAAACCTAACCTAGAACTCTGCATTCATAAAGGAATGCAGCAAGTGCAGGTCAGTACAAAACCACAATACTGGTAGGTATCATCGGCCGACTAAGTATAGCTAATATAATCAGACAATAAAGCAGGATAGGCAGATAAATCAATAAGTATAAGTCAAACACAATCAGAATCAAGTATCCGTCATCACCTAGGTTGAAGCATCTAACCCATCTATGTTAAGTCTCAATATAGATACAATCTGAAAATCAAACAACTCAAGTACAACACCGGATCATCACAATATAAGCCAAGATGCAATGCAATGCAATGATGTAAGAATGCCAATGCAATGCAATGCAGTGTACACATGTACTCCGGATGGAAGTATCGACGTCTCGGTAGCACAATCCAAGGTGACTCGCGAAGTCTAAATGCCACTCATCCCGGATCTTTGCCCAACAGACAGACTAGACCCGAATCTTTGCCCACGGGGCTTCTCACCGGCACCACCCTGGGGGACCCGCAGAGTCTATGCACTCACTCAATCCACGATTCCGGAACTAACATCGGATATCGGACTCTCACATCACTCTCATTTAAAAATCGAGCCCAGCTCATCACAGTGTCTCATCAAGTACCAATAATGTATCAACAGTATATCATGAGAATGAGTGCAATGCAAATGTCAACATCAATAATTAGGATCAATATCACAAGTACCAACATGGGTACGCCAATAACATATCAATGTCACAAGTACTAACGTGGATACGCCAACAATATCATTAAAGACTACACAAGTCATATACCCATAAGATACTACAATATCATAATCAAGATGGTATAAAAGATCCCAATATCTACTAATAATACGTGGCATCAAGCCAACACAATAGAACAATCAAGTCACAGCACAACGGGGTGGCTAGCCCAATCACGCAACAGGGCCCAACCTAAGACAATATCCAACCCAACTTCATACCCGAAGGTTTACATGCTTTCTCCGATGATATAATCTAAATATATGCTTTGCTACATGAAGTTTCACCAAGGGTAAGCCATAACCTACCTGGATGGCCGAACAGCAAACACCAACAATCACTCTTTTGTCTTGCCCTTCCGCTAAGCCTCAAGATCAAAGAAGTCTAGGCATATTCGAAATCTACATTAGAAATCATGAAGGTTGATACTAATATAGCTATCATTCAATTTAGGTCAAAACCATCTCTAGAATTTGGGGAAACGGGGCCCACAAGGGCAAAATAGGAAACTCGGGGGTAAAATATCAAATTAAACATTAGATGATCAAAACCCATCAACTAATTGCTAAATTAACTTAAAGATTCCCCCAATTTCGAAATTCAAGTAAAACCCCTAATTTTGGGTATAAACCCTAACTCTTTGATTCAAGGATTCAACACTAATAACAGAAGATATATGTTTAATAACCTTAGATACATCATAATCTAGCATAAACTCACTCATTTTCATCATTAATAAGCCTAGATAGAAAATCCATCAAAACCAACTTTGAATCCTCCATTACTAAGGGACTAACAAGGGAAGAAGAATTCTAAGGATGATTAGGAACAAGGAATTAGTAAAGAGGTTAGCAAGACTTATCACCAAGAGTTTTCTCTGAGATTCTTCTAAAACAGTCCCCAAGAGCTAAATTTTCGTAATGGAAATAAATGATAGACTAAGGGCTTATTTAATACACACTTAATGAAATAACAGGCCTGTACCGCCAAGCGGCATCGGGGCCTCCATGGTGTCACCGCCACAGCGCCTTCCCAGAACGCTAGGGCGGTCTGGGCACAAAACACTTGGCCGGCCCAGCGGCCATCCCACCGCAACAGCGGTGCCACTGGGACGCATTGGCGGGCACCAGGTACCAGATTCCAAATAAATTTTTTAAGTCTCAACCGAAATCCCGAACCACTCCCGACGCCATCTGCTCATAAACCACATACACAGTCCCAGATAAAAATACGCTACGAACGCACTCGTGGCCTCAGAATTTCCAACGGAGGTCTCGTTGATCGAGTCAACCCCCGATACCTCATTTCCAATTTCCCAACCCAAGTTCCAAAATGCATCCGAGTGCATTGAGAACCGAACCAGATATACACACAAGTTCTAAACGATCATCCGGACCTCTTGGAATCGACAAATTTTCGAAAAAGGTCTGGTTATCCAAAAGTCAACTTTGAGTCAACTCTTTTTCACTTTAAGCTCAAATTTCACAAAAAGTCGCCCGAATCAAATCTAGACACCTCGAGAAGCGTGTCAACGGTCCCCCCGGGTCAAAAGTGAGCTAACCAAGCTCGGAAAGGGGAGAAAGTGCCGGAAAGACTATAATGACCAAACGGGTCGTTACACATGGAGAATAAAAGGTAGAATTGTATCATCTCCACACTTTGAATCATTCATTCTTTCGAATGAACGCTCCAACATCACTGTCCACTAGTACGTGTGCCATCATCATGAAAAAATTTAAGATCTGCATCAAAATTATTTTTGCCAAGTGTGGAACATTAACCGATGGTCCTTCAGAGAGGAAATCCATAGAACTGTCGGAAGTAGCAATTCTAAAGGTTGTAGTTACATCGGGAAAGACAGATTGGTTGCTAAATGGCATCAAATCCGGCACCATTGGTGCTGGCAACATCATTGAAAGTTCTGGAGTGTGACACCAATTAGTATCTGCATTAGAAAGATTGTTGCTGCCCGGATTTATGAACGCATATAGCTGAAAATTCTGATTGTTTAAACACTAGACATCATTATCAAAATTTCCCAAGAATTTCTCCATTGTATAGATGGGTTGGAGATGTGACAGCAACATGATTTTGTAGAGTTTGACGAATAATATTTCGATCAAGTTTAGCTTCCGCCAACTCTGACATAATATGTGCTATATTCGAGTTCATCGTTGCTTCTCTATTTGCTTGTTCATTTGCAAAGAAATCCCATTTTTTTCTCATTGCAACTTGTTCTTGTAACACCTGTTGGATGTAAACTAGAATATCGGTCGAAATAGGAAAAGACGACGTACCCACATTTAATGTTTCTGCTTTCTCTGCCACACTCAATGCCGGACTTGCTGAAACATCATGTTCATATAAACTCAAATCCGGACCACGGGGCAGTTGCAAGCTATTTAAATACTTTTTCCCAGCAATGTAAGTATTTTCCGTTCTATCCAAATTATTCATTGGTAACACCAAAAAATCTCACTAAGCGAGTGATTGTAGACGGGAAATACAAACATTCTTTATCATAGAAACGACACTTGATCATTGATTCATAAATTATTCTTCCAACATTGATCGGTCGATGTTTCTGAATAACATATATTGGCATCACCCTTTTCCGATTATAATTTGAGGTGTTCAGATAAGGGAGTAGGTGAGAACTTACAAATTTTCCACATGGTCGTGCCGTTTCGAGTATACAGGAACTAGATATGTGCAAAGGTTTCCTTGGTGACCCTGTATTGATCCTTACACCATTTGGACAAATAGCTTTCAGAGCTTCCTTAAAGAAATGCTCATCTTTTTGTTTAATCTTAATTTTAACATCTTCATCATCAATATCCTTCAAAGAGAATATCTCATTCAGAACTTTAGGATTGAAAGGAATTTTCTTACCTTGCATCGAGATTTTCGCGTCTTTGTTGATGTTAGCATATAATTCACTGACGATATCTGTATCATACTCCCCTGGATGTTCCACAAAATGTTCCCAACCATGAAATCTAATATTGTGCAAAATTTCACAGGCCCTTTCTCCATTAGTTGGTAAGAGTTTTATTTCATACTCTCTAATCGCTGTCCGCTTAGAGTTCGTCCACAGTACTTGTTCAACTTGTTGTTTCTTAGAAACCCTACAACTATCTCATGAATAGGGTCTTTTTGAGGAAGCTGTCTATTTTTTTTTTCTCTGAGGGTTTGATAAAGAGAAAACAAAAGATGATGGTGGCTATTTACAGGGAATAGGAAAGGAAGCAAGAAAATTAAAGGAAAAGAGAGAAATAGAAATGTACTTCTTACATGGTGATAAGTAGAGATGGGGAAATCAGTGAAAATGGGGAAGAAATTACTACTCAACAGTTTCCATGACTAACCTTGTTAGTGTAGAAGTGTGATTCTATGGTGGCTCCAACGTTTGAAGAAGATGGAAGTTGAAACAGGGGAATTTCAATTGGTTGGTGTAGGAAAAAAATCATCGTACTGGGCTTCTTTTAAAGGGGTATTTCCCCCCCCCCCCCCCCCCCCCCCCCCCGCCCGCCTTTTTTTAACAAGGAAAGTATTGTAGGCTAAACACATGTCCAATACGTACATATCTTGAATCTAAAAATATCTTCTCTTTTTTTTTTCTTTTTTTTCTTTTTTAAAAATATCTACAGATTTTAATAGTTATATATAAGTAATAAAATCTTACTAACGTTACTAGTAATGCAACACTTAAGACGTAAGGAAAAACAATACTAGCATCAAATAGTATACACGCTTAAATGCAACAAATACACACACATATATATATACACATACATACATACTAGTAACATTCATTGATTTATTTATTTTTTGGCTTTCAAATTTATGATCACAGAAGAAAGCTTGAAAGAAACTGTGACCACACCTAATTCTATGTGTAATAGACTGAACTAATTTAAGACATTAACAGTCATGAGGTCATGGTTATACATATAAACCAAAAAATTTACCACTGCGAACATATGAGTTGTGCCATTAAATGGTTAACCAACCAGTTACTTAGGCCTACCGATCACCATGGAGTTGCTCCTTTGTAGATGACTCTGTTTTTATAGAGGCCTTCATGAGATGTTACGGTTGTACAATAATCTGGATATTGATCGGATCAATTGGTTAAGCATTTAATTTTTCGAATCTATGTTAAACTTATAAGGCTCCATTGCTTCTCCCTCAATGGCTACAAGTAAGAAACCATAGTTCTGAGTTTAACGTCATCAGCTCAACTCAGAAATTCTCAACTTCATCAGTCTATTAGAGTGGCAGATGGTTGTTGCTCAAAATTTCCTTCGAAGTACAATTTTAACCTGTGACCATTTACCTTAAACATATTTTCTCCATTGATCTGATGAATTTCAATTGCTCCGTATGGAGTAACATCTGTAACATTGTAAGGATCTGTCCACCTGGATTTCAATTTTCCTGGAAATAGCCTGAGTCTACTATTGTAGAGAAGTACTTGATCTCCAATTTTGAAACTTTTTTGTCGGATTAAATTGTCATGCCATTTTGTGGTTTTTTCTTTGAAATTTTGGCATTTTCATAGGCTTCCAATCTCAACTCTTCCAACTCAATAACCTGAAAAATCTATTTTTACCAGCAAAGTTCATTTCAGAATTTAGTGCTTTTAGTGCCCAATAAGCTTTGTTTTCTAATTCAATAGGAAGATGACAAGCCTTTCCAAAGACTAATTTGTATGGGGTAGTACCAATTGGCGTTTTAAATGCCGTTTGATATGCCCATAAAGCATCCTCTAATTTCAGAGCCCAGTTTTTTCTTGAGATTCCAACCATTTTTTCAAGTATTCTTTTTAATTCTCGGTTGGAAACCTCAACTTGCCCTTGAGTTTGAGCATGATATGGTGTTCCTGTTTTATGGGTTACACCATATTTTGACAGCAAAGCAGAAATTTGTCTATTCATGAAGTGAGTCCCTTGATCACTAATGATAACTCGTGGAGTACCGAATCTAGTAAAAATATTTTTTTTGAGAAGATCACACACGGTTCTAGCATAATTTTTCCTTATGGGAATGACTTCAACCCATCTTGAAACATAATTCACTGCCACAAGGATATATTCAAGAGAATGAGATGAGGAAAAATGACCCATAAAATCTATTCCCCAGACATCAAATATTTCACATACCTGGATTGATTATAATGGCATCTCATCTCTCTTAGTGATATTACCTATTCTTTGACACTTGTCATATCTTGTGACGTATGCACATACATCCTTGAAAAGCGTTAGCCAGAAAAATCCCACTTCCAAAACTTTAAGTTCGGTTGGCTGCATAATGTCCTCCGATTGCTCCACCATGACAGTGGTACAATATTTGGTTCCTTTGTTCTTCGGGTACACATATTCTAATGATATTATCTGCACAAAATCTAAACAAGGTTCATCCCATAGATAATATTTAGCATCGGATATAAGCTTTTTCCTTTGTTAGTAAGAGAGATCTTTAGGTGTCCACTTTCTAACCAAGTAATTTGCAATGTCTGCAAACCAGGATGGTTGAGTCACAATTGAATTGACAGAAAGAATACGTTCATCAAGAAACTCTTCTTTTATATCAAAAGACTCACGAGAGGGGTTCTCTAATCTAGACAAATGGCCAGCTACCTGATTCTCCATTCTTTTTTTTATCCTTTATCTCAATGTCAAACTCTTGAAGATATCCATCTTAACAATCTAGGTCAGGCATCTTTCTTTGTTAAGAGATATTTTAAAGCCGCATGATCAGTGAAAACAATAACCTTGGTACCTATTAGATAGGAACAAAATTTCTCAAATGCAAACACAACTGCTAGTAATTCTTTTTCAGTTGTGGTATAATTCAGCTGAGCCTCATTTAATGTTCTACTGCCGTAGTAAATGGGACAAATTTTTTTTTTATCTTTTCTTTGGCCTAAAACAGCTCCGACTGCTATATCACTAGCAACAAACATGACCTCAAAAGGTTGCCTCCAATCAGGGGATACGACTACAAGTGCAGTTGATAATTTCTCCTTAAGAGTTTCAAAAGCCTTCAAACAATCACCTGAAAAATTAAACTTAATATCTTTCATCAAGAGGTTAGTCAAAGATTTTGAAATCCTTGAAAAGTATTTTATGAATCTTTTATAAAAACCTGCATGACCGAGAAAACTCTTAATGCCTTTAATAGTTGTGGGAGGGGGTAATCCTGCTATAAGGTCAATTTTTGCCTTATCAACTTCTATCCCTTTAGCAGTGATTTTATGTCCTAAAACAAATCCCTCAGTAACCATAAAATGACATTTTCCCCAATTAAGAATTAAGTTTGTCTCTTCGCATCTTTTAAGAACTAGGGTCAAATGGTGAAGACAATCTTCAAATGTTTTTCAAAAAATTGTAAAATCATCCATAAAAATCTCCAAAAACTTTTCATTCATGTTCAAAAAAATTGCAGAGACGCAACGTTGAAATGTGGCAGGTGCATTGCACAAACCAAATGGCATTCTCCTGTAGGCATATGTTCCTAGGGACATGTGAAAGTTGTCTTATCCTGCTCTTCTGGTGCAATTGGTATCTGATTATAACCTGAATATCCATCAAGAAAACAATAAAACTTATATCCCGCTAATCTTTCCAACATTTGATCAATAAAAGGTAAAGGAAATGATCTTTTTCTGGTGGCATCATTGAGACGTCTGTAATCAATACAGACTCTCCATCCTGTAAAAGTTCTTGTAGGTATGAGTTCATTATTTTCATTTTTTATGATAGTCATACCTCATTTTTTCGGTATTACCTGAACAGGACTTACCCACGGACTGTCAGAAATGGGGTAAATGATACCTGCTGCTAGTAGTTTTATTATCTCATTTTTTATCACTTCTTGCATTGCAGGATTCAATCTCCTTTTAGGTTGGATTATTGGTTTGTAGCCATCTTCCCTGAGGATTTTGTGTGTGCAAATAGCTGGATTAATCCCTTTGATGTCTACCAGTCCACCCTAAGGCTCCTTTATGTGCTCGTAGTACTTCAATCAAACTATCTTCCTATTCTACAGTCAAAGAAGATGAAATGATTAATGCAAATAATTCTTGCTCAAGATAAACATACTTTAAATGAGACAGGAGAATTTTGAGTTCAATTTTTGGTTGAACTTCTTCTGGTTGCATCTCATCAACCATCGAATCTTTTTCCAATAACTCAGGTTCTTCTTTTATGTTGGGTCATCATTCTCCGTGGTGCCTGATGTGACCAAGCATCTTTCCATTGAGTCTAAAATTAATTGATCATTTTTGAATTCATCTGCAAGGTCACTAATCACGTCAATTGAAAAACACGAAGATGATGTCTCATCTCCTGAAAATCTTAGTATCTTTTGCATAAAAAAAATGAATCTACACTTAAAATTAATTGTCTTTCTTCGTCTACACTTAAAATTAATTGTCCTTGATGGACATCTATGATTGCTCTACCTGTAGCAAGAAATGGTCTACCCAAAGTTATTGGTTCATCAGGACATTCCTCCTTTTCAAGTACTATAAAACTACAGGGAAAATAAACTTATCTACTTTAACAAGAACATTCTCAATGATTCCCTTAGGCTTCTTAGTACTTTGATCTGCAAATTAAAGAGAAACAACTATATTTTTTATCTCACCAAGATCTAATTTTTTAAAAATAGAAAAAGGCATCAAATTTATTGAAGCTCCAGAATCACAAAGTGCTTTTTCAAAGTATACCCCTCCCAAAGTGCATGGAATTGTAAAACTACCTAGATCTCCGAGTTTTTGTGGTAGTTTGTTTTGAAGTATCACACTGCATTTCTCAGTAAGCATTACCACAGAAACTTCTTCTAATTTCTTTTTGTTTGATAAAATATCTTTTAAAAATTTGGCATATGAAGGCATTTGCAATAAAGCATCAGTAAAAGGAATATTAATGTGGATTTGTTTTAAAATCTCCAAATACTTTGCAAATTTATTATCGAGCTTCTCTCTTTTCAACTTTTGTGGAAAAGGAATTTTCACAGGGAAAGGAGTCAGTTTTTCAATATCTTCATTATTTTTCTTGACTTCTCTTTCTTCTGATGTTTCAGAAATTGTTTTAGCATTCTTACCCTTGTCTACCTGTTGTTCGAGCTGATTCTGGTCTTGTTTCTCTGTTTAAGGTTCATCAAGATTCTTACCTGATCATAAAGCAATGGCCTTGAGGTGCTCCTTTTGATTTTTCTCTGTATTACTTGGTAGGGGAACTTGAATCTTTTCTGACACAAGAGTTGCCAATTGACTTAACTGAATTTCCAAATTTTTTAGAGCCGAATTTTGACTATCCATTTTTTCATCAATGGCTTTAATATACTTGTACAATAGGTCATCGAGATTTGAATGGGCTTGTTGAGGCCTTTGCTGGTATGATTTTGTTTGTTGATATGGTCTAAAATTCGATGGCCCGCGATTTTGATTCTGGTATCCGGGTGAACCCTGTACCTATTGCTTTTGAAAGCTTTGGGAGTTTTCAGCACCATTTGGATTGCTCCATTGAAAGCCTGGATGTTTTTGCGCCAATGGACTACCAAAAGAGTATGGCTTGTATCCGAGGGCATTAACCTGCTCATCATTGTGATTGCTTGCTTGACATTTATGGTTTAGATGGTTTCCTCCACACATGTCACAAGCCTCAACTTGGCTTAACTGTTGTGTATTCACCTCGAAAGATTCAAATTTTTGTGCCGAAAAAATAATATGTTGTGTCATTGTATTTAAAGCATCTGCTTGATTTACAGTAGCAGCCTTCTTGATGACTACGCGGTCAGATGGCCATTGAATGGCATTTTAAGAGATTTCATTCATCATTTGTAGTGTTTCTTCTGTAGTTTTTCACATAATAGAACCTCCTGCAGCTGCATCTATCACATTTCTAGATGAAGGTTTTAGACCATGATAGAAGATATACAACTGCATATGTTTAGGAATATCGTGGTGCGGACATTTTTTAGCATTGATTTTAATCTTTCTCATGCTTGATAAACTGACTCAATGTCGGTCTGCAAGAAATCAGAAATATCTTATCTTAACATTGTGGTTTTAGCAGGAGAAAAATATTTATTTAAAAATTTCCGAGTCATCTGATCCCATGTGGTAATAGACCCTTGAGGCAAACTTCGCAACCAAGTCTTGGCATCTCCTTTTAAAGAGAAAGGAAATAGTCTCAACTTTATTGCTTCAGCAGGTACTCCATTATACTTAGCAGTTTCAACAAGTTCCAGAAAATCAATTAAATGACTGTGTGGATCTTCAGCTGGATCACCAGCGAAGATACAAGATTGTTGAATTGTTTGAATTAGGCCTGTCCTGATTTCAAAGTTGTCGGCTGCCACCGGAGGGTTCCTAACGCTGGATTCACAATTGAAGCGATCTGGTCCAGCATAATCCCTTAGGATTCTGTTTGCTGGTTTTGGCGCCACTTCATCAAACTAATCTTCTACATGGGTTAGTGGTGGGATCTCCGGTGCATTAACGTTATCTCCTAATTGGTGCACCATTTTGTGACAAGTTATGCTTTGAGACGATGTTTGTTCTTTCCTGCATAAACGATTTTTTTTTTCAATTTCAAGATTGTAACTGACCAACTCTTTTGTAGAAAAGCGGGTCATAAACTTCCTTAAAATTTTAGAATAAGAGAAATAATTCCTAAAGTAGTAATCACTACTAAAAAATTATCAAAAATCGACGGAAAAAACCGACGGCTCGCGTCAGTTTTTTCATTGAAACCGACTCATCACGGTCTGTCGGTTTTCATAGCGTCGCTTTCTGAAAACCGATGGACTGCGTCGGTGTTTTTGCTATTGACTGCGTCTCTTACGCGGTCCGTCGGTATTTTATCCAATTAAAAAAAAATTAAAAAACTGACGGACTGCGTCGATTTTTTTAATTTTTAAATCCTTTAATTTAAAAAGAAATAATTATTTAATTTTTTTTTAAAATAAAAAACCGACGCAGTCCGTCGATTTTCTGGAAATTTTACAGAATTAATTTCCAGAAAACCGACGGACTGTGTCTGTTTTCTGGAAAATTTCCTGCATGCAATTGCTGCATTTTCTGCAGCCACACCTGCACAAAACCAATACAAAAAGCAACAACAAAACCTGCTCAATACCAGCACTAAAATGCTCCAAATCAATTCTAAAAGAGCTACAACACATAAAATCATCCTAAGTAACAATCAAACACATCAAATACTATCTAAACACATCAAATACGATCTAAATAGACCTTCAAAGTTCAAAAATATTTAAATGTCCAACCAAAAGTACCATTAACTAGTTCTACATAGTTTTAACATAAGTCCATAAAGCATAAAACATAAGTCCATTATGAAATCCAAACTTAAATATAAGTCCCACGACTATATATATGAACCCTAATCACTTCCGGTTTCAAATACTTCTTACACTGGCAACGAGAACAAGCACACCTAATTACCCCTTTATTTTGAAAAGGGTGAAGTGACATTGCATGTGTGATAAACTTGTCAACAAATTCATCATGTACACCTACACGATCACTATTATTTATATTATACATCCACATACGATCCATCTACAAAAATATACCCACAAATTATTGAGGTTATAGAAATATATTTTAACTTAAGAATTCTAACTTAAGAAAACAAAATCCCAACCAATTCTTACTTTGAATTCTCAATAACAATTCTAACTTTAATAACTTATGAAAACACAATCCCAACCAATTCTAAACTTGAATTCTTAATAACAATTCTAACTTTAATAACTTATAGATTCTAACTTTAATATAACTTTTAAAAGCACAATCCCAACCAATTCTAACTACGAATTCTCAATAACAATTCTAACTTTAATAACTTATGGATTCTAACTTTAATTCTAAACATTGAAAAGTAAATCTAGTCAAATAAAGTTTACATTTTAGTTTAGAGGTTATAGAAATATTATGACTTAACAATTCTAACTTTGAAAAGCACAATCACAACCATCTCAATAACAATTCTAACTTTAATAACTTATGGATTCTAACTTTAATATAATTTGGAAAAGCACAATCCCAACCAATTCTAACTAAGCTAACACAAATACATTGACAATGAACATAAAAAATAGCACAATCTCAACCAAATATATATATATATATATATATATATATATATATATATATATATATATATATATATATATATATATATATAAGTAAACTAGTCAAACAAAGTTTACATTTTTTCACAAATTCAACATCAATAATTTTTAAAAGCACAATCCCAACCAATTCTAACTTTGAATTCTCAATAACAATTCTAACTTTAATAACTTATGAATTCTAACTTTAATATAACTTTGACAAGCTCAATCCCAACCAATTCTAACTTTGAAAAACACAATCAATTCTAACTTATAGATTCTAACTTTATTTCTAAAAATTGAAAAGTAAATCTAGCCAAATAAAATCTACATTTTAGTTTTGAGGTTGTAGACATATTATAACTTAACATTCTAACCTTGAAAAGCACAATCCCAACCAATTCTAACTTTGAATCCTCAATAACAATTCTGACTTTAATAACTTATGGATTCTAACTTTAATATAACTTTGAAAAGCACAATCCCAACCAATTCCAAAAATGAAAAGTAAATCTAGTCAAATAAAGTCTACACTTTAGTTTTGAGGTTATAGAAATACTATAACTTAACAATTCTAACTTTGAAAAACCCAATCTCAACCAATTGTAATTTTGAATGCTTAATAAAAATTCTACTAACTTATGGATTCTAACAAAAAGCACAATCCCAACAAAAGAAAAAAAAGAAAAAAAAGGTCAAATAAAGTATACATTTTTGAACGATTTCAACATCAATAATATTACAAACAATGATAACTAAGCTAACACAAATACATTGACAATGAAAATAAAATATAGCACAATCTCAAGCAAAAAAAAAAAAAAAAAAAAATGAAAAGTAAACTAGCCAAATAAAGTTTACATTTTTTCACAAATTCAACATTAATAACATTACAAATGATGTTTAACAAAGCTAAATAGACTAACATTAAGCCTAAAATCTATAAATAAAACTAAAATTAAAAGAATTTTAAAATCCCTAATTTAAAAGAAACTACCTCAAATTACAAGTTAAAAACAGGGCTAGGGTAGGTGTGGTTGGGTTGCGCAGGTGGCGGCGGCTAGCAGTAGGTGGCGGGCGTGGGCGTGGGCAGAGGAGGGTGGGCGGCGGGTTAGGGTTTTTTATTTTAGAGACAAGTGGGTATTTTTTTTTTGGGGGAAGATGGCAAATGATATGCCAAACCCGTTTCTATCATATTGTTAAAAAAAAAAAAAAAGACCGACGCGGTCCATCGGTTTTTTTAAAATGTTGACCAGCCTTTGACCAAAAAAAAAATAAATTAAAAACCAACGTAGTCCATCAGTTTCTTTAAAAAATATTCGTTTATTAATATTTTAAAAAACAAAATGAATTATAAATTATTTAATATATTTTTAAAAATAAAACCGACGTCGTCCGTCGGTTTTTAATTAATTAATTTAATTTTTTTTTAATAAAATCGACGTGGGACGTCGATTTTTGTAAAACTAATTGGCGTAAATATACTTTCAAAATTCTTCGGAAAAAACTGACGTTGTCCTTCGGTTTTTTAATTAAAAAAATAAAAATAAAATAGAAATACACAAACGTCGGTTTTTCAAAGCGACGCAGTCCGTCGAATTTTGGGAGTTTTTTAGTAGTGCATAGTATATATATGTATATATATATATATATAAACAGCAATAATTAAGAATAGTAAATAAGCAAACAAACAAAAAAAAGAAAATTTACTAGGATGATAAAAGTAGTTGGTAAGGGAAATAATAAGATACTATTACCCTTAGATAATAATAGTTACTATGTTAATACTAGTAAAAAAAAAAAACGTAACTAATGAGATAGTTACTGAATGTTCACTAAAAAAAATAAATATATCCCTTAGTTGTTTTTCGTTTAAGAACTAAAGGGAGAGAAAGAGGTAAGACTTATGTGTTATTAAAATAGTAACAATAGTAGTACTAAAAACAGAAATAACTATGATGATGATGATAATAATAATAATAATAATAATAATAATAATAATAATAATAATAATAATAATAATAATAAGAAGAAGAAGAAGAAGTAGTTCTCAAATTAGTAACAAAATATTTAATCTGAAGTAGATGTATGCCAATCCCCGGCAACGACGCCAATTTGACGAAGCTAATTTGTATAAGGTTTTATGCTTGTACTTTGCCAAATTCTAGTATAGTTTATGATATCATCCCAAAGAGATTGAAAAATCTATGCTACAGATTTGTAATATCTTTACTACTATTTGAGAGAATCAAACTGATGACAGGTGAGTTATTTTTTTTTTTTGAAATGAAAGTTACTTAGATTAAAAACAAACTACTTCCGGAAAAATTATATTTAGAAAGTGTGGGGAATCGTTGAATTCACTTGATATATTATTATTATAAAATCTCAATTTCTACGTGCATTTCTCTAAAGAATAAATGATTATTGCTAATACAATTATATTTTCACACTAAGAAATAAATAAATAATTAACACTACGTGAGGTTATGTTAATTAATTGGTTTAAAACTGGTGATGATTAAATTTAAATATTCACTTGCCTGAATTGTGCTAAAAATAGTAAAAACTTCGTGAGAATATTTTTACTTTGAACCAATAATCTTGTCTACAACAATTCCTCCGTGAGACTTAAAATCGAGGCAAGCAAGATTATGGGCTTGGAATAATATGTTACTAACAAAAATTACTATCACTCTACTATTTTATTCATCTGTTATATATATTAATTTTGCTCCATGAGAATTACAAAATTAATATAATGATAGCTTAGAAACAAAACATATAGACATGATAACAATGAATATAAAATCATCATTCCAACACATTATGAAATGTAGATGAAAAGTGCAGGTCAAGAATGTAAACAACCGGAATAGTAGTATAAAATGTATCAAGTTTCATCACTATCCCAACAAAAGGAAAAATTACTCCATGCTGGAGTTAATAGTGATAATGGAAATATTCATGTCCATTAAATAAGAAAATAGAAGAAAAAGTCAAGAAGAATAATTTTCCCTACTTAATTAAAATCAGGAGCTAGAGTAATTCCAGTCTTGAAAAATTATTTTGAATTGAAAAGAAAATTACTCTCTAGAATGATTCAAAAGCCAAGTTCGTTCCTTACCTCCAGAGTTTGACAACATTTTATAGCCATAAGTTGAATTGGTCGTAACCATTTTGCTTGTTGGTAATGGTTTTGGCATGACAACATGTTATGACTTCTTGTAACCATTTTGCTTGTTGGTAACAGTTTTGGCATGACAACATGTTATGAATTCTTGGTTTTGTTGTAGAATGACTTCCATATTCTTTCAATGACACTCTTGCTCCTTTTTTTTCCGCTTTGTTATGTTTTTCTGTGGTATCTTACTTGACCCTATATTAATTCATTCCTGCAATATTTTGTTAAAAATATGAAAAAATAATGATAATTTTAATGTTTTTGTAAAGATAATTTGTAGAAACTATACAATCTTGACTTATTCCATTCATTCACCAAGAGAGAATATATATAAGATACAATCTTGAACCCTAGTGAAACAAGGAAACTAAGATCCTAGTGAAACAAGGAAACTAACTAATATATGACAATTAGTGAAACAAGGAAACTAACTAATATATGGTAATTATCTCCCTACAAATATGCTACCAAATAATATCAAATAATATAAAGATATTATATCGCAATACCCCCCTCAAGTTGGAGCATGGGAATAAAAAAATGCCCAACTTGGAAAGCAAGAAGTCAAACTGAGTTTTGCCGAGAGCTTTGGTAAAAATGTGTGCCAATTGTGAATATGTTGAAACGTGTGACGGAGAAGTCAAACCTTCATTAATTGCATCACGAACAAAGTGACAATCTACCTCAATGTGCTTTGTTTGTTCATGGAAAACTGGATTTTTTGCGATGTGCAAAGCGGATTGAATATCACAAAACAATTTGATCGCCTTGGGATGTTGTATACCTAAACTCAACAACAGACCTCTCAGCCACTTCAACTCACAAGTGACCGCAGCCATGGACCTATATTCAGCCTCTGCAGAAGATCTAGAAACTGTGTGCTGCTTCTTTGTCTTCCAAGAGATGGGAGATTAACCTAGAAATACTATTCAACCTGTCAACGAACGACGAGTAAGCGGACAAGCCGCCCAATAAGAATCACACCATCCCTGCAAAGTCAACTCACTGTCGGCACGTAACAAAATACTCTGTCCTGGTGTGCCTTTCAAATAACGGACCACTCATAAGGCCGCTTCCCAATGTTCAATCCGGGGTTCTTGCATGAATTGAGACAAAATATGAACAGAATATGCCAAGTCCGGTCGAGTGACCCCCAAATAAATCAAACGTCCAACTAATCTACGGTAGACCTCCGGATCCGACAACAAATCTCCATTTGCAAGGCCAAGTTTATGATTTTGCTCAATAGGGAACCCACTTGGCTTTGCACCTAACAATCCTGCTTCAGAGATAATATCAAGAGTATACTTGCGTTGACACAAAAACAACCCTGATGAACTACGAGCTACTTCAATACCCAAAAAATATTTGAGAGACCTAAGGTCTTTCATTTTGAAACAATCACTCAAATAGGCTTTGAAAGTTGCAAGTGCAGCGGAATCATTCTCAGAAATAATAAGATCATCAACATAAACCAAGATATTAATCTGAATATTCCCTCTAGTAAATGTAAAAAGAGAATAATCAGAATAAGATTGAAGGAAACCGTCTCCTTTCAAAGCAGTCACCAATTTTGCAAACCAACATCTAGGGGCCTGTTTCAACCCATACAGCGATTTGCGCAAACGACACACCAACGTAGGATCTGGACTTTCAAACCCGGGAGGGAGCTTCATATACACCTCCTCATCAAGGTCACTATGTAAAAAGGCATTATGAACATCCATTTGGTGAAGTTTCCAATTTTTGGATGCTGCAATGGCTAGGAAGGCTCGAACAGTAGTCATCTTGGCGACCGGAGCAAAAGTTTCATTGTAGTCAATCCCCGCTTGTTGATGATTTCCCAACACAACCAAGCGCGATTTGAGCCGTTCCACATCTCCAGTTGACAAAAACTTGGTCTTGTACACCCACTGATTACCAAGTGCTTTCTTACCCGGAGGAAAATGTTCCAAAGTCCATGTACCATTGTCTTCCAATGCACGTATCTCTTCTTTCATTGAATGTCTCCAACCTTCGTGTTTCATGGATTCTTTGAAGGTCTTAGGATCCTTACCTGAAATAATAGCTGCAAGAAACTTACGATAATTTACAGAAAAATTGTCACAATTAATATAGTGTGCCAAAGGATAGGGAGTACCTGAGGATTGATTGTTAACAGGAGTTGTAGGGACGGACTATTAGCAAAAACTGAGTGTGTCACATAATCACGAAGCACAACAGAGGGAAATTTCTCCCGAAAACCACGCCCCAAGACACCTTCCACATTCGTGACTGGGGTATGGTGTTGCTGCCCCCCCCCCCTCGCTGCCAGCGGGCACTGGGTTCCCAGCGGGCTGTGCAGTGGCTGTTGGCAGCCGCTCAGCCTCGCTGGCAGCTGGCGCTGGGTTCCCAGCGGGCTGGACAGTGGCCGCTGGCTGCAGCTCGGCTTCCCTGCCAACAGGCGCTGGTTGGGCAGTGGTTTGCGGCTGCTGCTCGGCAGCCTCCGAACTATCAACTTCGCCCCCTAATTCATCCCCGTACACTATAAAATCACGATCAATTTCAGCGCCCTCATCAAAAAAACTGGACGAAATATTAACATCTTCCGGACAAGCAAAAGGAAACACATCCTCCACAAACTTTACATCACGAGAGACAAAAAATTCCTTCGTATCAAGATCAAACAACCGCCGCCCCTTCTTACCAAATGGATATCCCACAAACAAACACTTTCTGCTCCGACTAGCAAATTTGTCACCCTGAGTTTTTTTATTATGAGCAAAGCACAAACACCCAAAAGTACGAATAGCATCAAAAGAAGGAGGTTTATTGAATAAAATTTCAAAAGGTGTTTTATTTTCCAATTTGGGTGTGGGGGTACGATTTATGAGATGAGATGCAGCAAGAACACATTCACCCCAGAAAAAATTAGGCAAATTGGCCTGAAATCTGAGAGCCCTCGCAACATTCAACACATGTTTATGCTTCCTCTCTACCCTCCCATTTTGTTGCGGAGTACCCACACAAGAGGTTTCAAACAAAATACCAGTGGCGGAAAAATAATCGATCAAACAATTAAATTCTGTACCATTATCACTTTGTACAACTTTAATTGTTTTATTAAATTGTCGATCAACCATAGAAACAAAAGCCACAAACATCGGAAACACTTCTGTTTTATCAACAAACAAGTAAATCCAAACAGCTCGGGAAAAATCATCAACAATTGTTAAAAAATAACGAGCTCCACATGACGAAACATGGCGATATGGGCCCCACAAATCACAATGTATTTTCTCAAATATTCTAGATGCATTATTATCACTTAAAGGAAATTTGTCTCTAGGATGCTTAGCACGTAAACACACTTCACAATCCTTTGCTAAACTACTCTTATCACTACTGACATGAAGAAGCAACTTAACTACTCTCTCGGAAGGATGCCCCAATCGTCGATGCCACAAGTCCAATGCGGACGTTGCCACGACAGTAGACACATGTTGCACCACGTCCGGTTTGCTAAAATAGTATAGGCCGTCCCTCCTAACTCCCGTTCCAATCAGCTCCTAACTCCCGTTCCAATAGTATGTAAATTATCAGTAAGTTAGGGGACGAAGAGTAAGTTGCAACGTAAATAAGGCACATAAAGGACATGATGTAAGGTGATTTTATCTGACAGTCGAACAGAACCTTCCGAAGAAGCAAGCACCTTTTCACCATTAGGCAAGCTAATAGGACAATCAACAGTATGGACATCAAACAACCAAGATTTCTCACTGGTAACATGATGAGTAGCACCAGTGTCAATAATCCAAGAAAAAACATCAAACTTACCATTCAAGCAATTTTCGGGAATTGTAGCATTACCAAAAAATCCCGTAATAGCCTTCCATTGATCGGAAGTAAAGTACTGACCGACGACAGCGTTATTTGATGCGCCCTTGAAACGAGTAGGCGTGATATAGTCCCCGGGTCGGTCTTGAGGACCGAGAAAATAGGGAGAATTAGACTCAATTTTGGGTGGTGGTGGAGGAGGTACGGCGTCACCATCCATGGAAATTTACGATGAAGAGAAGAAAAAAAACGTGTGGCCTGATACCATGTAGAAACTATACAATCTTGACTTATTCCATTCATTCACCAAGAGAGAATATATATAGGATACAATCTTGAACCCTAGTGAAACAAGGAAACTAAGATGCTAGTGAAACAAGGAAACTAACTAATATATGGTAATTAGTGAAACAAGGAAACTAACTAATATATGGTAATTATCTCCCTACAAATATGCTACCAAATAATATCAAATAATATAAAGATATTATATCGCAATATAATTATATATTTATAATCCAACAAAATACACTTATCCCTTATGCTGGAAAATATGGTGATTAAGGCTTAGGTTTAGATGAAGTTCAAAATAACCTTAAATTCATTAAAACAAAGTTCAAGAATTAATTTAGTTTGTTATTGATACTTTATTCTTAAAATCTTTTCCGTCCCCAACCTATATTATACATGTTACATTATTCTTTTAATGAGAAATTAGTGAACTTATAAATAAAGATAAATTTAAAATAAAAAAGTTTGTACTTTAAACTAATGTTTATAGATGCTAATTCTAATTAAATCATACAAAATATACTAAAATATGAAAAGGTTAGCTGCTTTTCTTGATTCACATTTTTCTTTTCCTTTCAAAATGCATGTGAGGAAATGATATTTCTTTTCCTTTTTCTCAGTCTACGTGAAACATTTTTAAAATTTACGTTATTATAATATTATAATTATGCTATCAGTCCCAAATAAGTCAGTATCAGATCATTTAAATAATTAAAGCATATCCCAACGCAACGATGTAGCTCATGAAAAAAAAAAATGATGTAGCTGATAATTTTGTCCTCGCCCCTTTTATTTTCTTGAAGGATTTATTTTGAAATTTATTTTCTATGGTATAATTATGCTAAAAACATCATACCCACTACTAAAAAGTCACTATTTTCCCATTGAAAATTTCATTGACAAATGTTCAGTGGAAATTCCCACAAATATTTTGATTGAATCAGTGAGAAAAAATAGCAGTGTCTTCACACGGAAAAATTAGGAAGTTTCCCAGCGTTCCAATAGAAAACTCTTTTCCACCATGCGTTTTCTTAGCGAGCTGGTACTAGGGGTGGGCGTTCGGTTCTTCGGTTCGGTTTTTTCAAACTTTGGTTCGGCTATTTCAATTTTAATTTTTTGAAGGTGAACACCGAACACCGAACCAAGCTAGTTCGGTTCGGTTCAGTTCTTTCGATTTCGATTTTTTGAAGTTCGGTTCGGTTCAGTTTCGATTTTTTCAATTCAGTTTTTTCGATATGGTATTAGAAGCGATTCCATTTACACTAATTCATATTCTCAAAAGCAATAAAACATAAAACTGATAAATTGAAATCAAAATCAAACAAACAAGATACACAAGAACAGAAAACCATAACCATGATATAGGATTAATAGGTGTTATATACATACAGTAAGAACAATTAAAAAAACACATAAAAGACATACATTAATCCTAAAGACACATCCTAGTCACCTTTCCTTGTTAAGGATATTATAATTGGGTTTCTTTTGGGCTTAAACTTAATGGGCCTGGACTATTTTTTTTTTGGGTAATGTATTAAATTTCGGTTTTGTTACATCCGACACTTTTGCATATTCGAAAAATCCGAGATAACTTGGCTTGTAATGAATGAGGCCATATTTGGACCTTACTTGGTATGAACGTGTCGGTTAAGAATACATTGGCGTGGAATTACGAAAGGAGGCCAAGGACAAAATAGGAATTTTGAAAATTAGTTTCGGGAATTACAAAACAAGAATTCTAACCAAATGGGCTCAAAAATAAAAAGGAAGAATAAGGCCCAAACTTGGAGGCCCAACCGGCCATGTTGGCCCAAACCCATGGCCATAAGTCATGTGATTAGTCACATGACTAATTAATATAAAGAGGTAATAATACATGTTTATTCATAGAAGGTTCAAGAAAAATTGAGAACAAGAGAAAAAGAGGGAGAGAATTCGGCCAAAGAAAAGAGAAGGAGAAAAAGAAAGATAAATTTTTGGAGCTTAATTCTTGGTTCAAAAATCCATCTCTTTTAAAATTTCTACTAAGCTCAAGGTGCTCTTCAAGTTGGTATAATTATTGTGGCAAGAAACTACCAATTGTGGCAAGTGGAAGAGTTGGAAAAAGGTAAGAATCCATCCCTTTTTTTATTATGTTATGGAGCTTTGTTCATGTTGTGGAATGTAGAAATGAATAGAATTTGTGAAAATATGGAAGTTTGCAAAGTGGGTGTGTTTGTTGGAAAGTGGCCGTGTGTGTGTGTTGATGTATTGATGTAATGAGTTGAATTTTTATGTTGTATTCTAGTTGTAGTTATGGTGAAAATTGTATTAGAAATGAAAGTTGAATGAATTCGACGGAAATTGGAAATATGGAATGTAGCCGTGTGGTGTTGTGTTGATGGTGGAAAATGAACTAAATTTTGTTAGTATGTTAATTGTGTTGTAGTGAAGTAGATGGAAGAATAAGGGGTTAAGCTAACATGAAGAATTTGTTGTTAAGTTGTTGTCGGAAAGTATGTTGTTTAGTATGATCTTATGAAATTAAGAAAATGAAGTGGTTAAGGTGCAAATGATGGTTAATGTTGATAAACTTGGAAGATGGAAATGTGTTATGAACTGGCATGTTAAAGATTAGGAGAATTGGATAGATTATGGCCTTGATGGAAAGTTTGCATGTTTGTATATCTTGTGTATATCTCGTGTATATATTGTAGAAATGTTATGATATGATTCCGAATGGTATTGTAATGACTTTGATTAGAATAAATGAGAGAATGTTGGTATTGATTTGGGAGCGTGAAGTCGAAATGAGGATTATTGTATTATGTCGTAAAGTAGACTAATTGTGTATATTATGAATTATGATAATTGTTGATGTTGTTGATATTGTTGTTGGGTTGTTGTTGGTCGTTTGGAGCCGAGTTGAATCTCGGGGAGGCTATATGTATAGGGGAGGTGCTGCCCAAATTCTTATAGACAAGTATTGGTTAAGGTTAGAAATGTTAAGTCTCATGAATAGTAATTGGTAAATGTGACCATTTGTAGTTTTTGAGCGAAACAGGAATCGAGTTTGGACGAGCGTAGGACGCAACCAAGGTATGTAAAGCCTACCCCTTCATTCTTAGGCATGTTCTGAATGTAATAGGCTCGACCACGAGCCTTAAGTACGACTCCGTTCCTCGGAATTCGAGATGGAAATCCGCTCCAATTCCTTCAGTAAGATGGAATCATTTCTCTTATAACTTGTCCCTAAAGTGAACTTTTGTATAAAACTTTCCTAAACGGAGTCAGAATACTTCCAAATGATTATGGATGACCTCATAAGGTCTATTATCAGTAATTTACATATGTCGCCTCGAGTTGGTCCGAGGCGGGCCCACAAGGCCCGATGCCTTCTGTATAACCTTAATTACTTTGGTTCTGTCCGAGTTTTTCAGAAAACATCTGGACTATTATTGTGATTATGAAATGACTATTTTTATGCAAATCTTACAAAATGATTTCTGGACATCTGAGAATCTGATCCTGATAATAATCTGTCGTGCCTTCCCAAGTAGGACATAGGCGCGTATTATGCATACTATCCGGATACTCTGACTTGACTCGCCGTCTGGCACCCTTCAGTTCGATTGAGTCTGTATGTTGAGTCTGTATGTATGTGGTTTCTCATTAATCTGTTCGTGGATGTCTCAATGCTTCCTTCACTGCGTCCCGGGCCAGGTTCTGTTATCGTGCATATTCCTCTGCATTGTTCACCGCGTCCCTCGGTGTGCGGGCCGGGATCTGTTTATATCAGTATAATATTATGATCTGTGTATGGGGATGGCAGCCAGGATGGCACATTATCTGATTCTGTCTGTCCACCGCGTCCCGTACTAAGAGGGCCGGGTTCTGTTTACCGCGCCCCCATGATAGGGCCGGGATCTGTATGTATGTATGTATGTGCTATCAGCATTTATATAAGTACATGACTCTGTATGATTCTGTATGACTCTGCATGCATAATTCTGTCCGGCACACGTCTGTCTGTCCGTATGTATTGTGGTTCTGTCTGCCCGTATGTATTATGATTCTGTCTGTCAGTCTGGACCACGATTCTGTTTGTCCGTCTGGATTGTGACTCTGTCCGGTATACTTCTGTCTGTCTGTTCGGCTTATGATTCCGTCTATTGTATTTCTGTGCTTCCGGTCCAGATTATGATTATGTTTGATACATTTCCGCTTTACATACTCGGTACATTTTTCGTACTGACCCCCGGTTCTTCGGGGGCTGCGTTACATGCCCGCAGGTACAGACGCACCTGGAGATACACCGCCAGTCTAGGACTCAGATTCTGCTATTTTGAAGAGCTCCTTTGATCCGGAGCGAATACTTTTGGTATATATATCTTCTGACATCTGTATATTCTGTATGTATGACAATTCTGGGTACGGCGGGGCCCTGTCCCGTCATCTGATTCTGTATGTCTGTTAGAGGCCTGTAGATATGTATGTGGGTTACGGGTTACATCTGTTCAGATAGGTGCGTACGATTTTGTGACTCTGTCTGTTATGTTAGCCTCATCGGCTTATGCAAAAGTTATAGTATGCATATATATATATATATATTTTCGCGCGCGCCGTATCTGTATTGGCTCGAATCTGTAAACACCTATTTGAAATATTCTGTCTGGTACGCCGATTCTGTCAGGTAGGTACGTATGGGTATCCAGTTAGGATACCAGTCGCGGCTCACGGGGTTGGGTCGTGACAGAAGTGGTATCAGAGCGGTTAGTCTTCGGAATGTCTACAGGCCGTGTCTAGTAGAGTCTTGTTTATCGGTGTGTTGTGCACCACATCTATAAACAAGAGGCTACAGGGTATCTAGGATGTTACCCTTCTTTGAATCTTATATCGTGCGATAGAACTGTATTAGTAGGATCATCCCCTCCTGACGATTTGTTATGTTTTCAGCGATGCCTCCGAAGAAGGCAACAGCTGCCCAGAAGGGCAAAGCGGGGGTCGAGGTAGGAGAAACCAGCCGGGCCCAGAGAGTTACCAGGGCCAGTGCACGGTTAGCGCTTGAGGATGAGCCCCTGTCAGCCGGCTCTGTTACACCGCCCTTATCAGAGGAGATTGGAGCAGCAGCAGCTGCTGATCAGAGGGCGGCTCCACCGCGAGCTCCCGGGGTTCCAGTGCCTGAGCCTCCAGCTCCACAGCCAGGGGCGGAGGACAGGGCCATTCGAGATGCGGTTCAGTTATTGACCACACTGATGACAGAGCAGGTTCGCAGGCATGGATTTGGGGGTGGTCGTGCGGACAGATATGAAAGCTCCAGGGCTCGCGAGTTTTTGACATGCAATCCTCCAGAATTCTCCGGGACAAAACCCGAAGAGGACCCCCAGGAGTTCATTAGAAAGATGGAGAGTACGATACGGTTGATTAAGGCTTCGCCGACTGAGTCCGTCGAGTTGGCTTCGTATCGGTTATATGAGGTAGCGGCGAACTGGTATGAGTCTTGGCAGCTATCCAGGGGTGACGATGCTCCCCCAGCAGTATGGGCCGAGTTTACTAAGACCTTTCTTGATCATTTTCTACCTCCAGAGCTGCGGAGAGCTAGGGTTGATCGATTCCTGAACTTAAGACAGAACGGTAGAAGTGTTCGAGAGTATAGCCTAGAGTTTGACTCACTGGCTAGGTATGCACCCGCTATAGTAGCTGAGATGGCCGACAGGGTGCACCGGTACGTGATGGGGTTGGACCCTTATTTGATTGATAGTTGCCTGGAGGTGGCTTCTCAGCCAGGGATGCATATTGCCCGGGTACAGGCGCACGCCCAGGGCAGGGAGGACCGACGTAGGGAACGTCGACCTGATAGGGGTCACGACAGGAGCCGGCCTAAGAGAGCCAGATCGGCCGGGTATTCAGGGGGATTTCAGAGCGAGTTTTTTCAGCGGCAGGGTAACAGGTATTCGTCCCAGCCAGCACACAGTACGCCCCCCACAGTTCTCAGGACAGAGCTCCAGAGTTCCAGGCTCACAGGTGAGCAGAGGTCCCGGTCAATCGAGGCCACCTATGCCCCTTTGTTCTTACTGTGGGAGACCCCACCCGGGGGAGTGTTATCGCGCTACAGACGCTTGTTATTTTTGTGGCAGCCCAGATCATCGTGTCAGAGAGTGCCCGCATAAGGGTGGTTCAGGTTCAGTCCAGCCTGCTGGGTCAGTTGCTGGCTCATATTCTCCTTCGGCAGCCATACGCCCCACGGGGCGAGGAGCACCAGCACCAGCACCAGCGCCAGCGAGTCATGGCAGAGGTCGTGGTGCAGCTTCTGGTTATAGCAGTCCTTCGAACCGCGTATTTGCATTGACCGGCCGGCAGGACCCAGGAGCGTCTTCAAGCGCACACCCAAGTATGTTAGTGATCTTTTCTTGAGGAATATGTGTATGAATGGGTCTATACTTTATCATATTATGTGATTTTCTTCTTCTGGGTATTAATAAGAGCAAGGTAGTTGTTAACCTGATAGACATTGAGAATTCGGAAGAGCGATATGATAATTGTATGGTTTAGCCCGGGGTGGGACCCACTATGAGAATTTTCCGAAAATTTACTAAGATCCCGATCTGCCCTAAATTACGTGACGAAGGTCGTGCGGGGCAGTCGACGAAATTATAATGGCCCTAATGCGTCCAAACGCATGAATGTTTCAAGGTTAAGCGTGCTAAGGCTAGAGCAATTCTGGGATGGGTGACCTCCTGGGAAGGATACCAAAATTTTCACAAGTGTAAATATAAGATGTGAATGGAAATTTGGGGTAACCTAACGGAAAAGAGAATGTGTGGAATAGATAGTACCCTTGCAGGAGTCGCGCAGACCGAGGTGGACTAAATGGGCGAAAAGAAAAAGGCGCAATACCGCTCGGAAATTGAGCGAAGTTGAATAACGATCAGAGACGTTCGCAAGTAAGATATTAGTAAATGTATGTGTATATGTATGTGTAGGATTTTCGTCTGCTGCCCATGTGGATCAAGAGCCGAGTCCCGGTGACTAATGTTGTGATAGACGGAAGGTTTTACTAAACCGAATACATGAAACGAAGCGGAGGTAAGGACACGAGTGTTGTCAAAGGATAGAAAAACCCCGATTACATTATAACTTAATCTAGTATGACGATATCTGGAAAAGAGAATGAGTATGGATAGTAGGAAGAATGAAGGATAAGAAATGTGAGTAAGCGGAATCTTTGAAAGAGTCGATAAGCGACACGTAGGACGATTTGTATGACAACTTGGCGAACAAGTTTATGAATAAGTGAACAGGTTTTGATGAAATAACCTCCGATGCAATGGTCGGAGTAAGTAACGAGATGCCGACAAAGGGAAATTTTCGTAGACCACTGGAGCCTTAATAGGAGTGGTCTGATTCTAATCAAAACTCTGTTTATTGTACTTCTGCACTTCTGATTCTGATAAGGTTCTGCCTATTACGCCTCTGTACTTCTGAATCCGATTACGCTTCTGTCTGATATACCTCTGTACGATTGACTCTGAATATGAATCCGTCTGATACATCTATGTATGTCTGACTCTGATTACGAATCTGTTCGATACATTTTTGTATGTCTGATTCTGATAACGAATCCGTCTGGCACATCTCTGTACGTCTGGTTCTGATCACAGATCTGTCTGACATATTTCCATACATCTGACTTCGACTACGAATCTGTTCGTCATAGTTTGGTACGTTTGCCTCCGATTACGAATCTGTCCGATATACCCCTGTGCGTCCGATCCCAGTTACGAATCTGTTTGGTATGACGTGGGATTATGATAATGTGGTGAGGAATCGAGGAGTGTGACAAGAAGTGATATCAAGTTTAATGTTTGAAAAGCTTTGAAGGAAAGGAAGCAGGGACACAACGTCTGTGAAAGAGCGAAAAGCATTCATCCGTTACTAGAATATAGTTCATGGCCCAATGATTGTGTGGGATATGATAGAATGCGTTATGAAAGCATACGAGTCAGTAATGTAAAGATTTACTCCATTATATTGGTAAAGAATCCATATCAGAAAGTCAACAAAGGACGATTATAAAAAAGAACCTTCCCGAAGTAGTATGATGCCCCATGAGGTCAATTTAACATTCGAGGACGAATGTTTTAAAGGGGGGGGGGGGGAGGATGTTACATCCGGCATTTTTGCATATTCGAAAAATCCGAGATAACTTGTCTTGTAATGAATGAGGCCATATTTGGACCTTACTTGGTATGAACATGTCGGTTAAGAATACATTGGCGTGGAATTACGAAAGGAGGCCAAGGACAAAATAGGAATTTTGGAAATTAGTTTCGGGAATTACAAAACAAGAATTCTAACCAAATGGGCTAAAAAATAAAAAGGAAGAATAAGGCCCAAACTTGGAGGCCCAACCGGCCATGTTGGCCCAAACCCATGGCCATAAGTCATGTGATTATTCACATGACTAATTAATATAAAGAGGTAATAATACATGTTTATTCATAGAAGGTTCAAGAAAAATTGAGAACAAGAGAAAAAGAAGGAGAGAATTCGGCCAAAGAAAAGAGAAAGAGAAAAAGAAAGAAAAATTCTTGGAGCTTAATTGTTGGTTCAAAAATCCATCTCTTTTAAAATTTCTACTAAGCTCAAGGTGCTCTTCAAGTTGGTATAATTATTGTGGCAAGAAACTACCAATTGTGGCAAGTGGAAGAGTTGGAAAAAGGTAAGAATCCATCCCTTTTTTTATTATGTTATGGAGCTTTGTTCATGTTGTGGAATGTAGAAATGAATAGAATTTGTGAAAATATGGAAGTTTGCAAAGTGGGTGTGTTTGTTGGAAAGTGGTTGTGTGTGTGTGTTGATGTATTGATGTAATGAGTTGAATTTTTATGTTGTATTCTAGTTGTAGTTATGGTGAAAATTGTATTAGAAATGAAAGTTGAATGAATTCGACGGAAATTGGAAATATGGAATGTAGCCGTGTGGTGTTGTGTTGATGGTGGAAAATGAACTAAATTTTGTTAGTATGTTAATTGTGTTGTAGTGAAGTAGATGGAAGAATAAGGGGTTAAGCTAACATGAAGAATTTGTTGTTAAGTTGTTGTCGGAAAGTATGTTGTTTAGTATGATCTTATGAAATTAAGAAAATGAAGTGGTTAAGGTGCAAATGATGGTTAATGTTGATAAACTTGGAAGATGGAAATGTGTTATGAACTGGCATGTTAAAGATTAGGAGAATTGGATAGATTATGGCCTTGATGGAAAGTTTGCATGTTTGTATATCTTGTGTATATCTCGTGTATATATTGTAGAAATGTTATGATATGATTCCGAATGGTATTGTAATGACTTTGATTAGAATAAATGAGAGAATGTTGGTATTGATTTGGGAGCGTGAAGTCGAAATGAGGATTATTGTATTATGTCGTAAAGTAGACTAATTGTGTATATTATGAATTATGATAATTGTTGATGTTGTTGATATTGTTGTTGGGTTGTTGTTGGTCGTTTGGAGCCGAGTTGAATCTCGGGGAGGCTATATGTATAGGGGAGGTGTTGCCCAAATTCTTATAGACAAGTATTGGTTAAGGTTAGAAATGTTAAGTCTCATGAATAGTAACTGGTAAATGTGACCATTTGCAGTTTTTGAGCGAAACAGGAATCGAGTTTGGACGAGCGTAGGACGCAACCAAGGTATGTAAAGCCTACCCCTTCATTCTTAGGCATGTTCTGAATGTAATAGGCTCGGCCGCGAGCCTTAAGTACGACTCCGTTCCTCGGAATTCGAGATGGAAATCCGCTCCAATTTCTTCAGTAAGATTGAATCATTTCTCTTATAACTTGTCCCTAAAGTGAACTTTTGTATAAAACTTTCCTAAACGGAGTCGGAATACTTCCAAATGATTATGGATGACCTCATAAGGTCTATTATCAGTAATTTACATATGTCGCCTCGAGTTGGTCCGAGGCGGGCCCACAAGGCCCGATGCCTTCTGTATAACCTTAATTACTTTGGTTCTGTCCGATTTTCTCAGAAAACATCTGGACTATTATTGTGATTATGAAATGACTATTTTTATGCAAATCTTACAAAATGATTTCTGGACATCTGAGAATCTAATCCTGATAATAATCTGTCGTACCTTCCCAAGTAGGACATAGGCGCGTATTATGCATACTATCCGGATACTCTGACTTGACTCGCCGTCTGGCACCCTTCAGTTCGATTGAGTCTGTAAGTTGAGTCTGTATGTATGTGGTTTCTCATTAATCTGTTCGTGGATGTCTCAATGCTTCCTTCACTGCGTCCCGGGCCAGGTTCTGTTATCGTGCATATTCCTCTGCATTGTTCACTGCGTCCCTCGGTGTGCGGGCCGGGATCTGTTTATATCAGTATAATATTATGATCTGTGTATGGGGATGGCGGCCAGGATGGCACATTATCTGATTCTGTCTGTCCACCGCGTCCCGTACTAAGAGGGCCGGGTTTTGTTTACCGCGCCCCCATGACAGGGCCGGGATCTGTATGTATGTATGTATGTGCTATCAGCATTTATATAAGTACATGACTCTGTATGATTCTGTATGACTCTGCATGCATAATTCTGTCCGGCACACGTCTGTCTGTCCGTATGTATTGTGGTTCTGTCTGCCCGTATGTATTATGATTCTGTCTGTCAGTCTGGACCACGATTCTGTCTGTCCGTCTGGATTGTGACTCTGTCCGGTATACTTCCGTCTGTCTGTTCGGCTTATGATTCCGTCTATTGTATTTCTGTGCTTCCGGTCCAGATTATGATTATGTTTGATACTTTTCCGCTTTACATACTCGGTACATTTTTCGTACTGACCCCCGGTTCTTCGGGGGCTGCGTTACATGCCCGCAGGTACAGACGCACCTGGAGATACACCGCCAGTCTAGGACTCAGATTCTGCTATTTTGAAGAGCTCCTTTGATCCGGAGCGAATACTTTTGGTATATATATCTTCTGACATCTGTATATTCTGTATGTATGACAATTCTGGGTACGGCGGGGCCCTGTCCCGTCATCTGATTCTGTATGTCTGTTAGAGGCCTGTAGATATGTATGTGGGTTACGGGTTACATCTGTTCAGATAGGTGCGTACGATTTTATGACTCTGTCTGTTATGTTAGCCTCATCGGCTTATGCAAAAGTTATAGTATGCATCTATATATATATATATATATATATATATATTTTCGCGCGCGCCGTATCTGTATTGGCTCGAATCTGTAAACACCTATTTGAAATATTCTGTCTAGTACGCCGATTCTGTCAGGTAGGTACGTATGGGTATCCAGTTAGGATACCAGTCGCGGCCCACGGGGTTGGGTCGTGACAGGTTTAAACCGCAACACCGAAGAACTGAACTCTAAAAATCGAACACCGAAGTTTCTAAAAACAAACCGAAACCGAACTGAACCGAAAAACCGAATTTATTCGGTTCGGTCTGATTTTTCGATTTTCGGTATTTATGCCTAGCCCTACCTGGTACCGTAGGAATGAAGTGAGAAAATCATATTTTATTATTCAATTTTCCTACTGATTGTCGGTGAGAAAAGCCCATGTTTCTAGTAGTGACCTAAATTTATCAAATGAGTTCATGATACTTATTATATCATTTAAGATTATCTTTGTGCATAGTTGTTTATGTTAGATGACATCATCACCATTCACAATTTTTTAAGCATTTTAAAGTAGCTCAAAGTTTGCTATATTTACCAAATTAGATGTGACATTTTAAGTAATAAAGTAGGGGTAAGAATATAGAAAAGAGTGAAAGTACATACTCCACCTGCAAAAAGTTGATCTAACGAGATTTGTAAAAAGGGTTCTGTCACGACCCAAAATCCCTAACAAGGCTAAGTCGCGAAACATAAATAAGTTGTAATCATAAGAAGTCTCATAGTAATTCTAATAAAACAAGGCCATAAGTAGTCTAAGTCAATACAATCCCCCAAAACCTGAAAGTCAGAGTTTATGAGCAACTAAATCCGAATACAGTCGGGAAACACTAAACTGTCTGAAATGAAGAAAGAAAGAAGATAAATGATAGAGTGAAGTCCGGTGCTGTGGGACCCTCATCAGCATACCCTGAACTCCACACAAGCTCTCCAAAAGTCTCTAAATCAAAGTGCTTAACTCGTGCCCGGATCTGTACATGCACACAGAAGGTGCAGCAAGTGTAGAGTGGTACGGGAAGCAAGTGTACCCAACAACATCAGATGATGATGGTTGACACTTCTGATACTCCTCTTCTTGCTTTGTTAGTTCAAAATCCATAATTCATAAGCATTCAACAAGTATAAAAGGTGCATACACTACAACAGTTCATTCAATCCGTTTCCCTTCAAGCATAACCGTAAGATTCAGTCTTTTCCTTAGTTAAGACAAGTTTACATGTAAAGATCCCATCTTTATATTAGTTATGGAAAGTATGAGCATAAAGATCCCATATTTATATATTTTAGGCACATATGGCACTAAACTAAGACAAAGAGCATAAATGGTATGCAATATGACGGAATACGTGCAAATGCAAGTGAATAGTACGCAATGCAATGGCCATATGCATCTCCTAAATCACATCGGGTCCCAGCCGTTGGCTGAATATCATCATCACTCCAAACCATGTACCATATCCAATATTCGGCTTCCCAAGCCCTTGTCTTGTAATTTACCAGTCATATGCTAACAAGATCATGAAAGTACGAATGGATATGCGTACACCATGCAAGTGCTTAATATCAAGTCAATATCAAGATTATAAGTCCTTCTTCATAAATCAGAAGAGATGTGGAGCGATGAAATGCAACTAATATCATTAATCACAAGCATTCAGTCAATTATGGCTCTCATGACCCAAATAAACAACAATCATAATAACCTAGATGGATTTATCCACCATCCTCGTGGCCCGAAGGCTAAAAACATAACCTCTGTCATAATTATAATACTTTTATATTTTAATTACCCATACAGCTACACCGGTACCAGCACAAGTGCTCGTCACCTCACAAGTACGAGACCCCCAATTCCCCATCACACCCCTTATTATATTAACCAAAACATAGAACTACATAAAAGGTCTAGTAAGTCTCAACTTGCCTGAATCCGAAGCTGAAGAGTCACTCCACAACTTTTCCTTTCCTTTGAGCCTCCAAACGATCCCACTCTGTTCAAATATGGTATTTACGTGAGAATACGAGTCTAACCCATAAAGCCATATAAAGAATTCGGGTCCAAAAAGCCAACCTAACACCCCGTCCCAAACCCCGAAAGTTGAAACGACAGTTTATTATGAATCCCGGTCCAATAGGGTCAAATTAGAGATCTACATGATCATACAAATCCAACAACATCCATATTGCTATAATTAAGTCCAAAACCCCAAAACAGACTCGAAAATGTAACCTCGACCCCACAAGGGAAAAACTGGAATTTAAGCCTAAAATGCTTTTACGCATAGTCTAGATAGTCCATATCCTATAATCACAATTGAACCTTCAATTTCATGTATCCATCAAACCCATTTTTATGGAAAAACCCTTATTTCCCTACTTAGAAATCATGAAAAGAAACGAAAATTAATGGAAGGAATCATGAATAATCACTTAGATTTAGGTTAGAAACTTACTGTTATATCCCGTGTTTTCACACCTTTGGAAAATTGGAAATAATTTGGACTTGTATGATATAAGGTCATAATTGAATTTATGTAACCCTTGAGTTGTTATGAAAGAATATTAATATGGAAGTGTCGAGAAACGTTAAGGGCAAATTTGGGATTTCGAAAATTAGTTTCGGGAATTACAAAACGGGAATTATAATCCATTGGGCCCAAATAATTGAAAGAAAAATTAGGCCCAAGGATGAAGGGTGGCCGGCCAACTTAGTGGCCCAAGCCCATGTTGTATAAATTTTTCCCATGTGCAAAAAAAATTAACTAAGGGACCATAGTGTATATATCATATATTACACAATCTTCATCCCTTAGAAGATTCATGAAAGAACAAAGCAAAAACAAGAGAAAATAAAGGGGAGGGTTCGGCTTGGCCATAGAAAATTTGCTACCAAAAATCTTGCTTCTAAAATTTTGTTCTTGTTGGATTCCTACTAAAGTGAGTGCCCTTTTCAACTTGGTGTAGTTGGTTTGGAGAGAGGAGCATTAAATTCATCAAAGTGACCATTCACTCAAGTGAAGAAGACTAGGGAAAAAGGTAAGAATTCATCTCTTTTTATTGTGTTATGAAGTCATGTTTATGTTGTAGTATGTAGAAATGAGTTGATTGTATGGAGAAATGGAAGTTTGCAAAGTGGGTGTGTGGTATGTATATGTAGCTGTGAGTATGTGTGGATTGTATACCTATAATGTGTTGAATTTATGTTATATTCTAGTTGTGGTTGTGGTGAAATGCATGTTGGGAATGAAAGTTGAATGAATTTGATAGAAGTTGGTAGTGGGGTGTTTGGCCATGTGGTATGGAGTGTGTGGGATGGAAATGGATTAAGTTTGTTTAGTGTGTTAGTTGTGTTATTGTGATTCTTGCAATATAAATGAAAGTAAGATGATATGAGGTTGCTTTGAAATGGAATGTAGAAGTTTATGTCGTTTTAGAACGATTTTACGACATTATGAAAGTGAAGTTATTAAGTTGCAAATTATGATGAGTATTGATGAAGTTGGAAGCTAGAAACATATTATGAATATGTATGCCAAAGATTAGAAGTTTTGAATGAGTTACGACTTTGGCGGAAAGTTTGTATATTATGTATATCGTGTGTATAATTTAAGGAAACCATATGAAACGCTTCTAATCCATGTTGGGATGGTCTAGTTTGGTAATGTATGTGAAATCATTGAAATTGGTTGGAAATTGAAGTTGAAATGAAGGTTATGGCATTATGTCGGCAAGTAGAACTAGTTGTGCCATATTGTGTTTCTAGTGTTTGTTGTTGATGTTGATGTTGTTGTTTGGGTTGTTGTTGATGATTGTGAGCCGAGTTGAATTCTCGGGGGTGCTACATGTATAGGGGAAGTGCTGCCAAAATTTCGGTAGACAAATAAGAGTTGAATTGAATTTGTAGCATCTATAACTTACAATTGGTAAACTTGACCATTTGCAGATTTTTGACGAAACGGGAAGTGAGTCTGGAAAGGCGTAAGGAGCTTGAAAGGTATGTAAAGCTACCCCGATCCTTCTTTTGGCATGTCTAAGTGTTTTAGGATCGGATACGGGCCTCAAAAGACCTTCTTGGCCATCGGAATCCGTAAGAGAAAATCTCAGTTTTTCCTTCAGTAGAATTGAACCATTTTGATATGCTTTTCCTGAAATTATGCAAACTTTCTCTAAACTCCTTGAAAAGCTATAGAATGTCCGTAGAACCTTTATAGGTGACCCCATAAGCTTAAAGGGCGTAATTTGAGCCCACCGCCTTGCTTGTTCCGAGGTGGGCCCGCTATTCCCGGTTTTGCCCTTAATGTACTAAAGTCCCCTTTGTGAACGATTTTTGAAAGAAATGTTTCGACTACCCTTTTAATTACCTAACTAATATGGTTTTAAATATTCCATTAAGTCTGATAAATTGTTTTGATACTCGAAACTCATTTACTATGATTCCTTCCGACTTCATCGGATAGGTTTGTCTTTGATATGCCTCATCGAGTCTATGGAAACATTTATGATATTTTACGTGCATTAGTTTCTCACGACTCTATTCGTGGATGCCCCAATGTTTCCCACACTGAGCCCGGGCCAGGATATGTTGTCAAGCGTAATCCCCTGCATTGTTCGCCGTGCCTCGATGTGAGGGGGCAGGTATATGCGTACATGGGTTTGTGGAGTATGCTGTGCCATGTACGTTTGTTCTGATATGATTTACTATGGCCATCTGATATGACATATTATGTTACGGGGTTATGCCCCTATTCTGATTCTTCTGTGTTGTGGCACCAGCGTCGGGAGGGTGGCCACGTTCTGTCTGCCGAGTCCCTTGGCAGGGGCCGGATTTGATATGACATATGTTCTGTACACACTCTGCATGGTTTGGAAATATGTATCTGATACTTTGGATTTTCCGTTTACTTTCTGTATGTTCTGCACCAGTTATGATTTTGTTTCTGCAACTCAGGCTTTACATATTCAGTACATATTTCGTACTGACCCCCTTTCTTCGGGGGCTGCGTTTTCATGCCGCACAGGTACCGATGACAGGTTTGCTGATCCGTCTGCTTAGGACGTCATTCTGCTATTCTTGGAGCGCTCTTTTATTCAGAGCCATCTTTTGGTATAGTCTGTCACTTCTATATATGTATATTCTCGTTCATGGGTATGGCGGGGCCCTGTCCCGTCATATGATTCTGTCGGTCTGTTAGAGGTCTGTGGACATGTTTGTGGGTTGGGATCTTTCTGTACAGTTGGGTGCTTATGTTGTGTTTGGGCGATCCATTCGCCGCGGTGGCCGGTCCGCATATATTTAAACGTTGCTTTGTTGGCCCTGTGTGGCCTTTGTTGGTATTTTCTGCGTGCAGGATATATGGGATAGTCCGTAAAACAAAGGAAACTCTGCCGAAATTTTTCTAAAAATTTAGCTGAATTTGAAATAAAGCCTTATCGGCTTCTGCCATATACTAGAATGCGTGTGAGTGCCCAGATCGGGCACTAGTCATGGCCTACGGGGATGGGTCGTGACAAAAGTGGTATCAGAGCCAGGTTCGTCCTCGGAATGTCTACAGACCGTGTTTAGTAGAGTCTTGTTTATCGGTGTGTTGTGCACCACACCTATAAACGGGAGGCTACAGGGCATTTAGGATACTACCCTTCTTTCTGTCTTAGATCGTGCAATAGAGCTGCGTTATCAGGATGATTCCTCCCTAACGAATTGTTACATTTGCAGTTATGCCTCCAAAAAAGGCGACAGCGGCCCAAAAGGCCAAGGCAGCAGCTGTGGGAGAGACTAGTCGGGCCCAAAGGGTTACCAGGGCCCATGCTCATATTGCTCCTGATATTTTGCCCCCGGCAGAGGGCTCTTCCACACCGCCACACGTAGAGGAGATTGGAGCAGCAGCAGCTGCAGGTCGAGGGGCGGCTCCACCGCCAGCTCCCGAGATTCCAGTACCTGAGCCTCCAGCTCCACGGCCAGGGACTGAGGATCAGACTATGAGAGAGGCAGTCCAGCTACTGACTAGACTTGTGGCAGGACAGGTTCAGGGGCACGGACTGGGAGGTGACCAAGCTTACAGGCGTGACAGTTCGAGAGCCCGTGAGTTCTTGACTTGTGGCCCTCCAGAGTTCTTCTGGACAAAGCCCGAGGAGGATCCCGAGGAGTTCATCAGGAAGATGCGGCGCACCTTACAGTTTATTAATGCTTCCGAGACAGAGTCAGTTGCATTGGCTTCGTACCGGTTGTATGATGTAGCGGCAAATTGGTACGAGTCATGGGAGTTATCCAGAGGCGACATCGCTCCCCCAACAGTTTGGGATGATTTTTCTCAGGCTTTTCTTAGCCACTTTCTGCCTCCGGAGTTACGGCGGGCCAAGGCTGACAGATTCTTATTGCTGAGACAGAGGGGTCGCAGTGTTCGAGAGTACAGTATGTAGTTCGACTCATTGGCCTGATACGCACCTGCTGTGGTAGCTACTATGGCTGACAGGATGCACAGGTATATTATGGGGCTGGACCGTTATTTTGTCGACAGCTGTTTGGTATTGGCTGCTCAGCCCGGCATGGATATTGCCCGGATTCAGGCCCACGCCTAGGGCATGGAGGACCGGCATAGGGAGCGTCAGCCTGATAGGAGCCAGGATCGGAGACAGCCCAAGAGGGCCAGATCATCTGGATATTCTGGAGATTTTCGGGGCAGGCAGCCTCAGCAGCCTCAGCAGCCGGAGCAGCCTAGCAGACATCTATCCCAGCCGGCACAGAGCGCACCTCCACAGCCTACAGGTCGCAGATTTGATAGCCCAGGTTATTCAGGAGCAGGTCAGAGCTCCAGGGCTTCAGGTTCGCGGACAGACAGGGGTTCTGGTCAGACAAGGCCACCTAGGCCTCAGTGTTCTTACTGTGGCAGATACCATCCTGGGGAATGCTACAGAGCCACCGGTGCATGTTTTTCTTGTGGCCGCTAGGGCCATTCTGTGAGAGATTGCCCGTATAAGGGTAGTTCGGGTGGTGCAGCGCAGCCTACCGGATCAGCCGTCGGGTCTTCATCTTCATCAGTGGCTATGTGCCCTACGGGGCCAGGTACTTCAGCATCAGCGGGTCGCGGCAGAGGCCGTGGTGGAGCTTCTGGTACTAGCGGTCCTTCGAACCGCATCTATGCTCTGTCCAGCCGCCAGGATCAGGAGGCATCGCCTAATGTCGTTACAGGTACATTATTGGTTTTCTCTCGGTCTGTGTATGCATTGATTGATCCAGGTTCGACTTTGTCATATATTTCGCCTCTGGTTGCTTGTAAAATTGGTATAACATCTGAACCTATAGAGCCGTTTGAGGTAGCCACACCGATTGGGGACTTTATTGTAGCAAAACCAGTATATAAGAACTGTTCTGTAATTGTATGTGGCCGTGACACTAAGGCAGATCTGGTGGAGTTCGATGTTATTATGGGAATGGACTGGCTAGCCTCCTGTTATGCTAATGTTGATTGCCAAAGTAAGGTAGTTCGTTTCCAGTTTCCTGGGGAGCCAGTTATAGAATGGGCCGGTAATACGGCATCGCCGAAAGGTAAGTTTATTTCATACCTTAAGGCAAAGAAAATGATCAGAAAGGGTTATTTTTATCATCTGGTTCGGGTAGAAGACTTGACAGCAGAAACGCCGACTCTTCAGTCAGTTCCCGTGGTTAATGAATTTCCAGATGTGTTCCCAGAAGAGCTTCCAGGCCTTCCTCCAGAGCGGGAGATAGATTTTACTATTGATTTGCTTCCAGATACTCAGCCGATATCTATTCCCCCGTACAGAATGGCACCGGCAGAATTGAAAGAGCTGAAAGAGCAGTTGAAGGATCTGTTAGAAAAAGGCTTCATTAGACCCAACACTTCGCCTTGGGGAGCCCCGGTATTATTTGTGCGTAAGAAAGACGGGTCGTTGCGTATGTGTATTGATTATCGACAGCTGAATAAGGTAACCATAAAGAATAAATACCCCCTCCCCAGAATTGACTATTTGTTTGATCAGTTGCAGGGCGCCAAGTATTTTTCGAAGATAGATCTTCGGTCTGGCTATCATCAGGTACGGGTACGGGAGGCCGATATTCCTAAGACAACATTCCGGACCAGATATGGGCATTATGAATTCAGAGTTATGTCTTTTGGGCTGACTAATGCTCCTGCGGTATTCATGGATTTAATGAATCGGGTATTCAGGCCATTCTTGGATATGTTCGTAATTGTATTTATCGATGATATTCTGGTTTATTCTCGATCCGAGGCAGAGCACGCAGATCATCTGAGAGCGGTATTGGGGGTACTTCGGCGTCAGAAATTATATGCAAAATTTTCTAAATGTGAATTTTGGCTGGCTTCAGTGGCATTTCTGGGGCATATTATTGCAGCTGATGGTGTCCGGGTGGATACACAGAAGATTGAGGCCGTGAAAAATTGGCCCAGACCCACGACGCCCACCGAGGTACGTAGTTTCCTGGGGTTAGCGGGCTATTACAGAATATTTGTGGAAAAGTTTGCTTCGATTTCAGCACCTTTGACAAGGCTAACTCAGAAGGGAGCCAAGTTCCAGTGGACTGATGCTTGTGAACGAAACTTCCAGTTGCTGAAAGAGAAGCTGACTACAGCCCCAGTTCTGACTCTTCCAGAGGGACCCGATGGATATGTTATTTATTGTGCCGCTTCTGGCGTGGGATTGGGCTGTGTATTGATGCAGCACGGTAGAGTTATAGCTTATGCTTCTCGGCAATTGAAAAGGCATGAAAAGAATTATCCTACTCACGATCTGGAGCTTGCAGCGGTGATCCATGCCCTGAAGATATGGAGACATTATTTATATGGCGTTCATGTTGATATCTATACAGATCATAAGAGTCTCCAGTATATTTTCAGACAGAAAGAGCTTAATTTGCGGCAGCGGAGGTGGCTGGAGCTCCTGAAGGACTATGATGTGGATATTCTGTATCATCCGGGAAAGGCTAATGTTGTGGCAGATGCGCTTAGCCGGAAATCTATGGGCAGCTTGGCAGATTTACAGCCGGACAGGAGAGAGATAGTGCGTGACCTTCATCAGTTGGCTAATCTTGGGGTTCGTCTGGCCGAATCTGGAGGTACACGGATTTCTGTCCGAGGGGTTTCTGAATCATCTATTAAGGAAGATATCAAACGGCATCAATATGAAGATCCTGTTTTGGCACGATACAGAGACACAACCTATGATAAGGAGAAGACTCCGTTCGAGTTCACTCCGGACGGGACTTTATTATTCAGGGGCAGGTTATGTGTACCTGATATTGCAGGCCTTCGGCAGCAGGTTATGAGCGAGGCACATTATGCTCGCTATTCGGTCCATCCTGGGTCTACGAAGATGTACCATGATCTCCGATGCTTATATTGGTGGGATGACATGAAACGGGACATCGCAGAGTTCGTCGCCCAGTGTCCCAATTGTCAGCAGGTCAAGATTGAACACCAGAAACCGGGTGGACTGTTGCAGGAAATGGAAATTCCGACGTGGAAGTGGGAGATCATTAATATGGACTTCATTACAGGGTTGCCTCGCACTCCACAGAAGTATGATTCCATCTGGGTTATTGTTAATAGGCTGACAAAATCAGCCTATTTTCTCCCCGTCAGGACTACTTATTCCGCCGAGGATTATGCCAGGCTTTATATTAAAGAAATAGTGAAGCTTCATGGAGTTCCTATATCTATTATCACTGACAGAGGTGCTCAGTTCACAGCGAACTTCTGGAGATCTTTTCAGGAAGGATTAGGGACCCAGCTGAGCCTGAGCACAGCTTTCCATCCTCAGAGTGACGGACAGGCCGAGCGCACTATCCAGACACTTGAAGATATGTTGCGGGCCTGCGTTATTGATTTCAGAGGCAGCTGGGAGGATCACTTGCCATTGATTGAATTTTCTTATAATAACAGCTACCATTCCAGCATCCAGATGGCTCCGTACGAGGCTTTATATGGTAGGAAATGCAGGTCACCTATTGGCTGGTTTGATATTGGCGAGACAGAATTAATCGGCCCAGATATGGTTCAGCAGGCAGTTGATAAGGTGAAACTTATCCGGGAGCGACTATTGGCAGCCCAGAGTCGACAGAAATCATACGCTGATAAACGGCGTCGTCCTTTGGAATTCCAGGTTAGTGATTGGGTATTTCTAAAGGTATCGCCTATGAAAGGCGTAATGCGGTTCGGCAGAAAGGGTAAGCTTAGTCCGCGTTATATTGGGCCTTATCAGGTTATTAGAAAAATTAGAAATGTCGCCTATGAGTTAGATCTGCCATCAGATTTGGAAGCGGTACATCCGGTGTTCCATGTGTCTATGCTCCGCAAATGCATTGGTGATCCCTCCAGGATATTTCCTGCGGATGATATTCAGGTGACGGAGCAGTTATCTTACGAGGAGCAGCCCGTAGCCATTTTGGACCGCTAGGTAAGAAATATCCGGAACAAGGATGTAGCCTCTGTTAAGGTGCTGTGGCGGAATAATAATAGGGAGGAAATGACCTGGAAGTCCGAGGAAGAAATGAAGAAGAAATATCCTCATCTGTTCCCTGTGTCCACAGGTAACCTTAAACCCCTGCTTAATTTCATTTCAATGCCAATCGTATGTCATATTTGTTGTTTGTAACCATGAACTCCCCCAAAGTGTTTTCAAACCCTATAAGATTAATTTTACATTCGAGGACGAATGTTCAAAAGGGGGGGAAGATGTTATATCCCGTGTTTTCACACCTTTGGAAAATTGGAAATAATTTGGACTTGTATGAAATAAGGTCATAATTGAATTTATGTAACCCTTGAGTTGTTATGAAAGAATATTAATATGGAAGTGTCGAGAAACGTTAAGGGCAAATTTGGGATTTCGAAAATTATTTTCGGGAATTACAAAACGGGAATTATAATCCATTGGGCCCAAATAATTGAAAGAAAAATTAGGCCCAAGGATGAAGGGTGGCCGGCCAACTTAGTGGCCCAAGCCCATGTTGTATAAATTTTTCCCATGTGCAAAAAAAATTAACTAAGGGACCATAGTGTATATATCATATATTACACAATCTTCATCCCTTAGAAGATTCATGAAAGAACAAAGCAAAAACAAGAGAAAATAAAGGGGAGGGTTCGGCTTGGCCATAGAAAATTTGCTACCAAAAATCTTGCTTCTAAAATTTTATTCTTGTTGGATTCCTACTAAAGTGAGTGCCCTTTTCAACTTGGTGTAGTTGGTTTGGAGAGAGGAGCATTAAATTCATCAAAGTGACCATTCACTCAAGTGAAGAAGACTAGGGAAAAAGGTAAGAATTCATCTCTTTTTATTGTGTTATGAAGTCATGTTTATGTTGTAGTATGGAGAAATGAGTTGATTGTATGGAGAAATGGAAGTTTGCAAAGTGGGTGTGTGGTATGTATATGTAGCCGTGAGTATGTGTGGATTGTATACCTATAATGTGTTGAATTTATGTTATATTCTAGTTGTGGTTGTGGTGAAATGCATGTTGGGAATGAAAGTTGAATGAATTTGATAGAAGTTGGTAGTGGGGTGTTTGGCCGTGTGGTATGGAGTGTGTGGGATGGAAATGGATTAAGTTTGTTTAGTGTGTTAGTTGTGTTATTGTGATTCTTGCAATATAAATGAAAGTAAGATGATATGAGGTTGCTTTGAAATGGAATGTAGAAGTTTATGTCGTTTTAGAACGATTTTACGACATTATGAAAGTGAAGTTATTAAGTTGCAAATTATGATGAGTATTGATGAAGTTGGAAGCTAGAAACATATTATGAATATGTATGCCAAAGATTAGAAGTTTTGAATGAGTTACGACTTTGGCAGAAAGTTTGTATATTATGTATATCGTGTGTATAATTTAAGGAAACCATATGAAACGCTTCTAATCCATGTTGGGATGGTCTAGTTTGGTAATGTATGTGAAATCATTGAAATTGGTTGGAAATTGAAGTTGAAATGAAGGTTATGGCGTTATGTCGGCAAGTAGAACTAGTTGTGCCATATTGTGTTTCTAGTGTTTGTTGTTGATGTTGATGTTGTTGTTTGGGTTGTTGTTGATGATTGTGAGCCGAGTTGAATTCTCGGGGGTGCTACATATATAGGGGAAGTGCTGCCGAAATTTCGGTAGACAAATAAGAGTTGAATTGAATTTGTAGCATCTATAACTTACAATTGGTAAACTTGACCATTTGCAGATTTTTGACGAAACGGGAAGTGAGTCTGGAAAGGCGTAAGGAGCTTGAAAGGAATGTAAAGCTACCCCGATCCTTCTTTTGGCATGTCTAAGTGTTTTAGGATCGGATTCGGGCCTCAAAAGACCTTCTTGGCCATCGGAATCCGTAAGAGAAAATCTCAGTTTTTCCTTCAGTAGAATTGAACCATTTTGATATGCTTTTCCTGAAATTATGCAAACTTTCTCTAAACTCCTTGAAATGCTATAGAATGTCCGTAGAACCTTTATAGGTGACCCCATAAGCTTAAAGGGCGTAATTTGAGCCCACCGCCTTGCTTGTTCCGAGGTGGGCCCGCTATTCCCGGTTTTGCCCTTAATGTACTAAAGTCCCCTTTGTGAACGATTTTTGAAAGAAATGTTTCGACTACCCTTTTAATTACCTAACTAATATGGTTTTAAATATTCCATTAAGTCTGATAAATTGTTTTGATACTCGAAACTCATTTACTATGATTCCTTCCGACTTCATCGGATCGGTTTGTCTTTGATATGCCTCATCGAGTCTATGGAAACATTTATGATATTTTACTTGCATTAGTTTCTCACGACTCTATTCGTGGATGCCCCAATGTTTCCCACACTGAGCCCGGGCCAGGATATGTTGTCAAGCGTAATCCCCTGCATTGTTCGCCGTGCCTCGATGTGAGGGGGCAGGTATATGCGTACATGGGTTTGTGGAGTATGCTGTGCCATGTACGTTTGTTCTGATATGATTTACTATGGCCATCTGATATGACATATTATGTTACGGGGTTATGCCCCTATTCTGATTCTTCTGTGTTGTGGCACCAGCGTCGGGAGGGTGGCCACGTTCTGTCTGCCGAGTCCCTTGGCAGGGGCCGGATTTGATATGACATATGTTCTATACACACTCTGCATGTTTTGGAAATATGTATCTGATACTTTGGATTTTCCGTTTACTTTCTGTATGTTCTGCACCAGTTATGATTTTGTTTCTGCAACTCAGGCTTTACATATTCAGTACATATTTCGTACTGACCCCCTTTCTTCGGGGGCTGCGTTTTCATGCCGCGCAGGTACCGACGACAGGTTTGCTGATCCGTCTGCTTAGGACCTCATTCTGCTATTCTTGGAGCGCTCTTTTATTCAGAGCCATCTTTTGGTATAGTCTGTCACTTCTATATATGTATATTCTCGTTCATGGGTACGGCGGGGCCCTGTCCCGTCATATGATTCTGTCGGTCTGTTAGAGGTCTGTGGACATGTTTGTGGGTTAGGATCTTTCTGTACAGTTGGGTGCTTATGTTGTGTTTGGGCGATCCCATTCGCCGCCGCGGCCGGTCCGCATATATTTAAACGTTGCTTTGTTGGCCCTGTGTGGCCTTTGTTGGTATTTTCTGCGTGCAGGATATATGGGATAGTCCGTAAAACAAAGGAAACTCTGCCGAAATTTTTCTAAAAATTTAGCTGAATTTGAAATAAAGCCTTATCGGCTTCTGCCATATACTAGAATGCGTGTGAGTGCCCATATCGGGCACTAGTCATGGCCTACGGGGATGGGTCGTGACACTTACCCCAATGAAGAAACATGAATCTAGCCTTTGAAATCACTTAATTCCGAGCTCTATAGCTTCTAAAATGGGTACATGAAATAATGAACTTGAATTGGAGTTTTTATCATGCCAGTCACGTTACTCATTGCGATCGTGAGTGCCATTCTCGCAATCGCGAGAGGCTTACCCGACTCGCCCCAACTTTTCCTCTATGCGATCACAACCTAGCCCACCGCGATTGCGACCTGCTTTCCCTTCCTTCATCGCGGTCGCGCGACCCTCATCTCGATCACGATGAAGGAAACCAGATACAGCTGAAGCCAATTTTCTGGTTTCTTTCCGATCTCGAACCAACACCCAAAACTCATTCAGTATCCCCCGGACACAAACCAAATATGCATTTCTATCATAAAATACGCTACGAACTCGCTTGCGCACTTGGATTTCCCAAAAGAGGTCATCTTGACCCGGGGTTGACCAAGGTCAACTCCAACACTTCCAAAATATATCTTTCCAACCAAGTACCCAAATCACACCCGAAAACCTCAGGACTCGAACCAAAATCTCGACTAAGTCATAAATGACATTTCGAACCTAATGGAATTGACGAAACCACGAAAATGACACATTTATCTCCGGTGTTGACTTTGGTCAAACTTCTCCATTTTTATAACTCTAAAACTTCTAAACTTATCAAAATCAATACAAAACTCACCTGATTACCTCAGGAACCGTACCACCCATCCCCGCAAGTCATAAATACACAAAAGAAACCTTGGGAGGGTATTTTGGGAAATTCTAAGTGAATGGATCAAAACGACTTAGCGAGTCGTTACATCAGATACCACTTAAAATAGCATTTGTCCTTGAACGGTAAAAGATACCTGGGTCCTCAAAAAGCTAGGGGTATCTAGACCACATATCAGACTTGGTCTCTCAAGTCGCCTCCTCAACCGGATGATGCCTACATTGCATTTTCACTAAAGCTATTTCTTTCGATCTCAACTTCTGAACCTGTCTGCCCAAAATGGATATCGACTCCTCCTCAAAAGTTAGATTCTGATCAAGCAATGACGAATCCCATCTAATTACATGAGAACCATCCAATTGATACTTCTTCAGCATCAAAACATGAATAGTATGGTGAACAACCAAAAGATCCGGAGGCAATGCTAACTCATAAGCCATCTCACCAACACACTAGCTCAAATGAGCCAATAAACCTCAGACTCAACTGTTGACACCTAATTTTCACCGCATAGGATGCATATTTTAATTCTAAAAATTCCTGAGTCAAAGACGGAGCGAGGATGCACCTTCAAAATTAAAATTTCAAAATTTTGAGAAAATTGCAGAAACAAATGACGTTTAATTATTATTCTGTAAAATTTGATAATTTCAAGGAAATTACGAGTTATTTACTTTCATAAATATAATTCAAAAAGAAAATGCGTATCCTGCTCCGTTTAACTCGGGAATAGTATTAATTAAGACGACGTACGAGTTACGGCTCATTTTGACCGCATTTGTTTTTCACATTTTTAAATATTACTCGGAATTATATCAATATGGAGCTCGTATTAAAGCTCGTATTTCAAAACAACGTAATATAAATTTTGTTTTTATTAAAAAAAAAGTTACGAGGGGTTTCTGTACGAACGCGATCTTTAAAATTATGTATTTCATTTTTGAAAAGGGTGTACAAGGTTTAAAGGGTTTGTATCTAAAACATAAGGGGCCATTTTTAACTTTTCAAAAAAAAATAAAACATGAGGGGGAGGGATATATAAGGCGGAGGGACCAAAGTTATCCTTTGATAGCTTCAGTCCCTCCTCGTCTTTATTGAAAGCAAAGGTTTCTTTCCTCTTCACGACCTTATCTGGTTCTAGGGTTTTTACTTCGATCTTTATCTAGCCACTTTCGTGGCCATTTTTGGCATGATTTCTTGGGGTTTTTTTTATCCCCATTGTTTCCTCTACTAGTTAACAGGTTGGATTTGACTTAATTTGTCAGTTTTTTCACCCAAATTCGACATTTGACCCGGGTTGTTGCTCGGGTATTTGTGGGTTTTTTGATTTCCATGGGCGATGTATTAAACCTTTAGCTATCTTGTGCATTAAAAAACCCCAAAAGCAGGGACCTAGGGTAATTACCCATTCAAATTGGGTACGATTATGGGGTTTCTATCCATTTTAGTACGAATTTTTGGGGATTTTATCTGTTAGTACATTTTTACCGTTAATTTGTCATTTTGTTTGTCCTATATAGTGACTAGGCGTACTATTCAGTTATTCCCCTAAAAATTTAGGGATTTTGAATTAGGCTTTTAGTACAAATGGGTTGGATTTTTGTTTGTTTATGTAAGGTGTACATTTTCTGATTGGATAACAGCACTATTTGTACAATTTTGCAAAAATCCCTTATCCTATTTTGCCTAAAATTCGAATTCTTTGAAGATTTGGGGGGAATTTATGTTTTGAGGTACATACCCTACCATTTTTACCTTAAAACCCCTGAATTTGCCTATATATAGGAAGTCTTGTCATCATTTTAAGGATCCAGATTTTTATACCCTAAAAAATATACTAAGTTTATTATCCTATATACTATAATATGCAATACACAATATATAACACTATAAAGAATACTAAGATACACTACTCTATAACCTATACTACTTCAAGAATACAAAGCTATTTATTTTGAAAAATTGAAGAAAGGTGTTAAGGACTTGGTTGGTGTTGAAGCTTTGGATTTCAATCTCCTCTTTGATCTTTAGGTTGCCCCCAAGGAAGGTAACAACCTATTTCAATCCCATTTACTCCATTTAGTTGCTTAAAATGCCATTTCTGTATTATGTATGTTGAAACTGCTTAAAAATGCTTTCTTGTGTATATTATTGCTTATATGGTCTGTTTTATGTGTGATGATACTGTTGTTATGGTTCTGTATTAGCTTAAGCTAAGTATGTGCTTAAAAGGTTTTTTAAAAATGAAGAATGATGCATATTTTAACCATAAGTTACTATCCCATTGGGTGTTGTTTGGTTTTCAAAATTTTAGTTTGGTTTTAAGTCTTAAATTCCTATGTTAGTTGTGTGTAATGTTGTATGAGTAGTTCTGGAATCCTGAATAGTTTAAAAAGTGAGATAAATGCATATTTTGAACTGAATCTATTGCTTTACCAAGTTTAAAAAGTGATCTAAGTCTGTTTCTTTAAAGATTAGAGGTATGTTTGGTGATATTTCTAAAAGGAGATGTTTAAGCAGTAAAAGAAAAGGGGTGTGATTGGCCACTGTTTGTGATATTTGATTGTTACCGTCTTGTTTACGGTTGCAATCTGGAAGGAGGACACTTTATTACTGATTAAGCTTATGAATGAAGTGTTAAGATAGCTTAAAGGATAAAAAATGAAGAAAGAACTTGCCTACTTGCTGTTTTAATCATTTATGTAGGTTTCTAAGTTAAAAAATAAATAGAAATAGGAAGAGCAATATGTGATTTGGTCATTGGAACATCCCTGCTTGTTGTCTTGTGAGAAACTACAATGACTGCTTCACTTTGTCACTTTTGTGCATTTTTCTATCAAATTGCTATATGTCTTTGCCATCACATAGCCATATCATGCATGCCATAAGTCTTTTTGCTTAGTTTAAGAGGTTTTTGATCCATCCTTGTCTGATCTTGTACAAAACTAGATATCTCATGCCCATGAATGTGTATAATCTGCTAAGTTGAGAATGAATATTTGAGAAATTATGATATTATGAGTTGACTCACTTACTTGAGTATTTGAAAAGGTAAAACCAACACTGTTCATTTGATTATGATCCCCGAAGTGCCTAAACATGTGAATGACAAGACTCTGAGTAGAAAATGGGTTTGAAATGACATTTAGTTGTTCTCAGGACCCTCCTAGTTGACTCATTAGGACAATTTAGACTTCAAATAACCTTGACTGTGTGTGATCTTGTCTGGATTAACTTCCAATGTTCTTTCCTAGATTTAAACTACTTGATTTTTACCTATCTTGCCATTTGGAATATCTGTCCATGTTTAATTATTGAGAAATCAGTGATGTGGTGCCTTCAATTTAAAAACTCTCATGTACTTAATGGGTATTCAACCCATACTTGACTGAAATAGGTTCCATACCTAGTTTTCTTAATTACACTGTCTTAAACCACACAACATTGCCCTTTGTATGCCTTTACTTGCTATTTGAATGAAGTAAAAATGAGATCTGTATTTGTTTGTTCTTCTGGTATGCCTAAGATGACATTTCTGCTTACCTTGCTCATCCCTATTTAAAACACTTGCTGAAAATATTCAAAACCTCTTTAAACTTGTCTATGTGCTAAAACCATTTCATGACTTGTAAAAATCCCTTTTGAACTTACTTAGACTTTGTTTTAAAAACCTGTGACCACAATCTGAACTTAGGAACTAGCATCATGTCCCTATTTATACCACTAGAGGCTTTCTGTGTTGTTGAAACTTTGTTTAAACCTCTGTACTGTTTTCCATCAACTTTGATGTACTTGCTCTTGGTTTGTGATGACCTCTGTTGAATTCCCAGAATTCCTCTAGCCTAGGATGAGTTTTCATGACCCCCTTTTGTTTTCTTGATCCTGTCTCTATGATGGCTGCTTGTTTATCTGACTATTCTTATTTGTCTGCCCCTACTTGCACATACAGACCATCAGTTGCCATATAGACTTTATAAAAGACCTAAGGCTAGTATCTATGTACCCATTAGCCCATTCTGAGACCTCTACTTGCTGAGTGTGATCTCTTTTGTGTTTTACCCTGAAAGTGGACCAGTTTTGAAACTTGCTTGGCTTCTAAAAGGCCTTCACTGTTTATTCTGAAAACTTGCAACCTTGCTCTTCATCATTTAAATCTGTTCAATTCAAAACCAAGCTAGAAATGGCCATGAACTGGAATTTGAACTCTATGATTGCACTTGAATTCTATGGCTTGGGTTACTTGGTTTTCAAAATCATAGGGGTAAGCTAAAACTAGGATAAATTGATCCTTGTTATGTGCTTGACTGTTGATTCTTGGTTTAGTTTTTTTTTTCTGAACCTGCAATGGCTTTGGGTTGTTTATACCTGTTGTTTATGGTGCTGTGTGGATTATTTGAGTTTGAGTTGGGATAGTTGGAGGGTATGCCCATTGGGATAGTTGGAGGGTATGCCCCTTTTAGCAAGTTTTGCTCTCCATAACCCATAGTATATCAATATGTATACCATGGTATATTGGTGGGTTTTGACATTTAGATAAATTTAAAGAGGAATTTGGGGAGTATACATGTTGTATATCACGTATATCATAGCATAACACTTAGAAAAATTGGAAAGGAAAAGGAGTTTGGGCCTAGTACTTGGTCTTGATCAATGTGTTTCTCATACTTAGTCTATTTCTGATGATTTTGGGTCTTCTTCAGTTGATTGGGCCACTGTTTCATCCTACATTTATCATTTATTCTTGGGTTTAGCCCAAAATGAGTTGTAATTTAATTTTTTTGGCTTTGTAATAGTAATTAGCTTTATTTTATTATCATATTTAGTTTAATTATGAACTTGTACTAATGTTGTGTATGCCCCGTTTGCATTTGAGCCCAAAAAACCGTTGATGGGCTTCTACGACGCCCACTACGTATCTAGATCAAGTCAAACAAATTCGGAGCAAAAAGGAGCTTACGTTGGATTTGAAATTGCATAACACCCTTCGTTTGGGCTTGGTCGGCCCAAAAACTCTATCTTTTACTTTTATGCATTTTAAATTACTATTTGCGCGTTAAATTTCATATCGGAACCGATATGATTAAACTGCTCATTAGAGTTGCCTAAAACAATTTTCATAAACTAATTAAAATAAGTATGGTGTAAAATTGGAAAAATGGACTGTTTGGATTTTAACGGACCAAATCTGCTTACTTTAGGAAGCCTTGGGACTGAAATTGACATTTTAAAAAAAATTAAGGACTTGGATTGACATGGACCGTTTTGGAATTGTTAGACTGATTTCGATATTCTTTGAATTGTATAAAAACTTATATAAAAATGGGATAAAAGTTGGAATGAAAATTGGATAACTTAGTATAAATAACTTGGTATAATTACGGTTCATATACGATTATCATATTATATACAAAAACTATCTTTCGTATAAAACTATTTTCTATACTTAAAACGCTTTTCAAAAAACCTTTTTGGGTGGGCTTACGTGGAGTCCTACTTAGGCTAAGAGCCTTTGGGTGTTAGCCTTGGTGTTCTAGTCTGACACCCTACACCTAATTTTGGGCAAAACTATACTCCTTCTGTTTCTTGAAAAGCGTACTTTTTGCATGAAATAGACTAACCCTTTATCGCGGAAATCTGAAACTTTAGCAATTTTATCATAACAATTTATAATGTTAAAGTACACTATTAGAACCCATAGGTAAACCGCAATTGAGCGGATCCTTAATACCGGGGTGCCTAACACCTTCCCCAGGGGATCATTAGAACCCTTACCTATTGGTTAGATTATGATTCTTTTAAAATTTAACCATTTTGAATGAACCCTTTTCGATCTGATTTTTCTAATTTCCTAAAACTTAGGTGGCGACTCTAAAATACAGTCCATTTAGAGCACCATCCACGTAGAAGTATATTTTTTCCTTTTTCTAGGTACGATTGACAACCGTACTTCCCCGAGATACTTTCATTTTTAAATGAGGCAAGTGCAAATACGAATCGGAAAAAGTATGACCCCTACAGATGGCGACTCCACTGGGGACCAATTTAAGGTTCTAACCATAAGGGTTCCAATAATTTGTGTGTTTATGTGATATAAATTGTTTAAGTGAAATAAATTTTTCTATGTGTTTAAATTTTCGCAAAATATAACTATCATTCATGCATGCATATTCTGCCACTCTTGGCATTTATTTTACATTTTTTATAAAGGATGACGACGCGAGATGAGCTGCAGTCATACCTTCACTAAAATACCTTTTGATATATACTTCGGAGGTCTCTAAGGTCGAGTAGGCATGCAGTCATCCCACAGCCTTAGAGAGCCCACCCCCAGCTTGTCCGCTTGGGTAACCTGTGTCATTTGCTTGAAAAACCACTCTAGAATAATTAGCGTAGAGTGCAGCCAAATCCCTACTGATAAAGCGGATGCTGACCATAGACCGGTTTGGGTATCTCAGACCTACCTGAATCAGATAGGAAAGACACCTTACTGTGTTCAGATGGTATAAAAACCTGAAGACACTGCATCTCATTATTTGCTATTTGGAAGCATTATTGTGCCGTATGTGAAATAAATTACTTTTCCTAGGGGGGGACTAACAGTGCTCTGTCTTGCAGATGTCTCCAGATGTGCAGTTTGATATGGTTATGGGTCCGCCACCAGGCTTAGTGATCTGGTGGGAAGGTTTGACTAATGATCAGAAGAAAGAGATAAAAGGGTTGTATAGGTCATATGCCTTCATTGATGGATATGACTGGGGATCTGGGTCTGCTGGAGATTATTACTGGTTATTGGGACAACGACATAATGGTGTTCAGATTTGGAGGGATAGAGATGACTCCCACTTTATAAGAGATTAGAGATGTCTTGGAAAGCATAGGAAGTGCTAACAGGTCCAAAAAGAAATTAGCTCAAAATATCCTTATCCCTCACAAACCTACCCCAAAAGAAATCAAAGACATGTTTGCTGTCAACAAAGCCAATTGGGAACAAGGACCCACTATAGCCTTCAAAGAATTATATGGAAGGTATTCATCAAAACAGGGGTACGGAAATCACATCCTTGAGTTTTCCTCACTCCAGTCCTGGGAAGCTAACCAAACACTAGCCTTTATCACCTGTTTACTGGGAACCATGGTATTTCCACTAAATGCCTCCCTAGCTATTGATACCCGAGTTGTCTTGGTTGCCCATGCTATCCTTAGGAGAGTTACAACTAATGGGCTTACCAAATATTTCGACATCATCCCTATTATCTTATCAGATATATACCGAGCTTTGGGGGAATACCGCAATAGTTATTATTATTTCCAGGGTTGCAACCTCTTAGTTCAATGGCGGATACTTAAGCATTTAGATAGGAACGGTTTATCTACTCGCCGAGATCCGGCCCTGAAAGAGGATGACTTGGGAGTCACTGCTATGCCTTGTGGGGTTCAAGATAAAAGGGGATGGGCTCACATCTTTTCCAGACTGAGAGAAGAACATATTAGGTGGAGGGTACCTGATTTTCATTCCAAGACTGTTTGTGTCAAGAGCTGTAGGTGTCCGTATCTACCGCTTATGGGCATTAGAGAAATCATACCCTACGCACCATTGAGAGTACTTAGGCAGGTTGGCGTGAGATAGGTTATTCCAAATGTGGGTAATATGGGAGAGTTTGTACGAAATTATGAAGAAAGTCACATCGAGGGTATAAAAGATGCTCAAAAAGATTGGAAGAATGTGATAAAGGAAGATAGGTTGGATGAAGATCCAAACAATCTAAGTCATGATGAAAACTACTACGAATGGCTTAGGGCTGAGATAGATGGTACTGCCGCTCCAGGACCGTATATGTACAAATTCCCGAGGATAGGGAGGCCGCAAATGCAATTCAAGTTAGAAGAATGAAACGACGAATAGAAGGAAGAGAAATGGATCATCAAGCAAAGATAGAATACGAGAAAGAGATAATTAAGAGTTTGATAGACGAGGCAGATGCCCCATTGAAGAGTTTAGAATGGCTGGACACTTTTGTTAAAAGAGCTATAGACACAGGGACGTTATTGACTGACGATCAGAGGAGTCGGTGGATCAGGACAGCATTGATGCCAGCCCATGTAGCCATTCAGACCGCCCTCCGAAGGGCCAAAAAGCCACGAGATGATAGAGAGCAGATTTCTGTTCGTGGAGTTGACTTTTTCTGATTATTGCGTTTACTTTAAAAGCCTTGTAATCCCACTTGGGAAAATACTATTAATGAAAAGCACTGGGATTTTCTTTTTGGGACCAATACATTTGTTTTACATATGGCACAATTTTGCTTCATACACTAGTAGCCTTGGAGCAATGGGGTATAGGAAAGCGAATTATATATTGTCTAAATGCTTACTTGATATAACTGCTTTGTGTGAAAATCATGTATATTGCTGAAACTCTTGATTGGTCCACATTCCGGTCACTACCCAAAAGAAAAACCAAAGAAAATAACCCCTAAAATAAATTTAGCTCCACTTTTAAAAGGTTGATTTGCTAATAGGAAATGGAGACTCCAGATAGTATGAATGCGGCTTCTCTTTACGTCAACCTAGTCAGTGACGATGAGGACATAGAAGGGACAATGGGATGATAGAATGGCCCTAGCCACTGCTAGAATTAAAGAGGATGTACAAACCACTAAGGCAGCTAATGAGAAAATGAAAGAAGCAGAAACTCTCCTAGCTTATGGTGAAGAACTAACAAAGTAACACCCTACCAATCTGGTAAAGTAGGGAAAGGCACCTGAAGCACCACTTGGGAGTTATGTCCCACTCAGTCAACAAGAAGGGCTTGACCCCATACCATATGGAGACGACGAACTACTTATCCCCAATCTAAAAGTCTATGGAGACCCGTGCAAATCTCAGCTCGAAGAGCCTCTTGTTTTGTGCACAATTGTTCTTAAAGGCATAAGATCGTACAATTGGGGGACACCAATAGAGTTGTCTAAACAAGAAATCTTGGAGACTTTGGGGAGCTTTGGAGTGTACGCACAAAGCCCAAATCTATTCCCGCCATGCGCTCCTTCCATGATTTACAAAAAATGCCTCTACCACCGAAGTCAGTCAGGTCATACAGCTAATGAGTGCGGAGCATTGGAAAAGAACTTATCTAATGGATTGACCAAGGGAGAATTAGCCAACTGTGGGGGCCTCACTCTCTCCTAACTCATGACCAAGGAAGAAATCATCCAGAAAGGATATCAAAGGTTAGGCTCCTGAGGAGCGACTTTTCCAAATTCGAAAAGTTATATGCTAGGATCCACTCCCTACTATGTAGCATGAAGAAGATATGAGTAGTGCCATAGACCTATCAGGGTCGCCCAGGATCTCCGAAAGAAAGGGTTTGTGTGTATCACCATGGCCGCCCTGGCCACAACATTGAAGAATGTGTGGATTTCAAGCTTGAACTGGAACACCTTGTGAATAAAGGCCATGTTTGGATTGTTGCAGGAAGAAAAGGATATAAGATGGAGATGAAGAAGACAATGAAGACCTGCTTAGTATGGTTGGGTAGAAAAACATAAAGTATCCCTTTATTGCTTTCAATAAGATAGGGTATCCCTTTCCCTTTTTATGTAAAAAGAACCACGCCGACCTGATGTCTCGTTGAGGATACGTGGGAAGCCTACTTAAGGCCTGGTCAGGGTAGAAAAGCTAAGTTTTGGGTAGCATAGGAAAACCTTTTCTGTGTATGCCTGAACTATGAAGGGGCCTGATTTCCCTTTAGTGGGATACGTAGGCAGTCTATTTAAGACTCACTCCTTTTACAATAAAAGCCTAAATTCCCCTTAGTACATGATGGGTAGAAGCAAATCAACCATACAAACCACTTAAAAAAAATAATATTCCCAAAAATACAAAAGACCAAAATACCTTTGGAATGTGAATCAGTCAAGAGTTGTAATAAAATATATGAATCTATGTGCTATAAATTGTAAACAACGTGATATCTTGTGTTTTGTGCTTAAATCTAATGCTAACTTGAGAGATTTTGAGTTGTTTTCTCTTATAGACAGGGGTCGACTCGCTGGCAGCAGTTACTTGATCAAAAGCTACCGCAGTGTCCTTAAACCCTCAAGAAAAAAAACATGCCTGAAACTCCGCCACCGAACAAAACTGCTTTAGTCAAGGGTACCCCAACAACTGGCATAGCTGGAATGCCTTTGGAAGAGGCTGTTAGCCTACTGATGAGACAATTGGCCGAAGCTAGAGAGAAACGGACCGCATGAGGGTCGAAAAGGAAAATGCTACTAATGCTGAGGCTAGGAGACCTCCACCCACTTTCCCAAATCTGGATTTACCAATTCCTGACCATTTCCCGCAAACCTAGACTGGGGCTACTTTTCAAACTCCACCATGCCAAAATACCACCCATGTGGGGAATTTCTCCTACCAAACCCTAGCTTTTCAAACACCTGCTCACGCTACTAACACAAATGCTTATCATGCCCCTCGGGCAACAGGAGTTCCTTTGATACATCCTGTGCAGCCAAATATCACTTTCAAGACCATGTCACCCATATTGACTCCTCGCCAGAATTGGAGAACATGGAAATGTTCTTTGAAGCAAGAATAGACAAAATCGAAAAGGAGATGGGGAAGAAAATTGTTGAACTGGAACATGGCTCTAAAAAGAAGGAGGGGCTAAGATACTCTGATCTATGCATACACCCAGACCTGGGGATACCGGAAGGCTTCAAAATTCCCAAATTTGATCACTTTAATGGGTCAGGCAATCCCAGAGCCCACTTAAGGGCTTACTGCGATCAGTTGGTTGGAAATGGCGAAAACGAAGCTCTGCTCATGAGGTTGTTTAGTCGAAGTCTATCAGGAATAACCGTGGAATGGTTTATCTCTCTAGACATTAGACGATGGAAAACATGGGAAGAAATGCCAAGTTCGTTCATGGAAAGATTCCGCTTTAATGTGGAAAATGTGCCTGATCGCTTCTCATTGGACAAAATTCGTCAGAAATCGACTGAAACCTACCCAGAATATGCTAGTTGCTGGAGTGATGAAGTGGCGCGTGTGCAACCACCTATGACTGAAACTGAGCTGATAGCCACATTCATACGATACTAAGAAGCGAATTGCTTTGACAAAATGATAACTATGAAAGGGAGTTCCTTTGCAGATTTAGTCGCTGTTGGGGAAGATATCGAAGATGGCCTCAAGACCGGCAGGATTGTTAGTGTACTAAATAGAGCAGGTGCGTCTAGTGTGGCAGGTGGCAAAAAGAAAAGAGAAGATATAGCCGAATACTAGCCCGAAAAGCTGAGGAAAAGAGATGACCCACAAAAATCCAGATAACTACCAATCACCTCCACCAACCAACTATATAAACACTTCACCCCAATATAGTGGCATGTCTGTGTGCTACACACAACCCGGCTACCAAGCTCCACAACAAAATTATCAAATACCAGCACCAAGCAACTGCATTCCACGACCAAATTATCGAATGCTAGCACCCAATAACCAAGTTTCACAAAACCGGACTTTCCAAAACTAGCCTCCACCAGCAAACTATGAGGCACCCCAAAAAGAAACCTATGAGAGCATTCACTCCTTTTCCAGAATCAAGGACTAGTTTATTTGCTAAGCTGAGAGACGCCAGGCGAATGAGAGCTGCTCCACCACAACCTGCTAATCCCACGGATCGATGAGGCCAGATTTCACTTACGCCTATCATTCTAACCAAGTTGGCCATGCCACTGAATATTGCATAAACCTGAGGCATAAACTACAGTATAAGATTGACAATCATGAGCTTATCCTGGAACCAACACCTTGAAAAGTGGACACAAATCTGCTCCCAAAGCATGGAGGGAATCAAATTCACATGATAGAAAGAGGTGATGAATGGGAAGAGCGCCCTGCAAAAATTCGTCCAACTATTGAAGGGTTAGAAAGCACCGTCGCCTCGTTGTCTTTACAAGAGCGAAAAGAAGTGCTAAGCCCTCTGACAAAGAAATCTAAGACATCTGCTGTAGTCAAAAGAAAGCCTTTTGTGCTCAAATATCCCTCAACAGTCGCTCGAATTCATAACAAGCCATTCATACTCAAAACATCAGGACCAATTGAGAATGCACCCTTTGTGATAAAAACCGCCGCACCAAATGGTGGTCAATAAAGAAAAAGAAATAGCTGCTGTGGTTAAGGGTATGACCAGGTCAGGAAGGTGTTATGCTCCAAAAGAGCCTGTGCTCGAAGCGCCACGTCGCAAAAATCCTCAGAAAAGACCAATCATTGAAGGCGAAGCTGAAAACTTTTAGAGGCAAATTCCAGTCAAGGATTATTCAATTGTTGAGCACCTGCATATGACTCCTACCAGGATATCAGTAATGTCATTGCTACTCGGTTCGTCTCAACATCGCTTAGCTTTAATGAAAACTTTGGATGAAGTCCAAGTGCCCACCGCCACTACAAGTGAAATACTGGCTGAAATTGTGGGGTATGTTGTGCGAGCACATAGGCTATCATTTTCTGATGATGAAATACCAAGGGAGGGAAAGTCCCATAATAAATCCCTGCACATAATAGTCAAATGCCGTGACAAGATTATCCCCCAAGTACTAATTGATGGAGGAGCTAGGTTGAAACTCTGAAACAACTCGGGTATGATGTTGGCAAGATCCATCAGAGTCAAACCAATGTAAAAGCTTATGATGGAGCAACTAGCGACCCAATTGGAGAAATAGATCTACACATACAAATGGGCCCACAGAGTTTGTAGTGGAGTTCGTCATCATGCACATCAAAACAAGCTATAACCTGTTGTTGGGCCGACCATGGTTGCACGCCGCCGGAGTTGTAGCATCTTCGTTACACCAGTATCTCAAATTCATATGGGATGATCAAGAAGTTGTGATTCACGGCAAAGAAAGTATCCACAACTATCCGGATAACTCTGTACCAGTTATAGAGAAGTCATCAGTTAGTGCTGATTTTCACACTGTTGAACTAGACATGAGAGATCGTAGGGGAGATGATGAAGATATCCCTATGCCACTGGTCTATAAAATGGTTGCTACTACTATGATGAGGAGTGGGTTTGAGCTTGGGAAAGGTCTGGGAAAGAACTTACAGGGAATCAGAGAACCAGTGAGTATCAATCAGGGGAAGTATCGATTTAGGGTTGGATATGAGCCATGTGAGGCAGAAGAAGAAGAAGAAGAAGTAGAATATGGACCGAGAGGTCCCGTTGAAATGAGAAAGTTGTTCCCTCATCTATACCAGTCCTTCACAGCATGCGCATTGGGTCACAACAGCAAGGATCCAGAAAAGGGTTTAAGGATGTTGTTTTGGGAAGAAGAATGTGTAGCCATCATTGAAGAATGATTTGAAGCATCAGAGATTCGCTATGCTGAACCAGGAGAAACAATAAGTGGATGGACTTCTACCCCGTTGTTCACTCTCGGGTAGAAAGAATGCTCATTTTCAGAAAAAACGGCGAAAGTCGGCTTTGAGGCCTGGCTTATCATCTTTTCATGTTTTATTATGTGTTGTTAAATAACGGAAATGGCTCGATGTTCCATTCCGAGTCAGGACCACAGTTTGTATCGCTCTTTTAAATTTCAATGAAAACGCCTCAAAGTTTACAATAAGATAAAATCGCTTTACTTTACTTATGTATATGTATATATATATATACATATACATAAGTAAAGTAAAGCGATTTTATCTTATTGTAAACTTTGAGGCGTTTATATATATATATATATATATATATATATATATATATATATATATATACGTAATTAAAATTGCTTTTACATGATTAATGACCGTGTTATTTTGTTTTACAGTAATAGTACAAAGGCCATAAATAATGTCATGACATGTTACGAAACAAGTAAAAACAACGACAAACAAAATAACGATCAAGAAGAAGGGATAACTGAACCAGAAGGGTTGATATATGTCGAAGAGGAATACGAGAACAGACCAACGCCAAACCTAGAGGAAACAGAGGCAGTTAATCTAGGAAATGAAGAGTTGGTTCAGAAACTAGAATAAGTGTGCACTTGACAGAAGCTGAGAAAGAAGGGTATCGGAGCCTGTTGAAAGAATATGAAGATGCTTTCGCTTGTTCATATGCCGATATGCCAGGCTTGAGTACGAACATTGTTGCCCAAAAGTTGCCGATCCTTGAAGGATTTGCCTCGGTAAAACAGAAAATCAGGCAGCCTAATCCTGATATCAGCATCTTAATTAAAGAAGAAGTAGAAAAACAGATTCAGTCAGGAGTTGTTGAGGTGACACCGTACCCAACATGGTCAACCAATATAGTCCCGGTACCGAAGAAAGATGGGAAAATAAGGATTTTTGTGGATTACCGTGATCTTAACCGCGTTAGCCCAAAGGATAATTTCCCACTCCCAAACATTCACATACTCATTGATAACTGCGCCAAGCATGAGGTGCAATCTTTAGTGGATTGTTACTCGGGCTATCATCAGATATTGATGGATGAAGAAGATGCTCAAAAGACGACATTCATCACACGATGGGGAGTGTATCATTACCGGGTAATGCCTTTTGGACGCAAGAATTCCGGCGCCACTTACATTAGGGCGATGACCGCCATCTTTCATGATATGATTATCACGCCCCGAACCATGGCCTGGGCATGACACGGCACTCGGTGCCTGACTGTCTATGACCGAGCGAACCCATGGTTGCTGAGTCTAATAGTTGTATCATGAAAGCATGCAAGATATAAAATGAACCAAGAGAATATTCTAACTCCAATATAATAGAGGATGCGGAAATAAAACTGACTAAAGACTGTGTCTATGAAACCTCCATGATCAAAATACTATAAGAATAACTAGGTTAGGACAAGATCCTGACGTGACTCAAATACTAATGAACTAAATAATACTCGAAAGCGGGAAATAGATGGGAAGCCCTGAATGAGAGGGCTCACCAACTAGCTGATGTACTCAAAGTGCTGGAAGCTAAGCGGCTGTTGTATCCTCCTGAAAGTCAGACTCTGTAGCATGAAGTGTAGGCCCATGCATAAGGACGTTAGTACATTTGAATTGTATAAGTATGATAAGCAACTGAAGCAATGATAAGGGATACATGAACAATAAAGTATAATGAAACTGAATACTCATATCATGAGCTGATCTGTATAGAAACCACCTGTGCAAATATCATGTAACTATGGCCTCAGGCCCAATAAATAATGAGATCTCAAAGCTATGGCCTCAGGCCCAAAAATAATTACATATGCATATGAATCATAACTATGGCCTTAGGCCCAATCAAACATGAAGCAACATGTGTAAAACTGACTACTGGCTCTGTAACCTGACTGATGACTTAGACTATATTCCGAGACTCGTAGATTGAATTGCAAGTCTTTTAGATTAAGCTAGGGTCCATAGCATGCATAACAAGTATGAACATAATTAGAAAATTAAGCTCTAACCCTTTGTTATGAAAATCAAGAGCTAGGGCGAAATCATGAACTGGCTGGATTCTGAGAATTATGATAATTGAGGTATGAGGATGATTAAACAATGTTCCTCCTGTAGATAGTATGCTTAACATACCTGGAATTTCTCGCAAACTTGAATAAAAGACTTGAACTTTGAAGAAGATTTTCAAAATCTTGAATCTTGAACCTTGAACCTTGAGATGGGTTTTCTTGAAAATCCTAGGTTAGGAATGATGATTTCTTATTTAGATTACAAGGATATATATTAGAATTGACTTGGAATGACTAAAATAGGCTTACCTTGGCGTTCTTGATGATGGGAGAGGATAGGAGGTCACTCTAGGGTTTGAAGGAATGAAAAATAACGATTTGAACCGATATGGACGAATATATACTGTTCTGGAAAATTAAATTTTACGCCCTGTAAAATACTGGACGTATTTTGAAAGACAGGCCTATTTTGAAATACGGTCCGTATTCTGTGTGGACTGCATTGCGGCTCTTCAGTAAAATGGCCATAACTCTTTGCACAAATGTCCGTTTGACCCCCAGAATGTACCGTTAGAAAGGTATTTCAAAGCTCTACAACTTTCATCAATGAAGTTTTCCCAAATTCCAAATACGTTTTGAAATGTGGGCTATATTTCAAATTGCAGTCTGTATTTAACAATGTAACCGCCAAATGCCAAATTCCAGAATGCTCAGAAATCTTTTGTACCAGTTTACGACTTGAAATACGGGCTGTATACTGAAATACGGTCACTGTTCATTGGTGTGAACCGCCATCTTACGACTGACAAGGAAATTTCAAATTCCCACATTCTTTATCTAGTTTTCTAAGTCTAGGATCACGATCAAAACTTAGGTTAAAGGTACAGGGTGTTACAATATCTCCACCTTGGGATCATTTGTCCTCCAATGATGGGTCATGGTTAAGAATATGGATGGACATGGCTTGAATACATGAACATGAAAGAAACATGACATAAAACATAAGAGCTTGACATGGTTACGTAGGAACATGGTCATGGATCATGAGAACTAAATAAGTGATTACATGGAAACATGTACATGGGGAACATGAAACTGAGTAGCACCTACATGAATAAGAATCATGAAACATTTGTCCTCGATTTATGACTAGTGGTTAAGAATCACTACTAACTCTGGAATCTACAAAATTTATGGCAGGACTTCCTTCATAATTCGAACCCTCACGACATTTCTCAAACGCCTGCCAGCTAACTAAAGTACCAACACACAACTTACACGGTATCGTAATACGCATGATGTGACATAACCTGATTACTGAATCTTGAATGTAGCTAACATAAATACTGAGCTAGCTTGAACACACGGATATTAGCTGAATGATTACATGATTACTATACATGGGGTTTGGAAGAAAATCTAGTGAGCAACTTTCGTTCCCTTTCATTCTATGGTGAGAAGGACGGTCCGTCGAACTGATCGACGGAGCGTCGATCTGCTCCGTCGAATGGTCTTTGCACTAAATCAATTCTACGGCACAATCGATGAAGCGTCGACCAGTTCGATGGTACAAAGAACGGCCGTCGAACCCCCCTTTAGCAGAACTGCAATGAAGTTTCATTTTGACGAACTTTCCTCCCTTGCCTCAAATGTCTTTGGAATCTTAATTAGAATCATTAAGCATCCTTTATTACTTGTAGGGGAATCATATACACCTTAACTTACGTTAGTCTATTCACCGCTCAGCAACCCAAAGTTTTGAGGTGGAACACTCTCCCCCCTTAGGAACATTCGTCCTCAATTGTTAAGTTCTCGGGAATCGTACGAAAATTTCGCTAGAGTTTCCCCTGTAATATGGTACTACCATCCTATCACAGCAACCCAAAATAACATTGATACACAGGGATACAATATCACAGCAAGAAACATGGCCACACATGACCTGAAAATGAATAAAGAAAGCATCTCATACCTGGAGACAATGGTGGCTCATCTTGAGCCTCTTTCGGGGGTGGAAATAAATGTGGGTACCTGGACTTCATGTCTCATTCTACTTCTGTGACACTCCATAAATTCGGGTTAGGTGTGAATGTGTATAATGGGTGTAAATGTGATATTTTAACTATATGAATCCTTTTGGGATGAATTTGGATGAAAGATAGTCGTTATAGAATCAAACCAAGTAGTGAAGTTCGTAGGAGTTCTTAAAATCGCCTAAGTTTTGTTGACCTGTTTTGTAGGCCAATTTAGTGAAAATCCATTGCAAATTTGGGAAAACTTCCTCTAATAAAAGTTGTAGATATTTGAAATAGGTTTCCAAAGGTATATAGTGGAGCTTAAACAAACTTGTGAGTAAAATGTTATGGCCATTTTACTAACCTACTATCAGGACCCAAATCGATGGGCCGCAACAAGTGCCCGACCATTGCTGGTCAAGCACTCCTATGCCTGAATTTACCTCTCACTGACTATCCTGGGCCCATACACAATCTGTAACTGAGTTGGACTGTCTCCTAAACAATCAACATAAGAAACACCGTACCGGGAACTCACGGCCAACGTATACATATAAGTATAAACACTGGGAATACCAGCGTGAGCCGATTTGGCCGCCACACATATATACTGAACAACAAAATACACGCCGACGAGGCTGCAGAATATCACGACTACATATCACTGTCTACAGACCTCTATGGAGTACAAACTGTGGAAAGGACAGGACAAGGCCCTGCCGTACCCATATATGTACATAACAAGATGGCATACCAAACGGACTGAAGCTCCGGATCAATGGAGCGTACCGACTGCCGCTAAGGGGAGGTCCTACTGCTGCGAATCGTTTAACTGGCTGCCTGGTCCTGCGGGCATGAACGCAGCGTGCACAAGAAGGGACGTCAGTACGAGTAATGTATTGAGTATGTAAGGCATGAATGATAACAAGATAATATGTACAGAACATGAACAACAACATAATAAGTAAATATGGAAAATATAAGAAAAAGGTATGACTGTAACTGCTTGCCTCTTAAAGCGGAATCATGCATGCTCACTTTTACCTTCAAAACATATCACTCATACATACATAAACTGTCTGAATCAAATAACATCACGCCGCCCACTAGTGGTGCTGCCCGTGCCATATAGACACAGTGTTATTATCATCATCCATAAGCCGCCCACTACGCCCAACGTAATGGTGCTGCCCGGACATATAGGCACGGTGTAATCATCCATAAGACGCCCACTACGCCCAGCGTAGTGGTGCTGCCCGGCCGTATAGGCGCGGTGTAATCATCATAACATAAGCATGCATAAGAGCCCAATCAAAAGCTATAACTCCATCGGAGTGACGTAAGGTCGGTAACCTCTGATTGTATTATGGAATAATCAAGATCGGCGTGTCTCACCTTGAAGGGACGAGCATTATAAAGTGAGACTATCAATGAAGAATATCATCAAGGGAAAACATAGAGTGAGATCATAAATATCATAAAGCGTCAATTCATACGCTTTGGAGCTTTTAGAAATAGAGTTGCTGTTAATGAATAAAATTAACAAAATCAAGAAATAGTTCAACATTCTCATATTATCATTGATCTCATAACTTGAGACTTTTAAACATAAAATCATCATTATCACAATCATCATAGAGATGTGCTCATCTTTGACATCACCGTTATCATTGTAAAAACACATGTCGATCGTTGTTGTCATAAGAGCTTCCAGAATCATAATTCTCCGGTTTGGAAAATACGGACATTTTGGAAAACATTTATGGATTATCAGGAAAGGAGTCATGCCTTGACTCATGAACTTTTAACGTTTAGAAACAAAGAGGTTATGGAAATATTTATGGGATCAAACATAGGAATCATGCCTTTGAAAGAAAGGGACGAGCCTTAACATACCCGTTCAGCCTCCAATTGTCTACACTTATTCGTCCGAGCTCTCAAGTCTACATTTAAGAGGATTCACACAATTGCTAGACTCATCGTAGTATATTTGTGCTAAGCTTTCAAGTCAAACTATTTAATATCCTGCTGAAAATCGGGCAGCATCTCCCCTGTTTATATGCCTAGCCCAAAATTTCAATTCAGCAACCAACAACAACAACAACAACAACAATTCCAACATCAATAACATCATTTCCAACACCAACAAATACCATAAAACAACCTACACGTTGTTTTCCAATTTCCACAACCAACCAACTCGCTATACAATTATTTAATGACTTTATCTCCGTAAATAAACCAAAATTAACATTAATAATAGGAGATTCATACCTTATTCTTGTTAAAACAGAGATATCTTCAATATCTACCTTGAATCCACCGCAAAACCATACTAGAATCACATCCATGCGTTTATTCGAGCTTCGATTAATACTCCTCGCTTGAAAATTGCTCACTTTGTGATCCCCGCTCTCTCACTCTTCAATTTTCTGGAAATTTCTGGGCAAATCTGGTAAAACAAAAAGGGGTTCTTACCCTTTTTATAAGGGTCAAATTCCGGTCGGGGTCACTGTAGCATTTTACTGTAGCAGTAATGTAGCACGCGTTTCTGCTCTGTCAGCTGGACTTGTAACGTCCATAATTCTCTACTCCGATGTCCTATTGACGAGCAGTTTGTTGCGTTGGAACCTAGACTCGACAAAATTCATTTTAGGATTTTTTTTCACTTCAAAACACTTCATATGCTAAGAGATATTCGTCCCCCAAGTTGGACCAAAACTTTCACACAAAATATTACCCATCCTTTCTCCAAAGTCGTACTACTTCATTTCTTCCACTCATTTACTTATAAAACCTTCCAGTATACCTTATATACATCTTTCACTTGTTAAATATACTTAATAATGCTTTCTCCTTATATTCCAAAGTGGTTTTACTTAACCCTAACTCAACGTACTTATGTTTCAAATTTGATAAGTGTTCTTCGAAGATACGGGGTGTAACATCCTTCCCCCCTTAGAAACATTCGTCCTCGAATGTTGCTGTATCGCCAACCCACGACACCAAATTTGATTCGTTAGAAAAAATATTTTTCCTTTAGGGTCCGATTACCATTTCCTTAAACTATATCTTGGGTCAGTCTCTTCTCATTCTTTCTTAACTCTTTTATTGCCTTCAGTCATCTCCTTTCACTTCTTTGTCCTCATGTACATGATCGAAAATTAACTATCATCCCGCTCTTGTCCTTTCTCCATTATGGTAGTTTTGACTTGTCGTGTCATAACTATTCATTATCCTGTAAGTACTCTTTTTTTTTCTTTTTCTTTCCCACTCCTTGTTTTCTTGTTAGTGGGCAGCTACCTTTCTCTCTCTATGGCGCCCTCTTTGCGTTTACTCCTTCGGTGCCATCTCGGGCTATCCTCTTTGTACCCGTTGATCTTAGATATACACTGTATCGTTGTTTTTTTGTAGTCCATTAGTCAGGCTCTCTAATCCTTACATCCTTGTCGCCACCTCTTTTACCCTTACATTCCAAATGTTTACCCAACATAACTGTGTCGCTAGTGAACCTAATGGTTATGTTCCTTTCTAAGGCCAGTTATATCATTATCCGAAATACATATATACATAATGTTTCTTCGCCATTTATTATCCTTCGCAGTCCAGTTACACTTATGGCAGACTTATAATCCGAGTTCAACTAATTTCATAGCTGGGTGGACTGATTCAAGTTCTGGAGGTAAGTCCAGTTCATAAGCTACTTGGCCCACTTTGTGGACAATCTTATAAGGTCTGATATATCGGGGACTAAGCTTGCCCTTCTTGCCAAATCTCATTACGCCTTTCATCGGTGACACTTTTAAGAACACCCAATCATTGATTTGAAATTCCAGGTTTCAACGATTATCTGCATAAGATTTTTGGCGACTTTAGGCTGTCAACAATCGGCTCGGATAAGCTTGATCTTTTCCACCGCTTGCTGAATCCATTTTAGACCTATCAATTGTGTCTTCCTGACTTCAAACCATCCAATTGGCGACCTACAGTTCCTTCCAAATAGAGCTTCGTACGGGGCCATCTGAATACTGGAATGATAGTTGTTGTTGTACGCAAACTCAATAAGAGGTAAGTGATCATCCCAACTACCTCCGAAATCTAGCACACATGCTCGAAACATATCTTCCAAGGTCTGAATGGTGCGTTCAGCTTATCCATCTGTCTGAGGGTGAAATGTTGTGCTAAGTCTCACTTGAGTACCCAAACCTTCTTGAAAGGAATTCCAGAATTTAGCAGTAAATTATGCTCCTCGGTCCGTGATAGTAGACACTAGGACCCCATGAAGTCGTACTATCTCCTTAAGATACAACCTTGCATAATCGTCTGTTGAATATGTGGTTTTGACTGGAAGAAAACGAGCTGATTTTGTGAGTGTGTCAACAATCACCCATATAGAGTCATACTTGCGCTGGGAACGAGGCAAACCTACAATGAAATACATGTTGATCACTTCCCATTTCCAGGCTAGAATTTCCATGGCTTATAACAATCCTCCTGGCGTTTGATGCTCAATTTTCACTTGTTGGCAATTTGGACATTGAGCTACAAATTCTGCTATGTCCTGCCTCATTCCATCCCACCAATATATTAGCTTAAGATCGTGATACATCTTTGTTGCTCCTGGGTGAATGGAATACCGAGAGTAATGAGCTTCTTCTAGAATCTGACGACGCAGTCCTTCCACACCTGGCACACATAGCCTTCCTCGATACCTAAGAACTCCATCTGCAGAAACTTCAAATGGAGACTTCTCTTTCTCAGGGAATATATCTCTGTAGTGACTCAACTGGGGATCTTCATATTGGCGCTCTCGCACCTCCATGTCTAAGGATGAGACAGCTGGGTTATGGACAGTGACTCTTATATTGTCCGATTCTATTAAGCGAACTCCTAGGCTAGCTAGCTGGTGGAGCTCATGGATTAATTCTTTCTTCTCCGGGTGGACATCACATAGACTACCCATTGATTTGCGGCCAAGTGTATCAGCCACTACATTCGCTTTTCCAGGATGATATAAAATACTCACATCATAATCTTTTAATAACTCTAACCACCGCCTCTGTCGTAGATTTAGCTCCTTCTGCTTGAAAATATATTGGAGACTCTTGTGATCTGTATAAATATCAACATGCACACCGTACAAGTAATGTATCCACATTTTTAGCGCATGAATAACCGCAGCTAATTCAAGATCATAGGTCGGATAGTTCTTTTCATGTTTCCGCAATTTCCGGGAAGCATAGGCAATGACTTTACCGTGGTGCATCAACACACAACCCAATCCGACACCGGAGGCATCACAATAAACAACATACCCATCTGATCCTTTTGGAAGTGTCAGGACTGGGGCTGAAGTTAATTTGTCCTTCAATTCTTGGAAGCTGCGTTCATAAGCATCGGTCCACTGAAATTTTGCTGATTTCTGAGTTAGCTTCGTTAGTGGTGCTGAAATAGAAGAAAACCATTTCACAAATCTTCTGTAATAGCCTGCTAAACCCAGAAAGCTTCGAACCTTTGTAGGGGTTGTAGGCATTGGCCAAGTCTTCACAGCCTCGATCTTTTGAGTATCCACGCGAATACCATCAGCTGAGATAATATGGCCCAGAAAAGTCACAGAATTCAGCCAAAACTCACATTTCAAAAATTTAGCATACAATTCACGAGCCCGAATAATCCCAAGGACAATACGCAAATGGTCTGCATGCTCCGCTTCGGACCGAGAACATACTAGAATATCGTCGATACACACGATCACAAATAGATCTAAAAAAGGCCTGAATACATTATTCATCAAATTCATGAACACTGCCGGTGCGTTAGTTAACCCAAATGACATCATCCAAAATTCATAATGGCCATATCTGGTTCTGAAAGCCGTTTTGGGAATATCTTCTTCTCTAACTCTCACTTGATGATACCCCGATCTCAGATCAATTTTGGAAAACCACTTGGCACCCTGTAATTGATCGAACAAATCATCGATTCTCGGGAGTGGATCTTTGTTCTTTATTGTCACCTTGTTCAGCTGCCTATAGTTGATGCACATTCGCAAAGATCCATCTTTCTTTCTTACGAATAAGACAGGTGCTCCCCATGGTGATGAACTGGGTCTAATGAATCCCTTCTCAAGAAAATCCTTTAGTTGTGCCTTTAACTCTTTCAATTCTACAGGAGCCATTCTGTAAGGAGGAATAGATATAGGTTTGGTATCCGGCAGCACATCAATCGCAAAATCAATCTGCCGCTCCGATGGAAGGCCTAGAAGTTCATCTGGATACATCCAGAAATTCATTTACTACCGAGACGGATTGAAAAGTCAGAGGTTGCGCTTCGGTGTCATGAACTCGAGCTAAGTGATAAATATAGCCTTTAGCGATTATTTTCCTCACTTTGAGGTAAGAAATAAACCTACCCCTTGGAGATGCCGTGTTACCTTTCCATTTGAGTACTGGTTCTCCTGGAAATTGGAATCGAACTATCTTTGTTCTGCAATCCACATTAGCATAACAAGAGGCCAACCAATCTATGCCCATGATCACATTAAAATCTAGCATTTCCAAATCAATCAAATCAGCTATAGTCTGACGATTACATACCATAATCACACAATTTCTATATACTTTTCGAGCTATTACTGGGTCACCAACAGGAGTGGATACCTCAAAAGGCTTTGTTGGCTTGGGTTTCACCCCAATACAATCAACGATATGCGGAGTAATATACGATAAGGTAAAACCCGGATCAATCAATGCATAAACATCATAGGAGAATATGGATAGTGTACCTGTAACCACATTTGGGGAGGACTCAAGATCCTGACGTCCAGCTAAAGCATAAATACGGGGTTGGGTGCCACCTGAACTGGATGCTCCTCCTCTGCCCCTACCACAACCTGCTGAAGTCTGGGGAGTCGGTCCTACCGGGCGCACGGACGAGGAAGAACTAGCTGCTGATCCTGCGGGCTGGGCCCCAACTTTACCACCCATCGACGGACAATCACGCATCATATGCGCAACCTGACCACATGCATAGCAAGCATCTGAACCTCGGCGACACTGGCCTGAATGTAATCTACGGCACTGATTACATCGCGGTACCGGTGGTCTCCTTTGACTAGGATCACCTCCAAACCGAGGACTTGAGACCCTCGAACTCTGACCCGAACCGGAATAAATGGGGCCATCAAATCTCCTGCCCGCCAACCGAGGAGGTGCACTAGTCGCGGACTGGCCCGAATATCTGGAATACTGTTGCCGCTGACCCCCTCTATACTCACTACTAGCACCGGCAGATCTGGCCCTTTTGCTCTGCCCTCTATCAATATCGCGCTCACCCCTTTGCTGCTGTTGCTGCTCTTCTAAATTCTGGGTGTGGGCCTGAATACGGGAGATGTCCATCCCCTCCTGTAGTGAAGCTGTCAAGCAATCCTTGAACAAATGTGGCCCTAAGCCACTCATATATTGATGTACTCTATCTCGCATATTCGTTACCATTATCGGGGCATACCTAACCAATGAATTAAAATGAAGGCTATATTCTCGGGCACTCATACTCTCTTGCTTAAGATTCAAGAATTTATCAGCTCTGCCCGACGGACCTCGGGTGGCAGATAATGACAGATAAAAGCATTTACGAACTCTTGCCAAAATCGGGGGAGGCACATTTTCCCCTTTTGAAGAAATCCAATTGTTATACCATAGAACCCCCACATCCCGCAACCTATAAGATGCCAGCTCCACTGACTCGGTATCCGAAGCATGGATGATCCTCAATATCTCATCTATAAAGCCTTGCGGGTCTTCATCCGGCTTTGACTTGAAAAATTCTGGAGGATCTAAACTCATAAAATCACAAGCCTTTGGACTAACCGCCCGATCACCTGGGCCCGTACTCTGTCGTTGAGCCTATAGAGCAACTAACCGAGTCAATAGCTAAATAGCCTCGGTCATCTGTTGACCCGAAGCACCCGATGGAGGAACTGGAGGCATAGGAGCTGGAGCTGAAGCTCCTTCATGCTCCTCCGAAACAGGCGGAGTGCGAGAAGTATGAGATGGAGCCTCATTATGGGATTCACCTTCCTCTATATTCGTTGGTGGCTCCCTTTCCATCCGCCTTGCTGTCGTGGCCTTGCCCTTTTGGGTGGCTGTGGTTTTCCTCTTTACCGGCATCGCTGAAATCATAACGCACCATTAGGGAAAAGGAAATCTTACAACATAGCTCTATCGCATGATCTAAAAAGAAGGAAGATGGTCATTATTCCTAAATGCCCCGCAGCCCCTTGTGTATAAGTGTGGCGCGCTTCACACCCATAAATAAGACTCTACTGGACACAGCTTGTTGACACACCCTAGGACGGAACTGCTCTGATACCACTTTTGTCACGACCCAACCAGTGGGCCATGACGGGTACCCGGAGCTGACTACCGAGCACCACTAATTAGGCTAACCATCATACCTAACCTATACACACATACTCCCCAAGGCAACACATATATGTAAACATAAGCCCTCACGACTGCAAAAATGATATACAAAATACACACTGATGCATTCATGAGACAACTACTACCCACGCATACGTATGTACGAGCCTCTACTGGAGTACTAAGACATAAGGACGGGACAGGACCCGTCATACCCAATATGAACACAAAAGAATGCATCAATAAGCTGCACCTTCGGAGTAGTGGGGTGCTCCTGTGTAAGCTGGTATAACTCCTAAGGATCTGGGCCACCTCCCTATCTACCTGTGGGCATGAACACAACATCCATAAAAATAAAGGACGTCAGCACGAACAATGTACTGAGTATGTAAAGCATACACGATAACATGATAAAGAGATGCAACAATATGAGATAAAGGGATAACCTATAACTAATTGCCTCTCAAGGCGGAGTCATACACATGCTAACTTATATAATAAATAACATCATATCATATAAGCACATATATTTATATATTTATATATATATATATATATATATATATATATATATATATATATATATATATATATATATATATATATAACTGCCCGACCATATAGGTATGGTGTGATGATCATTAGCCCGCGCCCGGGGTAAACGTCTCATGCCGCCCACTGGTGGTGTATGCCCATGCTATCTAGACATGGTGTAATCATCATCATAGCTTCCCACTACGCCTATCGTAGTGGTGTCTGCCCGGCTAACTAGGCACGGTGTAGTCTTACATATACATAATCTAAAGCACGCATGAGAGCTCAAGTAAAACTGTAACTCTATCAGAGTGACGTAAGGTCGGGAACCTCTGATTTCATTATGGAATAATCCTTATCACTACGTCTCACCTTGAAGGAATTAATATCATGAGGTGAGATAACAACAAGAAGTAACGTCAATGAAATCTTAAAGATAAGAATATCAGGTTCATTATAGCATCATTATCAACATCATTATCGTGGAACATATCTCATCTCTATCTCATAAAAGCCCTTAAGAACCTTTAACTTTCATCTTTTAGGATGTAAGAAGATCATGGGATTATAGAAATGGAATCACAAAATAAGAAACATGCCTTTGAAAGAAAGGGACTAGCCTTACATACCTTTACATCGCTCTAGCTTTATCGACTAAGTGCTCCCCTCCAATACTCACAATTCTACATTCAAGACAGTTCGTACTAAGGTTAGATAATCGGAAACATGTTTGAAGCTAAACTAAGGTGACTAAGGGCTAACGGAAATTGAGCAGCACTTCTTTTTTTTATATAACTTTCTCCATATGATACAACAACTCCCAAACATCAATAACAACATCCATAATATCATAATCAATAACTTCCTCAAGTTAGGCATTATTCAATCCTCACAATTCTCTTTCAAATCATCCACACCCATTACTACAATACAACAACATGTTCATTTTTCACATAATACTCTCCTAACGACATTAGCATCATTCATAACAAAACTATACTCATTTCATGCTAAGAATAATGACTCAATTGAACTTACTACTCAAAATACCATTTTTTCCATATTTGAGCTCATATTCTATATGCTTCTTTAATCCAAGTCTTTCAACCACTCAATACCTCTAATAACATGAAATAAGTGCAAAACTCACCTTTGAATATGTAGAAATGGTTTTTGGATGAAGATATTCCACCTGAGAAAAACCCCAACTTCAACACTAAAGAAGTTCTTGACTTGTATCAACCCTAGTAAGCATCCATGTACTTGATTCCACCAACTCTTGATGTTTAGCCCGTGATTTCTCTTGGATATATGTTAAAATGGTATGGAGAAGGTTGTAGAGGTTTAGAGAGAGTTGGAGAATGAGTGAAATGAAAAATGAGGACTTAGGGTCTCTTTTTATAAAACATTAAAAGCTGCCCGATGAGGATTATATGGTACGAACGACGAAGCGTCGATCAGATCGACGGAGCGTCAATCTGACCGTCAAAGTCGTGAAATTTTCAGTGAGCAACTTTCGTTCCCTTTCATTCTACGGTGAGAAGGATGGTCCATTGAACTGATCGACGGAGCATCGAACTGCTCCGTCGAATGGTCTTTGTGCTAAATCAATTCTATGGCACAATCGACGAAGCGTTGACCCGTCCGACGGTACAAAGAACGACCGTCGAACCCCCCTTTCGCAGAACTACAATGAAGTTTCATTTTGACGAACTTTCCTCCCTTGCCTCAAATGTCTTTGGAATCTTAATTAGAATCGTTAAGCATCCCTTCTTACTTGTAGGGACATCATATACACCTTAACTTCCGTTAGTCCGTTCACCGCTCAGCAACCCGAAATTCCGAGGTGTAACACATGCGTACATGGGAATGTGATTCATATGGCGTGATACATGAATAGCATGACATGGGGCATGGGACCATGAGCGACCTGACATTTACATGAGTACATCATAGATGCATATCGTGTCATCTGGACCTGATTTTATGAGTATTGAGCTAATAATAAGGCATAAGTGTGATTTGTGTGGAGTACAATTGTAGGCTCACTCTTGGGTACTCAGAGACGTAAGGCATGGATAAAGTATTACCTTTAGAACTTAGATATACAGAAATGATGGGACATGATTCAACATAGCTTACTCTTATCAGCGTGAGTAATTTCCCTTGTTATAAATAAGGCTCATGAAATAATGGATTATATGCATGAATAATTCGTTCCTCGAGCATCTAAGACATGGGTAGAAGGTCACTTTGAACATAAAAATGGCATAGGTACTTCGGAAAAGATAAGGGCATCCTTTGTGGCAAGCTACGAGATGGTTTAAAACATTAGCCAAAGAAACATAAGCACGAATTACATAGAATCATGGGTAGGACATCCATCTTGGTTCACCTTCATTATCATCTAACAAAATCATTATTACGATACCGCTATAAGTGGGATGCGTAACGAAATGGATTGGGGCACGAGTATGTGGTAACATGGATAACATAATCATAAGGGTCAAGATCATCATCAGATTTGAAAAGCACTTAGATGCTATAACATGGACATGAGTATAAAAGCATGATAGATACGTGAGACCTGAATGCGGTTTTTAACTTTAGACATGAGCACACCTGATGTGCGAAACATGAAAGGATATTCCCTTACATAGCTTACTATCATATGAAGTCTTAATTCTTGTATCTTAAACGTGGAGTGTAAAGCTCTAAAATGGGCATAATATGGGTACAAAAGGCACGAGTAGGGTATGTCTGGGCATTAGTACCACATAGTACATGAATTACTCTGGAATTGGAACCGTTATACCCTTAAAACCACTATTCGATCTAGAACTTTATATCATAACATAATTACCTAGTACTTGATCTCAATAGCATGACAAAAATCACATTCTATGCACCTTATCTTGGCTACATGAAACTGTGATCCTCTGACATAATCTCCTTAACACATATCAACATACGAAATACATAATCTATATCGGCACCTTATCACACGATCTCCCCCTTAGTTCAAACGCTGACGTTTAAAGCCTGCAGACCCCTTGAGTTAGCGATAAGTGGTCATCTAGTGGTTCCGCTAATTTCCTCTAACATACTGACGACTCATTTCTTCAGCTTACTTCAAGCAAGTCTTACTTACTGGGAAAACTGGATTACTTAAATGAACGGGTTTCTAATGTACATAACTGGCATACTAGCTTTGTCAGTCTTGAGGAAAACGCTTTCCTGATAACTCTTAAAGGCTCTTCTTCTGTAGCTTGCTCTCTTACTACTTAGATGGTTTTCTTCTTTCACCAATTTCTATACCTCAAATTTAACTTAAACCCTTTGGGTTCTAACACTCCTTCAGTGTATTCAGACAGTTACCCACTTAGTAGTGCTAACTTGACTAAGTAACTCAAATCATACTTCTACCAACTCTGCTGAAAATTTCTAATTCACTGTATCTATTCAAACTTACTTACTATGCTTCTGTTAACCACTTGCTAGCATCATATTCTCTAATTCTTCTCTGAGTACTAAATTGAAGCATAAGGTAATGTTATAACCCATATTTCCATACATTGGGGCGTTTTAAAATAAACGCGACAAGTTAAAGACAAGACTATCTCAAGATACGAAGTAGAGACTTTAACTTCCGGTTTCGTTTCAAGTCACAATTTAACTACAAATTTCATTTGGCATTGAAATATTAATGGAAAATTGGGATTAAACTAACCATAATTGGATTATTAGTGGGATTGGGAAAAACAAAAATTAGTCCATTTAAAATGGACATTGTTGGCCGTGTAGTTTAAGTGAGATGGTCAATGGTTATTGACCCAAAATAGTGTGGGACACATGTCCAAATCATGGGGTAAATACATATAGTAAAAACAAATCTGATTCATACCTCATTACACAACTCATTTCAACATTTCAAAGTCAAGAAACTATAGAGCTAGAGAGAGAAGCTCTCGGCCTAGAGCTAGCCGAGAGTGAGGGGTCAAAAATTGCTAAAAAAAAAACCAGTTTCTCCATCAAATCAACTCCTCATCAAGTGCATAAGAACGTGTAGTAGTTGTTGGAAGGAAACAAGGAGGTGTAGCATTTCAATAGGGTTGAAGATTCGGCCAAGGTTGAAGAACAAGTTGTAAGGTAAGAATGATCATTGTTCTTGTGTTGCGTGATGATTTGAATGTAAAATTCATGCATGTTGTTGTTGGATTGTTGTTGTGGTTGAACTTGAGGGTGATCCGTGAGCTTGGTGAAGCCATGGTTGGTCTTGTTTTGCATGTATTGTTGATGGATTGAATGTGTGTCAATATATGTAAATGAAAAAAGATTGTAAGAAGTTTGTTTATGATGTTGCATGTTGGTATTGGACTGTTTTTCTTAAAAATTGAAATGAGCCGTGTGTTGTAGACTTAATGGAATCATGTTTAATCTTCTTGTATATATATTGGAAATGGATTGAATGTGTTGTAGTATGGATAAATGGATGAAAAATCATGAAGTTGTTGGAATGGTGTTGAAGCCGTGTAAAGGGACTGTTTTAGGGGGATTGTGGACTGTTTTGTGCCAAGTTTTTATTGTTGTTGTTATGGACATGGTGGTGTATTGTATGCATGTTGAATATGTGAATTGAGGTGTTAAAGAAATGAATCATGTTGAAGTATACAAGCAGTCCAAAACCGTGGACTGTTTTAAGGTTAGAAGTGAATTAGTGTATGTTGAATGTTGAATGTTGTTATGAACATATAGTGAAAGTGATGTGCAATGATTCAAGTTGAAATTGAAATGATTTGTGGGCTGTTGTAAGAATAAAAATGATGCTAAAACAGTTCCAAGAATCGTGAAAGTAATGTTATTAAACGTGTTGTTGTCGTTGTAAGTTAAAACTGGAAAATTGCGAAGTGCAAATGGTATTGTGGTATGTGATGTTTGGCCGTGAGTTTGGGACTGATTTGAATGATGTGCAAGCTGTCCAAAGTCCCCTAAGTCATGTTAAACAAGTTTGTATTGATATATGAAAGAATGATTAACAATGTTAGCTTGTAGCACTAGTTGGTTTGAATGTGAACGAAACGTCGTTTAAATGTTACAAAGGGATTGTGAGCGTCAAAATACGTATTAAATTCCTTTGTAGACTAATTGTAGCTCTTGATATCTTGATATAGGGTAAGTGTTTTTGGGCAGCAAGTACAAGTTATAATACGACTAAACGCTAAAGGTATGTAAAGCCCAATCCTTCTTTCTTTTGGCATGCCTTAGTTTTCGATAGGCTAGATTATAAGCCTTGAGGAAAATTCTAAGATTCGAAATCCGAGCATGTTATGATCCTTATATATTCCTTGGCACTCTTATGTATGATTTGATGAAATATGAACCATTATGTCTTTGAAATAATCGTTTTCCGAATCTTGCATAGAAAGGTTTCGCTTTAAAGAATTTCGTAATTTTTGAATGCCATATCTTTCGCATAAAGGCTCGGATTGTTCCAATATTTTTATAGAAGTTGGCATGATGTATAATGAGTATGTTTTCCATAGGCGGGCCCGACTCAGGTCAATACCCGTCCGCGGGTCCCGTGACTTTCCTTTATGTAATTTGGAGAACTTTTGAAAGAATCTGTTATGACTATTATTTCGATTTTCAAGTATGATCATTTTACTTATGTTGAGTTCATGATAATGATTTTATGCATATGACTACTCACGACTCTACTCGTGCGTTCTGTTATATCTTTCGCCCGTTCCCGGGCCGGTTCTGTCGTCGTGCGCACTTTGATATACTCCGGAGTTATGCTGTGTTTATGGTTCACCGAGCTACTCGCCAAGAGGGTCGGGTTCCACATATATTTGGTGTTATGCTGTGTATGGTGGTATGCTGTGTATGGTGTTATGCTGCGTTATGATATGTGACGGAGGTACGGAGATTTGAAACTTTCTGGTGTTATGCTGTGTTATGGCGCCATCGACGGGCGGGCGACCATATTCTTCTGTACCCTACGCATGACTTATGTTTTAAAGTAAACATTTTGATATGTTGAATTTGTACTTATGTTCTGTACTACTATTTCGTTTATGCCTCAGATTTGTTTTTGTATTTTCTGCTTTGTATACTCAGTACATATTTCGTACTGACCCCCTTTCTTCGGGGGACTGCGTTTCATGCCCGCAGGAACAGACGCACAGTTTGGTGATCCACCAGTTTAGGACACTCTTCTGCTGTTTGGAGTGCTCTTCTCATTTCAGAGCATATATTTTGGTATACATATTTGTTTGCTGTGTATGTATACATTTGTTCAGGGGTACGGCGGGGCCCTGTCCCGCCATATGTTTCAGTTGGTCTGTTTAGAGGTCTGTAGACGTATTTGTGGGTGTGTGTGCCTACTTCTGTTCAGATGTGTTTGTATGATCCTACTCGTTATGGCAGCCTTGTCGGCGTGCATTTTGTATATGTTTTGGGACCGTTGTACCAATTGATAGCCTTGTCGGCTTTTGATATATGTATATGCATCTGGTTGTGCTGAAATGTGTCTGAGATAGTTTGATATAATTTAAGGCAGCGTGTGACAATTGTGCCAGTATATGCTATCTGTATGTGATTCGAATTGGATAAGTTCGTTAGGGTGCCCAACTCGGGCACTAGTCACGGCCTACGGGGTTGGGTCGTGACAGGTTATTTCTAACTTTTCCTCCTTATCTGACTCTATTCTGGGGTTGTATACTATCTTTTTGAACTATAGACATGGATCACACTTAGGGATATTTCATCTGTCTCAAACAAGAAATTAGAACAACTAACCCCAGACTCCCTATACAATTTCAAAATTATATCATACTATACATATCAGGGATAAATACTTAATCACATAACCTAAGAGGGAATTGTCATATCTTTTATCTCATAGTAATATTTGCTTCTTGTAATAACTTACTAATGTCATACTCTCTAGGTCTGATCTGAATAAGCTTAAATAATTTGAAACTAACCCTAAAAATATTCAATATCGTCTGCTCGTGGTTTTCTTATCACATCAGTCCCTTCCTAGTCATGTGCATAGATCATATGGCAAAAATATATATATCCTTGAAAAATTCGAGACTTTCTAGTATTACAGGTGGTTGGCTCTTAGGCTATTTCCTGCTCAAAACTACCGTGGACAATTTATGCCTGCTGCGGTTAACTTCATAACATGTTACCTCGTGGGGTCTTAAATATGAACCATCACCCTTGTACTATAGCTCCATGGTCAAAGAGCCCAAATAAACTTACTCTATAGGGTATATAACCTACGTGTGCTACTATACCGAAATTTGTCTTTCAAATGGTACTAACACCTGATAAACACACCATGCACTATTTGGCAAGTCTTGGGTCTCGAATTTCCTTCTTGCCGCTTACATATTTGATACGTTCAAAATTCGATGGAAAAAGAATGTTACTTACTGCTCTAAGCTTCATGGCATGAATTAGAATAATTCCTGATGACTCCATCTGAAAGCAACACATCGATAATGATTAGATTTACAACTTCCTCATCCATTGAGACGTGGCGTATTTGGTAGAACGGGAAACAACACACGAGTCCGAGTCATTTCTGAGACCATAGCTCTATTGCATGATCTAGAGTTGAAAGAAGTGAGACAATCTTAAATGTCTTGGTGGTCAACTGTTTATATGTGTGGGCACCACACATATATAAAAGTGACTCAACTGGACACGATTTCATAGACTTCCTAAGACACATGAACCTAGTGCTCCGATACCAAGCTTTGTCACGCCCCGAACCATGGCCTGTGTCGGCACTCAGTGTCGGACTGTCTATGACCGAGTGAACCCATGGCTGCTAAGTCTAACAGTTGCATCATGAAAGCATGCAAGATATAAAATGAACCAAGAGAATACTCTAACTCCAATATAATAGAGAAATAAAACTGACTAAAGACTGTGTCTATGAAACCTCTATGATCAAAATACTGTAAGAATAACTAGGTCATGACAAGACCCTGACGTGCCTCAAATACTAATGAACTAACTAATACTCGAAAGTTGGAAATAGACGGGAAGCCCTGAATAAGAGGGGCTCACCGACTAGCTGATGTACTCAAAGTGCTGGAAGCTAAGCGGCTGTTGTATCCTCCTGAAAGTCAGACTCTGCACTGTGAAGTGCAGGCCCATGCATAAGGATGTTAGTATATTTGAAGTGTACAAGTATGATAAGCAACTGAAGCAATGATAAGGGATACATGAACAATAAAGTATAATGAAACGGAATGCTCATATCATGAGCTGATCTGTATAGAAAGCACCTGTGCAAATATCATGTAACTATGGCCTCAGGCCCAATAAATAATGAGATCTCAAAGCTATGGCCTCAGGCCCAAAAATAATTACATATGCATATGAATCATAACTATGGCCTTAGGCCCAATCAAACATGAAACAACAGGTGTAAAACTGACTACTGGCTCTGTAACCTGACTGATGACTTAGACTATATTCTGAGACTCGTAGATTGAATTGCAAGTCTTTTAGATTAAGCTATGGTACATAGCATGCATAACAAGTATGAACATAATCATAAAATTGAGCTCTAACCCAAGGTTATGAAAATCAAGAGCTAGGGCGAAATCATGAACTGGCTGGATTTCTGAGAATTATGATAATTGAGGTATGAGGATGATTAAACAATGTTCCTCATGTAGATAGTATGTTTAACATACCTGGAATTTCTTGCAAACTTGAATAAAAGACTTGAACTTTGAAGAAGATTTCCAAAATCTTGAATCTTTAATCTTGAGATGGGTTTTCTTGAAAACCCTAGGTTAGGAATGATGCTTTCTTGTTTAGATTACAAGGATATATATTAGAATTGACTTGGAATGATTAAAATAGGCTTACCTTGGTGTTCTTGATGATGGGAGAGGATAGGAGGTCGTTCTAGGGCTTGAAGGAATGAAAAATAATGGTTTGAACTGATATGGACGAATATATATCCTGTTCTGGAAAATTAAATTATACGCCCAGTAAAATACTGGCCGTATTTTGAAAGACGGGCCGTATTTTGAAATACAGTCCGTATTCTATGTGGACTGCACTACGGTTCTTTAGTAAAATGGTCATAACTCTTTGTACAGAAGTCTGTTTGACCCCCATAATATACCGTTGGAAAGGTATTTCAAAGCTCTACAACTTTCATCAAAGAAGTTTTCCCAAATCACAAATAAGTTTTGAAATACGGGCCATATTTCAAAATATGGTCCATATTTAACAATGTTACCTCCAAATGCCAAATTCCAGAATGCTCAGAAATCTTTTGTACCAGTTTACGACTTGAAATATGGGTCGTATACTGAAATATGGTCACTGTTCATGGGCGTAAACCCCCATCTTACAACTGAAGAGGAAATTTAAAATCCCTATATTCTTTATCTGGTTTTCTAAGTCTAGGATCATGGTCAAAGCTTAGGTTAAAGGTATGGAGTGTTACAATGATACATAGAGAGATCGAGGTATATATGGATGATGTCGTCATCAAATCCCGAGTGGGTGAGGACCACCTCGAGCATTTAAGAATATTCTTTGACAGACTCCGCAAGTACGATTTGAAGTTGAATCCTGCAAAATGCGCGTTTGGAGTGCCTGTTGGAAAATTACTAGGATTCATAGTCAGTCATCGTGTAAAGAAGGAGGCCATGAGTTTTTTAGGACGGTTGAATTACATTGGACGCTTTATCGCCCAGTCCACAGTAATCATAGAACCTATTCTCAAACTCCTCAAGAAAGATCCTCCAACTAAATAGACGGAGCACTGTTAGAGAGCGTTTGACACGATTAAAAGATACCTATCAAATCCACCCGTTCTGGTCCCGCCAAGGCCGGGAAGCCCTTTGCTGATGTATATGTCAGTATCATAAAATGCTTTTGGGTGCATGTTGGCACAAAATGATGAAACAGACAAGAAGGAGAGAGCCATCTATTACATCAGTAAGAAGTTCACACCCTGTGAATCCAGATAATCCTTGGTGGAAAAGACGTGATGTGCTCTAGCATAGGTGTCTCAGAAACTAAGACATTATATGGCTGCATACACGACTCATTAGATTTCAAGAATGGACCCCCTAAGGTACATCTTTTGCCAGCCTATGCCGATAGGTAAATTGGCTAAATGGAAAATGTTGTTAAGTGAGTTCGACATTCAATACGTCGCACAGAAAGTAGTTAAGGGGCAAGCATTGGCAGATCTGCTGGCAGGAAGCCCGGTAGATGACAATCTCGTACCTTTGTAGACTTACTTCCCAGATGAAGAAGTAATGACAATCGAGGGCGAAGAAATAGAAGATGACTTAGGCTGGAAAGTATATTTTGATAGAGCAGTCAACTTTAAAGGACCTGGAATCGGAGCCGTTTTGGTTTCAGACTCAGGCCAACATTATCCAGTGGCCGCCAAGTTAAGCTTCAGTTGCACATGTATCTTAGGTCTACATTTAGCTCTTAACGTGGATGTGCAAAGCCTTCAGGTAATCGGCGACTCGAATTTGCTAATTTATCGGGTTCGAGGAGAGTAGGCCACCAAAAACAAAAAAAATCATACCATATGTTGGACTTGTGCAAAGATCGGCAGATCGGTTCCAAGAGGTCAAGTTCAAACACATAACAAGAACCCAAAACGAGTTTGCTGATGCATTGGCGACAATAGTATCCATGATTCAGCATCCCGACAGTAGATACATTGATTCTGTCAAAATTGAAATCAGAGATCAACCAGCCCACTGTGCTTTTATAGAGGTAGAGACTGATGGAAAACCTTGGTACGTTGACATTAATTTTTTTTTGGAGAAAGGAGAATATCCCGAAGGAATCACTTTAAATGAAAAGAGAACTATCAGGAAGCTAGCGAACAATTTCTTCCTCAACAAGAACGTCCTGTACAAAAGAACTCCAGATTTGGGATTGCTTAGATGTGTTGACTCTGTTGAAGCCACCATATTTATTGAAGAAGTACATGCCGGAACCTATAGGCCTCACTTGAATGGGTTCGTGCTAGCAAAGAAAATCTTGAGAACAGGCTCTTACTGGATGACCATAGAGAATGACTATAACAAATTCGTCCAGAAATGCCACAAGAGTCAGATTCATGGCGACTTGATAAAGGTCCCTCCGACAAAACTGAATGCTATGATGTCGCCTTGGCCATTCGCCCCTTGGGGCATGGATGTCATAGTACTAATTGAGCCAGCTGCATCAAACAAACACCACTTCATTTTGGTCGCCATAGACTATTTCACTAAGTAGGTGGAAGCAGCATCTTATTCATCAGTAATGAAGAAAGTGCTAGCAGACTTTGTGCGCAATAACATTATATGTCGGTTTGGTATCCCAGAATCAATCATAACAGATAATGGGGCTAACTTGAACAACCACTTGATGAAAGACATGTGTGCGCAGTTCCGAATCACCTATCGGAATTCAACTGCATACCGACCATAAATGAATGGAGCTGTGGAGGCCGCCAATATAAACATCAAGAAGATCCTCAGGAAGATGATTGATAACTACAAAGACTGGCACGAACAACTGCCTTATGCATTGTTGGGATACCGCACGACTGCCAGGACTTCAACTGGAGCCACTGCGTACCTATTGGTGTATGGCACTGAAGCAGTAATACCAGCCGAAGTAGAAATCCTCTCACTTCAGATAATACAAGAAGCTGAGTTGGACGATGCGGAATGGATCCGCAAGTGGTATGAACAACTAGCTTTGATAGATGAAAAGCAGATGATTGTTGTTTGCCATGGCCAATTGTACCAATAAAGAATGGCACGAGCTTTTAACAAGCATGTGAGAACTAGGGTTTTTCGAATCAAGCAATGGTGCTCAAACGAATAATCCCTAATCAAAAAGAATACAAAGGAAAGTTCGCACCAAATTGGTAAGGCCCCTATATAGTACGAAAGGTACTATCAGGAGGAGCCATAGTACTTGCTGAAATGGATGGTCAAAAGTGGCCAAGACCAATAAATTCAGATGCCATCAAGAGATACAACGTGTGAAGAAAAACATAACTACGAATATTTAGAGTTTCCATAGTTTAGGTTTTTCTTTAGTTGCATTCCCTTTGCTTGTAATTATTGTTACACCTCAAAAAAAACAAATTGCGTCATGTGCGTTGTGAGTAAACTAACGTATGCTCGAAGAGGTCATGGAACCCTTATAAGGTTAAAGAATACTCTTACCAAGTGTTAAGAAAGTGTCTAAAGGTTCCGGGATCAAGCAAATCAAAGAAAATAAGTTTGTCGAAAATTTGGAAAAAAGTTGATAGAATTTTGGGTCAAATTTGGAGGGGTATATCTCCTAGTATATTGGGGGTTTAAAGGTGTTTCAAAAGACAAAAAGGAAGTTGGTCGAGTCTAGTTTCCAATGCAACAAACCGCTCATCGATACGACATCGGAATAGAGAATTATGGACATTACAAGTTAGGCTGACAGAGTAGAAAACGTGTGCTACAGTAGCCGTGCTACTACAATAACCGCTACTGTACTGCTACAGTACACCGACTTTACCCACCTATAAAAAGGGTCAAGACCCCGTTTTTCTTCACCAAAAATCAAAAAAAAAAAAAAGAAGCTCAGCCCACACAAAGGGAAATTATGTCATAAAAAATTGAGGGTTTGAAGTGATTTTGATTAACCGAGGCTCGGGTAGCGTATAGTTATGGTTCTAGTATTGTTTTGTGGTGGATTTTGGCTTGAATTCAAAGTGGATAGTGAAGATATTTCTGTCTTAACAAGAATAAGGTATGAATCTCTCCTTATTAATGTTACTTTTGGTTTATTTACGGTGATAAAGTCATTAAATAGTTGTATAGCGAGTTGGTTGGTTGTGAAAATTGGAAAACATCATGTGGGATGTTTTATGGTAAATATTGGTGTTGGAAATGATGTTATTATCGTTGTTGTTGTTGTTGGTTGCTGAATTGTAATTTCGGGCTTGGCATATAAACAGAGGAAATGCTGCTAAAATTTCGGCAGATTCTAGAAAGAGTTTGTTTGAGGGCTTAAGCCAGGCCTATGAAGATGAGTCTAACAATAGTATAAATTTTCTTGAATATAGATTTACTAGCCTGGAAGGCCAAGCGTTGAGTAGTTAAAGTTAAGGCGACCAAAAAGGTATGTTAAGGCTTTCCCTTTCTTTCTTTTTGGCATGATCCTATGATACGAGAGAACAACGAGTAATTGAGTCTCCATATTACTCTACTCTTAGAAGTATTAGGAGTATTTCAGTTACTGATGATCCTGTACCCCTCTATTATGATTATTCCTTCTGTTCATGGGTCCTAAATGTTGTATCATGATAATGTTAGTTTATGTTTATGCATTACATTCATTTGCATACATGCATATTGACCCGTCACCAGAAGGCGTTATGTACGCGTATATTATGTATATTATATATATTTATATGTATGGGATATGGGAAAAGGGCGAGGCGTTATATACGTATTACCACCTGATCAGCTGGTGCACAGTGATGATGATTATGCCCGAAGGGGCCATTATGCTATTATGCCCGAAGGGTCCTATATGGGATATAGATCGGGCCGTACGTTTCTCAGCACTATGACCTATGCATATCATAGGCCCGCAGAGGCAATTTCAGTAAGCAGACATATAGATGCATTCATACAGATATGTTCAGATAGTGAGACATACAGATGCATTCATCCAGATGTATTCAGTCTGTCAGTTTAGTTTATGATTCTCAAATTTTCTTCATGACTCCTATGTGTATGTTGCTCTTCTACCTTAAATACTCAGTACAATATCCGTACTGACTCCCCTATTGTATGGGGGGCCGCATTCATGCCCGCAGGTTTAGATAGCCAGGAAGACAGATTGCATCCTTAGGCCGCTTCTTCAGCTTGATAGTGGAGCACTCCTCCCTTGTCGGAGTTGTCGTCTAGACCGGGTATGTGTCCTGATGTTAAGGGTAGGGTGGAGGCCCTATCCCGTCCGCAGCATGTCTAGTATGTCAGTAGAGGCTCATAGATGCTTATATTCAGTCAGACAGTGTGGCCCACTCAGCACATGTTTGGTTACATAATTTTATCGGGTAGCCTTGTCGGCTTGTACCCCTGTTCAGTTTAGTGATGCATGTATATATATATATATATATATATATATCTTTTGAGGGCTATGGCCCTCCAGTTTATGACATCTATCAGTCAGCAGATCATGTTGTGAGTGCCCTCAGGTGTCCCAGAATGAGCATGAGCAGATATGTCATGTACGTTTAATGGCATCTCGGAGGTCAGCTTCTGGGTATCCGTCATAGTCCTCTGGTTGGGTTGTGACAAAAGTGGTATCAGAGCAGTTCGTCCTAGGGTTGTATATGAGCTGCATCCAGCAGAGTCTTGTCTATGGGTGTGTCGTGCACCACACTTATAGGCAGGAGGCTATAGGATATTTAGGATGGTCATCTTTCTTTCTGATCATAGATCGTGCAGTAGAGCCAATGATTGGAAAGCTCGTTCTTGGTACAATTTTTGTTAAATTGCAGGATTGAGTTGATGAAGAGGACAAGTTCAGTTAATGGTAGTGTAAGCAAGGCTCCAAAGGTGGACATGAGACCCATATCACTCGTTGACTCAGGATCAAGGATGTCAAGAGGTATAAGAAAGAGCATCAGTTATTCCATTGAGACGGACCCATCGGAGGATGTGCCTCCAATAGGAGGAGACCTGACTGAGAAATCATATGACAAAGACCCGTTTAAGGGTTCACGAGACTCCTATGGACGAAGACGCAATGGAGGAAGTATAGAGCTTGGCACATCCAGATTTTCCCTACGTTTTAGCATTATGTTTGGCCAACTTCTGATGTTAGTATCATAAGGGTACTTAGTTCTCTATCTTGGGATTTAGTTAACCAGGAGTTACCCACAGATCGTGAGGAGTATGAGATAGAGGAAGAAGAGAGTCAGTTAAGAAGCAGTGCTTTTAATAAGGACAAAGGGGCTTTATTTCCAGATATATCTGACCTAAGTTCTCCAGTATCTTATTTACAGGTATCTGGCTCTTTCCGTCAGAACCAATTGTGTTTTATATGTATATGACCTAATCTCAGGACATCATCAACTATTATTTACTCCGGGGCTTCAGAAAGTTTGATAGTAGATTGTTATTACGAATAATTATAACCAGGACATCCTTATTATGGATATGGATTTTGAAGTCAGAATTGAGATTTTAAGTCATATAAGTTTATGTGCTCTTAGAGGGATTTCTCAGGGATGCATATAGAAGTTGTAGTAGAACTAAGCACATGAGGTGATATGTCATCCCCTACACTTATTAGCAGTATTAGATTGAAGCACCCTGAGCTTATAGTATATTGGCATTTAAGAGGACAGAAATAGAAAAGAAGCCGAATAAAGGAATAAGGCACCAATGATAGAAGGTGTAGTAGACACGAGTAGATGAGATTTGCAGATACCCATGGAAAAGGAGTGCGGTATGTGATCAAAGAAAAGGATATTGGACAATTTGTATTAATAGTGTAGGTAAATCAAGGCTTCATAGACCGGAAAGTAAGGAGCAGGATCAGAAAGTGAGTTAATCAGTGAATTTGAGGTCCTTGGCAAGGACTAGATTATGGAATATATATAATTTTGACTAAGGATTACAAGATGGTTATAAGGTAGCTTGTGGGAGTAATTGTTAAGGTCAATGTCTTGAAGGATTGCGAGTTTTGTGATATGTAAAGAACTAAGTCATTGAAGGTCAAGAAACGTGTCATGTGTTGTGTCAGAGGATATGTTCTAACACAGGATAGCGAGTAAGATATTAAGCGGGACGTTATATGAATATCTATGAGTAGCTTATAAAGTATATAGTATGCTTTCTAAGGTATACGGACCGGAATGATATGGTCTATAGAAAAAATTGGGTGCAGGCCTTCAAAGGCACTCAAGTCATACAAAGTTGTATAAGTACCAAGGAATAAGTTTATCTCTTGTCCTAAGATCGGGGAGGTGAATCAGAAACAAGTATGCATACCACATGATTGGAGTTCATATTATGAAAGCCAAGTTATCGATCTTCTAGTTCACCTTTATGGTTCATAAGTTTTAGGGATGTCCGAGGGAAACCCCAAGACTTTCTCAAAGTAAAGAATTAGTCTTGCTAAACAAAAGTATTGTCAAGTGCGCAGCCAATATTTACTTCGCCTCATACAAATGATCCCTGCTAATTTGAAGAAAATAAAGAGTATTTGAAGGATCAGTTGAATCAGTTTGGGTTATAAGGAAGTAGGATAGCTCTTTGCATATGTACAAGTGATTGTAAGCAGCTAAATGGGATGATAGCTAAGGATGAGCAAGTACGATTAAGGGTTGATGATCTATTTTGCTAGCACAGAATGCTTCCTTAAAGATGGACATGAGCTCTAGTTATTCCCAGAAAAAGGTCAGAGGAAAGGCGTCCCAAAGACAACTTTCAGGGTCAGGTAAGTTACCTCGAGTTTTGAGCAACATCATTTGGACTGACTAAGGCCCCAACAGTATTATGGGCTTGATGAGTAAGTGTGTTTAGACTCCTCTGAAACCTATTCGTAACAGTTTCCCTAGGCGATCTTGGTGTTACTCTTGCTTAAAGTTAGAGCATGTCGTTCGTTACGTGCAGGCCTATAATTCTTAGGATCAGGAATTGTCGGCTCAGAAGCTTTTCCAAATCAAACGGTATAGTGCTTCTAAGGTTAGAATTAAGGAGAGTTGAAGCTATACAGAATTGCCTAAGGGCTAGAAAACTCATAGAAGTCGGTGATTTCTGGGACTTAGCAAGTTAATATTGGAATTTTGTGAAGGATTTTTTCCACGTTTTGTGCCGCTCATAAACTTGCCAAGGAAACAGCCAGACTCTAGAGGACTGATAATTGTAAGCCTAAGTTTCCAGAAGATGAGTAACAAGTGAAGTTTCAGCATCAAGTGTAACATTCCTAAAAGGACCGGATAGTTATATCACGCGTTATGATGAATCAAGCATTGAGTTAAGTTATGGATTGATATAGTGTGGTGAGATTATAGCTCATGCCTCAGGATAGCTGTAAAGGTACAAGAAGAATCATTCGACCCATACTCTTAAGTTAGTTATAGTTATGTGTACAGGAAAGGATATATTGGGATAGTGTCGATATTAATTATATAAGTACTCTATGAGATTTTGGCGCACCCTTGCTAAAGATAGTTGAGTTTACGACAAGGTCAATAAATAAAATGATGGAATGACTCCGATGATTGTGAAAGTTAATGGAAGCAAAGAAAGTCACTAATGTTCGAGCCATAGATCTAGAGTAACCCAATTTATGTTAAGATAAAGAGGAAATGTTGAGGACTTGTGAGTTCAGTAGTTAGTCAGTATCAGAATTGATTAGTAAACTTAGATTATGGCATCTATCCGGGGCATAGCCTTATTAAGTCAAGGAAAAAAAAAGAGTTCGGTGAATTTGATGTCAGTTCATTATAGGATTACGGACCCTTAAGGGAGGAGCTATCTTTATACATCCTACAGACTAGAATTATAGTAAAGCAGATTATCCAACGTGATTAGATTGATGACTGATGAAAGGAAAATCTTATTGCCTCGTTATGCTAGGCAGTTGAGAGCAGCAAGGACATACATTATTGCTACTAAGAAGGGAATGAGGAAAGACATACAAAACTTCATAGTGCAACGAAAGTTAGATATCAGAAGTTCAGTAAGTTATAGTATGTCATTGAGACTCCAAACCATCAATATAGAAGACCATGTTTACCGCGGAAGTTTACCTTAGTTATGGAAAATTACCAGTAGGCCTATGGAATTAGCCTATTCCCTGTTCATCAAGACTACTTGTACAGCAGGGGACTACATAAATCCTATGTTAGGAAGGGATAGTATGATGTGTCCATTGCTTATGTTTGTCATTCAGATAAGGGAAGCGTAGATTATAGCTCACTCTAGAGGGATTTAGAGTACTCTAGATAAGTTTTGCTTAAGCTGAGCATACCATGAGATACTTAAGGATACACCACAAGTTTGCGTGACAGATTTCAAAGGTAACCGAGACGACCCCTAACGCTTATTGAGATCATTATTTCGGTAATCAGATGAATCTATACAAGGCTTGGACCAAATTTATTTATTATTAATAGAAAGCAGTAGAAAGATCTAGGATTCCCAGAACCGACAAGAGTTCCCTACCTATATCAGACTATGTGCTCTGGGGAGTACCATCTCAGAAGAACGCAATGAAATTCAGAAAGAAGAGCAATCTTAGCCTTTGATATATTGAGCCTTACAGATTATACGCAAGCCAAAGATTTAAAGCTTTAGAGTCAATGCCTAAGATTTATATGTCAAACTAGAAATTCTTTCAGAATTATGCCAGTTAATGATAGTCAGATAACAGAGCAGCTATGTGCAGTTACTACATGAGAAAACTTCAGCGCTATACTTGATAGCCAACTTCAAAGATTTAGATTAAGAACTAGAAAGTAAAGTTGAAGTCTTATAAAGAAGTCGAAGAGTAATGCATAAGGTTGAAGATTCCAGAATATGGACTGGAACAGTTGGACCATGTAAGGTTATTGAAGAGAAAATTCCATGTTATTCGTAGAGTCTGCGAATGGCCTACAGGTTACCGAGAGGCATGAAACACTCCAAGGGTTGTAAGGTCTCTAATATATCGACGAGGGACATAGGTGAGTTATAAGTCTTGTGTAAAGGTTAAGAGTTAAAACGAAGTGAACGATAAATCTTGAAGGAATAGCTTATAAAAGAAGAAGGAGTTGAGTTATGACTAAGTGTTCTAATATGCAAGATATAAAAGAAAGAGGACAACCGAAAGGAATTGAAGAAGGTGAGTTCGTTGAAAGTTCACATTAACATCCCATATAAGGTTTCTGATAAGGACTTGAGTTAAGTCGACATTCGAGGACGAATGTTCCTAAGGGGAGGAGGATGTTACACCTCAAAAAAACAAATTGTGTCATGTGCGTTGCGAGTAAACTAACGTAAGATCGAAGAGGTCATGGAACCCTTATAAGGTCAATGAATACTCTTACCAAGTGTTAAGAAAGTGTCTAAAGGATCCAGAATCAAGCAAATCGAAGAAAATAAGTTTGTCGAAAATTTGGAAAAAAATTGACAGAATTTTGGGTCAACTTTGGAGAGGTATATCTCCTAGTATATTGGGAGTTTTATGGTGTTTCAAAATCCTAAAATGAAGTTCGGCAAGTCTAGTTTCCAACTAAACAAACCACTCGTCGATACGACATTGGAGTAGAGAATTATGGACGTTACAAGTTAGGCTAACAGAGCAGAAAACGTGTGCTACAGTAGCCGCGCTGCTACAGTACTGCTACATTGCACCGACTTTACCCACCTATAAAAAGGGTCAAGACCCCATTTTCTTCACCAAAAATCAGAAAAAAAAGCTCATCCCACACAAAGGGAAATTATGTCATAAAAAATTGAGGGTTTGAAGTGATTTTGATTAACCGAGGCTCGGGTAGCGTATAGTTATGGCTCTAGTATTGTTTTGCGGTGGATTTTGGCTTGAATTAAAAGTGGATAGTGAAGATATTGCTGTCTTAACAAGAATAAGGTATGAATCTCTCCTTATTAATGTTACTTTTGGTTTATTTACGGAGATAAAGTCATTAAATAGCTGTATAGCGAGTTGGTTGGTTGTGAAAATTGGAAAACATCATGTGGGATGTTTTATAGTACATATTGGTGTTGGAAATGATGTTATTATCGTTGTTGTTGTTGTTGGTTGCTGAATTATAATTTCGGGCTTGGCATATAAACAGAGGAAATGCTGCCGAAATTTCGGCAGATTCTAGAAAGAGTTTGTTTGAGGGCTTAAGCCAGGCCTATGAAGATGAGTCTAACAATAGTATAAATTTTCTTGAATATAGATTTACGAGCCTGGAAGGCCAAGCATTGAGTAGTTAAAGTTAAGGCGACCAAAAAGGTATGTTAAGGCTTTCCCTTTCTTTCTTTTTGGCATGATCCTATGATACGAGCGAACAACGAGTAATCGAGTCTCCATATTACTCTACTCTTAGAAGTATTAGGAGCATTTCAGTTACTGATGATCCTGTACCCCTCTATTATGATTATTCCTTCTGTTCATGGGTCCTAAATGTTGTATCATGATAATGTTAGTTTATGTTTATGCATTACATTCATTTGCATACATGCATATTGACCCGTCACCAGAAGGCGTTATATACGCGTATATTATTTATATTATATATATTTATATGTATGAGGTATGGGAAAAGGGCGAGGCGTTATATACTTAGTACCACCTGATCAGCTGGTGCACAGTGATGATGATTATGCCCGAAGGGGCCATTATGCTATTATGCTCGAAGGGGCTGCCCGAAGGATCCATTATGCTATTATGCCCGAAGGGGCCTATATGGGATGTGGATCGGGCCGTACGTTTCTCAGCACTATGACCTATGCATATCATACACCCATATAGGCAATTTCAATAAGCAGACATATAGATGCATTCATACAGATATGTTCAGATAGTCAGACATACAAATGCATTCATCCAGATGTATTCAGTCAGTCAGTTTAGTTTATGATTCTAAGATTTTCTCCATAACTCCTATGTGTATGTCACTCTTCTTCCTTACATACTCAGTACATTATCCGTATAGACTCCCCTATTGTATGGGGGGGCTGCGTTCATGCCGCAGGTTCAGATAGCCAGGAAGACAGATTGCATCCTTAGGCCGCTTATTCAGATTGATAGTGGAGCATTCCTCTCTTGTCAGAGTTACCGTCTAGACCGGGCATGTGTCCTGATGTTATGGGTAGGGCGGAGGCCCTGTCCCGTTCGCAGCATGTCTAGTATGTCAGTAGAGGCTCATAGACGCTTATATTCAGTCAGACAGTGTGCCCCGCTCAGCATATGTTTGGTTACATAGTTTTATCGGGTAGCCTTGTCGGCTTGTACCCCGATTCAGTTTAGTGATGCATGTATGTATATATATATATATATATATATATATATATATATATATATATATATATATATATATATATATCTTTTGAGGGCTGTGACCCTCCAATTTATGACATCTATTAGTCAGTAGATCATATTATGAGTGCCCTTAGGTGGCCCAGAATGAGCATGAGCAGATATGTCATGTACGTTTAGTGGCATCTAGGAGGTTAGCTTCTGGATGTCCGTCATAGTCCTCCGGTTGGGCTGTGACAATTATCACGACCCTAATTACCGATCGTGCGGGCACCTACCTTATTAGCACCAGTAGGCGAACCCTTACTCATTAATTCATTACTCATTAGCCAATTTCAACTTCTTTAATCCTTTATACTAAAACAATCAATGAACATGTAAATGAATATATAGTCTACCAAGTCATAATTAATAAATGATACAAGTGCGGAAATCTAACTATTACACTCCCAAAATCTGAAAGTCATGGTACAAGGACTCTAACTAACAATGTCCAAAGATTGAAGTATATCTCAAATATAATAACACTTAATGTCTGGAATAAAAGTAGACATCTAGAAAGAGAGATCTTCAGGTGGCATGGCATGGGTAGAAGCTCACCCTCGGATTTGATCGAGCAAACTAGCTTCAAGCTAGAGATGTAGTCTGGAGGGAATCTCTGGAACACAATCTGCACTCAAAAAGGGTGCAGCAAGGTAGTATCAGTACAAAAACTATGTACTGGTAAGCATCATTGGCTGACTAAGATTAGTTCACGTATATAAGCATAAAATCAACAAGATAAACAAATAGGCACTTAATACTCAAATCCGAGTCACGGAATATCCCATAACAGAGTCACAACCTAAGATGAAGCTTCTAAACCACAAGTCTATCTAGTCTCAATAATCTCACCTGATAAGCACAAGCCTAAGTTCTTTCCCTAGGTAGAGTCACTAATCCATAATTAAACTCAGTCAATGATTATATCAATACCACAACAGCCGTTTCAGCAAACACACCAAAATCAGAACTAAACGAGCCATATAATAATGTAAAATAAAATGTAATGATGTGCACCGCAAAATATGATGATGTGCAATGCAATGCCATGGCCAAACACACACTGTACACACATGCTACTGATATCATAGCTCGGTAGTCATGACCTGCAGGGGACCCATGGTGTCCATGTACCACTCATTCCGGAATACTCCTTGGACCCGAGCACAAACCTCCACTCCGGAACGAACCTCAGACGCAGCCATATCAATATACCTCTCGTCTCCGGAACTGACCTAGGACCACGACCCTATAATCTAGGTCACATATGTGCCTTTCCATACATACATATACACCACTCGTTTTCGGAACGAGCCTCGGACCACGAGCCCACAACTATCCTCAAGTAGCATCACAAGTTCAACAAGAAGATTATATTAACTTCTTCACTAATTACACATCACAATGTATGTCTCAATGTATTTCAGTTTCATTAGTATGTATGGACTATGAACAATTTGCTATATCAATGTCAAACACAAGGCATCATGCCACAAGTCTTTCATGAATACTTACCAAACCATTTCTATCATGTATGAATACATAAATGAGTGTAAACATAGTAAATCAATGAAAACCAATAAAGCAACAGTGAAGGAACAAGTCATAAGCCACAAGTCATATCAAAACTTGGATCAACTCAACCATGAAATGGATCATACAAACTATCTCACCCAACATAAGAGTCTATGCCCTTCTTTACTTCCAAATATAGAAAGTATGCCTCACACTAAGCCTTGTATCACCAAGAAGCTCCACTTTTCTATATATTATCATCAACAGTAATTCATACGTCAAGTTTTCATCTACGGATTGTCATAAGTTTATATCACAATTCAAGCCTAAACTCATTATCCTTCCTTCCTCCGATAATATATGTCACAATAAGAGAGAACTGAGTGCAACATGACAATTTAGGCATTAAGTCAAATCACAATAATAGGGAAACAAGCCACCATCAACAACAATCAACCTAATAGAAATCCATCCCGAATCGCCACAGTATGAATACAACTGCACCTCATATATCAGCAAATCAAGTAATGGCGACTAGCCCACAAAATCAGAAACCATACCAACCTATCTAATATCCAGCCAAACACCATGTCCTAAGACCTAATCATGCTTTCTCCCGTTAATTCTACACAATACATACGTTACGCTGATCAAAGTCTAACTAAAGTAAGTCATAACCTACCTCGAATGCAGACCAGGAGCCACGAACTACTCCATACGAGTCTTCTATTTCTGAAGCGCCTTATAACAGTCAAAGTCTAACAATATGATGCTAAGTAAGCAATAAACCATGTATTTAAACAAGAATAACAATTTGGGGAAGAACACCCACTTACGTCTACCCTTTTCAATGGATGAAACCATCCTTTAATCGTGAATTTATCATAACTTCTATCTCTACAATCATTAACCTTCAATTCATGGGTTTCTAATCAATTTTACCCTTTCCAATAGATTTTAGAACAAAGCTTCCATTTTTATTAGAACCCTAGTCTCAACATGCAATTTTAACCATAAGAAATCAAATTCCTTTCCTAGAAAGTGATAATATATACTCATATATGATTAATCAACAATAAAATCAACAACCCACCAATTATTTAAGGGTTTACTAATTCTGGGGTTCTAGGATTTTCACCCACCATTGATGGACCTTAAAACAATCATAGAACTTGAAGAAGAAAGGAAGAGGAACAAATAAATATGGGGACTTACCCTCCAAGATGCTTTTACCAATGAATGGAATGAATTTTGCCTCTTTCACTCTTGAAAATTGACTTTGGGGTCTTGCGAATAATGGGTAGGAGTTGGGGGATTAAAACAGGGCATTCTGCCCCCCATCAGCCACTGTAGCGGTCACCAGACCGCTACAGCGGTACCGCTAAGGGCCGCTGCTAGCGGCTAGCTGGAACAGGCTGCACTAAAATGGGCATAACTCCCTCGTACTGTGGCCAAACGCGTCGATTATTTTTCCAATAGCTTCATAATTGCGATACGGATCTAATGGTTCAAACCTCACTCAAACAAAGGTCGGATGATCAATATGGAGCCGTTTCTATCCACAGACCTCTGGCGAAAATACCGAATATGAGCACGACAAAATCCAAACTCATCTGAAACTCTTTGGACCCTCACCAAACCTTGTGGGCAAGTTTAAAATCATCATAATAACATGTTGGAACTTTCAAAACATTGACACAGGGTCATCCTAACCCAGCGTTGACCGTGGTCAACTCTAACTCGTCAACTTAACTAGTTTCTCCATCAATGACTCAATTACACTCGAACCTTGCGGAAACAACCCAATGACTTTATTAAGTCATAGATCATACTAACGGGACTTGGGGAAATTGTCAACAAGGTTAAATGAGTGAAAATACTATAACAACTAAACGGGTCGTTACAGTAATTCTGCATTTTTCTTAGAAAAACCAAATCCAAATTTTGTACGAACTACGCAAGGACCTGATTCCCTATACTTATAAGGGGATACGTAGGCGCTTTTCTAAGCTCGGTCGCTTTAACCCAACAACTCAAAATTATGTATTTTGAACTACGTTATGACCTGATTCCTATTCGGGATACGTATGCGCTCTTTTGAGTTCGGTCTCACAAAAATATTCTATTACGTTTACCCCGAACTATGTTTCGACCTGATTCCCGAAACGGGATACGTAAGCGCTCTCTCTAGCTCTGTCATTCCTAAAACAAATCCCAACAAACCTTAGGAAACCTCAAAAATAATTTAGCAAGAGAAAGATAAAGGTAACCCCACAAGAAAACTGGAACGGGCTGATTAAAACTTTTACACTGGAACAGAAAGACCTCAAAAATTCCTCAAGCGTGGTGAAATCAAGAATTGATAAGTACACACTTACATTGGGAAAAATTTTTGAGAGGGTCTCAAAAAATTCCTTCGACACAGCGGAATTCAAGTCGGTATAAAGATGTATACAAACTGGGATAAAATTTTCGAAAGGGATTCGAAAATTTCATAAATCAAGATCAAGAAGGAGGACAGAGACGGGAGGCCTTGTTTGAGTAACCAATGTCATGACATTAAAAGGGCGCATATAAAATATTATTTTCGAAACGTATATCCATATATTTTCCAAAAATCATCGCCCAAAATTTTTTCAGCTATGCTAAAGAAAATAAAAGATTTTAAGGAAAATGAGCATCCTCTCCTGCCGAGATATGAACGGAAGAAGTCCATACGTAAGGAAAGCGGTCGACCATATAGGAAACTGACAAATTTTCTGTGGATGCAGGAACAAACAAGCATGGATGTTTTACACTAACTCGTTTGCTAGAATGCTTAAAGCAGGGTAACGACAACAAGTCAAGTGAAGAAGAAGCGTCAAGGAATAGCGGCGCAAAGTGTGTACGAAAGGGTAACAAAGCCCTCCCCAAGTAAAGTTTGCTTTACGATGATAAGTTTGTTCATTTTGCAGAGCATGAAGATTTTGACAAAAGTAAAACTTTAAAGACTACTAAATGATATAATCATGGTACCAAAAGTTGGGTCTCCACTAAACAGTATTGTGTCAAGGTATTGAGACCCTGGCCTAGACGTCACATGGCTTGCCTTGATACATTGGCTGAGTGAATGTCACAAAAGTCTAAAAATTGAAAATGACGCGTTGATATCGATATCGAAATGCCATATTCACAATCGAGTCTAGTCCTTTTGGAAGATGTGAACCCTGTCGAATTCTTCCTTGGAGTCAAAAAAGGAAGGTGTCTGTCTTGCCGCCGAGGTAAGCTTCATTCCTCAAAATGACAATATGGATTAAACGAATACATGCCGAAGGGGCTGAGTCGTCATCCATATATATAGTCAAAAATAGGTAGCATAATTCCGAGGTTGATGTCCACAATCGTTGAAATACGAATGTGATTCCTACGTCAAGATTTATGGTCGCTATCGCAGTCTATTTCAAGTTAACGAAACAATGGTTCAGGGATAGTGGTAGTCATGAGAAAAGGCTCCGCACTTGAATATGCAATAGTTAACTTGAATATTCTGACTAAATGTTCTAATTCTGGACACATGGGTTAGTAGTAATCATGAGAGGAATATGATATCGCACTCTGGTGTGCAGTCTACATTTGGGTATGTTTGACTATAGGTGATGTGGTCCCGAACTGGTATACCGCAAGCTTCGTATGAGGATAACGATACAGTCGACAACAGATTCACGACAGTCACAGCAATATGTGAAAATGATGTGAGTCCAAATTTTCAGGGGTGGCGGATGTCATAAGAAACAAAAATGACCCCGCACATGAAAACACGATTTTCATTAGTAGCATCTTGCTTGTGAAAACGACAACCGGACTGGGGTGTGTAGGTTCGCAAAATGCCGTATAGCCCGACCCAGATCCCAACAGAAGTTATCATTCAACGATGAAAACATTTGAAAATGACGGAAAAAGAGCCTGTCAAAGTATCGTGATTATTATCCCAGAGTAGATCAGTTTTTTAGAAAATACACAAAAAACACACATCTGCGGGAGGAAAGAAATAAGATGGACAAGCAGTTGCAAAACACGGATATAATGTCAACGAAACAGCAAAATGCCACTCAGGTATGACTACATTAAAATAAAAAATTTCAAAAGACTAACATGCAGGACTCGGCATTTGGGAACGAGCTAGAAGCTACAGAAGATGGAAGCAAAAGTCGGATCCAAAACATGCAAAGCATACGTAAAACTTTTTCTTGGGCAACCGGTCAAAAATCGTGTACGATAGTCAAGCCTTCTACACCAGGGATTGGAGATCACTTCAAGGATCAACACTAATAAGTCCTTTCCAAAAACCGCCTCTGGTTCGGATTTTCAACCGGAAATAGCAAAAGGGGGTTCCCACATAAAGGGATATTTCTTTTCGGGCTATCGAGCTGAACTACAATTGGCCTGATTCCCAAAGCCAGGGATATGTAGGCTACTCAAATTTCAAGGATCGGCCATATTCCTATAATTATCTCGGGACACCTTGAGATAGTTTTAAAAAAACTCTTTATTGCATAGCTCTCATAGAGTCAGAACTACAAATGGCCTGAATTCTCATTTATCCTGAGATATGTAGGAAGCCCAGAAGCCAGGGTCCGGCCATACTTTTGAAATTTTGCGCAAAAGAGCTGTAATTGCTATTATTTGGTAAATACAAATAGGATTGTCAAATTCGTAGCTCAAGGATGGCTTCGCCATCCTCGAACTCCGAAGGGGAAATTGTTGACACCTAATGTTCACCGCATAGGACGCGTATTTTAATTCTCAAAATTCCCGAGTCAAAGACGGAGCGAGGATGCACCTTCAAAATTAAAATTTCAAAATTCTGAGAACATTGCAAAAAAATGACGTTTAATTATTATTTCGTAAAAAATGATAATTGCAAGAAAATTACGAGTTATTTACTTTCATAAATATAATTCAAAAATAAAATGTGTAACCTGCTCCGTTTAATTCGGGAATAGTATTAATTAAGACGACGAACGATTTACGGCCAATTTTGACCGCATTTGTTTCACATTTTTAAATATTACTCGGAAGTATATCAATATGGAGATCGTATTAAAGTGTGTATTTCAAAACAACGTAATAAATTTTGTTTTTATATAAAAAAAAAAGTTACTAGGGGTTTCTAGACGAATACGATCTTTAAAATTAGGTATTTCATTTTTCAAAAGGGTGTACAAGGTTCAAAGGGTTTGTATCTAAAACATAAGGGGTCATTTTTAACTTTTCAAAAACAAAACATGAGGGGCAGGGGTATATAAGGCGGAGGGACCAAAGTTATCCTTTGATAACTTTAGTCCTTCCTCGTCTTTACTGAAAGCAAAGGTTTCCTTCCTCTTCACGACCTTATCTGGTTCTAGGGTTTTTACTTTGATCCTTATCTGGCCACTTTCATGGCCATTTTTGGCACGATTTCTTGGGGGGTTTTATTCCCATTGTTTCCTTTACTGGTTAACAGGTTCGACTTGACTTAATTTGTCATTTTTTCACCAAAATTTGACATTTGACCCGGGTTGTTGCTTGGGTATTTGTGTGTTTATTGATTGCCATGAGCGATGTATTAAACCTTTAGCTATCTTGTGCATAAACAAAACCCCATAAGTAGGGACCTAGGGTAATTACCCATTCAAATTGGGTACGATTTTGGGGTTTCTATCCATTTTAGTACAAATTTTTAGGGATTTTATCTGTTAGTACATTGTTATCGTTAATTTGTCATTTTGTTTGTCCTATATAGTGACTAGGCATACTATTCAGTTATTCCCCTAAAAATTTAGGGATTTTGAATTAGGATTTTAGTACAAATGGGTTGGATTTTTATTTGTTTATGTGAGGTGTACATTTTCTGATTGGATAATGGTACTATTTGTACAATTTTGCAAAACTCCCTTATCCAATGTTGCCTAAAATTCGAATTCTTTGAAGATTTGGGGGGAATTCCTGTTTTGAGGTACATACCCTACCATTTTTACCTTATATAGGAAGTCTTGTCATCATTTTAAGGATCCAGATTTCTAGACCCTAAAAAATATACTAAGTTTATTATCCTATATACTATAATATGTAATACACAATATAGAACACTATAAAGAATACTAAGATACACTACTCTATAACCTATACTACTTAAAGAATACAAAGCTATTTATTCTGAAAATTTGAAGAAAGGTGTTAAGGACTTGGTTGGTGTTGAAGCTTTGGATTTCAATCTCCCCTTTGATCTTTAGGTTGCCCCCGAGGAAGGTAACAACCTATTTCAATCCCATTTATTCCATTTAGTTGCTTAAAATGCCATTTCTGTATTATGTATGTTGAAACTGCTTGAAAATACTTTCTTGTGTAGATTATTGCTTATATGGTCTGTTTTATGTGTTATGATACAGTTGTTATGGTTCTGTATTAGCTTAAGCTAAGTATGTGCTTAAAAGGTTTTTTTAAAATGAAGAATGATGCATATTTTAACTATAAGTTACTATCCCATTGGGTGTTGTTTGGTTTTCAAAAATTTAGTTTGGTTTTAAGTCATAAAATTACTGTGTTAGCTGTGTGTAATGTTGTATGAGTAGTTCTGGAATCCTGAATAGTTTAAAAAGTGCGATAAGTGCATATTTTGAACTAATCTATTGCTTTACCAAGTTTAAAAAGAGATCTAAGTCTGTTTCTTTAAAGATTAGAGGTATGTTTGGTGATATTTCTAAAATGAAATGTTTAAGCAGTAAAAGAAAAAGGGTGTGATTGGCCACTATTTGTGATATTTGATTGTTACAGTCTTGTTTAAGGTTGCAATCTGGAAGTAGGACACTTTATTACTGGTTAAGCTTATTAATGAAGTGTTAAGATATCTTAAAGGGTAAAAAATGAAGAAGAACTTGCCTATTTGCTGTTTTAATCATTTATGTAGGTTTCTAAGTTAAAAAATGAATAGAAGTAGGAAGAGCAATATGTGATTTGTCCATTGGAACATCCCTGCTTGTTGTCTTGTGAGAAACTGCAATGACTGCTTCACTTTGTAACTTATGTGTATTTTTCTATCAAATTGCTATATGTCTTTGTCATCACATAGCCATATCATGTATGCCATAAGTCTTTTTGCTTAGTTTAAGAGGTCGTTGATCCATCCTTGTCTTATGTTGTACAAAACTAGATATCTCCTGCATATGAATGTATATAATCTGCTAAGTTGAGAATGAATATTTGAGAAATTATGATAATATGAGTTGACTCACTTACTTAAGTATTTGAAAAGGTAAAACCAGCACTGTTCATTTGATTATGATCCCTGAAGTGCCTAAAAACGTGAATGACAAGACTCTGAGTAGAAACATAGGTTTGAAATGGCATTTAGTTGTTCTTAGGACCCTTCCAGTTGACTCATTAGGACAATTTAGACTTCAAATAACCTTGACTGTGTGCGATCTTGTGTGGATTAGCTTCCAATGTTCTTTTTTGGATTTAAACTACTTGATTTCTACCTATCTTGCCATTTGGAATATCTCTCCATGTTTAATTATTGAGAAATCAGTGATGTGGTGCCTTCAGTTTAAAAACTCTCATGTACTTAAAGGGTATTCAACCCATACTTGACTTAAATAGGTTCCATACCTAGTTTGCTTAATTACACTATCTTAAACCACACAACATTGCCCTTTGTATGCCCTTACTTGCTGTTTGAATGAAGTAAAAATAAGATCTGTATTTGTTTGTTCTTCTGGTATGCCTAAGATGACATTTCTGCTTACCGTGCTCATCCCTATTAAAAACACTTGCCGAAACTATTCAAGACCTCTTTAAACTTGTCTATGTGCCAAAACCATTTCATGACTTGTAAAAATCCCTTTTGAACTTACTTAGACTCTGTTTTAAAAACTGTGACCACAATCTGAACTTAGGAACTAGCATCATGTCCCTATTTATACCACTAGTGCCTTTTCTGTTGTTGAAACTTTGTTTAAACCTCTGTATTGTTTTCCATCAGCTTTGATGTACTTGCTCTTGGTTTGTGATCATTTGGACTCTGTTGAATTCCCGGAATTCCTCTAGCCTAGGATGAGTTTTCATGATCCCCTTTTGTTTTCTTGATCCTATCTCTATGATGGTTGCTTGTTTACCTGACTATTCCTACTTGCCTGCCCCTACTTGCACATACAGACCATCAGTTGCCATGTAGACTTTATAAAAGACCTAAGGCTAGTATCCATGTACCCATTAGCCCATTCTGAGACCTCTACTTGCTGACTGTGATCTCTTTTGTGTTTTACCCTGAAAGTGGACCAGTTTTGAAACTTGCTTGGCTTTTAAAAGGCCTTCACTGTTTATTCTGAAAACCTACAACCTTGCTCTTCATCATTTAAATCTGTTCAATTCAAAACCAGGCTAGAAATGGCCATGACCTGGAATTTGAACTCTATGATTGCCTTAAATTCTATGGCTTGTGTTACTTGGTTTTCAAAATCATGCCGTAAGCTAAAACTAGGCTAAATTGATCCTTGTTATGTGCTTGACTGTTGATTCTTGGTTTATTTTTTTTCTGAACCTGTAATGGCTTTGGGTTGTTTATACCTGTTGTTTATGGTGTTGTGTGAATTATTTTGAGTTTGAGTTGGGATAGTTGGAGGGTATGCCCCTTTTAGGAGGTTTTTCTCTCCATAACCCATAGCATATCAACATATGTACAATGGTATATTGGTGGGTTTTTCACATTTAGATAAATTTAAAGAGGATTTTGGGGAGTATACAGGCAGTATATCACATATATCATAGCATAACACTTAGAAAAATTGGAAAGGAAAAGGAGTTTAGGCCTAGTACTTGGGCCTGATCAATGTGTTTCTCCTATTTAGTCTATTTCTGATGATTTTAGGTCTACTTTAGTTGATTAGGCCACTGTTTCATCCTATATTTATCATTTATTCTTGGGTTTAGCCCAAAATGAGTTGTAATTTAATTTTTTGGCTTTGTAATAGTAATTAGCTTTATTTTATTATCATATTTAGTTTAATTATGAACTTGTACTAATGTTGTGTATGCCCCGTTTGCATTTGACCCCAAAAAACCGTTGGTGGGCTTCTACGACGCCCACTACGTACCTAGATCAAGTCAACCAAATTCGGAGCATAAGGGAGCTTACATTGGATTTGAAATTGCATAACACCCTTCGTTTGGGCTTGGTCGGCCCAAAAACTCTATCTTTTACTTTTACACATTTTAAATTACTATTTGCGCATTAAATTTCATATTGGAACCCATATGATTAAACCGCTCATTAGAGTTGCCTAAAACAATTTTTATAAATTAATTAGCATGAGTATGGTGTAAAATTGGAAAAACGGACTGTTTGGATTTTAAAGGACCAAATCTGCTTAATTTAGGAAACCTTGGGACTGAAATTGACATTTTAAAAAAACAATTAAGGACTTGGACTGACATGGACCGTTTTGGAATTGTTGGACTGATTTCGTATTCTTAGAATTGTATAAAAACGGATAAAAGTTGGAATGAAAACTGGATAACTTAGTATAAATAACTTGGTATAATTACGGTCATATACGATTACCATATTATATACAAAAACTATCTTTCGTTTAAAACTATTTTCTATGCTTAAAACGCTTTTAGAAAAACCTTTTTGGGTGGGCTTACATGGAGTCCTACTTAGGCTAAGAGCCTTCGGGTGTTAGCCTAGGTGTTCTAGTCCGACACCCTACGCCCAGTTTTGGGCAAAACTATACTCCTTCCATTTCTTGAAAAACGTATGTTTTGCATGAAATAGACTAACCCTTTATCGCAAAAATCTGAAACTTAAGCAATTTTATCATAACAATTTATAATGTTAATGCACACTATTAGAACCGGTAGGTAAATCTCAATTGAGCGGATCCTTAATACCGGGGTGCCTAACACCTTCCCTCGGAGATCACCAGAACCCTTACCCATACTCTGGTTAGATTAGGATTCTTTTAAAATTTAACCGTTTTGAATGAACCCTTTTCGAACTGGTTTTCCTAATTTCCTAAAAATTAGGTTGCGACTCTAAAATAAAGTCCATTTAGAGCACCATCCACGAAGAAGTATATTTTTTCCTTTTTCCCGGTACGATTAACAATCGTACTTCCCCGGGACACTTTCCTTTTTAAATGAGGCAAGTGCAAATACGAATCGGAAAAAATACGACCGCTACATCAACTTCCCTTTCTTTCCAAACCTCATCACACCCTTCATGGGCGAAACCTTCAACAGAACTCGCTCCCTAACCATGGACTTTAAATCACAAACCTTCCGGTCCTCATACCTCTTTTGTCTACTCTGAACCGTGAGAAGTCTCTCCTGAATCAATTTCACCTTATCCAATGAATCCCTCAACAAATTTGTACCCCAAGGCCTAACCTCGAGAGCATCAAACCAGCTAATCAGAGAACCCCACCTCCTACCATGCAATGCCTCAAATGGTGCCATCTCAATGCTCAAACGGTAGCTATTGTTGTAAACAAACTCCATTAAAGGTAGAAACTGATCCCAATTTTTAGCTTTGCACGACCTAAGTGTCTGTCCTAATGTGTACTTACTTTTTGCCTATGGACAGAACACGTTACCTAACATGTTCTATAAACGTGTTTGCGGAATAGAAACAAACAAGAAGGTAAAGGACACGTGATTTTTACGTGGAAACCACCCGGCTTAAAGGTGATAAAAATCACGACCTACAGACCTATAGGATTTACCTCAAATTCACTACAATTAAACCAACTACAAATTAAGTTACAAACTCTGCAACCTAATCCCAACTACAACAACCTTGCTACCCAACCTCTGACTAGCAAGCCATCTTCAAGCTAGAATATAACTTTAAGTTACAATGGTTTATATCTATATTTATGCTTCTTTATAAGCAGATAAAGATACAACTCAATAAACCAAACCTAATACAAGATATATAAACTTGTGAACTGGAGAACATTATACAATAACACAGTTTCTTCAATCCTTCTTCTTGCACTAGGGACGCAACCTTGGATTCTTGAATATTATTGAAATGTTTTTTGATCGCTCAATATTCTGAATTCTCTCTTTGTGGGTGCGCAAACTTCTTCTTAGAAAGACCTGGGTATTTATAAAATTGATGCGCCGTAGGTCGATTAACGCAAAACCCTTTCCTAGTTGGTCAATGACACGCACATAGGGTTTGTGTAATACTTGGATTCTTGCCTTGTTGAGTCCGCTCCTTGTACGTGTAAAAGGCTTACTAATCCCTACAAATATGGAAAGGAATCTTTCATACTTGACCGCAAAGTTCTTTCCATAATTCTGCAAATCCTAGTTGCTGTAGCACTTGCCCTGGAACATGTTCACGATCCTGTTTCATCCACATAGTTTGTCTGCCTCTGAATCTCTGCACTATCTGAGATAGAACATGTTCATGTACCTGTTCCACCAATCTCTTTCATTCTTCATCTGCCGTTGAACTACTTCTGAAATCTTGGCTGGAACATGTTGACAAACCTGTTTCATATAATTGTATGCTCTGTGTCTGCAACTGGTCTTCTCCACTCCTTCACCACTGATCACTTCTGGGTTTAGGTCATTCATCTACTACACCTGATGACTTGTGTGAACCTCCCTCTTTTGTATACGATGACTCTTTGGTATAAAACATGTTTTGCATACTTGTTCTATTTCTTCAATGAACTGCTCCTTCCACATGAGTCAGCTTATCTCTTCATCTTCTCTCCCTTTGCTGCTTTGTTCAGTTGTTCTATTCATAGATCTATTCATGCTATACACTAAGCATCTCTGTGACTAGGCCACTTCATTCTCTTCTCTTTGTTTTTGCTAGTTTGCTTGTCTGTATCTGATAGAGCATGTTTGTAAACCTGATTCATGTACATTGCTTGCAATTGTCTCTTTCTATCGATCAGGTCTTTATACTGGTTCCATGTGTATTTCGTTCTTGCTCATTCAGACATTTCACTGTGTTTGGAACATCTGTTTCAATTAGCCATCCTTTCATGTATCTATACCTGGTCTGTCTTCTTCATGGTATCAAAAAATGTGAACTCTTTGTCAGTCATTAAAACTCATATATGCATCAGTCTAGCTAATGCCAACAACAATAACAACTGAAATCTATCACGCAGGCCCACATCATATCCTCGAGAACCTGAATAGTCCGCTCGGACTGTCCGTCAGTCTGAGGGTGAAAAGTTGTACTAAGCTCCACTCTAGTACCCAACTCTTTCTGCATGGACCTCCAGAAATGCGACGTAAACTGAGTAGCTCGGTCCGAAATGATAGTGTTACATCCCGTAGTTTTGTACATCGAGATTTATTAGTGTTGATTATTTTCAGTATGGACATTGGATTTACCTTTAAGAATATATGAGATTATATGCGCCAATCTCATGGTTACGAGGGTTTAAGTTCATATAATAAGCTACAGAAGGATTGGAGGGCAAGTGAATCAAGGAAATTAAGTTTGTTGGACTTTAAAGAAAATATGAGGGCCAATTTTGGTCTAAATTGGAGGAAGAATATCTTTTATTATATGAGGAGTTTTGAAGCAAAGCTAAATAGCCTAAATTGAAGTTCATGAAGTCTTGTTTCCAACGCAATAAACCGCTCGCCCATAGGACATCGGAGTAGAGAGTTATGGACGTTACAAGTTAGGCCACCAGAGCAGAAATGTACCTTGTGCGAACGCGACCAAAGGGCCGCGAATGCGAAGAGGAGGACTGGATAACCCTTCGCGAACGCGACCCAAGGCCACGAACGCGAAGGGAAAATGCTGAGTCTGTGTAAACCGACTTAAACACCCTATATAAGGGTCAAAGACCCTCATTTAGGCCCTAAAATGTTCTAGAGAGCTCAGGAAACATTGAGCGACATATATGTATCACAAAATTAAGGATTTTGAGTGATTTCGAGTGACAGAGTATTAATCGAGGCTCGGGTAACGTGTAGTTGTGATTATAGTATTGTTTTCCGATTGAGTTGGCATGGATTCAAAGTAGATATTGAAGGTCTTGTTATCCTAGTAAGAATAAGGTATGAATCTTTCCCTTTTGATATTAATTTATGTTTGCCTATGAAGATAGAGTTATTAAATCATCGTATAGCGGATTAGTTGGGTGAGAAATTAGGTAAACATCGTGTGGGATGTTTTAGGAAATATATTGGTATGGATAATAGTGTTGATGATGTTGGTATTGTTGTTATTGATTGGTTGTTGATATTGTGATTTCGGGCTGGGCATATAAACGGGGGAGATGCTGCCCGAATTTCGGCAGATTCTAAATGGATTTAAATTAAGGGCTTGAGACGAGCATATGATGATGAACCTAACAATAGTATGAATGGTTGTATATGTAGATTATGAGACTATGAATGATCTTAAGTGAACTGCAAGACAGGAATTAAGTTGGATGTCGAGAAATTATCTTCTAGGTATGTTAAGGCTAGTACCTTTCTTTCACAGGCATGATTCCTTTGTTATGATTCCGGATATTTTGCCATAACATTTTTACATCCAAACGTTAGAAGTTCATGATTCTTAAAAGCTTCTTATGATACTAAAGATGAAATGTTTTCTATGATAAACATGATGATGATGATTTTAATTCTAGAAATTCCAAAGCTTATGATTTTAATGCTATTATGAGATTATTGAGTTTATTTCATGATTTCCTTGATTCTACTCATTTTTTTGTTGATCTCACCTTATGATACTTGTTCCTTCAAGGTGAGATATAGCGATAATGATTGTTCCGTAATATAAATTGGAGGTTACCAACCTTACGTCACTCCGATAAAGTTGTAGCTTTCATATGAGCTTTCATGCATACTATTTACATTATGTATATGTATATATTATATTTATGGATCAGGCCGTACGTTCCTCGGCACTAACATATTATATTTATGGATCGGGTCGTACGTTCCTCGGCACTAACATATTATATTTATGGATCGGGCCGTACGTCCCTCGGCACTAACATATAATATTTATGGATCGGGCCGTTCGTTCCGCAGCAATATAATATATTTATGGATCGGGCCGTACGTTCCTCGGCACTAACATATGATATTTATGGATCGGGCCGTATGTTCCTCGGCACTAACATATGATATTTATGGATCGGGCCGTACGTTCCTCGGCACTAACATATATGGATCGGGTTGTACGTTCCGCAACACTATATTTATGGATCAGGCTATACGTTCCCCAGCACAAAGATTTATGGATCGGGTTGCACATTCCGCACCACTAACACACATATATATGTGTGTGTGTGCTTACTTACATATGATTTTTAAGATGTACAGGTTATCTCTCTTATTCCATGTTACCTTTCATATCTATATTATGTTGTTATTCATGCCTTACATACTCAGTACATTATTCGTACTGACGTCCCTTCTTGTGGATGCTGCGCTCATGCCCGCAGGTAGGCAGGGAGACGGATCAGACCCGTAGGTGTTTTATCATCGGATTCTTAGGAGCACTCCACTTACTTCGGAGCTGCAGTCTATTTGGTATTGGTTCTTGTGATCATTTGTATTCTATGTAGAGGCTCGTAGACGTGTGTGTACAGTTAGACGTTTTATAGCTCCATCGGTTCATATTATTGTATAATATATTGGTAGCCTTGTCGGTAGTGATGACGGGCATAATTGTTGATGATTATATAGAGATGCACCGTTATGTTGTGGTATATGTCCTTACTGGTTATGACAAACATGAGATACCTTTAGGGTCCACCCAAAAATGATTATGAGATGTATGCTTAGAGGTACTCGGTAGGTTATCTCCGGGCGCCCGTCATGGCCCTCTGGTTAGGTTGTGACAGATAGAAATGGGCACCCCATGCAAACGAACAATCTCTCGAATGTAGATCTTGGCAAACCTCTCTGAATTGTAAATAGTCTAAACTAGAATGAAATGGGCAGACTTGGTCAATCTGTCCACGATGACCCAAATAGCATCAAACTTGCCCAAAGTGTGTGGCAATCCTACCACAAAGTCCACAGCAATCCGCTCCCACTTTCACTCGGGTATGAGCATCCTCTGAATCACACCACCAGGCTTCTGGTGCTCATACTTCACTTGCTTCAAGTCACGATACATCTTTGTAGCCCTTGGATGAATGGAATATTTCGAACAATGAGTCTCCTCTATGATTAACCTAGTCAAATCTCTCACTCTCAAAACACAAATACGACCCTTGATCCTCAAAACTCCATCACCATAAAAATAGCTTCCTTAGCCTCACCTTGCAACACCTTGTCTCGAATTTTGCGCAACTTCACATCCTTAAACTACTGAGCTCAAATCTGTTCCAATAAGGAAGATCGTGCCTCACACAAGCTAGAACCTTACTAGGCTCTAAAATATCAAGTCTCACAAAACAATTAGCCAAAGATTGGACGTCCATATCCAAAGGACACTCTCCTATGTGCAACAATGCCAAGCTACCCATGTTTACCACCTACCTACTCAAGGTATCAACCACTACATTGCCTTGCCCAGATGATAAAGAATGGTTATGTCATAGTCCTTGAGCAACTCCAACCACCTACGATGTCTCAAATTGAGGACCTTCTGATTGAAAATATACTGAAGGCTACGATGATCCGTGAACACCTCACAATGTACCCTATAGGGATAATGCCTCCAAATCTTCAAAGCGAACACTACCGCCGCCAACTCCAAGTCATAGGGGGTAACTCTTCTCATGCGCCTTCAACTGCCGCAAAGTATAAGCTATCACTTTCCCATTCTACATCAACACACAACCAAGACCTACTCCAGAAGCATCACAATAGACTGTAAAGCTCTTTCCCTCGATAGGTAAGGTCAAAATCGGAGCGGTCATCAACAAAGTCTTGAACTTTTGAAAGCACGCCTCACAATCAACAGACCAGTGAAAAGCCACTTCCTTCTGAGTCAATTTGGTCAACGGGGACGCAATGGATGAGAATCCCTCTACAAAACAACGATAGTAACCTGCGAGGCCCACAAAGCTCTGAACCTCAGTGACCGAATCCGATCTAATCCAATCTCGAACCGCCTCAATCTTCTTGGGATCTACCATAATACGATATTTAGTCACCACATGACCCAAGCCAAAACTCACACTTTGAGAACTTAGCATAAAGTTTCTTCTCCTTGAAAACCCAAGAAAAATCCTCAAATGCTGCTCATGCTCCTCTCTACTCTGAGAGTATATCAAGATGTCATTGATGAAGACAATCACAAAAGAATTCAAATAAGGCCTGAGTACTCTTTTTATCAACTCCATAAAGGTTGCAGGATCATTATTCACCCAAAAAGACATCACCAAGAACTCATAATGGCCATATCACGTCCGAAAAGCTATCTTAGGGACATCCTCAGCCTTAATCCTCAACTGGTGATAGCCGGATCTCAAATCAATCTTGGAAAAGACAGAAGCACCCTGAAGCTAGTCAAACAAATCATCAATACTCGAAATAGGATACTTGTTCTTGATAGTCACCTTGTTTAACTGCCTATAATCAATACACATATGCATAGACCCATCTTTCTTCTTTACAAACAACACCGGAGCACCCCATGGTGAAATACTAGGCCGAATGAACCCTTTGCTCAACAAGTCCTATTACTCTTCCTTCAAATGCTTCAACTCAACCGGTGCCATCCGATATGACAGAATAACGAGTTGAGTGCCTGGCTCCAAATCGATGCAAAAGTCAATATCACGATCGGGTGGAACACCTAGAAAGTCTGCAGGAAATACCTCTGGAAATTCTCGTACTACCAGAATTCACTCTAAGGGAGGAGTCTCTGCACTAGTGTCTTGAATATAAACCAAATCAGAGAGACAACCCTTCTCCACCATCTTTAGAGCCTTAAGAAATGAAATCACCTTCTTTGGTTACTGACTAAGAGTACCCCTCCACTCAAAGCGAGGAATACCTAGCATGGATAATGTAACTGTCTTGGCATTACAATCCAAATCGCATGATAAGGAGATAACCAATCCATCCCATCAAAATCAACCATATCCAAGACTTTCAAGTCTACTTGGGTATTGTACCCCATCAAAATAACTACGCAACATCTATATACCTGGTCTACTACTACGGAATCCCAACAGCAGTAGAAACAAGAATGGGTAAATCTATGGAATTACACATCAAATACAAACTCAAGACAAATACGTAGACACAATTAAATAGGTAGAGCCTGGATCAATAACATCGTAGTAGAACGATGGAAAACCCAAAGTATAACTATGATAACTTCATCAGAGGCCTCTGCCTCAGGTCCACCTGAAAAATCATAGCAATGAGCACGATCACTTGAAGTCTAAGTACCTGTTAAACCTCATAATTTTGTACGTTGAGATTCGTTAGCTGTTAGTTGTCCTAATTGTGGAAACTGGACCTATCCTTTAGGATATATGAGATTATATGTGCCTACCCTATGGTTATGAGGTTTTAAGTTCATGAAATAAGCTATGGAAGGATTTGAGAACAAGTATATTAAGGAATTAATTTTATGGGAACTTTGGGAAAACATGGCAAAATTTTGGACAGGATTTCGGGTCCAACTTGAGAGAGGTATATCTCCTAGAATATGAGGCGTTTTGGTGTGTTTTTTCTATCCAAATAGAAGTTCATTGAGTCTAGTTTCTAACGCAACAAACCATTCATCAATGTGATATCGGAGTAAAAAGTTATGGGTGTTTTAAGACAGACTGCTCGGGCAGAACATTTTGACGGATCTGTTTCACAGACCGCAGAAATTTCTACAGCCCGTCAAATGGTATTTTCCAAGCGTAAAATAGTCACAGTGAGCCATGTTTGGCTGGGCAGTTTGACGGACCGTAGGAATTTTGATGGTCCGTCAAAGTGAGCGTAGGATTGCCCGACGGGATTTTAAGTTATGCTTTATATATTTCATTTCATTTCATTTGGACATTTTATTTTCCCAAATAAAATCCAAGAGCTCTCAAAAACCCTCTCTTCAACTCCATAAACTAATCTAAGCCAAGTCCAAGAGAATTAAGAGATTCAAGTGCTAAGAAGCTTGCTAGGGCTTGTGGAACTCAAGTTTTCCTTAGGTGTTGATGTTAGGGGTTTTCACTTTGGTGGAGTAAGTTGATCCAATACTTGTTCTTGTGTGATTAAGGTAATTTTTCACATCTCTTGCATATGCTTAAGGTTATTTGATTGTTATACCATGTGGTTGAAGGAAGAAAAGTGAAAATAGAGTTCAAGTATGAACTTGAGGATATGGTGAGCTATAAGTTAATTTAAATTATGATTCTTACCATATTATGAGTATAATCTTGTTGTGGGTGGTGCTAATAATGTTAAGGAAATATTGTATGTAAGTATATATGGTGTTGTGTTGTAGTTATTGTTATAAACGATCTTGAAAAGGAGTTTTGAGGATTAGATGATGTTTAACTTGAATGAAGCCTCTTGATTATGGTACTGTTAATAATGTCATTATTGTTTGGGAGTTGTTTTGGAATTTGGTAGAAGTAGATGAGATCGAGGAAATGCTACCCAATTTTCGCTAACTTAAGAATTATACCAGCTTGGATTTGAGAGTGTCTTTGAGACCTAACCATGCTATGAACCCTCTTAAATGTAGATCCATCAGGTTTCAGAGGATAAAGTTAAGTAGCTAAGAAGACATAAAGGTATGTAAGGCTAACCCTTCTTTCTTAAGGTGTGATTCCATCATTGTATACCCGTATGTGAAATCCATAATGTCTTCCATGATGACTCCATTTCTAGAAGTGCTAAAACTCATAAGTCTTGATACTCTCATGATACTATTTGTCCCATTCTAGGATAGTTGACCCTCTAAGGAAAGATTTAGTGATGATGATGATGTTGATGACAATTATGTATTTCTATGGGTATATATATATATATATATATATATATAACTATTTTGTAACACCGAGCTTATGTGCCCGGGTATGATATTTATCGCGCGCGCACCACTGCAGTTGGGTACGGATAACACTGATCCCTCGTAGGGCCGGGTTTGTATAACACCGAGCCTTATTATGGTCAGGTATGTGTGACACCGAACCTCTATGATCGGGTGTGGTACTACTATATATGTATGTGTATGTAATGGAAGGTTTCCATTGGAAAAAAGGTAAGTAAATATAATGAATATCGCTAAAGGTATAAATGGCTCTACTACCTCATGACTCTTCTATCTCATGTAATCTTTCATGTTTCCATTATGTTATTGATTATGCCTTACATACTCAGTACATTTTTCGCACTAACATCCTTTTGTTTGTGGACGCTGCGTCTTGCCCGCAGGTGGGCAGGGAGATTGACTTGATCCTTAGGCTGCTTATCCAGAGACTGCTTAGAGGAGCTCAATTTGATTTGGAGCTGCAGCTGTTGGTACTATTCTTTTGTGTACATGTATGGGCATGGCGGGGTACTGTCCTGTCTGTACGATGTCACATACTCTTCCTAGAGGCTCGTAGACAGTTGTGTATAGCTAGATGTCTCTTAGCCTTGTCAGCTCATATTTTTGTATATCATTTGTTAGCCTTATCGGCTTGTGTATATGTATATGGGCATAGTTGATGAGGTTGATATAAAAGTGCCTTAACCCGATGAAAATTGTATTGTTGGTGCATATAGATTATGAGTAGGCCCTGTGGCTCACCTAGATATAATTGTGGAGGTACGATGAGAGGTGCCCGGTAGGTTAGCTCCGGGTGCCCATCACGGCCCTCCAGTTGGGTCGTGACTATAGTGGTATCAGAGCAGTTCCGTTCTAGGGTGTGTCCACGAGCCGTGTCCAGTAGAGTCTTATTTATGGGTGTGTTACGTGTCACACTTATAAACAGGAGGCTGCAGGCATTTAGGAATGAATGACCTTCTTTCTTCATAGATCGTGCGATAGAGCCATGATATAAGGATTTCTCTTTCCCTAACTGTGTGTTACGTATTTCAGAGATGCCCGTAAAGAGAAAAGCTACAACATCCCAAAAGGGCAAGATAGTGACAGGATGGCGGGCTGAGAGAGTACCGCCAACGGATATAGAAGAGGGTGAGTCCCAGAATGAGGTTCCATCTCGATCCTCTCACTCATTACCTGGTTCAGAGTAGCATGAGGGAGCCTCAGCCCCAGCTCCAACACCTCCAGTTCCCCCACCAGATGTCTCAGGTCAAGAAGTGAAAGAGGCCCATCCATTTGCTGACTCAGTTGGTCGCCGCTCAGGTTCAGCAGCAAGGTATGGGTCATGGCCATAGGGCTGTGAGTACTAGAGCCCGTGATTTTATTACCTTAAACCCTCCGGAATTCTTTGGGTCAAAGCCGGATGAAGACACTCAAAGCTTTATTAATGGAATGTTGAGAACACTTCAGTTAATGCATGCTTCAGACGTTGAATTCAGGACATTCCATGACTAGTGCACCTCCACAGTTTACGGGCCAGAGATTTTGTAGACCTGTTCATTCTGGTCGAGTCAGAGTTTCAGAGCTTCGGGTTCTCATTACAGGGGTGACTCGGGCCAGGCAAGATCTCCCATACCACGATGTTCTCATGCGGGAAGTTACATTGGGGCCAGTGTCGATTGGGTTCAAATGTTTGCTATGCAGGTGGTCGACCAGGCTATAAAATGCATGACTGCCCCTCGATTGGTGGTAGGGGTAGGGTCCAACCCCCAGGGTCAGCAGCTGGGTCTTCATCATATATACGTCCTCCGGGGCAGGGCTCTCAGACACCAATTATCCATGGTAGAGGTAGAGGAGGAGCTCCCAGTTCTAGTGGTCCTCAACACCGTAATTATGCATTAGCTGGGCGACAGGATCTTGAGTCCTCCCCTGATGTTGTCACAGGTATATTATCGGTATTCTCTCATGATGTATATGCATTGATTGATCCAGGCTCCACATTGTCATATGTTTGTCACGACCCAACCCCGTAGGCCGTGACTAGTGCCCGAGCTGGACACTCGTAGACACCTGTTAACTATAATCATCTACAGCTAGCATCATAAGGAACTTATATATAGAAAGGCAAAATGTCATCTCAAAGCTGTCGCATATATATATATATATATAAGGCAACCTGTCCCCTGTGGGGTCACAACTACCAACAGATAACAACGCACGTGAGCCGGCAAGGCTATCACAACATGTGGGAACGTCCCAACCATACACACACGCAAGCCGACAAGGCTGCCACTATACACAACATCTCAGAATATATATATACGTACGCAAGCCGACAAAGCTGCCACTACGAATGGGAACGTCCCAAAACATAAGTCATACTCACACAGCTGGACAACATATATATACAACCCACACATATGTCTACAGACCTCTAAGAGTAGTGACAGTATCATATGACGGGACAGGGCCCCGCCGTACCCTGAACAAACACATATATACAACAAAGGGGATCTGTACCACAAAGCTAGGCTCCGGAACAAAGAAGCACTCCAAAATAGCTTAATAGATATCCTATGCTGGCGGATCTCCGAAACGAGCGTCTGTACCTGCGGGCATGAAACGCAGCCCCCTGAGGAAAGGGGGTCAGTACGGAATATGTACTGAGCATGTAAAGCATGAAATATAGTAATTAGGATCATACTGAAACAAAGAGTGTAGAACCCAGTACAACAACCAGAAACCATAAGACTTACCTTTGAACATAAATCGTATGTGTCAACATCATACCCACACCAGTATAGGACTTAATAATATAACTAGATAATCATCTGTACATAAGCATATATAACGTGTCCCGGCCCTCTAGTGAGGGGCTCGGTAAATAAAATCATCATATACATGTACATATAACGTGTCCCGGCCCTCTAGTGAGGGACTCGGTGAATAGAATCATCATATGCCATCCTGGCCGCCATCCCCATATCATCATGTCATCATACCATCATATACATATACATATAACGTGTCCCGGCCCTCTAGTGAGGGACTCGGTGAAATAATGTAGTGGATCTGTGCACGAAAATATGTCCTGGCCCGGGACTCAGTGAAAGATGTAACAGTAAGCACGAGCGGAGTAGTGAGTAACCATATACATACAATTCATCTTTTGAGACTCAATGGATAAGTAGACTAATCAACTCTCACGTATCAGAACAATAGCCATATTAAGTTATCTCTAAATGTCATCAAGAACTACATTAAAGAAAGTTTTAGGAATCGTAGACATGTATCAAATCAATATGAGGTAACTTATGAACGTCAAGGATACCATTCATTATAGAATTCTTTAAGAATAGGACTTTTCATACATCATATGCTAGTCAATCATATAAGAGACTCGAGGCAATAACTCGACTATCCTAAGAGTTCTAACATCAAGAAACGAATAAAAATCATAAGTCATGCTCGGAACTAGTGAGTAGAATTACCCCAAGGCTCATATTATATCTTACTTACATCTAGGACATGCCAAAAGAAAGAAAGGGACAGGCTTTACATACCTGTCGGCGACTATCCGTGAATCCTTTTTGCCTCGTCGCTCTTTTCACCAATTTATATAAAAGTGACGTTATCGTTAGTAACTACATTTTCTAGTTCGCAACTCTATAGTTCATTCTTTTATAGGACCTACATTTCAGTCTATATATATTCTCGCTTAAGTTTTCTATTATCTAGCATTTTGGCGAAAATTCGGCAGCACTTTCCCTATATGTTCACCTATCCCAAATTTCCAATTGTTCTCCTGTAGACACAGAAATACCAATAACAATATATGGACATACTTATACTTCCAATTCCTTCAATTCAACAAGAACAACAATATGTTCCTATCAACACAATTTCAACTTTAACTTTCTAATCTTTTCGCCATATAGTTCGGGATAACCACAACTATAATGCGACATAAAATTAACTATCATGCTTGATCAAAAACAGCCCCCTACTCAGGGCCAAAACAACAACATAACATTACCATTTACAACTCCTTGTGTTCAACACACATCTATCAAGTTTTATAAGGATCACAACAACACATTCTTTCTTTCAATTTCATGAAATACACCAATAATCCACACGTCTAACAACACCATTTATACAATTATAAGAAATATATTAGCATCATATTAGCTCCTACAACAGCCCACAAACCATTTCAATTTCAACTTGAATCATTAAACTTCATCGTCACTACACGTACATAACAACAATCAACCAACCATCAAATAAATCAATTTACCAATTTCTCCTAAACCAGCCCCTACACGGCTTCAATACCAACATACAAAATTCCAGGATTTTTATTCATTTCCACATTTTACCACACGTTCAAACCATCCACAATACTTGTAATAGAAGATTAAACATTGCTTCATATAAGCTTATCACACGACTCACTTTAAACTTCAACAACAACATTCTAATACCAACATGCATAATACTTATACATTAAATTCACATTTGTACATATTTACAATGCATCCAACTCACCATAAAACATATGAAAAGTGATCAATTCTTACCTTGACACTTAATCCTTCAATCGACTAGCACCTCCAATTCACGTCTTGAAATTTAACATTTGTTCTTGCTATTCCAATGAATGCTCCACGTTATTATACACCTTCAAAGGATTTAAATTGCTTGATAAACTTATTTTTTTTATCACTTGAGCAGCTTCTAGCTGGCTGAGACTCTCCCTCTCTATCTCTTAATTTTCTAGGCTTTGTGAAGATGAAAATGATTTGGTTAGTGGTGAATGAATCAACATTTTGTTATATATATGCAGTCCATGGGTTGGACATGTGTCCCACCCAATGTTTAAGCCAATAACATTTGGCCAACTCACGGGTGGGGCCCACACGGCCACTCATGGCTTGATTAGTGAAGTGATTAAATTTTTAATCCCACTTAATAATCTAATCATGGTTAATTAACCCCTAATCTCCAATAACATTTCTATACCAAATAAAATTTTTAGGCAACTTGTGCATTAAAACAAAATCGGGAGTTAAAAGTCTCTACCTCGTACCCTAAAATAGTCTTGTCTTTAACTTGTCGCGTTTAGCTTAAAATATCCCAATGTACAAATATACGGGATATAACAATGTTACTCCTTAAATTGCTGGTCAATTTGGGGTAAAATCAGAGTCAATCAAACCTTTCGAGGTATCCACACCCGTTGGTGATCCGGTAATAGTTAGTCGGGTATATAGAAATTGTGTAATTGTGATTTGTGATCATCGTATTATGGCTGATTTGCATGAGTTGAAAATGGTGGATTTTGATGTTATCATGGGCATGGATTGGTTGGCTTCTTGCTATGCCAATGTTGATTGTAGAACAAAGATGGTTCGCTTCCAGTTTCCGGGAGAACTAGTTTTGGAATGGAAGGGAAATACAGTGTCTCCGAGAGGTAGGTTTATGTCCTATCTCAAGGCAAGGAAGATGATTGCTAAGGGTTGTATTTATCATTTAGTTCGAGTTCAAGATATAGAAGCCAAATCACCTCTTCAGTCTATCCCCATAGTGAATGAGTTTCCGGATGTATTCCCGGATGAGCTTCCAGGCATTGCCCCAGAGATATTGATTGATTTTGCTATTGATGTGCCACCGGATACCAAGCCCATATCTATTCCTCCTTATAGGATGACTCCCGCGGAGTAGAGAAAGTTGAAGGATCAATTGAAGGACTTGCTTGAAAAAAGGCTTTATTAGGCCTAGTTCATCCCCGTGGGGAGCACCCGTGTTGTTTGGAAGGAAAAATGATGGCTCCTTGCGAATGTGTATTGATTACACACAACTGACTAAAGTGACGATCAAGAATAAATATCCGCTTTCAAGGATTGTTGATTTATTTGATCAATTGCAGGGTGCCAAATGATTTTCAAAGATAGACTTGAGATTCGGGTATCATTAGGTGAGAGTCAGGGAGAAAGATATTCCTAAGACAGCCTTCAGAACCAGATATGGCCATTTCGAGTTCCGGGTAATGTCATTTAGGCTAACTAATGCACCGGCAGTATTTATGGATTTGATGAACAATGTGTTCAGGACTTTTCTAGACTTGTTTGTGATTGTGTTCATTGATGATATCCTGGTATATTGTCGGTCCGAGGCAGAACATGCAGACCATTTACGTACCGTTCTTAGAGTTCTTCAAACTCGAGAGCTATTTGCAAAATTTTCAAAGTGTGAATTTTGGTTAAATTTAGTGACCTTTTTGGGGCATGTTATTTCAGCTGATGGCATTCAGGTAGATACCCAGAAGATTGAAGTTGTGAAGACTTGGCCAAGGCCTACAACACCTACGAAAGTTCGTAGTTTTCTGAGCTTGGCAGGTCATTACAGAAGATTTGTAGAAGCTTTTTCTTCTATTTTGGCACCATTAATGAAGCTAACTCGGAAATTAGCTAAGTTTGAATGGACGGATACTGGTGAACACAGTTTTCAAGAGTTAAAGAATAGATTAACCTTAGCCCCGGTTCTGACACTTCCAGAAGGATCGGAAGGCTATGTTGTCTATTGCGATGCTTCAGGCGTTGGGTTAGGATATGTGTTGATACAGCATGGTAAGGTGATTGCTTATGCTTCAAGGCAACTACGAAAACATGAGAAAAACTACCCAACCCATAATCATGAGTTAGTTGCGGCTCATGCATTGAAGATGTGGAGACATTATTTGTATCGTGTCCATGTTGATATTTATACGGATCACAAGAGCCTTCAGTATATCTTCAAGCAAAAAGAATTGAATTTACGGCAAAGGCGATGATTGGAGTTGTTGAAAGATTATGATGTTAACATCTTATATCATCCCAGGAAGGCGAACGTTGTAGCCGATGCTCTTAGCCGTAGATCTATGGGTAGCTTGTGTGATGTTCAACCAGAGAAAAGAGAGTTAGCTTGTGAGCTCCAACAGCTAGCTAGCCGAGGAGTTCGGGTAATAGACTCGGGCAATATGGGAGCTACCCTTCAGAATTCAAATGTCTCGTCACTAGTCGTTGAGGTGAAAGAGCGCCAATATGAGGATCCCATACTAGTTCATTAAAGAAATACACTTCCTCAGAAGGAAAAGTCATCCTTTGAGATTTCTGGAGATGGAGTTCTCCGATATCGAGGCAGGTTGTGTGTTCCCGATGTTGCCAGATTATGTCATCAGATTTTAAAAGAGGCCCATTGTTCCTGTTATTCTGTTCACCCCGGAGCAACAAAAATGTATCATGATCTTAAATTCATATATTGGTGAAATGGAATGAAGAAAGACATATCGAATTTATGACTCAATGTCCTAACTGTCAGCAAGTGAAGATCGAGCATCAAAAGCCCGGTGGATTGTTGCCAGCTATGAAAATTCCAACTTGGAAATGGAAGTGATTAATATGGATTTCATTGCAGGCTTACCTCGTTCTCAGCATAAGTATGATTCTATATGGGTAATTGTAGATAGACTTACGAAGTTAGCTCATTTCCTCCCAGTCAGAACTAGATACGTAGCTGATGATTATGCAAAGCTTTATGTCAAATAAATAGTACGACTCTATGGTGTTCCAATATCTATTATTTCTGATAGAGGGACACAGTCTACCGCTAATTTTTGGAAGTCCTTTCAAGAAGGATTGGGGAATAAGGTGAGTCTTAGTACAACATTTCATCCACAGACTGATAGGCAAGCTGAGCGTACCATCCAGACTCTTGAGGATATGCTACAGCATGTGTGTTGGATTTTGGAGGTAGCTGGGATGATCATTTACCACTTATCGAGTTTGCTTATAACAACAGTTACCATTCCAACATCTGAATAGCCCCGTATGAGGCTTTATATGGGCGTAAGTGCGGATCGCCAATTGGGTGGTTTGAAGTGGGAGAAACTAAACTAATAGGGCCAGACTTCATCCAGCAAGCCATTGAGAAGGTCAAGCTCATACAGGATCGATTATTAACAGCTCAGAGTCGTCAGAAGTCCTATGCAGATAATCGTCGGCGAGATTTAGAGTTCTAAGTGAAGGACTGGATATTCTTGAAGGTGTCGCCAATGAAGGGCATCATGAGATTTGGCAAAAAGGGAAAGCTTAGTCCTCGGTATATTGGGCTTTATGAGATCGTACGCAAGGTAGGCCAAGTGGCTTATTAATTAGATCTCCCTTCAAATTTGGAGTCAGTCCATCCGGTTTTCCATGTATCGATGCTTCGTAAGTGCGTTGGAGACCCTTCCAGAATTGTACCGGTAGATGATGTCCAAGTCACTGAGCAATTTTCCTACGAAGAAGTTCCCATTGCTATTCTAGATAGACAAGTTCAGAGACTCAGAACCAAAGATGTAGTTTCAGTTAAAGTCTTATGGAGAAACAACAATAGAGAGAAAATGACTTGGGAAGCTGAAGAAAATATGAGGTTCAGGTATCCACATTTATTTTCACCTCCAAAGGAGACTCATGCAGAGACGCCATTGTCCTCAGGTATGTACTGCTTTCTTTTGATGCTTTCTTGGTCGTGTGTGGCCATTGTTGTTGTTGCTGTTGTTGTATCCCTTTGAGCCTATATATTTTGGGTTGCTGTGACAGGATGGTAGTGCAATATTACAGGGGAAACTCTGGTGAAATTTTTGTAGAATCCCTAACAGCCCAACATTCGAGGACGAATGTTCTTAAGGGGGGGGAGGATGTTACACCTCGTAGTTTTGTACGTTGAGATTCGTTAGGTGTTAGTTGTCCTAATCGTGGAAACTAGAGTTATCCTTTAGGATATATGAGATTATATGTGCCTACCTTATGGTTATGAGGGTTTAAGTTCATGAAATAAGCTATGGAAGGAATTGAGAACAAGCAAATTAAGGAACTAAGTTTGTTGGAACTTTGGGAAAACTTGGCAAAATTTTGGACAGGATTTCTGGTCTAACTTGAGAGAGGTACATCTCCTAGAATATGAGGCGTTTTGGTGTGTTTTTTCTATCCAAATTGAAGTTTATTGAGTCTAGTTTCTAACGCAACAAACCGTTCGTCAATGTGATATCGGAGTAAAAAGTTAAGGGTGTTTTAACACAGATTGCTCGGGCTAAACATTTTGATGGATCCGTTTGACGGACCATAGAAATTTTTGCGGCCCATCAAATGGTATTTTCCCAGCGTAAAATAGTCACAGTGAGCCATGTTTGGCCGGGTAGTTTGACGGAACATTTTGACGGACCGTACGAATTTTGACGGTCCATTAAAGTGGGCGTAGGATTGCCCCACGGGATTTTAAGTTATGCTTTATATATTTCATTTCACTTCATTTGGACATTTTATTTTCCCAAATCAGATCCAAGAGCTCTCCAAAAACCCTCTCTTTAACTCCATAAACTAATCTAAGCCAAGTCCTAGAGAATTAAGAGATTCCAGTGCTAAGAAGCTTGCTAGGGCTTGTGGAACTCAAGTTTTCCTTGGGTGTTGATGTTAGGGTTTTCACTTTGGTGGAGTAAGTTGATCCAAGACTTGTTCTTGTGTGATTAAGGTAAGTTTTCACATCTCTTGCATATGGTTAAGGTTGTTTGATTGTTATACCATGTGGTTGAAGGAAGAAAAGTGAAAATAGAGTTCAAGTATGAACTTGAGGATATGGTGAGCTATAAGTTAATTTTAATTATGATTCTTAGCATATTATGAGTATAATCTTGTTGTGAATGGTACTAATGATGTTGAGGAAATATTGTATGTAAGTATATATGGTGTTGTGTTGTAGCTATTGTTATAAACGATCTTGAAAAGGAGTTTTGAGGATTGGATGACGTTTAACTTGAATGAAGCCTCTTGATTATGGTCTGTTAATAATGTCAATGTTGTTTGGGAGTTGTTTTGGAATTTGGTAGAAGTAGATGAGATAGGGGAAATACTGTCCAATTTTCGCTAACTTACGAATTATACTAGCTTGGATTTGAGAGTGTCTTTGAGACCTAACCATGCTACGAACCCTCTTAAATGTAGATCCTCGGGCTTCGGAGGAGAACGTTAAGTGGCTAAGAAGACATAAAGGTATGTAAGGCTAACCCTTCTTTCTTAAGGCATGATTCCATCGTTGTATAACCGTATGTGAAATCCATAATGTCTTCCATGATGACTTCATTTCTAAAAGTGTTAAAGATCATAAGTCTTGATACTCTCGTGATACCATTGGTCCCATTCTAGGATAGTTGACCCTCTAAGGAAATATTTAGTGATGATGATGATGTTGATGACAATTATGTATTTCTATGGGTATATATATATATATATATATATATATATATATATATATATATATAACTATTTTGTAACACCGAGCTTATGTGTCCGGGTATGATATCTATTATGCGCGCACCACTGCCGTTGGGTCTGGATAACACTGAGCCTTGGTAGGACGGGTATGTATAACACCGAGCCTTGTTATGGTCGGGTATGTGTGACACCGAACCTCTATGATCGGGTATGGTACTACTATATATATGTGTGTATGTAATGGAAGGTTCCCATTAGAAAAAAGGTAAGTAAATATAATGAATGTCGCTAGAGGTATAAATGGCTCTACTACCTTATGACTCTTCTATCTCATGTAATCTTTCATGTTTCCATTATGTTATTGATTATGCCTTACACACTCAGTACATTGTTTGTACTGATGCCCTTTTGTTTGTGGATGCTGCGTCATGCTCGCAGTTGGATAGGGAGATAGACTTGATCCTTAGGCTGCTTATCCAGAGACTGCTTAGAGGAGCTCCATTTGATCTGGAGCTGCAGCTGTTGGTACTATTCTTTTGTGTACATATATGGGCATGGCGGGGTCCTGTCCCATCTTTACGATGTTACTTACTCTTCCTAGAGGCTCGTAGATAGTTGTGTATAGCTAGATGTCTCTTAGCCTTGTCGGCTCATATTTTTATATATCATTTTTTTAGCCTTGCCGGCTTGTGTATATGTATATGGGCATAGTTGATGATGTTGATATAAAAGTGCCTTAGCCCAATAAAAATTGTATTGTTGGTGCATAGATATTATGAGTAGGCCATGTGGCTCACCTAGATATGGTTGTGGAAGTACGATGAGAGGTGCCCGGTGGGTTAGCTCCTGGTGCCCGTCACGGCCCTTCGGTTGGGTCGTGATAGTACCCCCGCAGCCACTACCTCCATTGGGCTAAGTACCTCCCTACTAGCTATCTGATAACCACATCTACTACCCTGAGTCCCACCTCTAGCCGGTTGTGCAACTATCCTAAGCGCAAAAGTCTAGAAACTCTAATGCTAACCACTGCGCCTAAGTCTGAGGCAATCCCTCTTGAAATACCCAAGGTATCCACACTCAAAACAACCCCTGGAAGCGTAGCTCACTGAGAAGAAGAATCGGCACCTTAATGTCCACCATGACCAGATGGCCTATAAGAACTCTGAGACAACTGCCCTGTACCATAAGAAGGACGCAATGACTGACCCCTCTCAGAAACTAGCATAGCTACAACAACTGGCCTAGCAATTGGATAGTGATGACCTCTACTAAAATGTCCTCTACCCCTAGATGAGGTACCTATATGTGTGCCAAAATGGGGCCTCTTGACTACCCGTTCCTCATAATCCTCATGGATAATGAACTCAGCCTCTCGAACTGCATCAATAATCTGTTGAAAGGAAAACCCTGTGGCAGCTATCTATGCTGCAATCAAGAGAAGGGACAAATCAACTCATCGGTGAACCTTCTCACCCTCTTGGCCTTATCAGGAAGAATCATCAAAGCATGGTGAGATAAGGCGTGGAACTGGGTCTTATACTCTGTCACAGACATATGCCCCTGGCATAACCATTGGAACTGAGCCCTTCTCTTCTCTCGAATACTACGAGGCACAAACTTCTCCAAGAAAGCCTGAGTGAATGAAGCCCAAGGGAATGGAGGGGACCCTGCTGGTTTAGTCTCAACAAAGGACCTCCACTACTGCTTAGCGAGGCAAACCATGTGGAAAGTAGTGTAATCCACACCACGAGACTCCACTAAAACCCATGTTATGTAACCTCTCATGACAACTGATCAGGAACTCATATGCGTCGTCCTTGGGGTTTCCATCATACTTGGGAGGATCCATCTTCCTGAAACGCTCAAACATCTTCTGCTCTTCCATGGACATTGTGGGTTGTGCAGCTGCGGGTGAAGCAAAACCAGGCACTAGCATACTCATGAAACGGGGAGCCATAGCAGGTGCTGGCCTAGCCCCTGGAGTCTAAATCCCGGAGCAATCATAAGGTCAGGAGTCTGTCCTCCCACTCTGTGAGCCATCAGAAGTAGTCGTTAAACAACCACCTGAGCCATACTCTCTAGGAAGCCCAACATACGAACCAAAGTGTCTTGGAGATGCTAATCTGGCACAGCCCTGACGTGTCACTAGTGCTCGACCTCGGGCTGGTGCTACTAAAAGAACTCTGCCTCTACTACGTCCCCTACCCTTGCCCTGAACAATAGCCCTAGCAACAGGTTTGGGTGCAGGTATAGGTGAGGGCTGCTGCTCTACATCTGCGGTTGATCTAGTCCTCACCATCTGTGAGAAAGAGTGAAACAAGAACTCAGTATTTGATAAAGTTAAGGACGCACGATAAGAATGAAAGAAGTGAAATTTCCTAAATGCTATGTTGCCTCTCGAATAGGTACGGACGTCATCGTACTGATCCGCAAGACTCTACTAGACACCGCTCATGTACTTGCGAGACCATTGAACCTAGACCTCTGATACCAAATTTTTCACGACCCAAAATCCCCAACAAGGCTAACTTGCGAAACATAAATAAGTTGCGGAATCAAATAAAGGAAATCATAATAAGTCTCATAGTAATTCTAATAATACAAGGCCATAAGTAGTCTAAGTTAATACAATCCCCCAAAACCTGAAAGTCAAAGTACATGAGCAACAAAATCCGAATGCATTCTGGAAATACTACATAAACTGTCTGAAATGAAGAAAAACAGAAGATAAATAATAGAGTGAAGTCCGGTGTTATGGGACCCTCATCAGCATACCTTGAACTCCACACAAGCGCTCCAACAGTCTCTAAATCAACGTGCTCAACTTGTGCCTGCATCTTTACCTGCACACAAAAGGTTCAGCAAGTGTAGTGTGAGTACGGGAAGCATGTGTACCCAATAACATCGTTGACCGATCCTAAACTATAGTGATGACGAGGGTTGGAACTTTTGATACTCCTCTTTTTACTCTGTTAGTTCAAAATCCACGATTCATAAGCATTCAATAAGTATAGAAGGTGCGTACACTACAACATTTTATTCAACTTGTTTCCCTTCAAGCATAACTATAAGATGCAGTCTTTTCCTTAGTTAAGACAACTTTACGTGTAAAGATCTCAGCTTTATATTAGTTAAGGCCAGTATGAGCATAAAGATTCCATCTTTATATACTTTAGGCACATATGATATGAAAACAAGACAAATAGCATAAATGGTATGCAATATAAAGGAATGCGGGCAAATGCAAGTGAATAGTATGCAATTAAATGGTCATATGCACCGGTATACATACGCTCTTGCATAAGGTTTCACGTGACCCATGGGGGACTCATGATGTCCATATATCTACCCGGAATACAAGATCTCCCAGATCACATCGAGTCCCAGCCGTTGGCTGAATATCATCATCACTCCAAACCATGTACCATATCCAATATTCGGCCTCCCAGGCCCCTGTCATGTAATTTACCAGTCATATGCTAACAATATCTTGAAAGTATGAATGGATATGCGTACACCATGCAAGTGCATAATATCAAGTCAATATCAAGATTATAAGTCTTTTTTCATAAATCAGACAAGATGTGGAGTGATGAAATGCAACTCAAGTCATTAATCACAAGCATTCACTCAATCATGGCTCTTATGGCCTTAATAAACAGGAATCATACCAACCTAGATGGATTTATCCACCATCCATGTGGCCTAAAGGCTAAACACATAAGCTCCATCACAATTATAATACTTTTATATTTTAATTACCCATACAGATACACCGGTACCTGCACAAGTGCTCGTCACCTCACGAGTACGGGACCTCCAATTCCCCATTATGCCCTTATTATATTAACCAACACATAACAATACATAACGGAGTAAGTCTCAATTTGCCTGAACCCAAAGCCGAAGAGTTACTCCACGATCTTTCCTATCCTCTGAGCCTCTAAACGATCCCACTCTGTTCAAATATGGTAGTTACATAAGAATACGAGTCTAACGATACCCATAAAGCCATATAAAGAATTTGGGTCCAAAAAGCCAACCTAACACCCCGTCCCATACCCCGAAGGTTAAAATGGTAATTTATTGCGAATCCCGGTCCAATAGGGACAAATTAGAGATCTACACTATCATATGAATCCAACAACACCCATATTGCTATAATTAAATCAAAACTCAAAAACAGACCCGAAAAGGTAACCTCCATAAGGGCAAAATTGGATTTTAAGCCTAAAATCCTCTTACCCATAGTGTAGATAGTCCATATCCTAAAAATCATCAAGTTCTAATCACAATTCAGCCTTCAATTTCATGAATCCATCAAACCCATTTCTATGGAAAAACCCTTATTTCCCTACTTAGAAATCATGAATGGATGGAATCATCAATAATCACTTAGATTTAGGTTAGGAACTTACCCCAATGAAGAAACTTGAATCTAGCCTTTGAAATCACTCAATTTTGAGCTCTATAGCTTCTAAAATGGGTATACGAAATAATGAACTCGAATTGGGGTTTTTATCACTGCCAGTCACGTTACTCATTGCGGAGGGCCATTCTCGTGATTGCGAGAGCTTACCCAACCAGGCCTAGCTTTTTCTCTGCTCTATCGTGACCTAGCCCACCGCGATTGGGACCCGCTTTCCCTTCCTTTAACGCAGTCGCGTAACCCTTATTGCAATCGCGGTGAAGGAAACCAGATACAGTTGAAGCCAATTTTCTAGTTTCTTTCCAATCCCGAACCAACACCCTAAACTCATTTGGTATCCCCAGACACAAACCAAATATACATTTCTATCATAAAATACGCTACGAACTTGCTCGCGCACTCAGATAAAAGAGGTCGTCTTGACCTGGGGTTGACCAAGGTCAACTCTAACACTTGCAAAACTCAACATTCCAACCAAGTACCCAAATCACACGCGAACGCCTCGGGACCTGAACCAAAGGCTCAATTAAGTCATAAATGACATTTTGGACCTAAAGGAATTGACGAAACCATGAAAATGATACATTTATCTCCGTTGTTGACTTTGGTCAAACTTCTCCATTTTTCTAACTCTAAAACTTCTAAACTTACCAAAATCAATTCGAAACTCACCTGATTATCTTGGGAATCGTATCACCCATCCCCGCAAGTCATAAATACACAAAAGCAACCTCGGGAAGGGTATTTTGGAAAATTCTAGGTGAAAGGCTCAAACTAACTTAGCGAGTCGTTACAAGTTTGGAAGTAATTTGATTTAATTGAAAGACACTTTGGTCTACTGAGTCACAAATAACAAATGTAAGGGCATACACGGAAAAACAAATCCTTTTGGTTGGCAAACTTCACTACCAGATAATTCAAATGTGTAACACTTCGTAAATCCAGGTTAGGTTTGAATGTGTAAAATTGGTGTCAAGATGACATTTTAGCTATATGAATCCTTTCGGAATGAATTCAGGTGAGAAATAGTCATTTTGAAGTCAAACCAAATAGTTAAGTTCATAAGAGCTCTTAAATTCGTCTAGGTTGGGGGGATCTCTCACTTATGCCCAATTTTCTGATAGTTACGATAGGAATTTGAGAAAACTTAAAGCATGAAAGTTTTAGCCCTTTGAAATACCTTTCCAATGATATAAGGTGGAGCTCAAATGGAGTTGTGAGAAAATTGTTATGCCCGTTCTACTGAAACCTATCAGGGACGCCGGCTTGAATGCGACCCAGAATGCGGCCGCAAACTCACTTCGCATCTCACGATGATTTTCCAATGTTACTGGTTTTTGTATGTGACCAAGATGCGGCCGCAAACTCAAAATGCGATCCCATATGCTGCGTAGCATCCCCAATTCGTCAGAAATTGAATAAGAACGGGATTTTCTTGAAATTTTCAATCCCATTTCATTCTTGGCCTACTTTTGGAGGATAAAATACCCCAGAACTTCCCCTAAACCTATAAGTAAGTCCTTACTCAAAACCCATGATTATTACCTCAATCTAACAAAGATTAACACTAGTTCATCTTCCCAAACTGTAGATTCTTGAAAATTAAAGGAGAGAAGAAGAGAGGGGACGTGTGGGATTCCATCAAAAGGTAAAACTTCTGATTTTTATGATATTATTATTGAATTTTGAACTAGTATAGAGTAAACTAAGAGGTTATAATCCACCAATGATTCCCATAAGATTTAAGGCTTAGAAAAGCCCTAGTTTTCGAAATTCCAAGAAAACTTAAAGAAATGACTAAAGTTCTAATCTTTTTCATCTAAAACCTATTGTAGAGTGATTGTTGAATCTTGGAAATTATGTTGGTACCATTTTAGCGGGATTTGAGATGTGTCTCTTTTAAAAATCCTTTTGACTATAAATGTGATTTGTATGTCTCTTTTGAAAACCTTCTTTGAACGTATGTCTCTTTTTTTTAACATACTTTTTCAACCATTTAAGGTGTTTTTTGGTAAGGTTTGTGTGGTGAGGGACAAGTTTAAACCTTATGTGTATCATATTATATATATGTATACATGATTTTCCCTTATAGAAGGATGATTGGAATTGAAATATAAAGCTTTAATCTTTGAACATGGATTACCCCATAAGGGATGCTTAAACTCGATTTCGGAAAGCTTAGATATTTCATGTGGTTTTCCCTATAAATAGGTTTCGTTGAATTAAAAGTGAATAATGATTTGATTTGATTTCTATATCAGTTAATGATATTGGTATACCCCTATTAACGGGATGATGAACATAATTCATAATGAACAATTTGACTATCATGTTGTGACTTGTGATTCAGCTTCCATGCCATGATTTGTGATTCGGTTGGTATGCCATGGTTTATATTGTTAGTGTTTGTCCTAGATTCTTGGGAGGAAGAGTAGTCACTATGGATCCTAGTGGGGTTTACCTAGCCATTCGGGAGGAAGAGTGGCCATCGAGGGGTATTTCCTAGATATTTGGGAGGAGGAGTAGCTATCGAGGGTTAATAGCCCCGATTTGGTATTTTCCTAGCTATTCGGGAAGAAGAGTAGCCATCGAGGGTTGATAACCCCGATGTAGTGCTTCTATGCAGTTTAGGGAACCTTAAACGACCATCCCTTTATTATATTGATTTGAGCCTGTAGTGGCATGTGTTATACTTTGGTTGCCTGTGAGTGGCTTGTTGATGATCTTGAATTCAAAATTGAAGAAACTGAAATGTGATAAACGACATGGTGAGTTGAAGTTGATTTATTTCTTCTTAAATGACTTCTATTAATGGTTTCATAAAAGTTGATGAGTTATTCTATCCTTGGGTTTCAAACTACCTTTATTGACATTGTTTTACCGATCCTTAGTATATTATTTTGTTATATTAACTATTGTCCCAGAGACACTCACTGAGTACCTAGTACTCAGGCATACCATTGTTGTTTTTTATGGTGTGTTAGGTAACATTGAGGAGCAGGTTCGTGATACGTGTGCAGATTAGGAGAACTTGCTACCTTCCAGATTTATTGGTGAGCCCACATGCTTGTTCGTGGGTTACCCTCTATCTTAGTTATTACTTACATTTTTTTTGTACTGTGTCCTGAAGTTTAGACTATTCATTTATTGATCTTAGAAGCTCCATAGATAGGTGTTAATGTGGGTAGTGTTGAAGTCATCGTTTGACTCATTGAATATTGCTACGTTCTTATTATGTCACGTCTATATTAGACTTTTGCTGTTTGATTTTATAGTCGTGATCATGATTTTATTTAAGCTATTTATAATTGTTTGGATTAATTAATTAAGGATTATTAAACAGGGACTTGTCATTATAAATTCATAAGGTGCTTCCGGTATTGTTCACAACATCGGATGCTTGTTATGTCTAGGGTCGGGTTTGGGGCGTGACAAAATGTGACTAAGGACGACAAAATCTTTAAGTAATAGTCACTCCCACTCTCTTGGAAGCTCCACACAACACACACGTCTTTCACTCATTCATATTTCCAATCTTCAGATGTAAGCCCCTCTCTCTCTACATGTATTCGATGTGAATCTCTGTTCCGTTGGCTGTTGGTCAATATATTTTTAGTATTTTAAGTCAATTGGGCGGGATAATAAAATGGTTAAAATGAGAATCTTTTTATTTCTTAAAAAGTTGGCTTTAAATAAAAATTTCATGTCTGCAAAATTTAATGAAAACATCATTTAAATGGGTTAGGTGACTTTCTAAGTGAAATACCAATAGTTAAGTGACTTTTGGGTTAGAAAACATGCACTCAATGTGTCAACCAGCCACGTGCCTCAAAATTCATGCATGTCTACGTGTCCACCCGTATATCCTTCCCCGTTGAGGAAGTATAGGACATCCTGTGTAGAGAGAGAGGGGCTTACATCTGAAGATTAGGAAGATGAATGAGTGAAAGACGTGTGGGTTGGATGACTTTCTAAGTGGAATATTAATAGTTGAATGACTTTTGAATTAGAAAATACAGTTGAATAACTTTCTGAGTGAACTATCCTTGGTTGAGTGATTTTTGAGTTAGAAAACACAGTTGAGTATTCTAAAAGTAATAGTCTCTCTCACTCTCTTGAAAGCTCCACACAATACTCACTTCTTTCACTCAGTCATCTTCCCAACATGTAAGCCTCTCTCTAGCAGTATCTCTCTCTACATGTATGCAATGTGAATCTCTGTAGGAAAAAAAAAACTTGTATAAAGATTCTGGTGTCATCTTATTTATTGCACTTAAATTACTTGTACCTTATTGTCTATTTCATACTTAATTTAAAATCATATTCTAACTTGTGTGTTGTGCAGAAGCCTTACACAAGCTTAGTTGTCGGATTCTTAGCTTAATTAACTATATAGGTCATAATTCACCCTTTCTTCTGCTTTCAAACAAGTAACATGAATAAAATGTCATCTTTATTACACAATTACCTAGGTAGCGAAAATTGTGTAGGTTAAATTGATTTTAGCCAAAACCTGACGACCTAACAAGACTAGTCTTCTAGCTTTCCTACACTGAATACTAATATTGCGTTGCATAATTTTAAACTTTTATTTTGTAGCTCACATGCATACCTGATATAAATTACTAAGGATTTGTCTATATTTGATAAGTAAAATTTATGGCCTAAGATTTTGATTTTTTGGGTCACAAATTAAACTTCAGTTGTAAAAAAGTTCTTACAATTTGTGTTAATTGTGTGAAGCATAAAATAAAAATACGGATGATTAGAATAAAATAGAAACTAGCACGAATATATCGTGACTCTACGGGGTTGTTCGATGCACGGACTAAATTATCTCAGAATTATAATCATGAGACTAATTTATCTCATCTGGGAGGTGGCATAAAATAATCTCATGTTTGATGATATAAGGTGAAATATCTCAGAATTAAGTTTGTGCTTCATTTTATACTTTAATAAAAAATATATATTTTATACTCTATTTGACAGAAGGTATAAATTTATCAAAATTAATCCTAAAATATCCTACCTTGTCTCGCACATCAAACGTCCCCTACATGTCATGTCATGTCAAATATTTGGGGCACAAATTTCACTTATGAAATAAAGACAATCCTTTGTTAGAGACACAAAATAAGACATTACGCAACCGCTTTGACAAAAAAGAGGAACAAGCACGAGTTTATCATGGTTCTACAATATAATAACACTGCGCAACACTTATTCTTGGAAAACAAAACATCCGTTTGTAGATCCCCCATTGAAACTTGACAAACCCCCCTATGCTAACATAATCACAATCTTTCATGGTCGGTACTTCCTATTTGTCAAACCCCCTTTTCCCCACCCACGCGTTTCATTTCGTTCTTTTCCTTTCCTCAAATACTCTCTCACTTCACTTCAATTCAATTCAATCATTAAGGGAAAAAAGATCCAACTAATCTCTCCAAGATTCTGTTTTCCTGACACCCTTTTCTAAGTATGGTGGTTTGGAGCCGTGCAGTGGTAAGATGGAGATATAGAGCCACAAATTTAACCCGAAGTTTCTGTTATAAACCCCATGAAAACAACCTTAAAGTAGTGCCACCTGCAAGTTGTGGTGAAGCTAATAAGGGGAGAAATGTGCACTGGGTGTTCTTGGGTTGCCCTGGTGTGGGGAAAGGGACATATGCAGCTAGACTCTCTAAGCTTCTTGGGGTACCCCATATAGCCACTGGTGATCTTGTTCGTCATGAACTCTCTTCTCATGGCCCTCTTGCCTCTCAGGTCTAATTTATCATCTAATTTATGGTTTTCTTTTACTTTTTTATGTTGTAGGGGGTTCTATTTTAGCATTTCTTGATTAATTGTTTAAGGTTTCTATTAAATTAAAGCTTCCTTCTTTGAAGTGTGTTTGATCAATTTTATCTGTATCTATGTAACTGAGTGGGCGTTTGGACATAAGAATTGTGAAATTTGGAAAAAAAGTAGCCGTCCGTCCCAATTTATGTGAGGGTGTTTAAATGAGCACGAAGTTTAAGAAATAAAGGAAAACTATTAAAACATGTGGTCTAAACAAATCTTAGGTATTTATGTGACTATAGATCATTTTATTAAGGGTAAAAGGGGAATTCTTGAGTTAAGTTGTTTCCATTTTTAGAAAGGTGATATTCTTTTTAGGACAGACTAAAAAGGAAAGTGTGCCGTATAAATTGGGACAGGGGGAGTATTTGTTTTCAAGTTGAAAATGGTATTTGGAAATTGGAGTTGGTTTTGAATTTTTGTGAGTGATTTGGAGTGAAAATGGTGAAAACAGCTTTTTGGAGTTTTTCGAATTCCGGAAAATTGGTACAATTCTATGTCCAAACAGTTTTCCGGAATAATATTCCGGAAAAAAGTGAATCCATGGCCAAATGGGCACTTAAGTGATGGAATGAAAAAGTTCCCATCTTTTGCCTAGTTCGGAAGGATTTCAATAGATAACGGAAGTTGTTCTATTGGAAAATGTGTAGTTACCCCTAAAATCTTCAAAATGGTGTCTCCAAGGAATATATTTCAACCATAATGGGGAATATGGCAAGTCATTTTCTTTTTCACATATCTCAAATCTTATCCAATATTACTTTTTTCCATTTAACATGTTATCAACTTTTAATACCCAAATTATCTCAACTCTTGTTCATTTATACTTGATTTATTCAACATGTTATCAACTTTTAATACCTAAATATACCACAATACTATTATTCTCATACCTTATCGTACTTCTGTACAATTACTATATATCACCTGTTCTTGTACATATCTAAAAACTGGAAATCGATCAAGAAAAGCATTTCCTAAGGGATAACATTTTCCATAGAAAACGTTTTCCTCTATTCCAGATGCAATCATCTACTGGATTTGATATGTGTGTGTGTGAATATATAAACAGTAGTCAATTAAAGATTCCAAATGACTGATCTTTTAATACAAAGACCATGATGCACATAAAGGATTCTAAATGACTGACCAAGTAAGGGCTAAGTTGGCGATCTGCTGTGATACCATTGTTGTTTGATTCGTCAGAGTGGAAACTTTCTTAAAGACAGCACAAGATAGCTTAATACAAATGCTCCCTCTGTCTGGCCAAAAAATGTTCATGGGAGTTTTGGTTAAAAGTATTAATATTTTCTCCTCTACCTCCTAAAGTAGGGGTAAGGTCTGCGTACACTCCACCCTCCCCAGACCCCACTTGTGGGACTACACTGGGTATGTTGTTGTTGTTGTTGTTTTAGGATTCTTTGGTAGAAATATTCAATTATGTTCTCCCTCCTCTGCCACCACAACTTCTTTTGTTCGTGACTTAACACGCTTACTCAAACAGTAAATCAAAAGGTGCTTTATGTAATAATATAGTACCCATGAGCCAATGCAAATGTTGCGACAACTCTTTTGGCATCTTATAAAGGTACGCAGTAAACTGTAAAATAGAGCAAGTAGTTGCAAGGGTGCCTGTATTTGTGGTGTGAGAGATACATTTGTCATTTTTGTGTGAGATAAATATGGTATTATCACCTTCAGATGTATATTTAGGTCTTTTACCATATAAAAAGACGTCCTCATTAAAAGTCGAAGTAAGCTTATTTCAATCACTTTAAGCATTGATTTCCCTGACTTTGGACATGCAATCATTTTAAAAGTACGTTTGAAAAGGGTTATTAGTTGGAAAGTTCTTAATGTTCAAACAGTAAGTACATTTGTATCTTATTTGGACAGTAAATGAAAACAAGGAAAAATCTTTTTGTCTGAATATCTTATTGCTTTCGCATGAAGTTCTCCCGAAAAAAAATTACTACCAATACTATAATTACCAATTACGACGACTCAGCCCAAAACTAGTTGGGTGGGAAACATGACTTGGTTTTTTCTTTTTTTTTCTTTTTGGGTCCATCATTTCATTGCTCAGTAAATTTTCTTTTAAAATAACTAGTGCTTCTCCAAGACTAGCAATTCTGTAAGTTTTTATCACAGTTGTCCCTACACTGAAATAGATATTTTTAACCAAACTAAAAAAGTGTATTGGCAGACACCAGACCTAATGTAAGTACCAACAACCAGTTAATCTTAATTCCAACTAGTTGGTATTGCCTATATGGATCTTTGCTTCCATTGTATATGCTCTTTATAGATCCTCATAGATTTCAAGAGATCGTAGGTGTTTTGAGACAGCTTCCCTCCATGTGAGTTTAGTGCCTATTGAATTATATTGCAATAATATTTTTTGCTTGTTTGATAATTTGAAGGCAAGTCTGATTCCTAAGCTTAGATGTGAAAATATGAAGTTATATTTATCAACTTTGTTGATTATGCTCTTCGTTTACTCCTTTTTTCCCTTAAGTTGTTCTACTAATTTTTTTCTGAACTTATTCTGTGCCTTCTGTTGCAGCTTGTGGATATCGTTAACCGAGGGCAATTAATTTCAGATGAAATTGTAATAGATTTGCTATCTAAGCGTCTTGAAGCAGGAGAAGCTAAGGGTGAAACAGGATTTATTCTTGATGGATTTCCTCGAACTATACGGCAGGCGGTGAGAAGTTATTTGTTAGTAGTTGTAAAACACATTTACCTGTGTCTAGATTGATTATTGTGCTTGCTGAATAAATACTCTCCCAGCTTTTTGTAGGGAATAGTTTACTAATCTAATGAAAATCCTTACAAACAAACACACACATATATACACATACATACGTACATGTGCTATTATCATAATTTTTACATGTGTGTCTTATTGTTGATGTTTGAACCTATTGACTTGGACTTAACATTTTATTTTTGAAACTTATTGCCTGGGACTTAATCTTGCGCATCTATCTACTTTAATAGGACAATATTTTCTTTCACAGTCTGGTATCTGGCACACAGAGGCTGCTATGAATATAATTTAGCAAGATAATATATTAACCTTCTATATCAGTACTAGATGACTATTTCCCAACTAGCGAGGATGCATTTCTATAACAGGTTAATGGTTATGGCTGGACCTGCAATTCTAGCCGCTTGCTCAAGACCAAGTTGAATATGCTGTTATACGAAATGAATGAATATACACAAGGTTGAAATCAACAACAAAGCTCGATATGGTTCTCTCAATAGACTGTGATGTCTGAGAATTAAGCTCTTAGTTGAGGTGAATAGATAGCAGATAATTCTTCATCTTACATGAGATACTTTTAATTTGTATTTTACGTCAGTTTTTGTAAAGAGCATAACTCTGAATTGCATAATGTTCAGATTTTTACCATATAGAGGAAATTTGTGGAGAATGGAGACAAAAAAGCAAATGTCTGAGCTAATAACAGCAAATATCTGGACTAAGTGTTTCCTTTTTGTTGTTTCCTGATTTCTTCTACACCTGATATTTGGGAGAGAGACCTTGTGAAACATTGACCACGGTTAAAGCCGTCTTCAACTTTTTTCATTTTTTGTAAATAATGTCCAAACTTGTGGCGTGTTTGAACAGCCATGTACATCATCTTATATGTTCTCTTCAATTGCTACTAGAAGCTTTTTGATGCTGCTCTATTTTTTTTTTTTTTTGCAAGTAATGGCCTTGGAAGATCTAAACTATGTCCTCACTAGATTTTTATTACTGGGTAGTCTTTACTAACACATTAACCTCTTCTCAGATGTGCCGTGTTAAAAGGCTTTAATTAGCTCTCAGATTTCATTCAAAATTGCCTCCATTTAGTTGAGCATCATACACATGCTTTGATTGTTTGACTGGCATAAAACTTTGTGTCGCTACTCTTCTAATCATGAACATCAGCTGGAAATTTTGTAACTGCTGTAAAACTAATAGTTTATCTCCAGGGCCTGAAGAACTGTTTCCTGGTAATAAGGATGGAATGTACAATGTTGAGGATACATTCTGATTCTCGTCTGATCTTTAAAAATTATAGGCATGGGTTTATTATCTGCTTATCTATCTACCTTTGTATGACTACTATGAGAGCACGGCCAAAGTACAATCTATGAACCAAATGCCCTTGCTTTAGTAGTTATGGACAAGGAGAAATATTTGGAATATCACTTCGTTATCAATATTGACTTTGGGAGCTTTTTTCTTAGGTTTTAGCTTTAATGGCCATACGATTGTGGATATGTCAGTTTTGAAAGGCTCATATAGCTCAATGTATTGTGTTAGATTTTAACAGAACTTTAGGGTTTTCTTGGACTGTTGGGGCTGTTATCCTCTGTCTTAATTAGAGGCTTAACTTCTTTATTTGGTAGAATTTTGCTATTGGTTCTTAACCAATCTTTTGTTTCTCGATTGCTTTATGTGATATTATGTTGTCTTTATTATTGATTGCTGCACCAATGTTTGTGGGATTAGACCAATTTCTAAATTTGTGGAAGCTGCCAACAACTTCATGGCAAGGGATCAACTCATTAAAAGGTAGAAAAATGAACTATTAGAGGATGTAACCAACCTGCTGCCTAATTAAGGACTGCAATTCCTGTAACTAGGATAATTTTTGTTGGCTGCTGCACTTCAGTATGTTGAGAGAATATAGGGGTGAAAGCTGCATCTCAGTCGAAAGATTTTATATTCTTGTTTAACACTACTCCTTTTCTTCGAAAAAAAGGGAAGGAAGTAAGGAACATGACTATCCTCCCCCCCCCCCCCCCCCCCCCCCCCCCAAGGGTAGGGAGAAACTCTTGGTGACATTAGAGTTGATATCCATAGGCCCAAGGAGAAAATCTTTATGCTCTCCTGATGATTGTTTTTTGGTTGATGCACAAAATTCGTTGTGAAGGGCAAAAGTTGAACACTGGTGAAGATTGATGTAATACTTTTCTGTGACATCGGGAGGCTGTAATGTGTAAAGTAGAGATAGGGCCAGAACATAGTTCTCTTTTGACATTCTTTTATGAGAAGTCAGGAAATTGATGTCTACCATCTTCACTAGTGAAATAAGGTTTCCCATACTAGGGCTGCTTTCTGGAGTCTATGCACCGATTTAGAGAGAACTCCTTGCAGGTCCAAGCAAGATGAATTTCTCAGCTGACACTTTAAGTTCCCAACTGTTTAAGTTGCTTAACTTTGCTTTTCATGTAATATTATCAAGAGTAACGAATATAAGGTTTTGTTACGAGTTTGGAGCTGCCGTTTTCTGTTCTTATGATAGTAGAAGCTGCATAGAAGATTCTTCATTTTTATAATGCTTTCCTGATCCATTATGTAATCAGTCCTAATCATCTTATTTCAACCGGTGGAGTAACCTGAGAACTTTATAAACCTCTTTAGTAGCCCTTATAACAACACATGTGAGACAACTCAATACTTTCCATGCTTCTAGCCCGATTTTGAGGTTCACACATGAGCTTTAATGTGAACTTACGAGTGTGAGAATGGGCTTAGCAAGAGTTGACTCTCATACCATATGAAATAATCTAAGCTTCCAACCAAAAACTTAAGACTATAGGTGGAGACGTGGAGCACCTACAACCTTTATTAAACCCCTTTGCCCGTATACAATAACACAAACCATCTGGGACAAAAATATAACTCAATAGCACCCTTTTCAAAAGTTTGTGATATATGTAAACCCACCTTTTCCTTCTCAAATGATGTAACTTCCTTAAATATTTACTTATTAGTTAATCCCCCAGTTTCTAAAGTCTTCTTACCTGTGATGTAGGACGAGGTTGATATGGCTGTCACTTTCTTTATTGTTTTCTGTTCTGCAGTTAATCTCCCTCTCAGATTTTGATCATCTCGTGTCTTCTTGATCGACGACTTTGTTTTCCTGGTATGGCAGAGTGTTTTCTTCAGTTTTGTCACATAACAGTCTGCCCTTTTGCTTTCAAATGATGTAACAAAATTACCACCAACTTTTCTGCCTGGTTGCTACGATGGAGTATAGAAAGCTTATATAGTCACCGTATGTGTTCTGGACAATTTTAGTTTTGGCTTTTCTTTCTCTTTTTTTTTTTTGTTTTTGTTTTTTTGGTTTCTCCGTGTTGTAGGGGTCATTTTTGGTGAAGTTGCGGTTAACTTGATTGTTGTGGTGAGTGAATGAGCAGTTTTATATTATTTTCTAATGTTGATTACATGCTAGTGAATTCAAGCTTGATCCCTGCACATTGTCATTTGTCAATCAGCGGTGTGTTCCAGATATGCCTGGGCTTTGAATGTTTGATTGATAAGTCTGAAGCTCAGCCTGGATCAGTCCTGCCTCTGGTGTTTTTGTAGTGTCATCTTTATTTCTCTTGTTCTTGGGACCAAAAGTTCCCAACACATGCGTTAATATTACATTTTCCAAACCCTGCCTTTTCTCCCCGGCTATATCTCTTCTATTGCTTCCTTTTCCAAGGTTAATAAAAGTCAAACTGCATGTGGTGTCATGGACTTGTATGTCTTCTAAATCTCTTCTGCTTTTTGATACTTCAATGTGGACCCATTGCTCCCCGAATTTCTATTATTATTAGCCGAGGCTGGTCACAGGTCATGTCTTCGTTGCCATCACAATAACTAATATGATTGCGAAACTCTGCTGTCAAATTAGAATCCATGAGCAAATGCTGAAACCTGTGGTCTAGTGTTTGAAGGCTAAATTATTTATATATTTTGGACTTTGTTGGGTTCACCGTACTCTCTGGCGTAGAACTTTTTTGTTTTTATGCCAATCAAAAGTTTTACTACAATTGAAGCTCTCTGCAGTCCTTGGTTCCTATATTTGGAAGTTTGTTTCCTCTATAATTGGATCTAGAGATGAAACAGATCTGATATGTGTACAGGTCCCAGCAAAGAATTATCAACAGTGTAAGTAGTTCATGGTTGTCTGTTCTTCCCTGATTAGTGGCTAAGCTTCTTTGTGCACTGAAATTAATCAGCTTATTCTCCTCCTTTGACAAGATAGACGACATTTTCTCTGAATCCTGTTATATCTGTTATTTGGTTATTTAGGAAATCTTAGGGGGAGTGACAAACATCGACTTGGTGATTAATCTGAAGCTTCGGGAAGATGCGTTGATTGCCAAGTGCTTAGGAAGAAGGAGTTGTAGCAAGTGTGGAGGCAATTACAATGTTGCGTGCATTGATATCAAGGGTGAAGATGGCAAAACTAGAATGTACATGCCTCCCCTTCTCCCTCCTCCACATTGTGAAACCAAACTTGTTACACGGTCTGATGACACTGAAAATGTTGTGAAGGAACGCCTCCGCATCTACCACGAAATGGTATTGCTCTACTTCCTTTTCTCTTATTTACCATTTCTCACATTGTGCAAGTGTTCTCCTCATACAGTTGAGTGGTGAAAATAACCCCCAATTAAGTACCTTACATCACAACTTCGTGACACATCCATAGACAACAAAATTCTGTGCCATTGACAAAAAAAGGGCAGCTCGGTGCACTAAGCTCCCGCTATGCGCGGGGTCCCGGGGATGGGCCGGACCACAAGGGTCTATTGTACGCAGCCTTACCTTGCATTTCTGCAAGAGGCTGTTTCCACGGCTCGAACCCGTGACCTCCTGGTCACATGGCAGAAACTTTACCAGTTACGCCAAGGCTCCCCTTCGACAACTCTCAAGAATAATAATTCTGAGCAATTATGAGGTGTTTTACAAGCAGTTCATCGAATCATTTACTCAAATTTAATGTTTTCTTGTAGTATGTCAAATCGAAAGATAATCACTGTATTTGACATCTGTATACAGTCAAGTGTGGCTTCGAAATACTCTTCTTCCCTTGGGTTTCTTTTTCCTATCCTTTTATTAGCCAAACTCCGCTAGTTTTTGATTGAGTATAGTTGATTGGTCGATTTGCGCTGGAGCTGCTCTTGCATGTGATACTTCCAAAGTGGCCATGAATATTCTCTTGTCAGGATGTGCATTTCTTTTGTGCTGTTGCTCTTTATGAAGTTGTGTATTTACCTAAGTTACACGGACTCGCCATTTTGGGTGCCGTCCCCGTCCCGGATACGACGGGTGCGGGTGTGGGTGCCGGAACGCCAAACGTTCCGGATACGGTCAATCACATACGGATACTTTGACCGGAGTCCGTCGACAAATTTGGGGGAAAATTTTGAGATTTTGATTTCTCAAAATTAAAAATAAAACAGATTTAAGATAAGGAAAATGACATACCTTCAATATTATAGTACTTTTATTTCATATATGTTGCTTCATGTTTCAGATAAACAAAGAAGTACTTTTATTTCATATACATGTAAGTTTTTCATAAGAATGTCTCTCAAAATTTGTAATATCTTTATAGCTCTATTTTTTATATAATTTTGAATTTTCTTAGCTGAATCCCCGTATCCATAACCGGATACGTACCCCCGAATCTTAAGTTTAGATTTTGCCGAATCCGACACTCGAATCCGTACCCGTATCGGATACCCGCACCCGAGTCCACGTAACTTAGATATTTACTGTAACTGATCCTAATTTGTTTTAGGCAAGGTAGTATAGACTGAATTCTCAGCTAACTACATTCACATGTCCATAATTTACTTATTCAATGCTTGGGCATTGTGTTGTTCCTGCAGAGCCAACCGGTGGAGGACTTTTATCGCATGCGGGGGAAGCTGTTGGAGTTCGATCTCCCTGGAGGAATTCCAGAGTCGTGGCCAAAGTTGCTTCAGGCTTTGAATATCTATGACGATGAGGATAAGAAATCTGCAGCAGCATGATTTTTACTTGTCTTGCCAGTATGTTTACTGCTATTATAGGTTCATTCTTTGCATGCATGTTGGAAATGCGTGGGTGTTTATTCTATTAAAAAGCACGATAATGGGGCTCCCTACCCTGACTTCTGTTTTCTCCCTCACTATTGTATTATTATTATGCTAAGGCAACTATAACATATGTATGTTATTTCTTGCAAGTTTGTTGTCCATGTTTGTTCATAAAGGTCAGCAAAGATCAAGTGATTTCATTCAATAGTGATGATATAGTAGTGGATGAATTTAGCGTTAGACGCAAAGACTGGCAGAAAATAGTTTTTACGTGTTCCCTCTTATCATGTCCATATGTGTACTAGATTTATGGCGGAATACCACCACCTCTGGACCTACTGGAAATCGGTTCTGGGGTACTTGTGAGGCTGAATGATGTTCATATAACTTCTTTTTTTGTCAAATAAAAGGTCACCATTTAGGTGAGAGGTTAGGCATTGACCTCAACCTGTATATTAACAACTAATAGTTGAATGCATGAAGGATGGGGACAATATTGCTTTCCTCATTCTGGTGAGTAGTTTGAGTAGAGCATTTACCTTTACAATTACGACATTGAAATATTCAATAGTACATGTAACAGGGTAACTGATAAAAGACAAGGCTGGCCTATACCTTGTATACGAAAAACTATACATCAAAAAATCGTTAATGGATTTTGTGACCGAGTGCTACTAGATAGAATTTCTCAATATGAAAGGTATTCCATTCCAAATTGTGTCAAGCCAGAATCACTACAATCCTTTTTATTTTCTTAGGTTTCTAGTTCTGCAACGTGATTGATGTTCATATTGCTTTTGTTAAAAAAGTAAGTGTTTTTGTTACTTTTCTATAGTCATGCTCTTTCTTCTTCGGTTCTTCCTCCGTTATCTTTTTTTTTTTTTTTTTTTTTTTTTTAACTGAGAAAGCAATGCACAGTATGAAAATAATGAAATATGGGCCCGCTTCTTTACTCTTTTCCATTTAATTACTCGGATTTGTCTGCAATTGAGTTCGAATCCAGACGTAGGCCTAACTCCTAAGTGCACTCTTACCACTACGGGCTTTCTTCATCTATTATCTGTTGTTTCAACATTGGTTTCCCTGGTGTCCTTTTTTCTCAGCAAAAATTCAAAATTGCTTCTGTACTCAGTATTCACTACGTTATCTTCACAAACCACTTTATCATTTCCAGCTTCTTGAGATGTGAACTATTTGAGTTTGAGGTAGACAAACCAAAGACACCAAGTGTGTATCATTTCGCACAATGAATTTTTGTGTTGTTTTGTGGATTTGATTTAGCGTCTCATGTTTTGTAATGATGGTTTTCCGATCTATTTCACTAGTTCTCACTACTGCATGTTTGAATTTTCATGTCCTTTCTACGGTTTTGTGCTTCTGCTTTCTATAAATCTTAGCACCTAGATTCCACTAATCTCTGTCTTTTTTGTTTAAAGTGGTTTCTTTAAGTTTTTATAACTGTCCTGTAGTTTCAGAAACTAAAATGACACATTCCCATTAACTGAAAGCTAAATGTGATTAAATAATACAAGAATCTAAATCGAAATAATTTTAATTCAGCAACTAAAATTGTTGTTTTCCCTACCCTTTTAATTTAGAACGTCTGAGAATGAACGATATCATTTCGCTAAAGAATAATATTGTGCTACTTTTACAGAAAATCTGTTCGACTTTAAATTTTAGTGAGGTACTTTTTTCTATCAAACTAATCTTAATCATTACTCAAAATACTTTTTTATTCCTAATATATTAAATTAGCATTTTGAACTTCGTGTGCAGTCGAATGGTTTCAAATAAAATGACAAATAGTATATAATAAATAAACGTTTTGATTTAAACACCACAAAAATAGTTTTGCATATTTGACATTAAACTAAGAAGTCGAGTTCTTATATTTTCCACTCCTAGCGTAGGCTCAATATGTATATTAGCAATGCAAGGATTAACTTATAATATTGCCGTCATTGCAACTCACATTGTTATGATATCCAATCATCTTGATTTTGACAAAAAGTCACCATATGATCATTCACAAAACATGTTCTATTCTTTCATATGAATATTTCGCTCCATATTTCCTTTTTAGTAATAATATTGGTACTATTTTACAAAAAAAAAATGTACGATTTAATGTCAAACGATGTACAATTTAATGTCAAATGACGTGTAACGACCCATTAGGTCCTTTTGAGATTTTACCCCTTTTTCCCTAAATGACCCTTCCCCTAGCTATATTTTGGTGTAATTGACTTGCGGGGATGGTGGCCTGATTCCCCAGGCATTCAGGTGAGTTTTGGGTAAGAAAAAAGATATTTTGGAAATCTTTAAGTTAAGAAATAAGAATGGTTGGCCAAAATCAACATTGGGGGTAAATGAGTCTTTTACGAAGTTTCATCGATTCCATTAGGTCCGAAATGTGATTTATGACTTAGTTGAGTCGTTGGTTCGGTTCCCAAAGGACTCAGACATATTTTGGACCTTTAGTTGGGAATTTGACTTTTGAAGCGACATTGGGGGTAAATGAGTCTTTTACGAAGTTTCATCGATTCCATTAGGTCCAAAATGTGATTTATGACTTAGTCGAGTCGTTGGTTCGGTTCCTAAGGGACTCAGACGTATTTTGGACCTTTAGTTGGGAATTTGACTTTTGAAGCGATTGGAGTTGACCGCGGTCAACATCGGGCCAAGACGACCCCGTGTGATTGTTTTGAGTGCTCGAGCAGGTTCATTGCATGTTTTATAACTGAAACACATATTTGGTTTGTGTCTCGGGGGTTATGGATGAGTTTCGGGTGTTGAATCGAAGTTTGGAGACTTAGAGAAGTTCCTATTCAGTTGTTATCTGGTGCAACCTCACCTACGGGCTTATGGTCGTGATGTGGCGTGATTTTATGCCACAATCGATGCTTTTCGGCTATAAGTTTTACTTGTTTTTAAGCAAGTCTATGTGATTTTACGTGGTTTTTAGTGTTTTTCAGGTAACGGAACAGATTCGGAATGAAAACGTTGAAAGTGCAGAAGTGGTCGTAAACTCAGTTTACGGACCGTATTCCATGGGCGTATTAAAGAATAAGAAGAACTAGAAAGGCAGGCTGAGGAAATGTTGATTTACGAACAACTTTTACGGACCGTATTCCACTTTACGGTTCGTATTTCAAAGCGTATTTAACCATTCGAGCATCTGGCATAAAGTCGAAGTTTTGGAAGTTGAAAGACGATTGGGCAGTTTACGGACCGTAAACCAATTTACGGTCCGTATCTCAAGGGATTGAAGTTGCTCAAAACTGGAAGGAAGACCTGGTCGTAAATTGGTTTACGGTCCGTATTTCACTTTACGGATCGTATTTCGTATCGACGGGGACCAAAGTGTAAATTTGCAACTTTCACGTTTTCAGAACCTATAAATAGTCATTGTAGGGTTTAATAGTTATCAGTTATTATATTTTTTTGACTTTTGGCTTAGAACATTAAATACTCTCTAGTTTTTGAAGGTTCAAACATCAATTCAAGTATTATCAATTCCTCTTTTCTTCCAAAGTAAGCAATTATGAATTCTTCAATTTCTTATTTCTTGTTCTTTGTCATGAGTAGCTAAATTCCCTTACTAGGGTTGTGAACCCAATGATGGGTGTTGTGTGATTGGGTTGTGATTAATATACACATAGTGGATTATTAGAGTTTATTTATTTTTCATTCTTCATTCATAATTAATGGTTGCAAACATTGATTAAAGCCATACACCTTGATTTATTTGGAAAAATAATTAGGGTTGGTAAGAATAAATAACAAGGACTCAAAGCTTTAAACTCTGTTTAATAAATTCACTTAGGAATAAGAAGAATTTACTTGGCATGATTAATCGTTCTTCATAGTTACTTTCTTATATTTGGGAAAATTATAGAAAGAGATAATCTTTATTTATTGGGAAATAGTAGAGATTCATATAGAGATTAAGTGCATTCATATAATGATCCATTAGAAGTATATCGAGATCAATACCCATGATCATACACTCTATCTAACGGGGACACAACCTTAGTCTCTTTTACCATAAATTTCCACCAAAGCAAGTAGATAGCAATTAGTTATAGAAAAACCAACTATTACCAAAACCATCGGATTAAGACATTAGACCTAAGCTTAGCATCCTACGACTTTAGTAACCTTTTCACACCATATTCCCTGTGGGATTCGACCCCAACCTTGTTGGGTTACTATATTTGACAACGTCCGCGTTATACCATTAATAGGTGTAATTTGAGCTTATTAAATTTTGGCACCGTTGCCGGGGAATACGGTTTTGAAATTACTAAATAGTGTTTGCTTTATTGAAGTCTTTTGCTTATTCCATCACACCATATTCCCTGTGGGATTCGACCCCAACAAGACCCCCAACCTTGTTGGGTTACTATATTTGACAACGTCCGCGTTATACCATTAATAGGTGTAATTTGAGCGTATCAAATTTTGGCGCCGTTGCCGGGGAACGAACCCGGGTCACCCGCGTGACAGGTGGTAATACTTATCAAAAGTTTCAAATATCCCACCTTGTGAATATTTGTATAGTTGTTTTCTGTGTGTTATTTTATTAAAAAAAAATGACATATTTCCATCAAAACTTGTTTAGTAGTGATTTTTATTGTGAGTATGGCCAAATTGGTGAGTTCAAACTCATGATGGAGTGTCTGCTAGGTGAGGGTAACGAAAATGAAAAAGCCTTAGAAGAATACTTGGAAACTAGTCTCCAACTTGGTTTGATGACAGACGAAGAAAATCCTCCATGGGCAAATCATTATGAACTCCCCAATGCTCAAGATGAAAGGATAAATCATGAAGATGAGCTTATTGGGAATGCCAAAGAAAAAAATAAATTGGAGTCAACCATTGTTCTAAAAAATCTGGTTGGTGTTGACTCCAATCCGGGGGAAAAAGAGGATGTCGTAATTCAGGAAGTTCAAAAGCCTTATATTTTGCAAGTCGAAAAATCAAGAAGGCAGAACGACATTCCTCACTTGAAAGCCAAGAAGTGTAAGACGAAAAATATTTTCCTTGGCGTGGTCATCTATTTACCAACCCCCGCTGCTCGTGGTCACAAACTTGAATCCAAGTTGGGTGCTCAATTCATAAGCTTCAAATGGCGAGAAAAGCGGCAAAGTTGGTAACCGTCGTGCCGTGACGTTAAATCAAGCGCTTGGTGAGAGGCAACCCATCATTTATAAATTTTTAGAATAATTTATTATTATTATTATTTGTTTTTTTTACTAATAAAAAAAAAGGAAGATTGTTGTTATGGTGAGCAGAGATGACTATAGCACTCAGTGCTAGCAGGTATGCCTAAGATTTTTTGTATGCTTATGTGATGCAGTGAGGACACTGCAAATTTTTTAGTTGGGGGTGGCTATCTGGTGTTGTATTGTAAATATGTGTTTAGGACCCCCCTCGGCCTTTCTTTGTCAGAGTTCTTTTCCTGAGGGGTTTTATATTTTTTGTTGAAACTGGCATGTTTAGGATGTTACTTAGGTTGAATAGAGTAGTTTTGACTTATTTGGTGTTACTCTGTAACTGATGGCATGTTGTTATGGTTTGTTGGAAATTTTGGACCCCTAGAAAATTTGAAAAATGCATACTTAGAACAGTTATTGATTGACATGATTGATTCTTTATATGACATTATGATTATTAGGGTATCGTGTGTGATAAATGACTACTTAGGAGGTCACAAGTGTAAAAATAATTGTCCTTATGCCAATGTGTGTGTGAGCTGTTAGTTTGGTTCTGTTTATGCATGTATAATCTAGAACTTGTCCGATTGGTCTTGTATGAAATCCGAAAGTTAGTTTGGTTAGCTTTCTTTGTGTAAATAGTCACTTTGCCTAAATAAGCCTTACCAAAATTCAAAATATCCCTAGTTTCCCTCTGTGAGCCTTTTTGGACCTTTTTCTTGGCTAGCCAATTATGAAACCTTACCCTTTTGAACAATTAATCCATCTTCTCACCCGTTCCCTCCTTGATGCTACTAGATAGATGAAGCAAAATACCTAAGTTGGGGGTGAATTAAATGTGGAGTAGATGTTAAAAACATAAGTTGGGGGTGGTGGAGTTAGCTAGTCGGAATTCGATGTGGTAGTTGCATATAAAAAAAAAATCAAAAAATTGTAACACAAAAAGATTTGCAAGTTGGATAGGAATAAAACCACATCGAGGTCGAAAACTTGAAAGAAAATAAAAGGGGTTGGAAAGAAAAGGGGTGAATTAAGGTGAAGAGATGTTGTAGTGTTCAAGGAGGGGGACGTCACTAATATCCAAAAAGTATCTTACCCGTCCCTAAGCCTACATTACAAGCCGAAACAAGTCCTAATGTGATAACAGCCGAACAAGCCTAGGATGAAAACATAGAAAATAAGGGCAAGTCTATGGTATTTGCATGTGTAGATATGAATTTATTTGTGAGTGTGAGTGTTTTTCTTTTCTCTTTCGTCTTCGTCCCATTCTTGTAATATATATGTGTGTTGGGACATTCTTTGGTCTATGTAAGGGCATAAGGATGAGAATTGAGCAAAATAAAGTGACCGCCTAAAGTAGCGTTTGTGTGCATCATAATGTGTTCGATAATGTAATGTCATGCATTGAAGCTTCATTGTTAGTCATAACGTTCTTGAGTTATGTATATTGCTTTAAAATAGAAAATTGGGGTGGTCCTTTGAAGAAAAACATGCATGCCGGTAGTTCAGAGTCAAAACTAATGTAGACATTGTTATTCTATGATATCTAGGTGTTAGATTGAGTCATTGTTTTGTATGGCTTGCTTGAGGACAAGCAAATACTTTAAGTTGGGGGTGTTGATGTGGCGTGATTTTGCGCCACAATCGATGCGTTTCGGCTACAAGGTTTTCTTGTTTTTAAGCAAGTCTATGTGATTTTACGTGGTTTTTAGTGTTTTTCAGGTAACGGAACAGATTCGGAATGAAAACAGTTGAAAGTGCAGAAGTGGTCGTAAACTCAGTTTACGGACCGTATTCTTAAACACGGGCCGTATTCCATGGGCATATTAAAGAATAAGAAGAACCAAAAAGGCAGGCTGAGGAAATGGTGATTTACGAACAACTTTTACGGACCGTATTCAACTTTATGGTTCGTATTTCAAAGCGTATTTAACCATTCGAGCATCTGGCAGAAAGTCGAAGTTTTGGAGTTGAAAGACGATTGGGCAGTTTACGGACCGTAAACCAATTTACGGCCCGTATCTCAAGGGATTGAAGTTGCTCAAAACTGGAAGGAAGACCTGGTCGTAAATTGGTTTACGGTTCGTGTTTCACTTTACGGACCGTATTTCGTATCGACGGGGACCAAAGTGCAAATCTGCAACTTTCACGTTTTCAGAACCTATAAATAGTCATTGTAGGGTTTAATAGTTATCAGTTATTATATTTTTTTGACTTTTGGCTTAGAACATTAAATACTCTCTAGTTTTTGAAGGTTCAAACATCAATTCAAGTATTATCAATTCCTCTTTTCTTCCAAATTAAGCAATTATGAATTCTTCAATTTCTTATTTCTTGTTATTTTTCATGAGTAGCTAAATTCCCTTACTAGGGTTGTGAACCCAATGATGGGTGTTGTGTGATTGAGTTGTGATTAATATACACATAATGGATTATTAGAGTTTATTTATTTTTCATTCTTCATTCATAATTAATGGTTGCAAATATTGATTAAAGCCATACACCTTGATTTATTTGGGAAAATAATTAGGGTTGGTAAGAATAAATAACAAGGACTCAAAGCTTTAAACTCTGTTTAATAAATTCACTTAGGAATAAGAAGAATTTACTTGGCATGATTAATCGTTCTTCATAGTTACTTTCTTATATTTGGGAAAATCATAGAAAGAGATAATCTTTATTTATTGGGAAATAGTAGAGATTCATATAATGATCCATTAGAAGTATATCGAGATCAATGCCCATGATCATACACTCTATCTAACGGGGACACAACCTTAGTCTCTTTTACCATAAATTTCCACCAAAGCAAGTAGATAGCAACTAGTTATAGAAAAACCAACTATTACTAAAACCATCGGATTAAGACATTAGACCTAAGCTTAGCATCCTACGACTTTAGTAACCTTTTCACACCATATTCCCTGTGGGATTCGACCCCAACCTTGTTGGGTTACTATATTTGACAACGTCCGCGTTATACCATTAATAGGTGTAATTTGAGCGTATCAGGTCGCACCTGCGCTTGGTGGGCCGTAGGTGTGATATTGGGCTGAGGGTGCAAGAATCCGCACCTACGTGGTATTGACCGCAGAAGCGGCATCACACCTGAGGGTGGATGTTTGCACCTGCGAACCTGGACTTTTTGAGTGGGGCTCGCTCCTGTGAGCTTTTGTCCGCTGATGCGGTCCCGCAAAAGCGGAAAATGAACAGCACCTGCAGCGGCACTGCCAGTGTATATTCCATTTTTCTCCATTTCGAACTTAGACATTTCATTCTCATATTTGGAGCTTGGGACCTCGGTTTTGAGAGATTTTAGAGGGGTTTTAAAACCTACCTTTTACCATATTAACTTCGATTATTGTGTAATTTCATCATTGAAATCATGATATGGGTTACGAAGTTGGGATTCAAGAAGCCTAAGTTAAAAATATGGATTTCTTCAACTTGAATGTCGAATTGATGTCAGATTGATTTGGTTTATTTTTGGAATTTAGGCTCTATGAACCATGGGTAAACCGATTTTGGGAAAAAATACAGTTTTTCCCTTCGAGGCTCAGGATTGCCTTTTTGGGTCCAAACCTATAATATAGCAATATGGGTGTCTACGGACTCGTGTGCTAATGTAGAACCCGTATTTGAACAGATTGAGATTATTTGGAGGCTCTACGGAAGAGCAAGGCTTTGTTAAGAGTGTCTAACTCCTAAACAGAGAAATTGAGACTTTACTTGACTTTATTTAAAACGCGTATTTGGATAAAATGAACTAATAAAAAGACGGAGTAATGGGGATTGGGTCATGTACTTGTGATGTGACGAGCACTTGTACTGGGCATCAGTGCCATGTTATGTGAATTTGTGTAGGATTGAGTCGTAGAGTTCAGCCTGAATGCCATGCTTTGGCATTAGCTGATAGTTTAGAGTGCCCTATGTGAATTATGATTGAGACATGAGCTCTCTTATTTGATGATTATATGCCTTATACCTGTCTAATTTGTATTGTGTGTTCTCATCACTCCTTCATGCTCGTTTAAAAGTGGAAAAGAGCTAAGACTAAGCCTTTTACTGTAGCCTTGTTGCTTATTACATGCATGTCATATTAATGCTTTCATATGGTATCTCATGCATATTACACTTGAGGATACATATGTGATGTCCGATGGAAATGATTTCGGACGAAGTGATGTGAATGATATGGGCCGAATTGGCTAAGTACAGGTCATATGAGCCTAATTGCGCGGGTAGGTTCGTTGCATGTTTTATGACTGAAATGCTTATTTGGTTTGTGTTCATGGGGTTATGGATGAATTTCAAGTGTTGAATTGAAGTTTGGAGACTTAGAGAAGTTGTTCAACTGTATCTGGTGTAGCCGCACCTGTGCTTGGTAGGCCGCAGGTGAGAAGTTGGGCTGAGGGTGCAAGAATCTGCACTTGTGTGGTATTGGCCACAGAAGCGGCATCGCACCTGCGGGTGGATGTCTTCACCTGCGAACCTGGACTTTTTAAGTGGGGCTCGCTCTTGTGAGCTTTTGTCCGCCGGTGCGGCCTCGTAGAAGCGAAGAATGAACCGCACATGCGGTATGTCATGACCCAACCGGAGGGCTATGACGGGAACCCAGAGCTAACCTACTGAGCACCACAAAACAAACATACATACATCTCATATCCATACTTGAGTGGGCCGTTGTACTAGCTAATAAATCTCATAATCTGTAGGGGCACAAGCCCGAAAGAGCTATATATGTATCATCAAACTGGGCCCATGTACACAAGCCGACAAGGATGTCAAAATGATATAAGTAAATATGAACTGAGGAGGTCAAAAGACATCTAACTGTGCACATCTGTCTACGAGCCTCTACATGGAATACATAACATATTAAGGATGGGACAGGACCCTGCCATACCCATCTGTACACAAGGAACTGTACCAACTGATCTACAACTCCGAAACAAGTGGAGTGCTCCTGTACAATGCTGAAAAAGCAGCCTATATGTTACACCCCAGAAAATTTCGTGTTACTAAGGCTACAGACGGCTTAATGAGAGCTCGAGGAGGAGCAAATATCACAAGTATAAAGAATAAAATTCTACTGTAGTAGCTTGAGTATGATATTTGGAATTCGTACAATATGATTGGAATAATACGTTAAAAGATATATAGCCCCCGTAACCGTAAGCTAAGGTGGGGCCCACATGATGGGATTTTTATAAAGGAAATATGATAAGCTATATGGACAATATATGTGAAGTTAAACACAACTCAAGAAAGACCCTTGAGCCAAATCCAAGTGTAAGCCCTCCAAAAAGATATTTTTAAGTTACGTTTTCGGGTGATCTGACTTCGGGAGGCCATAACCCCATTATTATTTGGGAATTTGGGAAAACTCCTAAAATGAAAGTTGTAGACAATTGAAATAACTTCCAACCTTAGGTCGTGGGCCTGTATGTGACATCGGGATAAAGAGTTATGGACGTTTTAGGGCAGAAAGGTCAAGCTGGGCAGTGAAATGGGCCCAACCCGATTCCAATCCGGGTCAGGCCCATTTCCCCTGTTATTTAAGGGAAGTTTAAGCCTTCTCCTCCTCATTTTCAGACCAAAAAGACCCAGAAAATTCTAGAGAGAGAGAGGGAGGAAAGCCTTAGAGAGAAAAATCAAGTGTTGATCAAAATTCGAGCCCCGAATCCCGAAGCTCATGAAGAGAAAAGTGTTGTACGTTGCGTTGCCTTCAATTTGAGCTAAAAATCAGCCAAGAAGAAGAGTGTTGACATGGTTTCTGCATACTTAAGGTAAGATTAAGGTCCCTTTTTCATTGTTAATAATTTCATTTAGAGTTTTAACGGATTAGAACGGAGAAAATAGCGTTATAAATTCGTTTGTTGTTTTATTAAGATTTATGGATCGGTGGCTGTGTTGTGACAATATTTTGGGGCTGTTGGTGGTCGTTATGAATGGTTTTGTGGGCTGGAATATCATGGGATTGGCTGTAATTGTTGTTGTTGTTGTGTTTGTTGTTATACTATAGATATACGAAAATAAAGAAGTGCATACAAGCATTGGTATACGAATGTATATTGGGCTGTTTTGGAAGTGATTTAAGAATGGATTTAATTCTAGTTTGATATGAAATTGTTGGTGTTGTTGTTGTTGGTATTTTGATTGATGTTTGGCTAAATTGGAATCTCGAGGATTGTTATGTTTTCAGGGAAAATGCTGCCCGAATTTCGTTAAGTTTCATTCGTACTTGGATTGGTTAGTAAGTGATGTGGATGATCTAACCGTGGCTTATGTTATCTTAATTTTAGACCTACGAGCTCGAGAAGTAGACGTTGGACATTTAAATAAGCGTTAAAGGTATGTAAAGCTAACCCTTCTTTCTTTTTGGCATGATCTTTATGAAACAAACAGACGACGTATATATATGACTCCAAAGAAGCTCCTATTCTTAGAGCCACTAGGATGACTAATGTTCTTGACTTCCAGAAGCTATTTCATTATGTCTTGATACGTGTATATGATTCCAGAAGTTCTATTTTAATATAATCCGTAGTGACATTCGAAAGGTACTTGATATGACTATCGTCTAAATTTTCAAATGATGGTTCATTTTGATTATCTTATTGAGTCTTAGATATGATTTAATTTGCATATGGTTGCTCACTACTCTACTCGTGCATGCCTCAATACATCTTTCACTGAGTCCCGGGCCAGGATACGTTCTCGTGTATAGTTTCACTGCATTGTTCACCGAGTCCCTTACTAGAGGGCCGGGATACGGTATATATATATATATGTATATATATATATATATATATATATGATGTGATGGTGTGATGATGTGATGATGTCATTATGGCGCCAAGGATGGTATGTGGTGACTTTATTCACCGAGTCCCATAATGGGCCGGATATGATACATGATATTGATATGCATGATTTTCATTTCATAAGGCAAGTGTATTGATATTTTAAAAGTCATACTTGTTTCCGGTAATCTCTATTTCAGTTATGATCCTCTTTATTGTATTTCATGCTTTATATACTCAGTACATATCTCGTACTGACCCCCCTTCTTCGGGGGGTTGCGTTTCATACCCATAGGTACAGATAGTCGGTTTGGTGACCCTTCAACATAGGACTTCCACTCAGCTGTCTTGGAGAGCTCTGTTGTTCCGGAGCCTAGACTTTTGGTACAGATCTTATGATGTACGTATATGTTTACCCAGGGGTACGGCGGGGCCCTGTCCCGTCATATTTCACTATCGATACTCTTAGAGGTCTGTAGACATGTGTGTGGGTTGTGTATAAGTTTGTTCAGCTCTGTTTATACGATGTGCTATGGATACGTTCATATGTAGTGGCAGCCTTGTCGGCTTGCGCATGATATTGATATGTAGTGGCAGCCTTGTCGGCTTGCGTATCATTTTATGATTTGATTAGTTGTGACTCCTCAGGAGACAGTTATCTAGACATATATATATGATGACGTTATGAACCTTCGGAGTTCTTTTGCAAGTTTCCATATTGTTCATAGTTTCAATTTGGCTATATCTAACAGATACGTATATGAGTGTCTAGCTCGGGCACTAGTCATGACCCATGGGGTTGGGTCGTGACACTATAAGTCTGAATCGTCTCCTGTCTACCTGCGGGCATGAACACAGCGTCCACAACAAAAGGACGTCAGTACGAGTAATGTACTGAGTATGTAAGGCATGAATAACCACATAATCAAGACATAAGGAAACATGAAATCAAGAGATAACCTGTATATCGAACTGCCCCTTAATGCGGAAAGAATGCATGCTAACTTTTACTTTTAAAAACATCATAAAATCTATAAACTGCTTATCATCATTAGCCCGTGTTTGGGCCTCCTGCGTCCGGGCCTCTCGCGTCTGGGGTAATCATCTCACGCCGCCCACTAGTGGTGACTGCCCGGCCAACTATGCCCGGTGTAACTTTCATCATCCATATGCCGCCCACCGAAGTGGTGTCTGCCCAGCCAACTAGGCCCGGTGTAGTCATACATAAACATAAGCATGCATGAGAGCCCAATCAAAAACTACAACTCTATCGGAGTGACGTAAGGTTGGTAACCTCCGATTATACTATGGAACAATCATCATCGCTATATCTCACCTTGAAGAAATAATTATCATGAGGTGAGATTATCAATAATGAATAGAATTGGTAATCACGTGACAAGTTCAATAATATCATGAAAACATTGAGAACTTTAAGCTTTGGCCTTTCTAGAATGAAAATCATCATCATAATCATCACCACTATCTTGTCTCACTTTGAGGGAACAACAACATAAGATGAGGCCAACTATGATGAATGTAATCAAGGATTATATGGTAAGCTCAGTCATGTCATGAGAACATTTAGAACTTAGGACCTGGTACCACTAAACATGGAGTCATCATAAGAGTCTTGAGAATTAAGGACTTAGCATTTCTAGGAGCAAGGGTAACCTGGATAGCATATATGAAATCATAACATAGGAATCATGCCTTTTGAAAGAAAGGGTTAGCCTTACATACCTTATTGTCTCCTTAACTACTCAACGCTTATCCTTCCAAGCTTGTAAATCTACATTCAAGATGATTCGCGCTAAAGGTAAGCCATTGAAAAGCTTATGTGGTCAAACTAAATTAATAAATGAGCTAACGAAAATTGGGCAGCATTTCCCCTTATATCTTCTATTTCCACCAACTCAAAAACAACTCCCAAAGTCACAATATCAACAATTCCATAATCAAAAGATTATATTCAAATTATACTCAATTCCATCCCAAAACTTCTTTCCATAAACAATCCATAACAACAAATTCAATACAACCCCTTGTAATCTTGTATACAACACTTTCTCAACATCATTATTACCCCTCATAACAAGATTATACTCATAATATGCTAACAATTATAGCTTAAGTTAATTTACACTCAAAATATCATCAAATTCATATTTAAACTTTTTCCCATAACTCTTTCCACTTTTAAGACTTGCTAAACCTTCACATTCACTTAACACAAGAGATGAGATGAAGAACATACCTTGTATTTGAAGAATTTCAGCTCACACAACTTGCTCCAATACCTAATCCCCACAACTCCAAGTGAAAGCAAGAACGTCCAACTTCCATAAATTAAACGAGGTTTTCAAGGTTTGATCTTCTCTTGATTTGATTTGGAATGATTTGGAGGGTGTATGGATGTTAAGGGAAGCTTAGAGAGACATTAGGGACTTGTTTTTGGGTGAAAAATGATGCCCAAGTCATGGAAACATCTATTTATAGACTTGAAAAAAAATTCCACCGACTCAAATTTCAGGAAATTTCGGGCAAAGTACGGGTTACTATTCATCACGCACTTCAAAGTACGTGATACTGTTCATCCCGTACTTTGGAGGCAAAATTTTTAACTTTCTGGAAATTTTGGCAAAATACGCCCAAAAAGTGCGGGACGTACTTTATTGTACGGGCCGTACTTTCCTCTGTACTTCACAGAAATGCGATCTGTCAGGTGAATTGGAAAGAAGACTCACAGAACTTCAATTTACATAGGGTATGGATTCCGTAACTCCTCGTATTCTAGGAGATATGACCCTCGCAAGTTGGACCAAAATTTCTGTCCAAAATTCTGTCAAGTTTTTCCAAATTTTCAACAACCTCATTTCTTCGATTCGCTTGATCCCGAAACCTTTAAGTATTTATCTAACACTTATTAAAAGTCTTCCTTAACCTTATAGGGGTATCAAATCCTCTCTGAACTCACGTTAGTTTGCTTACGACAACGCAAAAATTCACGAGGTGTAGCACGGTGTCTCTGCCAGTGTGTATTTCATTTTTCTCCATTTCAAACTTAGACATTTCATTCTCACATTTGGAGTTTGGGACCTCAATTTTGAGAGATTTTGGAGGGGCTGTACAAGATTCTTCGCGAGGGTAAATTCTAACCTACCTTTTACCATTCTAACTTCGATTATTGTGGAATTGTATCATTGAAATCATGATATGGGTTATGAAATTGGGATTCAAGAACCCTAAGTTGAAAATATGGATTTCTTTAAATTGGAAGTCGAATTGTTGTCGGATTTGGTTCATTTTTGAAATTTAGGCTCTATGATCCATAGGTAAACCGATTTTGGGACAAAATTACAGTTTTTCCCTTCAGGGCTCAGGATTGTTGTAATGACCCGTTTCGTCATTACTGTGAAATTCTAAGGAAGGTGACAACTATGGGGCCTAACGATGTCTCCACCTTCTCGCATCTTGGAAACCTTTCAAGCCAAACCAAGATCGTCATGCGCATAGCGTAAGCAATAAAAGTGCGAGCAAAGAAATAGGGCCATACCGCTATAGCGGTCTCGTGGACGCTACAGCGGTGCCGCTGTGGCGGTATACCGACCGCTGTAGCGGTAACCGCATGGGACTGCTTGAACACCATAGCAGCCTGTTGGCCGCCCTGGCGGTACCGCTGCAGCAGTACACCTACCGCCTTGGCGGTTTCACACAGTGAATTCCACCTATTTAAGAGACATTTCGGGAATTGACACCATTTCTCAAAACCCTAGAGAGTCTAGCCACCTTTGGAGTAATTTTGGAGCCAAAAATGATCCTTCCTTGGGAAGGTTATTTCCCTAACCTCTTCCATTCATTCTCCCAACATTGATTCTCTTTAAGGATCCTTGTCTAGAGTCACAAATGGGAATCTCAAATCTCTTAAGTTCCAATATAATGAACCCTTGTCCTTCTTGATATAAAGTACTTGGTATATTTTCCCATGCACATCATCCTAACATGATTCCCAACCAAATGCTTCACCTACCCCATTAAAATACCTTTGGGTCTTTATTTTAGATCTTGGAAATGGGTTTCTTGAATTAAACCTAAAATGGCAAATTGACCAAACTAGTAACTTGAGTAAGGTCATGAATGTTCTAAATAAAGGTTGATCTATCAACTAGCATTGTGATAGTGAGTTTTAGGTAGGATAAAATTCCATATCTACCTTAGCAATTTTGAAGTCCTTGAGAAAAAGACCCAATTGGTGAATTCTACTCTTGGGTCTCTTGGTTATCTCCGAGCCTTTATATGGATTACGCGGTGGTGATTAATTGAGGCGTCATTGGATATTCGTGGCACCCGCTCGACCATGAGGTAGGATACGGCTTCCTTTCGGTAGACTCCGGTTAATTTTTCGTATTGTTGTGTAGAAGAAATGGAGAATGCATGTATAGGATTTGAAGATATGGGATGAAATCTTAGGATGGTATTGTTATGTGTGACATGTTTGTTGAGGGCTCGTGGTGTCACGACCCAACTAGGGGCCGTGACGGGTACCCGGAGCTAGCTACCGAGCACCGCTCACTTTACTACTCATCTTACTCATCTAATGCTCTTTTGCAATTTTTATTCATGGAAGTGTAAGAAAACATATATTTTATAGGAACATAAATGCTTTATACTTGTTTGGCTTTCGGCTATCAAAATAACATATATATATATATATATATATATACATAACAACATCATGTGAGACCATATAACCCACACTGCGTATCTACGAGCCTCTACTGACATACTATATACATAGACGGAACAAGACTCCGTCATGCCCAAAAATACACATATGTACCAAAAGAATAACCATAAGCACCTCCGAACAATGGAGTGCTCTCTATCAGCTGACAGCTACTGAGGATCTGGGCCAAGCTCACCTCCTTGTCTACCTGTGGGCATGAACACAACGTCCAAAGAAAACGGATGTCAGTACGAATATTGTACTGAGTATGAGAGGCATAAACAAAGAAGAAAGACATCAATAATGCAATGAGAACATCGATATGCAACATCTGGATCTGAATAAAAATCATATGGAAAGTAATGCATGCTGTCTTACTCATCCTCATCATCGTGTCATATATGCATAATATGCAAGCTGCCCGTCCATGTCGGAACAGTGTGATAATCAATAACATTAGCTCGCATCCAGGCCTCCCGCGTCCGGGGTACCATCTCATGCTGTCCACTAGTGGTGTCTGCCCATGCCAAAAGGTCATGGTGTATCTGTCACGACCCGGCTAGGGGCCGCGACGGGTACCCGGGGCTAACCACCGAGCACCGCTCGTGCTATCATTTACCTAACCCATTTAACAATCATTCATCTATTTTCGGTTAACTTTAAAGAGAGGATTTGCTTTTCATTACAAAAATATAACGCGTTGATACAAAAACATATTTCAATATACTTATACACATGCGTACTACCCGCGTTGTGGAACCACACAACCCACATCGAGCATATATAAGCCTCTATTGAGTGGCATAAAAATATATACACAAAAGGAACAACCAATTGGCACCTCCGGAAGATGGAGTGCTCTTCGGCTCGGCTAGTGACTCCTATCAGTCTGGACCGCTTTCCCGTCTACATGTGGGCATGAACACAGCATCTAAAGAAAAGGATGTCAGTACGCGCATTGTACTGAGTATGTAAGGCATACATCAAGAAATAAAGTAAGAATAAGAAAGTAAAGTAAGTACAAGGAGATAATCGATAACTGCTTGCCTCTTAAGGCGGATCCATGCATGCATACTCATAAAGCATCATATAGTAAATTGCTGCGGAACGCGCAGCCCGATCCGTATGTTATCATATGTTAGTGCCGAGGAACGTACGGCCCGATCCATAAATATAATAAGTTAGTGCCGAGGAACGTACGGCCAGATCCATAACCCATATATCCCGCGTCCGGGATGAAATCATGATATGCCAGCTGACCAGGTGGCTATGCGTCTATAGCGCCTCACCTTCCCCATTTCCCTTGAAAACATTTTCATATCATATATATATACATACATAATATACATAGCATGCTTGAGAGCCCAAGGAAAAGCTGTAAGTACGTCGGAGTGACGTAAGGTAGAAAGCCTCCGATTATGTTATGGAGTAATCATCGTCGCTTTGTCTCACCTTGAAGGAACAATTATTATAAGGCGAGACTATCAATGAAGAATAGCATTAAAAGAAAGCATAGAATAAAATCATGAACTTCATAAGGCATCCATTCATATACTTTGGAAGATTTAGAAATAAAGTCACCATCCATGAATAAATTGAGAAATCAGTAAATAGCTTGACGTTCTCATATAGTCCTTGAAATCATAAACTTGAAACTTTTAAACATAAGATCATTCTCATCATAGTCATCATAATGATATTCTCACTTTTGACATCATCGTTCTCATTGAAAAAAAATATCCTTCGTCGTTATCATAAGAACTCACATAATCACAACCTTTGGTTTTGGAAAATAGGAGTACTTGGAAAACATTTATGGAATATCAAGAAGGAAATCATGCTTCGGAATCTTAGACTTTTTAACCTTTGATAGCAAGGAAAAGATGGGAGCATTTATGAAATCGTAAGCTAGGGATCATGCCTTTGAAAGAAAGGGAATAGCCTCACATACATTCGACGTTTACAATTCTTATTGCTTGCTCGTTCTCCCTTAATACACTCGTATATACCTTCAAGAGAATTCATGTCGTCGTTAGCTAAGTAATTATAAGAACGGACTACTATTTCTAAGGAAAATTGGATAGCACTTCCTTCATTTCTAATACTTTTCCCATGTTTCATTTCAACTCTCATACATTCATAACGACACTCCCAATATTACTTTCAACAATCATCACTTATACACTTTGAGAAAAATCTACCATTTTCCTCCAATTTCTCCACATCCATGGTTATAGCTCGTTATCACGTTTTCTCGTATATAATACTTATTTCATGGTCTAGACGTTATTTATAACATATTCACAACCATAGCTTATCAACATTCATGACTCCATTCAACTACTATTCAATTGTGCCACTATTCACCCATGAAAGGCCCATTTTCTATGTTCTTATACATTTCAAGTATCTAAGCCTTCCAGTACCTTGAACCACATGGTATAGTCATGAAACATACCTTGGATGATGGTGGAACAAGCCTTGAGCAACAATACTCTTTTTATACCAAAACCCTATTTCAACCCTTTTGAGATTTCTTGAAGAAGATGACTTCCAATAGAGTCTCATGCACTTGCTTTCATGAATTAGATGTTGATGATCTTGGTTTCCCTTTGATCCCTTGAATTTTGTGGATGAATATTTGGAGAACTTCTAGAGTGTTCTTGAAGGTTGTATGGATGAAAAAATGAAATAAAATGAGGCTTTGGTCCCTTTTAGTAACTCAAAGTTTGATCTTTAATGAATTCCAGTCGGGGTGAACAGTGGTCGTAAATCACATTTTACGAGTCGTAAACTGGTTTACGAGCCGTCCCCCCTGGTCGTATTTAAGCATGTCCAAAACAGAGAAGTTGGCTGAAGAATATTGCAGTTTACGATCGAGGTTTACGATCCGTAAACCAGTTTACGATCGAGGTTTACGGGCCGTATTCCAAGTCGTATTTAAGCATTCCCACACTTTAACAGAAAGTTGGAATTTGAAAGGCTGGAGGACGATGGTGGTTTACGGTCCGTAAATCACTTTACGGGCCGTAAATCACTATACGACCACTGGGCTGCATGAAATTCTACAACTTTTCCATTTCCAAAATTTCACGAATCATCACCCCTTGCTTAGTAAAACACCCCACACTCATACCCTTGTCGTTCTATTCCTTGTACATGTACAGGGACTTTTCCGAGGTGTAACAGTATCCGTATAGCTGCCCGCCTGGGCGGTGAGTGCCCGGCCAACTAGGCCCGGTGTGATGCAATCATGTCATGCTCATCATAAAATGCTTACTATCATATACTTATCAAAACATGCTTATCTTATCATAGTTCATGCATGAAGCTCAAGATCATTTCTACTCTATCGGGGTGACGTAAGGTCGTGATCCCCCGATATCATTATGGAGCAATTGTTGACATTCTGCCTCACCTTGAAGGAACTAGTACATAAGGTGAGTGTAGGCGACAATAACCTTATTATCAATATAGCACCATCATATCGTATCTCTTATCTTATATAGACATTTATGAATGTAGGCTCTTAACTTTCCGGAAAATGGAAACTCATGAAGAGGATAAAGAGTTTACGCTATAGGATTCATGCCATTAGAAGGAAAGGACTAGCCTCACATACCTTGGTCGTTTAACTAAGCTATCGCTCACTTGTTCTCCTTCGATATCACGTCGTTACCTTCATGAGAGAATTCGAATTAACATTAGTTAATTGACTACAAGAACGCATCATTAATTCTAGGAAAAATTGGGCAACACTTCCTTTGTTTATACTACTTTTCCCATGTTCTATATCAACTCCCAACATTCACAATACTACTCACCATATCACAATCAACAATCTTCATTTATGCATATTTAGCAAAATCCACCATTTTCCTCCAATTTTTCCCATATTTCTACTTATAGCTCATCTTTGTGTTTTCACGCATTTAATGCTTGTTTCATGATATACACATCACTATAACGTATTCCTAATCACAACTCTTCAACTTTCATGATTCAATTCCACTATCATTCAATTATGTCACTATTCACTCAATAATGACTCACTTTCTATGTTCTTCTACATTTCAAGTATCTAAGCCTTCCAATACCTTAAACAACATGAAATGATCATAAAACGTACCTTGGATGTTGGTTGAACAAGCCTTGAGTTGAGTTTCTACCTTAGCATCAAAACCCTTCTTCACCTCCTTTGATTTTCTTTGCGGAAGATGAACCCTACTTAGTTTTCATACACTTTATTTCATGGATTATGTGTTGTTGATCTTAGTTTCCCTTGGATTTCTCTTGTGGTTGAAGAGTAGGGAAAGTTCTAGAGGATTCTTGAGTTGGAAGAGGTGGGAAATAAATTGGGTGAAATGAAAAATGACCCCTTACACTTAATTTAAAAGCTGGCCGAGACCCATTATACGGACCAACATAAGGTCCATACTATTTATACGGACCGTATGTAGGGGCGTACAATTGGTCCAGTAGCTGGTTCCTTCATTGGCCAATTATACGACCAGTATAAATTATACGGTCCGTAGGTTGGACCGTATAATGCCCAGTGGTTCCGTTTTCATTCTCGTTGTCTCGTTCGATCTCCGATCCTTATGGAACCTTCTTATCACTTGTTTAATACTTCAATACTAATCTAAGGGACGTCATTGCATGTCTCTAAGACACCATTATGCCCTCACCAACTCGTTGCTCGTTATTCCTACTCGCTATACGACTTACGACTCACTTTCCTTAACAACTTCCTTTTCTTATCTCGAATGGTTTTGGAATCTCGTTTGGGGTTATCAAACACTATTCCTACTCATCGAAATGTCGTATACGCTATGACCTTCATTGTCCTATTCATAGTACAGGTACGGGGAATCTTCCAAGGTGTAACACGTGGCCTGTAGACTCCTTAGGTATTGATGTGACCTTGTTGATTATCGGTGGATTTGGGAGTAGCGAGCAAAATCTAGTTATGCCTATTGATGAGATTATTGTAGCGAATCTAAGTGCTAGTTGGAAATATAAAATGAATCACGGTAGTGAAGGATATCTTAATTAAATGATAACGAGTGACTCGAATGTAGGGTAAGATTCTTATCCTAAGTAAATAGGTTTATTAGGATAATGGTAATACCGTATGTTAAATGATTGACCTGATGTGTGTTGGGACTAGCCACCCCGTTAAATGTGTTGATTGTTAATTGTGTTGGCTTGATGCCATGTGTTGTTGGTAGATAGCGAATGTCGCTTGTTGTCCTGATTCAGATAGGATTGACATAACCGTTGTTGGTATGTGTACTATGATACATTATTGGCATACCCACTATTGGTACTTGAGTTATTGATATATGTTGGCATACCCACTGTTGGTATTGTGATGTGATATATTATTGGCGTACCCTGTTGAGGTACTTGTGATATTGAGCTTACTTGTTGATGATTGACATATGCATTGCACGTATTCTCTCATATTATCATGCATGGCCAATATCCGGTGACAATCCGGTATCGTTGATTGAGCGAAACGGATATTTGATACTCTTTTACTTGAGTGATTGTGAAAAAGGCCGATGTCCGAAGATCCATTCCGAAATCATTGTTTATATGAAACTGATACTTGATAAACTCTTTTACTTGAGTGTTTGTGAGGAGGCCGATGTCCGAGGTTCAATTCCGGAATCGTTGATTTATGAAACTGATATTTGACAACTCTTTTGAGTGATTGTGAGAAGGCCGATGTCCGATGGTTATATTCGGGCATCGTTGTGAATGGCCAATTTTGATGTTATCCCGGATTCGATTGTAGTGTATGGGCTCCGCGGGTCCCCCAGAGTAGTGCCGGTGAGACTCCATATGTGAGCAATTAGCCAGGGTCCCATCTGTCTATTTGGCAAAGATCCGGGACGGGTGACACTCAGACTTCGCAAGTCACACTAGGTTGTGATGCCGAGACGTCGATATTTCCGTCCGGAGTAGATGTGTACATCTCATTTGAATAACATGGCATGACATCACATTCATACTATTATTACATTGCATTGCATTATGACTTGAGTGAGATGTCGTGATGACTATAATGTGACCATTGTGTTATTGATTCTATTGTGTTGATTGTTCCAGTATTAGATATACTTAGACTTATCATATTAGGTTAGATGCTATACATAGGTAACAATGAACATTTGGACTTGACTCTTGTGACTTATGTTGTTGACTTGTGCCTGTTAAATGAACCTAAATTTAGTAGTGTATCATGTTAAGCGAGGTTGGACATGAGGGTGTCGTAACAATGAGTTCGCTCCTAAAACACGAACGAGGGACCTGGGAATGGTAACGATGTTGAGAATCTGTATATGTGTTTGTCCAACTCATAATTTATGCTAGATTGGTTGGGACTTGAGAAGATTGAAGTTGCGAATCTATTATTTCGAGATATGTGACTTGATTTAGTGATTATCATCATTTTTCGTGAATTCTCTAAGAATATGTGGTACTAATAATTGTCGGCCTATGATACTTACTCAGTACGTGTGGTTGTACTGATATTGTATTTGCTACACCCTTTTTGGGGCGTAGATTGTTTCAGGTGATTGATCGAAGTATATACGGAAGTTATACTGATATTGCACTTGCTACACCCTTTTTGGGACGTAGATTGTTTTAGGTGATTGATCGAAGTATATACGGAAGTTATGCGATGCTTGTCTGGAAGGCCTCCTCCCATTTCATTCCGGGATTGGAGGTTGAGTCTTATTATATGATATCACTCTGAAATTTACTTAGTCGCTCTTGTATTAGTCTAGACTAGGTCATGGGAATTTGTGTCGAGTCTGTAAAAACGTATTGTCAAATTATGTAACATTCGAGTTTGTATTTATAAATGAAATTCCGCTGTTTTCTTAATTTCCAAGAGCTTTGAAAGGAAAGTTATGTGATTGAAGCGTTGTATAAACGAGAGGGTTCGCCTACCAAGGTGGGAAGGTAAGTGCCCGCACGAGCCCAAAATGGGTCGTGACAATTGCCATTTTGGATACAAACCTATAATATAGCAATATGGATATCTACGGACTCGTGTGCTAACTTAGAATCCGTATTTGAACAGATTGAGATTATGCGGAGGCTCTACAGACGGCAAGGATTTGTTGTGAGCGTCGAACTCCTAAATAGAGAAGTTGAGACCTTACTTGACTCTGTTTAAAGGGGGTGGTTGGATAAAATGAACTAATAAAGAGGGAGTAATGGTTTTAAAGGGGTTCTGTACTTGTGAGGTGATGAGCGCTTGTATTGGGCATCAGTGCCATGTTTTGGGAATCACTGTAGGATCAAGTCGTAGAGTCCGGTCTGAATGCCATGCTTTGGCATTAGCTGATAGTTTAGATTACTTTACGTGAATTGTGATTGAGACATGAGATCTCTTATTTGATGATTATATACCTTATACCCGTCTTATTTGTGATTGTGTGTTCTCATCACTCCTTAATACTCGTGTAAAAGTGGAAAAGAGCTAAGACTGAGCCTTTACTATATATCTTTGTCGTTTATTGCATGCATCGCATATTCATGTTTTCATATGGGGTCTCATGCATATTACACTTGAGGATACATATGAGATGTCCGATGGAAATGGTTCCAGACGGAGTGATGTGAATGATATGGACCGAATTGGCTAAGTACAGGTAATATGAGCCTAATTGGCTAGAGACAGGTAATGTGAGCCTAATTGGTCAAGTATTGAGACTGGAAGCCTAAGGGTTCTAAGATCCCGGTGTTAAAATATTTCGAGTGGTGTATGGACCTCGCGAGTCCCATAAGATTCTGGGTTGTGTACGGACCTCGCGAGTCCCCCGTGGGTCACGTTTTCATATTACGGAGCATGTGGATACCGGTGATGAAAAGTCCTTACATTGCATTTGCATATCATATCATTTCATTGATTCTTTATTTGTTGATTTACTTGAAGTATTAATTGAAATGTACTTATCCTGTTTAAGTGGCTAAGTGTATATTGTGAGTACGGAGGATTCTCATACTTGGACTTATTGATTTATACCCTTTGTTATGCTGTACTAATCGTGACCATGTGTGGGAATAAGTATTCGGAAGACCAACCCTCTTTATCCTTTTAGTTTAGGGTCGTCAACGATACTGCTGAGTACATGTTGATTTTCCTTAATCATTCTACACGTGCTGCACCTTTTTGTGTGCAGATTCGGTTCCTAGCACGACCAAAGCTCGAGAGTTCACCGTTGTTGAGGAGTTGTTTTGAAGGATTCGGGGTGAGCTGCTAGCTGATCCGTTACCCCAGATTCTTCTTCATTTAATTTGTCCTGTCTTTTCTTATTTCAGACAGTATTACTTGGATGTTAGCTCAGACTTATGACCATCTTAGTAGTTCTTGTACTATGACACTCGGTTTTGGGATGGTTTTACTTATTATTCAGCGTATTTATGATTAGGAGATATCATTAAGACTTTAACTATTTTCCTCTTATTATTTACGCATATTATACTTATATAGATTGGTTAATCAGTTGTGGATGGTTCGCCTACTGGGTGGGGGTAGGTGGCTTCACGGCTTTAGAAATTGGGTCGTGATACTATTATATTCAATAATCCTGAGCACATGACTCGGCATCCACGTGCAGCGCACTTGCCAAGAAACTGGTATTGATAATCTTAGACACCAAATCAATCACCAGTGATCTGGGCCTAAAAATTAACTTACTTGACCGTTACACCATTCTAGAGGTAAATTTTGAATATCTTTGGGAAAATGGAGAGTACAGTCACCGCTAGCTATACTTAATTATCTAAATTCACTTGCCTTATATGACTGGCGCCAGCTTCAGCACCGGGCATGGTAGCAAGTTCATTGACCTTCTAAAAAGGGCCATTTCAGCTTTTGGAGAAAGTCATTGGTATGTTATTTTGATTTTTTATCTTCTCGATAGCAACATAAATACAACACCAACATTATTTGATTCTTTTAAGAATGAGTACTAGTAGGCGGAGTAAGAGTCGCAAAAAGTTTCAATCGAGCAGCTATAAAATCAGATACCTATAAGTGACTTTCTCCAAATGCCAGAATACCTATTTAAAAAGTATAGTGAACTTGCTGCCATGACTAGTGTTGAAGTTGACATCATCATGTTTTCGCTAGTTAAAAGAGTCATACTTTTTTAGTCACTAACCAAATATACATTATACATACAATTAACAAATACAATTCTAAGTATAAAAATACATGTATCATCATAATAATTAAATAATGAATCTAAGATCTTGAAAATGATAATTAATCTCATGTAAAAAATGCAGGAATTAGCTATGGTGATAAATCTATTTCTCTTTTCCTTGTTCTATCATACTTTACTACAAATTTGTCGATGTAGGGAGAGGATAAATTTATGTGTTTTACCTTTGATCAAGTATGTATCTTCATCATGTAATCAAATAAAATAAATAATAATAAAAAACAACAACAATATACCGGTGTAATCCCACAAGTAGGATCTATGGAGGGTAGGATGTACACAGACCTTACCCCTATGTTTGCATGGTAGAGGCTTCTTTTGATAAACCCTCGACTCAAAATTAGTGCAATCAAAGTAGGATTAAAATAAAATATTGACAGCAAATCAAAATAGCAAGATAAACAAAGAAAATGAAGCAACATTTAGTAGTAAGAATTGAATAATAAGATACTAGAGAAGATTTGAAAAAAGGAACACTTTGAGTTCTCAATTGGCTAAATGGCCACTGAATTTCTTTTTCATTTACTTTTTGCATTTTAGGGTTTAGAAAAGGGCACTCGGGTTCTTTTTATAAATTTAAAGAGACAGGGGTAAGGTTTCAAGTTTACTTAAGTATACTTAAGTGTTTTTCTCTCTCTTATCGATCATCATTTCTCTCTCCAGTAGGTCACCATTTTTTCTTTCCAGTCATTGCTTGATTAAGACTTCGTCGTTTTCAAGTATTTTATTGATAAAATTGTAGTTTTCTTGCAAACATTGCCTTTAGAAGCTCCATTTCTCTTGAATTGAGAAAATTTCTTGTTTTTTCAAAGCTCCATCTTGGAAAATTCATCTCGGATAATATGTTTTTCTTGTTCTTACGAATGGGTTTGCTGGGTTCAATTATGTTTGTTGTATTGTATTGCCTCGACTCATTTGTTCTATTTCTAGACTTGTCGTTGATCATTATTATTTTTATATTGTTTTTGGTCAACGACACTCTATTGTTTGTATATAGATCACAAAAAATGGTAAGACATAGAGGAGGAAAGTCCTTAAAGATAATGGCCCACCACGCCACTCTTCAATAGAAAATGACGAGAAGGATTCAGGCTCGACCACCATGCCATCACTATCACCGTTGTCAAATCCCTTCACCCGACATACTCGTCTTGCAAAATAACATGGATCATATCTTTAGGTGGTTTGGAGATGACATGTAGCGGATGGCAATGCACATCTTCAGGGTTGCACATATTCTGTGTGTAATCCTTGAAAGGTTCGGGAAAGAGCTTGATGACTTTTTAAGTGACTTTTTGGGTCCACACCTGTAATATAGCAATATGGGTGTCTACGGATTCGTGTGCTAATGTATATACTGTATTTTCATAGATTGGGATCATTCAGAGGCTCTATGGAACGACAAGGCTTTGTTGCGAGTGTCGAACTTCTAAACAGGCAAGTTGAAACCTTACTTGACTCAATTTAAAGCGTGTGGTTGGCTAAAATGAACTAATAAAGAGGGAGTAATGGGGATTAAAGGGGTCCAATACTTTTGAGATGACGAGCACTTGTATCGTGTGTCGATGCCATGTTATGGGAATCTATGTAGGATTGAGTCATAGAGTCCGGTCTGAATGCCATGCTTTAGGCATTAGCTGATAGCTTAGCTTGATTTACGTAAATTGTGATTGAGACATGAGGTCTCTTATTTGATGATTATATTCCTTGTACCTGTCTTATTTGTGATTGTGTATTCCCATCACTCCTTAATACTCATTTAAAAGTGGAAAAGAGCTTAGACTAAGCGTTTTACTGCATAACATTGTTGGTTATTGGATGGATGTCATATTCTGAGTGTTAATATGAGCATAAGTAGATAGAGACAGATAATATAAGACTAATTGGCGAAGTATTGAGACTTGAAGCCTAAGGTGGCTAAGAACCCGATGTGAAAAGATTCTGAGTGATGTATGGACCTCGCGAGTTCAATAAGATTCCGGGTGGTGTATGGACCTCGCGAGTCCCCTGTGGGTCATGTATTCCATATTACGGAGCGTGTGTATACCAATGATGAAAATTCTTTGCATTTCATTGCAGTGCATTTGCATATCATATCATTTCATTGATTCTTTATGTGTTGACTTACTTGAAGTATTGATTGAAATGTACTTAGCATGTTTAAGTGGCTAAGTGAATATTGTGAGCTTGGAGGATTCTCATACTTAGACTTATTGATTTATACCCTTTGTTACATTGTACTAATCGCGACCATGTGTGGAAATAAGTTTTCGGAAGACCAACCCTCATCACCGTTTTAGTTTAGGGTCGTCGACGATGCTGCTGAGTACGTGATAATTTTCCGTACTAACATTACATGTGCTGCACCTTTTTATGTGCAAATTCGATTCCTACCACGAGCGGAGCTCAATACTTCACCGCCTATTGAGGAGTTATTTTAAAGGATCGAGGGGAGCTGCTGCTGATCCATGACACCAGATTCTTCTTCATTTAATTATTTCCTTCTTTCTTTATTTTGGACAGTATTATAACACAAGATTTTGGGATGTTATTTCCATCCGTTGGATGTTATCTTGTGTTGTGACACCCGATTTTGGGATAGTTGTACTTATGAATGGGAGATGTTATTAAGACTTTAAAGGTTTTCCTCTTATTATTTACGGATGATATACTTGTATAGATTGGTTAATCAGTTGTGGATGGTTTGACTACCGGGTGGAGGTAGATGGCTTCATGGCTTTGGAAATTTGGTCATGATACTATGATATTCAATTAGCTTGACTACATGACTTGACTTCCGTGTGCAGCGCACGTGCTAAGAAAATAGTATTAATAATCTTAGACACCAAATCAATCACCAGTGATTTAGGCCTAAAAATTAACTTACACCAAATCAATCACCAGTGATTTAGGCCTAAAAATTAACTTACTTGACCGTTACAACATTTTCAGATGGATGTCGGAATTTTTGGGTTGAACTTGGTGAAACCAGAGACTGATGTGTCGCTTCCGCGACAGATTGTCTAGCCTCTGCGGACCCACCTAGGCGAGACCTGGTTCGTAAATGCGTGCCTCAGGTAAGTTGGGCATTTCCCGCACCTGTGAGGTTTCTTCCGCAGGCGCGGTATCGAACATGAAAATAGCCTCCACATCGGCGGAGATACTGTGTCATTAATGAGTGCCAGCTCGGCGAGATTTTATCCGCCGAGGCGCGAGCACGTAGGCGGACAACCCTCCACGTAAGAGGAGATCGCTAAATCAGAAAAACCCTTTTTATTTGCCCAACTTTGAATCATTCCTTCCATTCACTAAAATCTTAATCCCAAGGAGTATAATGGGCGATTCTGAAGAGTTTTGGGTGAAATCATCTTAGGGTAAGTTCCTCTACCTTCTCTTGTTATTTAGTTATTATTTAAGGTTGGATTTCATGCTAGTTCATGTTTTAGGTTGGGGATGATGGGTTAGGAATCCTAAGTTGCTTTTATGATTTCCTTTCAATTCTAATCAGTTTTATGGGAGAGTTTCTTAGATTCTAAGCTTCTAATCATTTGGGAATTATATTTTGAGTTGAATCTTTTCCTAATTTCTAGGGTTTGAATATATGAAATTTGGGGGTTTTCTTCCAATGATGAAATTAGGATTAATTGGTGTTAATAATGTGTAATTGGACTTATTAAACTTCGGATTGACCTTTTCCAACCTATGATTTCCCCTCTTACCTTGTAAAGTCGTAGTCACATTTTAGGGTTAATTTGCTGTCACGACCAAGCCCCGTGGGCCGCGACTGGCACCCTACTTGGGTACCCAGACCAAATTACATGTTCATTGCCAAATCCAAACTTATTTCAGAATTTCATAAAAGTCATATCAAACATAGTTTATATTAAAACATGTCTTAAGCGGTCGCACAAATCAAAATGTCATATCGGATCCAAACTGAGCGGCGGAATAGACATCGCCGGTCAAAAATGCAAATATAAGCATAAGGGCCGTTCAGGGCCATCAAAACAAACGGACCGCTTTAAGACCAGAAAACAAAATCAGACAAACATATATAGGACCCTCGCCCCACATATATGACTACAGGCCTCTACAAACTCAAAACAAAGACATATGGCGAGACAGGGCCCCGCCGTACCCAAATAGTCAAATGTACAGAATATACATAGCAAAAGGGAGTCTGTACCAAAAGTGGACTCCGAGTCAAGAAGGAGTACTCCGAAGTAGCAAAGAGTGAAGCCTACAGTGGAGGATCACCAATATCTGCACCTGCGGGCATGAAACGCAGCCCCCGAAGAAAGGGGGTCAGTACGAAATATGTACTGAGTATGTAAAGCACGGAGTACAGAAATATGGGCTAAAACTGAAAGCAAACCGGATATCAAAAGGGAAGTACCAATCAGTATGTTAAAATTCGTACCAAATCATATACATATACATAATGCAACGAAATCATGCAAACGCTCAAGAACGTGGTCGCCACTCCGACGCTGGCGCCACACACAGCATAACACCAGAAGGTTTCGAATCTCCGTACATCCCCGAACACAAACATAAGTGAGCGTATCGCATCACTAGCCATATCACAGCATAACTCCAAACGGGACCCGACCCTATGGCGAGGCCTCGGGAACCGTAACACAGCATACGGCCGAATTATCATAGGGCGCACGAATCATAACCGGCCCGGGAACCGGTGAACGAAGTCATAATGAGGCACGAGCGGAGTCGTGAGCAAACAAATGCAAATTATATTTCAAAATAGCCTTTCAAAACTTAATGATTTCATAAGTCATTTCATAGTACAAAATAACCGAATACTTAGTCGATACAAAGTTTTATTTCACAAAATGTTTCCAAAATGGTACGTATGGCTCAAAACGTAACTTAGCATATCATAATATTCAATACATATCTCGTGGGAGGAAGTTCCAAAACCGAAAGTATCATATCAAGCTTTATTCAAAAGGACAGCCCAATAGGACAAATAGGGCGTCTCGGGGTTAGCGGACCCACCTCGAGTCAAATTGAGGTGGCGAACTTAATTTATGAACATTTAAAGGCCAAAAGATCATACATAATGATTTCAAAGTGACCCGATCACATTTCGATAGGTTTCGAACATTTGGTTGCATTCTAGCCAAGATAGAGCCTTTAGGCTTCAATTGAATTGAATGAATAGTAGTCGTTTTGTAGATCGGGTTTCGAGGATCAGAAATGCTCCGGAGGTTCCAATATTCACCTAACATACTAAGACATGCCAAACGAAGAAGTGGGAAGCTTTACATACCTTACTGACGTCTTATGCTGTCTCAAAAGTCAAGTCCCGTTTCGTCCGAAATCTGCAAATGGTCAAAGTTACCAATTTGAGATTCTTAGGCTTAAAAAAAAATGCCATTAACTTCATTTTTGCCTACCGAAATTTCGGCAGCATTTCCCCTATAAATCTAACATCCCCGAGACTTAGCTCGGCTCAAAATACATCAACAACAACAGCCCACACATCATCAAACAACACAAATCATAATCAAACCATTCTAGCTTCAAAGTTCTACCTTATTACCTAAGTTGGCAACTCTTCATTCAAACTTCCAAAACTCCAAATCTATATCCACATCATTGTATTCATTCACTCATTCAAGATTATTCAATCACATTCCAAATATATTCCAAGCCATATACGAAATTGCCCAAAATTCATTACTTTCCATAATTCTTTCAAAACATCAAAACTTACAACGAACGTTCTAACTTGCGTCGTTTCATTCCAAATTCATTAACATCAACCGTAAGTCATATTTAAAGTCTTTGGCATCAAAGATATACAATGATATACGCAAATATACAAAAGGTATACATTTTTCCGTAATGATCCGAAATCCTTTTCCAACGCCAATTCAATTCTTTAAACGCTCATTTACGACATAAAGGTCACAACGACACACTAAACAAACTAAACAAGATCAATTCACATTACTTTGCACTTCATAAGTGCCACGGCTCCAACACCAAACACACACACACCCACGGCTTTCTACATACATCAAAGTTACGGAATTCTCGTCTATTCTCAATCCTTAGCACATTCATATCAATTCTATAACACAAAAGTGTAAGAATTCTCACCTTTTCTTGAAAACCCGACTTGTCGCAACGTCGCTCTTTCGCCAAACCAATTGTATCACGTCGGAGAGCGTCTTGAACTTACTACAAATACAAGAAGACTAAGATTTTTGGATTGGCAACAAAGCTAGAAAAATTATTTTTGTTGGGGAATGGGGTTTCGGCCGAGAGGGGGTTTTTGCTCCCAAAGGTGTGTTTGATTTTTTTCTTGAAAATTCTAAGGATATACATGGATATATATCTTGATTAAATGGTCACATGTAATTCACATGACCATTTAAATGGGGCTTGGGTCAAGGCCTTTGGCCGGCCACCCCTCAAACTTGGGCTTCCATTTTCTTCAAATTTTTCTTGGCCCAATTTGTAAGAATCTCATTTTGCAATTCCCGAAACTAATTTCCGAAATTCCAAATTTACCCTCGGCCTTCCCCGATGTCTTAACATTAATGACTCCATAACCAACATAGTCATATTTACTAAAATCAAAATATTTCCTCATAAGGCACAATCTTAATTATTTCTCGATTTCCAATTATACGAAAACACGGAACATAACATTCTCCCCCCCTTAAGAACATTCGTCCCCGAATGTTAAATAAACCTTATAAGGTCTCATGACCAAGGCGGGGGAGTTCTTTATTATTAGTGGCATACAAAATTATATATTTTTTTTCCAACCAACATAACAAACTGAAAGGTTTAGATTACCTGTGGACGTCGGGAACAAGTGAGGGTATCTCCTTTTCATCTCGTCCTCCGCCTCCCAAGTCATCTCCTCCCGATTATTGTTGCGCCACAGGACTTTGATGGAGGGCACTTCTTTAGTGCGTAGTCTCCGCACCTGTCGATCCAGAATAGATACAGGCTGCTCGTCATAAGATAACTGCTCCGCCACCTGAATGTCATCAACTGGGAATATCCTGGAAGGATCACCAATACATTTCCGCAACATAGACACATGAAACACCGGGTGTACGGCCTCTTAGTCGGATGGTAAGTCTAACTCATAGGCGACCTCGCCTATCTTTCGAACGATCTGATACGGCCCAATGTACCGGGGGCTCAACTTACCCTTTCTACCGAATCTCATGACACCCTTCATGGGCGACACCTTCAGGAATACCCAGTCGCCAATCTGGAACTCCAACGGTCGACGTCGTCTATCTGCATAAGCTTTCTGTCGACTCTGAGCAGCCAATAATCGTTCTCGAATAAGCTTTACCTTATCTACAGCTTCCTGGATCACATCTGGCCCAATCAGCTTAGTGTCGCCCACGTCAAACCAGCCAATAAGAGATCTGCATTTCCTGCCATAAAGGGCCTCGTACGGAGCCATCTGAATGCTGGAGTGATAACTGTTATTATAGGCAAACTCAATAAGCGGTAAATGATCATCCCAGCTGCCCCTGAAATCAATAACGCAGGCCCGCAACATATCTTCGAGCGTCTGAATAGTACGCTCGGCCTGCCCGTCGGACTGAGGGTGAAAAGTTGTACTAAGGCTCACCTGAGTCCCTAATCCCTCCTGAAATGACCTCCAGAAATTAGCTGTAAACTGGGCACCTCGGTCAGTAATAATAGATATAGGGACTCCGTGAAGTATGACTATCTCTCTAATATACAATCTGGCATAGTCCTCAGCCGAATAAGTAGTCCGAACAGGAAGGAAATAGGTTGATTTCGTCAGCCTGTCAACAATAACCCAAATAGAATCATACCTGCGCGGAGTGTGCGGTAACCCAACAACGAAATCCATATTAATCATCTCCCATTTCCAGGCTGGAATTTCCATCTCCTGTAATAATCCACCGGGCTTCTGATGCTCGATCTTAACTTGCTGGCAGTTCGGGCACTGACTAACAAACTCAGCAATATCTTTCTTCATGCCGTCCCACCAATACAAACACCTGAGATCCCGATACATTTTAGTGGAACCAGGATGAACAGAATACCGTGCATTATCGGCCTCGCCCATAATCTGCCGCCGTAAGCCCGCAACATCCGGTACACAGAATCTGCCGTCATATAATAATACTCCTTCAGGCGAGATCTCAAACTGAGTCCTTGCTTTATTAAGGGCCACATCTCTATACTGAATCAGGAGAGGATCTTCAAACTGGCGCTGATTTACCTCCTGAATAATAGATGATTCAGCAACTGGACGAACAGAAATCCCAGAATCTCCAAAATCTGCCAAACGAACTCCGAGGCTGGCCAGCTGATGAATATCACGAACCAAATCTCTCTTATCAGATGGTACACCAGCCAGACTGCCTACGGACTTGCGGCTAAGCGCGTCAGCTACCACATTGGCTTTCCCCGGATGGTACAGAATATCAACGTCGTAGTCCTTTAGTAACTCAAGCCATCTCCGCTGCCGCAAATTTAGTTCCTTCTGCTTAAAAATATACTGGAGACTCTTGTGGTCCGTATAGATATCAACATGGACCCCATATAAATAATGCCGCCAAATATTCAAAGCATGAATTACTGCGGCCAACTCAAGATCATGAGTGGGATAGTTCTTCTCGTGCGGTCTGAGCTGCCGGGAAGCATAGGCTATGACTCGACCGTGCTGCATCAATACACAACCTATCCCAATACCAGAGGCGTCACAATAGACAACATACCCGTCGAATCCCTCTGGAAGAGCCAAAACTGGTGCTGTAACCAATCTTTCCTTCAGCATCTGAAAGCTGCGCTCGCAGGCATCTGTCCACTGGAATTTGGCTGCTTTCTGAGTAAGCCTCGTCAGTGGTGCTGCAATAGAAGAAAAATCCTCCATGAAACTACGATAATACCCAGCCAATCCAAGAAAACTGCGCACCTCTGTCGGAGTAGTAGGCCTGGGCCAATTCTGCACAGCCTCAATCTTCTGCGTATCGACCCGAATACCATCCGCGCCGAAAACATGGCCCAAGAATGCCACAGAAGTTAACCAGAATTCACATTTAGAGAATTTAGCATATAACTCCTGCTGACGGAGAACGCCAAGTACCGTCCTCAAATGATCTGAATGCTCCTCGGCTGATCGCGAGTAAATCAAAATATCATCAATAAACACAATAACAAACATATCCAGAAAAGGCCGAAATACCCGATTCATCAGGTCCATAAATACCGCTGGAGCATTAGTCAGCCCGAAAGACATAACTCTGAACTCATAATGCCCGTACCGGGTCCTGAATGCGGTCTTCGGGATATCTGACTCCCGTACTCGCACCTGGTGGTAACCTGAGCGCAGATCTATCTTCGAAAAATATTTAGCACCCTGCAGCTGATCAAACAAGTCATCAATCCGGGGGAGGGGATATTTATTCTTTATAGTCACCTTATTTAGCTGCCGGTAGTCGATACACATCCGCAGTGACCCATTCTTTTTTCTGACAAACAATACCGGCGCTCCCCAGGGTGATGTGCTGGGTCTGATAAAGCCCTTATCCAACAAATCTTTCAGCTGCTCCTTCAACACTTTCAACTCAGCCGGTGCCATCCTGTACGGAGGAATAGATATAGGCTGCGTATCCGGCATCAACTCTATAGTAAAATCAATCTCCCGCTCAGGCGGAAGGCCAGGAAGCTCGTCAGGAAATACATCTGGGAACTCACTGACGACCGGAACAGACTGAAGGGTAGGTATCTCCGCTGCAGTATCGTGCACACGAACCAAATGATAGATATAACCCTTCTGGATCATCTTCTTAGCCTTGAGGTATGAAATAAACTTACCCCTCGGCGATGCTGTAGATCCAAACCACTCTATAACTGGGTCCCCTGGAAACTGAAAACGGACTACCTTTTTCTGGCAGTCGACATTAGCATAACAGGAAGACAACCAGTCCATACCCATAATGACATCAAACTCAAACATGTCTAACTCTATCAGATCAGCCTTAGTGCTACGATCATAAATTGTCACAGAACAATCTCTATAGATCTGTCTTGCTACAATAAAATCCCCAACCGGCGTAGCTACCTCAAACGGCTCTATAGGCTCAGATACTATCCCGATTTTACTAGCAACGAACGGGGAAATATATGATAAAGTAGAGCCAGGGTCAATCAATGCATATACAGATCTGGAGAAAACCAGTAATGTACCTGTGACGACGTTTAGCGAAGCCTCCTGATCCTGGCGGCTGGCCAAAGCATATATGCGGTTCGAGGGACCGCTAGAACCTGAAACGCCACCGCGGCCTCGACCACGTCCTGCCGGTGCTGGCATACCTCGCCCTCCAGGGCGTGCAACAGATGGAGCAGATGAGGAACCGGCGGCTGACCCTGTCGGCTGAGCCACACTACCAGAACCGCTTGCCAACAGACAGTCTCTCATAAAGTGGCCCTGACCACCACAAGAAAAGCAAGCTCCAGTAGCTCGATAACACTCCCCAGGATGAGACTTCCCGCAATGAGGACAACGGGGCCTGGGTGGTCTGGCCTGGCTGGGACTTCTGGATACCTGTGAACCTGCCGCTCTGGAGCTCTGACCGGCCCCAGACGGTCCTGCACTGTCAAATCTCCGGCTACCTGACTGAGTACTCTGGCCGGACGGAGGTAGCTGTCTGCCTGACTGCTGCTGCTGAGGCTGTCCGCCTCGAGAATCCCCGGAATAACCTGCGGACCTAGCCCTCTTGGGCGGCCTCCTGTCCCGGTCTCTACCAGAATGATCAGACCTGTGACGGTCCTCCATACCCATCGCATAGGCCTGAAGTCGGGAAATGTCCATATCTGTCTGCAATGACACTGCCATACAGCCGTCGATCAAATACCGATCCAATCCCATAACATATCTGTGCATCCGATCAGACATATCTGCTACCACGGCCGGTGCATATCGGTCCAGAGAATCAAACTCAAGATTATACTCGCGAACACTCCGACCCCTCTGCTGCAAATGTAAGAATCGGTCGGCCCGTGCCCGCCGCAACTCTGGGGGTAGAAAGTGGCGGGTGAAAGCAGTCACAAACTGGTCCCACGTAGCTGGGGGAGCACCCTCACCCCTAGATAACTCCCAAGTCTCATACCAGTGAGTGGCAACATCTCGAAGCCTGTGCGATGCCAGCTCGACCGACTCGGTCTCTGAAGCCCTGACCAAGTCCAGTGAGCGCCGCATCCCCCGAATAAAGTCATGGGGGTCCTCGTCGGGCTTAGACCCGAAAAACTCTGGAGGGCCACATAATAGAAACTCCCGAACTCTCAGGCTGTCCCGCCTGTCATCGTCATCATCGTCCCTCCGCCCGCGTCTGCGCGCCTGTCCTGCTACCAGTGTAGTCAACAACTGTACAGCCTCTCTCAGGGTCCTATCCTCCGCCCCTGGCTGAGGAGCTGGAGTCTCAGGAGCGGGTACACGGACCTCTGGAGCTGCTGAAGGTCCTGCTCCAGGCTGTACTAGTGGGGGTGTAGCAGACCCCTCAGAATGAGGCACAACCTCGGGCAAATCATAAACACGAGCCCGGGTAGATCGTTGTGCCTGACTAGTCTCTCCCATCCTCGTTTTGCCCTTCTGGGCCGCTGTTGCCTTCTTCGGAGGCATCACTGCAAACACAATAGCGAGTCAGATCAGAATCACCCTAATAGCACAACTCTATCGCACGATCTAAGATTCCAAAGAAAGTAACATCCTAAATGCCCTGTAGCTTCCTGTTTATAGATGCGGTGCACAACACATTGATAAACGAGACTCTACGAGACACGGCCTGTAGACATTCCGAGGACAAACTGCTCTGATACCACTTTTGTCACGACCCAGCCCCGTGGGCCGCGACTGGCACCCTACTTGGGTACCCAGACCAAATTACATGTTCATTGCCAAATCCAAACTTATTTCAGAATTTCATAAAAGTCATATCAAACATAGTTTATATTAAAATATGTCTTAAGAGGTCGCACAAATCAAAATGTCATATCGGATCCAAACTGAGCGGCGGAATAGACATCGCCGGTCAAAAATGCAAATATAAGCATAAGGGCCGTTCAGGGCCATCAAAACAAACGGACCGCTTTAAGACCAGAAAACAAAATCAGACAAACATATATAGGACCCTCGCCCCACATATATGACTACAGACCTCTACAAACTCAAAACAAAGACATATGGCGAGACAGGGCCCCGCCGTACCCAAATAGTCAAATGTACAGAATATACATAGCAAAAGGGAGTCTGTACCAAAAGTGGACTCCGAGTCAAGAAGGAGTACTCCGAAGTAGCAAAGAGTGAAGCCTACAGTGGAGGATCACCAATATCTGCACCTGCGGGCATGAAACGCAGCCCCCGAAGAAAGGGGGTCAGTACGAAATATGTACTGAGTATGTAAAGCACGGAGTACAGAAATATGGGCTAAAACTGAAAGCAAACCGGATATCAAAAGGGAAGTACCAATCAGTATGTTAAAATCCGTACCAAATCATATACATATACATAATGCAAACGAAATCATGCAAACGCTCAAGAACGTGGTCGCCACTCCGACGCTGGCGCCACACACAGCATAACACCAGAAGGTTTCGAATCTCCGTACATCCCCGAACACAAACATAAGTGAGCGTATCGCATCACTAGCCATATCACAGCATAACTCCAAATGGGACCCGGCCCTATGGCGAGGCCTCGGGAACCGTAACACAGCATACGACCGAATTATCATAGGGCGCACGAATCATAACCGGCCCGGGAACCGGTGAACGAAGTCATAATGAGGCACGAGCGGAGTCGTGAGCAAACAAATGCAAATTATATTTCAAAATAGCCTTTCAAAACTTAATGATTTCATAAGTCATTTCATAGTACAAAATAACCGAATACTTAGTCGATACAAAGTTTTATTTCACAAAATGTTTCCAAAATGGTACGTATGGCTCAAAATGTAACTTAGCATATCATAATATTCAATACATATCTCGTGGGAGGAAGTTCCAAAACCGAAAGTATCATATCAAGCTTTATTCAAAAGGACAGCCCAATAGGACAAATAGGGCGTCTCGGGGTTAGCGGACCCACCTCGAGTCAAATTGAGGTGGCGAACATAATTTACTAACATTTAAAGGCCAAAAGATCATACATAATGATTTCAAAGTGACCCGATCACATTTCGATAGGTTTCGAACATTTGGTTGCATTCTAGCCAAGATAGAGCCTTTAGGCTTCAATTGAATTGAATGAATAGTAGTCGTTTTGTAGATCGGGTTTCGAGGAGCAGAAATGCTCCGGAGGTTCCAATATTCACCTAACATACTAAGACATGCCAAATGAAGAAGTGGGATGCTTTACATACCTTACTGACGTCTTATGCTGTCCCAAAAGTCAAGTCCCGTTTCGTCCGAAATCTGCAAATGGTCAAAGTTACCAATTTGAGATTCTTAGGCTTAAAAAAAATGCCATTAACTTCATTTTTGCCTACCGAAATTTCGGCAGCATTTCCCCTATAAATCTAACATCCCCGAGACTTAGCTCGGCTCAAAATACATCAACAACAACAACCCACACATCATCAAACAACACAAATCATAATCAAACCATTCTAGCTTCAAAGTTCTACCTTATTACCTAAGTTGGCAACTCTTCATTCAAACTTCCAAAACTCCAAATCTATATCCACATCATTGTATTCATTCACTCATTCAAGATTATTCAATCACATTCCAAATATATTCCAAGCCATATACGAAATTGCCCAAAATTCATTACTTTCCATAATTCTTTCAAAACATCAAAACTTACAACGAACGTTCTAACTTGCGTCGTTTCATTCCAAATTCATTAACATCAACCGTAAGTCATATTTAAAGTCTTTGGCATCAAAGATATACAATGATATACGCAAATATACAAAAGGTATACACTTTCCCGTAATGATCCGAAATCCTTTTCCAACGCCAATTCAATTCTTGAAAAGCTCATTTACGACATAAAGGTCACAACGACACACTAAACAAACTAAACAAGATCAATTCACATTACTTTGCACTTCATAAGTGCCACGGCTCCAACACCAAACACACACACACACCCACAGCTTTCTACATACATCAAAGTTACAGAATTCTCGTCTATTCTCAATCCTTAGCACATTCATATCAATTCTATAACACAAAAGTGTAAGAATTCTCACCTTTTCTTGAAAACCCGACTTGTCGCAACGTCGCTCTTTCGCCAAACCAATTGTATCACGTCGGAGAGCATCTTGAACTTACTACAAATACAAGAAGACCAAGATTTTTGGATTGGAAATAAAGCTAGAAAAATTATTTTTGTTGGGGAATGGGGTTTCGGCCGAGAGGGGGTTTTTGCTCCCAAAGGTGTGTTTGATTTTTTTCTTGAAAATTCTAAGGATATACATGGATATATATCTTGATTAAATGGTCACATGTAATTCACATGACCATTTAAATGGGGCTTGGGCCAAGGCCTTTGGCCGGCCACCCCTCAAACTTGGGCTTCCATTTTCTTCAAATTTTTCTTGGCCCAATTTGTAAAAATCTCATTTTGCAATTCCCGAAACTAATTTCCGAAATTCCAAATTTACCCTCGGCCTTCCCCGATGTCTTAACATTAATGACTCCATAACCAACATAGTCATATTTACTAAAATCAAAATATTTCCTCATAAGGCACAATCTTAATTATTTCTCGATTTCCAATTATACGAAAACACGGAACATAACATTTGCGGTTTTCTTAAAGTATAGCAATATCTATATCGTTGGATTTTAAGTCTAATGTGGATCGTTTAAATGTTAGACTTTAAGCATTCTGAGGCGCTTTGGAAAGGGAAGGCTCGGATCTGACAGTTCAAGGCGCGTGTTCGGCAATCGAGGTAGGTTATGGCTTACCTTTGTTATACTTTGATTAGCGATTCACATATATTACATTGTATTCACAGGGAAATCATGATAGATCTTCGGACATGGTGTGGAGTTGCGATCCAATTAGTTTGGTATGATTTATGATTATGTGGGCTTGTCGCCGTTATTTATGCATTAATTGACATGTGGTGTATTTGACTTCGTGATTTTGGTGTTGTGGGATGTGACTCATTTGTAGTAATTGGAACTTAATATTTGATACATTTCCATGATGGTAGATGATTCATACAAAAATTGATTTGGCTTATGGTGCTTTGTGATCTCCATAGCATATTCGTTGGCATTGATTGCATTGATTTCTCATTCATACATTCGTACATGATGGTAACGTTGTGCAAAACCGTTTGATGAAAGAATTGTGGAAAAAGTTTGATGGAAAAAGTTATGGAAACGTTGAATGGAAAGAAGTGAATGATCAAAGTCACCTCTAGGCTTTGTACGCAGTGGCCAGTATTGTTGTAAGTAACCTCTAGACTTTGTGCGGAGTGGCTAGTATTCTGGTAAGTCACCTCTGGGCTTTGTGCAGAGTGACTGGTACATGGAATCCGCGGGTCCCCCATGGGTCATGACTATTGAGACATCAATATTTCCATCCTTAGCATGTGTGTACAGGTTTGAGTTAATGACCGTTGCATTGCATGACATTTATCTCATTTGCATTGCTTTCCTCATTATCCCATCATACATTTGATTTGTTGGGTTTGTTGGTTGTACTCGTATTGTGGTTTGCTTCGAAGAACAATTGAGTATTTGACAGATTTGTGGTGTAGAAGCTAAACATTAGGCTATGACTTGGTTTATGATATTTGTAACTTTTTCCTATCTGTTGACTTGTTCATTCTGTGTTTTCGTATGCGTGAACTAATCTTAGTCGGCCTATGATGCTTACCGGTATGTGTGGGTGCTGATACTACTCTTGCTGCACTTTTTTAGCATAGAGTTTGAACCTGGATTCTCGTCGAGATCCTGATTCTAGCCTTGAGGCTATTTTGCTGAGATTCTAAGGGTAAGCTACCTGCCAGTCTGCAGCCCAGGTGTTTATCTTTTATTGTCTATTACTCATTCCACTAGATAGTGTTTCTTATGTATTCAGACTGATTTATTACTCCTAGATATGATTTGGATATTTATTCTTGTACAGTGACTTCATTTCCTGGGAGATGTATTATGACTTAGTATTTTCCACACATTCAGTATTTATGATATGACTTAGACTATTTATTGATTGTTCGTATAATTTATCATGATTCGTAAATTGACTAAGTAAATGGTTTAAGGGGATGGTACGACCACTAGGGGGGTTAGTGTTACACCTCGGAAATTTCTGATTTGTTGCCTTGTGGATAGGCTAATGTGAGCTTAAGGTGATTATGAAATCCTTACGAGATTTAGGAAGATATTAGGTAACTTATGGCGCATACCATAAGATTTTGAAGTTGTACGAATATGTGAAATTTAGTTCGTTGAAGGAAGTGAAATATAAGTCGTGTTCGGAAAGGTTTTCGCTATGATTGAGCTAATATTTAGTTGGTGATGTCTTGAGAGGATACTATAGGGCCTATTATATGGTTAATGAAGTATTATGTAAGTGCTAGGAAGGTTCCACGAGGATTGGAAGTCAAACGAATCAACGAGAGGAAGTTTCGCATAACTGAAAGTTATATAGGCCACTTATACGGTCCGTATCACTTTGTACAGTCCGTATAAGGAGGGTCCACATAACATGACCTTCACAAAAAGGGTCATTTTCTTGGTGGTGTTATAGGTGTCACGACCCAATCCCGTGGGCCGCGACTGGTGTCCTAACTGGGCACCCATACGTACCTACCTGACAGAGTTAGCGTACTAACCAACTAATTAAATTAGACATATATAGATTCATACGGATATAGAATACATCGCACAAAATATATACATACATAGACTTATACATAAGCCGTTGAGGCTATCATAGCAAGCAGGGTCACTTAAGTCGCAATCTCACACATACCTACCAGAACAGTGACAACCCACAACCCACAAACATGTCTACAGGCCTCTAACAGACATAACAGAATCAGATGACGGGACAGGGCCCCGTCGTACCCCAAATAAACATATGTACAGAATATACAACAGAGAAAGGTATATACCAAAAGTATAAGCTCCGGATCAAAAGGGAGCACTCCAAACCGCAGAACGGAGATCCTACACTGGTGGCGTATCACGCGGTGCGTCTGTACCTGCGGGCATGTAGCGCAGCCCCCGAAGAACAGGGGGTCAGTACGGAAAATGTACCGAGTATGTAAAGCGGAAATGTAACAACGATAATCATAATCTGAATCAGAAATACAGAAATATAACGGACGGACTCGAACCCGGAATCGAAGCAGAAATACAGAGTGTACGTACAGATCCACAATATATATCGTAAGCACGGGGCATAGCCGACAGAACCGTAATATGAATCAGAGAGACAGAGTATAGCTGACAGAATCATAACACAGATCAGGAGTGCAGAGTGTGGCTGACCGAAAACTGTAATCAGAGTCAGAGGTACAAAAGTGTGACAGACTGAATCAGAATCCGAACCCGGCGTACAGAAGTGCAACAGACAGAGTCATGATTCAGATCAGATTTCCAGAGGTGTGGCAGACAGAGTCATATTCCAGACCAGACATACAGAACTGTAACAGACAGAATCATGCATGCAGAGTCATAAGCATATACAGATGCAGATAGCATATACATACATATCAGATCCCGGCCCTTTAGTAAGGGACGCGGTAACAGATCCCGGCCCTCTTAGTACGGGACGCGGTGAAAAGACAGATCAGATCATATGCCATCCTGGCTGCCATCCCCATACAAACACATCATCAAATCATATACAAATGTAAACAGAACCCGGCCCGCACACCGAGGGACGCGGTGAACAATGCAGTGGAATGTGCACGAATAACAGAACCTGGCCCGGGCGCAGTGAAGGAAGCATTGCGGCATCCACAAATAGATTAATGAGAAACCATATGCATACAGACCATTATACAGACTCAATGAAACTAAAGTAGTCCAGATGATAGGTCAATTCAAAATAATCGGACAAAATTCATAATAGATACGCGTAAATGTCATTTGGGATGGCACGACAGACTGTATCAGAATAAGATGTCTCGAACCGCTCCAGACGTCAGAACATGTTATAAGGCTCACACCTGTAGTCATGACACTTAGCATATAGCAGACAGAATGATGACCAAAAGTTTCCTGTGAGTGCCGGACGGAAATGGGTTACTTAGAGCCATACAGAAAATATCAGGATCTTGTGAGTCCACCTTGGACCGAACCGAGGTGGCGTACGTGAATTAGGAATGATAGACCTTATGAGGTCGTCCATAATCATTTTAAGACACTTCGACCCCGTTCAAGAAAGTTACATACATATAGTTCACTTTGACGACAAATGATAAGAAACTAATTCAATCTTACTGAAGGATTTGGAGCAAATTTCAATCTCAGATTACTAGGAATAGGGTCGTATCTAAGGCTCGCGTCCGAGCCTATTATGTTTGGAACATGCCTAAGAATGAAGGGCAAGACTTTACATACCTTGGTTGCATCCTAGGCTCGTCCAAACTCGATTCCTGTTTCGCCCAAAATCTACAAATGGTCATGTTTCCAATTATGAGTTATGGCTTTTAAGAGTTCAATTTAAATTCATGTTTGTCTACCGAATTTCGGCAGCATTTCCCCTATACATATAGCATCCCCGAGACTTAGCTCGGCCAATATATCAACAACAACATCCGCAACATCAACAATTGAGTTAAAACACATTCTAGCATGAATAGTATTGCTTTCTTTATAATGTAATAACTTCCATTCTAACTTCACACTTTCAATGCAACATTGACGTTTTCATATTCATCAACCCATCAAGATCACTCCAATACATTCCGAAATCATTTCATATCATTTTACTAAATATTCACACAATATACAAAATATACAAGTTTTCCACCAAAACCATAATCCACTTAAAATCTCCAAATTTCAACACAAATACTCACAACACATTTTCGTCTTTTAATTTCACTTATGACAATCACCATTTGCATCTTACAACTTCAATTCTTATAATTACATAAACTATATGAAATCGCATACTTTCCAACAACAACTTAACGACAAATTCTTCATATTAACCTAAACCATTATTCTTCCACCTTCATCACAAGACTTCAACAACACAATTGACATACTAAATAATTCAATTCATATTCATTTCAACTTCCTATACCACACGGCCAACATCTATTTTTCCAACTTCCATCAAATTCATTCCACTTTCATTTCCAATATGAATTCCATCATAACCACAACCAAAATACAACATAAAATTCAATTCATCTTGACTACATAAAATACACATGCACGGCCACATATATACACACATATATACACGGCTCACACTACACACACCCCAATTCCATGATGTTCATTCAATTCCACTTATCACAACATTTACAAATCTTCCACAACATAAAAGAAAACATGAAATTCTTACCTTTTCCAATAAATTCTCCTTGCCACCAAAGTCACTTTCTTGCCAAACTAATTATACCACTTTGTAGAGAATCTTGCACTTAGTAGTAATTCCAAAAGAGATGAATTTTTGAACCAAAGAATTGAGCTCCAAGATTTTTTTTTCTTTTTTCCTTTCGTTTTTTCTCTAGCTTGGCCGTGAGCCTCCCTTCTCTTTTTTCTCTCAATTTTTCTTTTAATTTCTTGAAACTTCTTGAAACTAGTTTCATATTTATCCTAGTTAGTCACATGACTAACTCCCATGGGTTTGGGCCTTTAGTTGGCCGGCCACCCCTCTAATTTGGGCCCAAGTTTTCTTTTTTTTTTTAGCCCAATTGGGTACAAGTCTTGTTTTGAAATTCCCGAAACTAATTTCCGAAATTCCAATTTTTGCCCTTGGCCTTCCTCCATATTTTCGCACCAATAATTTCGTAGCCAACACATTCATACTAAGAAAAGTCCAAATTTGGCCTCATTCATTACGAATCAAGTTATCTCGAATTTTTCCGAATATGCAAAAATGCCGGATATAACATCCTGCCCCCCTTTAGAACGTTCGTCCTTGAATGTTCAATTGACCTTAGGGGGTCTCGTGACACTTCAGGGAGGTTCCTTTCTTTGCTTCAAAATTCTTTTCAATATTACATTTACCATCAACACCATTCACCTCTTGTCACACTTCTCGGTTACTCACAACGTTATCATAATCCCACGTCATATCAAACAGATTCATAACTAGAGTCAGATGCACAGAAGTATATCGGACAGATCCATAATCAGAGTTAGATGTACTGAACTATGGCAGACAGATTCGTAGTCAAAGTCAGACGTATGGAAGTATATCAGACAGATTTGTGATCAGAGTCGGACGTACAGAGGCATAATCGGAGTCGGACGTACACAGGCGTATCAGACGGAAACATAATCAGATCCAGAAGTACAGAGGCATAATAGACAGAACTTCATCAAAATCAGAGGCGTAGAAGTATGGCATACACAATAATGGTCAGAGTTAAATCACCTTCATTAATGCCTTCCGTGTATTACAACATTTGTTACTGGAACCCACTTCTTAATTAGTATGGTCACCAGGAAAAAAAAATCATACACATACATATACGTTTACTACTATCTTACTTGCAAACGTTTCCAACCGTTATTCGAATTCGCCCAAATTCCCAAGCGATATTGCGCCTTCTTCTTTTCACCCATAGGTCTGCTTCGCTCTGCGCGACCCCTGTAAGGGTGCCGGCTACTTCACATATTCTCTTTTCTTCTAGGTTACCCCAAATTTCCATTTACATATCGTACTCATACTTATGATCCTTCCCAGGGGGTCACCTATCCCAGAATTGCTCTAGCCTTAGCACGCTTAACCTCGAAACTTTCACGCGTTTTGACGCGTTAAGGCTAGTATAATTTCGTCGACTGCCCCGCACGACCTTTGTCACATAATTTAGGGCAGATCGGGATCTTAGTTAATTTTTCGGAAAATTCTCGTAGTGGGTCCCACCCCGGGCTATACCATACAATTACTATATTGTCTTTCTGAATCTCCAATATTCACCTTTATCTGGGGTTTCTAAATTCACACTGATAGTGGGGACATCTCAGTCACCCTTGATTTTAACCACTAGGTCTTTAATCCTTTTAAACTTTCCGTCGTCGTCATCGAATAATATTTTACAGATATCATACACACATCGGAAAATTCTAGGAAACTTATATACTTATAAATGATCAATCTCGGGTCTAACCTGGGGAGCTGCCGTGGGAACTGTGTCCATCATCATCGTCGTCTGTCTGGCCCCCACTCGCCTAGCCCCCGCTATTACCTGCGTCCGAATCAGAGGAGTATAGGTAGCCCGGCAATTCCTGGTTCACTGATGGCCAGGACAATGGACTGGAGTAGGGCGTGACACTCTCCGGGGAAGCCTGTTTAACATAGTGCTCTATCACAGGAGCTGCTGGCACATCCCCGGAAACCTCCTCCTCCGGCGTCCCAGAGAAATGCTCGAGGGGATCTGCATCATGGCCATCCTCCTCCCTGGGAGTAAGAAGCTCTGGAGGTATCGTCGCCGGATCCTCCGAAGGGTCAGTATCATAACTATCTTCCTTGAGATTCTCTGCTCTGGGGATCAGAAACTCTGGAGGAATTGTCTCTGGATCCTCCGAAGGGTCTGTCTCAATCGAGTAGCTGGGGATCTGCCTACTCGGTCCTGGTGATATCCTAGGGGCCTTCTTAGCACCCTCACCCCCATCATCAGAAGCAGTCCTCTTCATTCTTGTCAATCTACAATCACCTGCAGGAAGAGGGTCAGAAACATTTTCCCCAAATACTGACACTGATGCTCTTTTTGGAGCCTCGCTGGAGATACAACAATTCGTAGGGAAGCAACATCCTAATCATACAGCTTTATCGCACGATCTAAGATCCAAAGAAGGGTAACATCCTAGATGCCCTGTAGCCTCCTGTTTATAGATGTGGTGCACAACACACCGATAAACAAGACTCTACTAGACACAGCCTGTAGACATTCCGAGGACTAACCGCTCTGATACCACTTCTGTCACGACCCAACCCCGTCGGCCGCGACTGGTGTCCTAACTGGGCACCCATACGTACCTACCTGACAGAGTTAGCGTACTAACCAACTAATTAAATTAGACATATATAGATTCATACGGATATAGAATACATCACACAAAATATATACATACATAGACTTATACATAAGCCGTTGAGGCTATCATAGCAAGCAGGGTCACTTAAGTCGCAATCTCACATATACCTACCAGAACAGTGACAACCCACAACCCACAAACATGTCTACAGGCCTCTAACAGACATAACAGAATCAGATGACGGAACAGGGCTCCGTCATACCCCAAATAAACATATGTACAGAATATACAACAGAGAAAGGTATATACCAAAAGTATAAGCTCCGGATCAAAAGGGAGCACTCCAAACCGCAGAACGGAGATCCTACACTGGTGACGTATCACGCGGTGCGTCTGTACCTGCGGGCATGTAGCGCAGCCCCCGAAGAATAGGGGGTCAGTACGGAAAATGTATCGACTATGTAAAGCGAAAATGTAACAACGATAATCATAATCTGAATCAGAAATACAGAAATATAACGGACGGACTCAAACCCGGAACCGAAGCAGAAATACAGAGTGTACGGACAGATCCACGATATATATCGTAAGCACGGGGCATAGCCGACAGAACCGTAATATGAATCAGAGAGACAAAGTATAGCTGACAGAATCATAACACAGATCAGGAGTGCAGAGTGTGGCTGACCGAAAACCGTAATCTGAGTCAGAGGTACAAAAGTGTGACAGACTGAATCAGAATCCGAACCCGGCGTACAGAAGTGCAACAGACAGAGTCATGATTCAGATCAGATTTCCAGAGGTGTGGCAGACAGAGTCATATTCCAGACCAGACATACAGAACTGTAACAGACAGAATCATGCATGCAGAGTCATAAGCATATACAGATGCAGATAGCATATACATACATATCAGATCCCGGCCCTTTAGTAAGGGACGCGGTAATAGATCCCGGCCCTCTTAGTACGGGACGCGGTGGACAGATAGATCAGATCATATGCCATCCTGGCCGCCATCCCCATACAAACACATCATCAAATCATATACAGATGTAAACAGAACCCGCCCCGCACACCGAGGGACGTGGTGAACAATGCAGTGGAATGTGCACGAACAACAGAACCTGGCCCGGGCGCATTGAAGGAAGCATTGAGGCATCCACGAACAGATTAATGAGAAACCATATGCATACAGACCATTATACAGACTCAATGAAACTAAAGTAGTCCAGATGATAGGTCAATTCAAAATAATCTGACAAGATTCATAATAGATACGCGTAAATGTCATTTGGGATGGCACGACAGACTGTATCAGAATAAGATGTCTAGAACCGCTCCAGACGTCAGAACATGTTATAAGGCTCACACCTGTAGTCATAACACTTAGCATATAGCAGACAGAATGATGACCAAAAGTTTCCTGTGAGTGCCGGACGGAAATGGGTTACTTAGAGCCATACAGAAAATATCAGGATCTTGTGAGTCCACCTTGGACCGAACCGAGGTGGCGTACGTGAATTAGGAATGATAGACCTTATGAGGTCGTCCATAATCATTTTAAGACACTTCGACCCCGTTCAAGAAAGTTACATACATATAGTTCACTTTGACGACAAATGATAAGAAACTAATTCAATCTTACTGAAGGATTTGGAGCAAATTTCAATCTCAGATTACTAGGAATAGGGTCGTATCTAAGGCTCGCGTCCGAGCCTATTATGTTTGGAACATGCCTAAGAATGAAGGGCAAGACTTGACATACCTTGGTTGCGTCCTAGGCTCGTCCAAACTCGATTCCTGTTACGCCCAAAATCTACAAATGGTCATGTTTCCAATTATGAGTTATGGCTTTTAAGAGTTCAACTTAAATTCATGTTTGTCTACCGAAATTTCAGCAGCATTTCCCCTATACATATAGCATCCCCGAGACTTAGCTCGGCCAATATATCAACAACAACATCCGCAACATCAACAATTGAGTTAAAACACATTCTAGCATGAATAGTATTGCTTTCTTTATAATGTAATAACTTCCATTCTAACTTCACACTTTCAATGCAACATTGACGTTTTCATATTCATCAACCCATGAAGATCACTCCAATACATTCTGAAATCATTTCATATCATTTTACTAAATATTCACACAATATACAAAATATACAAGTTTTCCACCAAAACCATAATCCACTTAAAATCTCCAAATTTCAACACAAATACTCACAACACATTTTCGTCTTTTAATTTCACTTATGACAATCACTATTTGCATCTTACAACTTCAATTCTTATAATTACATAAACTATATGAAATCGCATACTTTCCGACAACAACTTAACAACAAATTCTTCATATTAACCTAAACCATTATTCTTCCACCTTCATCACAAGACTTCAACAACACAATTGACATACTAAATAATTCAATTCATATTCATTTCAACTTCCTATACCACATGGCCAACATCTATTTTTCCAACTTCCATCAAATTCATTCCACTTTCATTTCCAATATGAATTCCATCATAACCACAACCAAAATACAACATAAAATTCAATTCATCTTGACTACATAAAATACACATGCACGGCCACATATATACACACATATATACACGGCTCACACTACACACATCCCAATTCCATGATGTTCATTCAATTCCACTTATCACAACATTTACAAATCTTCCACAACATAAAAGAAAACATGAAATTCTTACCTTTTCCAATAAATTCTCCTTGCCACCAAAGTCACTTTCTTGCCAAACTAATTATACCACTTTGTAGAGAATCTTGTACTTAGTAGTAATTCCAAAAGAGATGAATTTTTGAACCAAAGAATTGAGCTCCAAGATTTTTTTTTTTCTTTTTTCCTTTCTTTTTTTCTCTAGCTTGGCCGTGAGCCTCCCTTCTCTTTTTCTCTCAATTTTTCTTTTGATTTCTTGAAACTTCTTGAAACTAGCTTCATATTTATCCTAGTTAGTCACATGTCTTAGTCACATGACTAACTCCCATGGGTTTGGGCCTTTAGTTGGCCGGCCACCCCTCTAATTTGGGCCCAAGTTTTCTTTTTTTTTTTGAGCCCAATTGGCTACAAGTCTTGTTTTGAAATTCCCGAAACTAATTTCCGAAATTCCAATTTTTGCCCTTGGCCTTCCTCCATAATTTCGCACCAATAATTTCATAGCCAACACATTCATACTAAGCAAAGTCCAAATTTGGCCTCATTCATTACGAATCAAGTTATCTCGAATTTTTCCGAATATGCAAAAATGCCGGATATAACAATAGGACCACTTATACGGTCCGTATAACTTTATACAATCCGTATAAGGGGGTCCGTATAACTTGACCTATTTTCGAAAAGGACTTTCCCATGGTGGTGTTATATGGTCCACTTATACGGACCATATAATATTATACGGACCGTATAAGTGGTCCGTATAAGTCCATCGGGCTGAATTTTTATGTTTTGCATAAATAGATGGCCTTTGTTCATTTATTTCATTTTTCATCTTCCACAAGTCTTGGGAGCTCAAAAACCTTCTCCAAGCATATTCCACCCCAATCCAAGAGAAAACAAAGATCAAGAGGCAAGAATCAAGGTACCCATGTGTTAGGAGTCTTGCTAGGGTTAGTAGGCTACAAGGAATTCTTGGGTGTTGAGGATAGGGTTTTCACATAAGTTGATAGCTACTCCAAAGCTCATCCCTAGGTGATAAAAGGTTAGTTTTCACGCTAATTTCATGTCGTCATGGATGCTTGGTTGTTGAAGAACTTGGGTAGAAGAAGAAAGTAGAAAATGAGGGTTAAATGTAACTTTTATGATGTTCTTGAGTAGTAAGCTAACTTGAGTCATGATTCTTAGTATAATATGGATATAATCTAGTTATGGAAGGTAGTAATAGTGATGAGGAAGCATTGTATGGAAATGTGCTACGGTTGAGTGTGAAGTTGTGAGTATAAGTTGAAAATAAGGATGAATTTTGAAGGCTTAATGGAATGTGATCATTTGATTATGATATTGTTGGTGTTATTATGGATGTTTAGGAGCTATATTGTAAAATGGTGGAAGTCGACGAAATAGGGGAAATGCCGCCCGATTTTCATTAGATCATGAATTATTCTAGTTTGAATTTAAGAGTATCATTAAGGCTTAACCATGGTATGAATCCTTCTAATGTAGATTGTTCAAGCTACGACGTTGAACGTTAAGTAGTTAACAAGACAAAGAGGTATGTAAGGCTAACCCTTCTTTCATTAAGGCATGGTTCCCTTGCTATATATATATAGCTTCATGAGTTGCATAATGTTTTCCAAATGACTCTACCTCTAAGATTACCAAAGCTCATGATTCTTGATACTTTCACGATACTAGTACTTCCTTTATGTGATAGTTGATCCTATAAGGATAGATGTAACGAGAACGATGATGGCAATGATGTTGATGATACTTATGGACTTTTATGTATACGTGTCTAAGTACATATGACTATTATGTAACACCGAGCTTATATGGCCGGGTATGATACCCATCGCGTGCGCAACTCTGCAGTTGGGTGCGGATAACACTGAGTCTTGGTAGGGCCAGGTATGTATAATCACCGAGCCTCGTCATGGCCGGGTATGTGAATCACCAAACCTTTGTGGTCAGGTATGGTATAAATACGAATACGAATATGTATATGTACGTATACATGCATGAGTAAGCATTGGAAATTGAAGGCCCCTATGAAAGACAAGTCAGTAAATATGATGATAGCCACTAAGGGTACAAAGGGCTCTATTACCTCCCGATTCTTCTATCTTATGCTATTCCTTATGCTACTTCTTACGCTATTCCTTATGCTACTTCTTACGCTACTTCTTATGCTCCTATTATGATGTTGATTATGCTTTACATACTCAGTACATTATTTGTACTGACGTCCTTTTGTTTGTGGACGTTGTGTCATGCCTGCAGGTAGACAGGAAGACAGTGTCACGACCCAACCCTGTGGGCCATGACTAGTGCCCGAGCTGGACACTCGTATACGTACCTGTTAAATATAGACAAACTGATTCTTAAGAACAATATGGAAACTTGCAAAAGAACTCCAAAGGTTCACAACATCATCATATATACATATATCCACATAACCGGTCTCCTGGGGAGTCACAACTGATCAGAACATAATATGATACGCAAGCCGACAAAGCTGCCACAATACATCAACATGATACACAAGCCGACAAGGATGCCAATACATATCGTCACCATACGCAAGCCGACAAGGCTGCCATTACAGAAAAGCTTATCCATAGCACATCGTATAGACATAGCTGAACAAGCTTCTACACAACCCACACATATGTCTACAGACCTCTAAGAGTATCGATAGTGAAATATGACGGGACAGGGCCCCGCCGTACCCCCGGATAAGCATATATATATATATATATATATATATATATATATATATATATATATACATCATAAGATCTGTACCAAAAGTCTAGACTCCGGAACAACGGAGCTCTTCAAGACAGCTGAGTAGAAGTCCTATGCTGAAGGGTCACCAAACCGACTATCTGTACCTGCGGGCATGAAACGCAGCCCCCCGAAGAAAGGGGATCAATACGAGATATGTACTGAGTATATAAAGCATGAAATAAAATAAGAAGGATCATAACTGAAGTAGAGATTCCAGAAGACAAGTATGATAATCAAGAAATCACTGTACCTGTGCCTTACGAAACAAAATCATGCATATCATTATCATATACCATACCCGGCCCATTATGAGACTCGGTGCCATAATCATATCATCATATACATATACCGTACCCGGCCCTCTAGTAAGGGACTCGGTGAATAAAGTCATGTATATGTATACCATACCCGGCCCATCATGGGACTCGGTGCCATAATCATATCATCATATCATCATCTCATCATATACATATGCCGTACCCGGCCCTCTAGTAAGGGACTCGGTGAATAATGCAGTGACACTGTGCACGATAACATACCCGGCCCGGGACTCGGTGAAAGACGTAGTGACAGCATGCACGAGCAGAGTAGTGAGTGACCACATACAAACCAAGTTATCATCTGAGGCTTAATAGAATAAGTAAACTAAACTAACACTTGAGTGTCAAAGGAGTCTGTCATGTCAAGTATCACTCAAATATCATTATGGATTATGTCAAATGGAACTTCGGGAATCATAGACATATATCAAGCTAACATGAAATTGTTATATCCCGTATTTTGCATATTCGGAAAAATTTGAAATAATTGTGACTAGTAAGAGACAAGGCAATATTTTGATTCTATTTAATACATATGTTGTTCATGAAAAATATTGATGTGGAAATATGGAAGAAGGCCAAGGGAAAAAATGGAAATTTGAAAAATGGGTTCATGAATTACAAATATTCACCATAAGTGAATTGGGCTAGAAAAATCAAAAAAAAAAAAAAGGAGAGCCCAAGGTGGCCGGCCAAGGCCCACTTGGGGGATTTAATCCATGTGAATAAATAAGATGACTACTATTATTTGTCATCATAATTCAAGAACCTTCAAGAGAGAAAAGAACTTGGAGAGCAAACAATAGGCCATTCGGCCAAGAGAAAGGAGAGAAAAAAAATTGAGGTCTTCAATCTTGATCCAAGAAATTATATTCTTCTAGTATTCCTACTAATTTGAGGGTCCTCTTCAACGTGGTATAATTATTATAGCAAGAAAGCTACTCTTGGTTGCAAGTCCATAATTCAAGACAAGAAGAAAATCAAGGGAAAAAGGTAAGAATTAGTCTTCTCTTATGTGTTATGGAAGGTTTGTGTATGTTATAGTGTGTAGAAATAAGTGAAATTCATGAAAATATGGATATAGTGTGGTGGCCGTGTGTGTATGTGGTGTGTAGGAACAGTGGTTCAATTATTTTATTTAGTGTTTTAGTTGTTGTTGTTGTGGATTCTATGTTGATAATGAGAAGTTGATGATTCTAGTCCAAGTTGTAATTGTTGGAAAAATTATTTTAGAAGTTAAGGTGAATTGAACATAGTGTTCTTGCATTTGTGGAAAATAATGTTGTTAGTGTGTGAATTGTTGGTAAAGTTCATGAATTGGAATGAAAGAAATGTATTGTTATGGTTCTTGTTGCATTTGGAAGGTTTTGGATGAAGTAGGGTGTTGGTTGAATTGTTTGAATATTGTACGGATTGTTTGAATTATTCTTGGATGTCGTTTGAATGGTTGCGGAATAGTATTTGAATATGTAAACAATTATGAATTGAACGTAAATGGAAAGTCGTCAAAGTTTGTAGAAAGAAGTTGTTAATGTTAGAATGCATTTTGAATTGATTATGGACATTGTGAGAATAATTGTTGGTATTGTTGTTGATATTTTGGCCGAGTTAAATTCTCGGATTTGTTATTGTATTTTTGGCCGAGTTGAATTCTCGGGGTTGTCGTATTTACAGGGGAGATGCTGCCGAAATTTCGGTAGATTAAGTGTTGATTTAGAATTGGATTCTAAGTGTTTATGGCTAATGATTGGCATACATGAATATTGTTGTAGATCTTGCGAAGCGAAAGACTTAACTTCGGGTTAGCGTAGAAAGCGGGCATGGTATGTAAGGCTTACCTTTCTTTCTTTTGGCATGATCTTGATGGAACGAATAAATGACGTATATGTGCAATTGCAAATGAATTCCTATTCTTAGAGCCACTAGGATGGCCAATGTCTTTGATTTCTATAAGTTGTTTCATATGATTCGACGTGTATCCATAATGTCCGAAGTTTGTTTGATATGTTTCCGCAATGGGCATTCGAAAGATAAGTGATATGTCTTATGTCTCAATTTCCAAATGATAGCACGTTTGAACATTCTGCTAAGTCTTTGATACACTTTGATATGTACACATTATTCTAAAAGCTATATTTGATTTGACTGGATCCATACAATATCCGTAAGGTATTTGATATGATTGTTGCTTCGGTTTTCCAAAAAGGGCTCCTGAAATGTTCGTAGAACGTTCTGTACTTCAAACGATCATAACTTTCTCATACCGACTCGGATTGATCCGAAACTTGTTTTTCAGCTTTCAGATGTCGATAAGTATATTTGTCCATTGAGTCTCGATTTACGTGCATATGGTCTCGCACTACTCTATTCGTGCAAGCCTCAGTATGTCCTTCATTGAGCCCGGGCCAGGATATGTCATCGTTCGAATTCCTTTGCATTGTTCACCGAGTCCCTCATTAAAGGGCCGGGTATGGTATATGTACATGATGATATGATTATGGCACCGAGTCCCATGATGGGCCGGGTACGGTATATGTGCACATGATTTCATTTACCGAGTCCCTTAATGGGCCGGGTACGTTATGACTTCATTCACCGAGCCCCTCACTAGAGGGCCGGGTACGGTATGTGATATGAAAATGTTTGATTCCGTTCCGTACTACACAGGTACAGTGGTTTCTTGATTTTGATACTTGACTTCTGAAATCTTTGTTTCAGTTATGATCTTTCAGTTGTATTTCATGCCTTACATACTCAGTACGTATTCCGTACTGACCCCCTCTTCTTCGGGGGTTGCGTTTCATGCCCGCAGGTACAAACATTCGTGTGAGAGACCCGGCAGCTTAGGTTATCTGTTCTGCTGCTCTGGAGTGCTCCCTTGTCCTGGACCCCATCTTTTGGTATATACTCTTCCGTTATGTATATGTATGTGTATATTCAGGGGTACGGCGGGGCCCTGTCCCGTCATATGATTATGTTATGTATGTTAGAGGCCTGTAGACATATATGTGGGTCGTGGGTCGCTATTGTTCGGTTATGTCCGTGGTTTGCGTTTAAGTGATCTTATTTGCGGTGACTGCCTCAACGGCTTGTATGTATATATATGCTTATGTATATGCTTCGTTTTGATATGTACGATATATGTGACCGCTTCAGAGTAATATCTGTATAAATCATTATATGTTGGGTATGAAAAAGATATGGCTACGACGATTTGGTAAACAGGTGTGTACGGGTGTCCAGCTCGGGTACCAGTCATGGCCCTCGGGGTTGGGTCGTGACAAAAGTGGTATCAGAGCGGTTTGTCCTCGGAATGTCTACAGGCCGTGTCTAGTAGAGTCTTGTTTATCGGTGTGTTGTGCACCACATCTATAAACAGGAGGCTACAGGACATTTAGGATGTCACCCTTCTTTGGATCTTAGATCGTGCGATAGAGCTGTGCTATTAGGGTGGCTCTTTTCTAACGGACTGTTATGTTTTCAGCAATGCCTCCGAGAAAAGCAACAGCTGCCCAGAAGGGCAAGTCAGCAGCAGTTGGAGAGACTAGTCAGGCTCAGAGGATTACTCGGGCCCGTGCTCAGACTATGCCCGAGATTATGCCCCAGTCAGCGGGCTCTGCTACACTATCATCATCAGAGGAGCCTGGAGCAGCAGTCGCTGCCGCTGTGGATCAGGAGGCGACTCCACCAGTAGCTCCAGAGGCTCCAGCGCCCGAGCCACCAGCTCCTCAGCTAGGAGCAGAGTATAGGGCAATGAGAGATGCTGTACAATTACTGACGAGGTTAGTAGCAGCGCAGGCTCACAGGCCTGGACCAGGGGGTGGTTATGTGGATAGACGCGACAGCTTAAGAGTTCGCCACTTTCTGACCTGTAATCCTCCGGAGTTCTATGGGTCAAAGCCCGACGAGGACCCCCAGGACTTTATTCGACAGATGCAGCGTACGCTGAGATTAGTCAGAGCTTCTGAGACTGAGTCTGTCGAGCTGGCTTCATATAGACTACGGGATGTAGCGGTCAATTGGTATGAGTCCTGGGAGTTGTCCAGAGGCGAGAATGCCCCTCCAGCTGCATGGGACGAGTTTACAGCCGCCTTTCTCGGCCATTTTCTGCCTCCCGAGATGCGGCGAGCAAGGGTGGATAGATTTTTACAGTTGAGACAGAGGGGCTGGAGTGTTCGGGAGTACAGTCTAGAGTTTGACTCCCTGGCCAGATATGCACCTACCATTGTAGCCGATATGACTGACATGATGCACCGGTATGTGATAGGGTTGGATGACTACCTGATTGACAGCTGTATGGCGGTGGCATCGCAGCCTGGTATGGACATTGCCCGGTTACAGGCTTTTGCGCAAGGGATGGAGGACCGACACAGAGAGGATCAGTCTGGTAGGGATCGCGATAGGAGGCAGCCCGAGAGGGCCAGATCAGCTAGATATTTTGGGGAGTCTCGAGGCGGCCAGCCTCAGCAGCAGCACAGTGGATACTTTTGTCAGCTAGCCCGTAGTATGCCTTCACAGTTCACGGGCAGGTGATTCGATAGTACTGGGCACACAGGAGTAGGCCAGAGTTCCAGGGCCTCGAGTTCGCGGGTGGACAGAGGTTCCGGTCAGACGAGGCCACCTTTTCCTCGGTGGTCTCACTGTGGTAGGCCCTATTTTGGGGAATGTCGTTTTGGTACAGATGCTTGCTTTGCTTGCGAACATTAACTTTCCTCTTTTAGAGTGTAAGAAGATCATGGAAATAAAAAGAAGAAATCACAATATAAGAGTCATGCCTTTGAAAGAAGGGGACTAGCCACACATACCTTTATGTCTTCTTAATGACTAAGAGTTCTCCATCCAAGCTCGCGATTCTGCATTCAAGAGAATCCGTACAAAATTAGCTCATTGAGAACATGCTTAAATCTAGACTAAACCGACTAAAATGCTAACGAAAATTGGGCAGCATTTCCTTTATTCCTACAACTTTCTCCATATAATCAACAACTCCCAAATATCATTAACAACACCCAAGACATCATAATCAATAAACTTCTTCAAGTTAAACATTATTTTATTCTTAAAAAGCCCTTCCAATGTCATTCATAAGCATAACTATGGCGTACCACCATATTCGTTCACATATAATGCTTCTTAGAAATTCTTTATACCATTCATAACAAGATCATGCTCATGGGACATCAATAACTATTGCTTCTTAGAAATTCTTTATACCATTCATAACAAGATCATGCTCATGGCACATCAATAACTATGATTCATGTCAAGTTACTATCCAAGAATACCATTAATTCCACCTTTGAGCTTCATGTTCTACTCCTTTCCTTTATTCAAGTTATTCTAAAACCAAATACTCTTATTAACATGGATTAAATGTGAAACTCACCTTTGATCCTTTGATGAAAATACTCCATGTGAGAAAACCCCAACTTCAATTCTGAAGGGTTTCTTGGCCTTTAGCAACCCTAGAGAGCATCCTTGCACTTGATTTCCTTGTATTAATGATGTTTGATCTTTGATTGCCATGGATTTATGTTAGTAGGGTGTATAGAATATTCTAGAGCTCTCAAGAAGTGTGGAGGAAATGAGAGAAATGAAAAATAAGAACTTGGGTCGAATATATATACTTGCAAAAATCTGACCCGAAATGGTTTTATACGGACACTTATACGGTCCGTATAATTTTATACGGTCCGTATAAGTCCATCATAGATTGGTCCTTTCTGAAACTGTTATACTGACCATTATACGGATCGTATAAATGGTCGTATAACCCACTTTTCTCCCGAACTTGTTCTCGTCGATTCGTTTGATCTCCAATCCTTATGGAACCTTCTTAGCACTTGTTTAACACTTCATTAAAAATCTAAACATCCTTATAACTTATTCACAAGACCTTACTAAATAATCTTTAACTCGATACTTATGAAACATTTTCCCTAAACGCGACTTATACCTCACTTTCCTTCGATAAACTTTCTTCCTCCGCTTCATACAACTTCAAAATCTTATCGCATACACTTTAAAACTACCAAATACCCTCCTTAATGTTATAAGAACTCCATGTTCACCTTAAGCCAACGTTAGTCTACGTACGAAACAACGATATGAAATTTCGAGGTGTAACACATACTACTCAAAATACCATTATTTCCATATTTGAGTTCATGTTCTACTTTCTTCGCTAATCCAAATCTTTCAACCACTCAATACTTTTAATAAAATGAGCTAGATGTAAAACTCACCTTTGATTATGTAGGAATGATCTTTGGATGAAGATACTTCACTTGAGAAAACCCCAACTCCAATACCAAATGATTTCTTGACTTCTACAAACCCTAGTGAGCCTCTTTGCACTTGATTATCTTGATTCTTTGTGTTTAATCTTTGATTTGTTCTTGATTTTGGTTTTACATCATAAGAAGGCTTGTTGAGAGAGTTTCTAGAGATTTCTAGGTCCATAAATGGTGAAAATATGATTTACGGTCGAATTTTGTCTATTTATAGTTGTCCAGAAAATTCTGGACCGACACAACATGTTGCAAAGTTGCGAGGTCGCAAAGCGCGCTTTGCTAGCCGCATGTTGTGTCGCAGGCCTCGCAACATCACCAAAATTTACTGTCACACTTTGCTGCGCAACTGCGTCTCCGCAAAGCGTGCTTTGTTGCTCGCATGTTGCGCCACATATTGCGCCATAATGTGACACTTTATCAAACTTTCGCCGAAACTTAACTCCGATGATACGATGAGTCTTAAACCTTCCCGAGGCTTACTAAACATGGTTTTACTCCATTATGTACCCGAGATGGACATATCTATCCTCATGACCTCAAAAAATTTGTCCTACCTCCCAAGACTAGGACAACTAGCATTCGGCGAAACTCAACGTATGAAAATGCGAGGTGTAACAATAGGTTTCAAAGTTCATTCTTGAATCGATTGCGCATAAAAAAGGTAAAAATTTATCTTTTTATTGCTTTTTTTTTATTTTGCTCAGCTTAAGTGTTAGCTTCTATGATATGCTACTTAGTTTAGTGTTATTAATGTCCTGTTTTGGTTCAAGTAATTAGTCATGTTTTCTTTCTAATTACAGTAGTTTAATGATGCTGTAGTTGTTGTTGTTGGTTTTGAGCTTTGGCTTTATGGTGTTAAAACTCCCCTTAATGGCTTCAAGAATAATCATGATCGAATGAAATGAGGTGCTCATATAAAGTAAAAATACTGAGATTGTCTCAATGAATTAACCACTTAATACCTCCAATTCCCATGTAATACCCCCAATTCTCTTTTGTTTTTCATTTTTTGAGAAAAATGCAAGAACCAAACGAACCCTTAATCCTAACATACGATCCAGCTCACCATGAGTTTTTTCTGGTAAAAAATTGTCTTCAACGGTAATGTGTCCATTTTTCTTCTAATTTTCAATTGATTTTTGCTTAGCTTCTCCAGTAAGATTTGAATTTTAAACAATTTACAAAGGCTTTTTTCTAATTGTACCACATCGTTTAGAAGTCCAAAAATTGGGACTTTGGCTCTCCTATAAAGAGGAGCCCTTTCCTTTCATTTGAAGAAATTCAAAGACCAAAAAAGTGGTTTCTACACCATCAATGGGGGTTTTTTTTTTTACAACCAGAAGAGTGAGAGAACACTAAAAAAACCCGGCTAAACCGTGAGTTTCGAGGAAGTTATTGCTCATGTTTAATGTTTTGAAGTCATTTTCGTTCATCGGAAATAGATTCGGTTGAAAAGTAGTTCGTCGTCAATCTCTTCGCCCCCGTCGCCGTATCTGAAAAAGGTAATTTTCCTTTTCGTCTTAATTTTATTTCGAATTTTCCTGTCATAAGGCTAGCTTAGTTTTGATACTAAGTTGCTAATTTGTAGTATGATTTTCCTTATCTGAACATCATTTTAGTTTCTGCTATCTCTAAATTTTATAGAACTTTTAGTCGTAACCTTGTCGGAGTTAAGTAATCAGTTTGCTTTCCCTCATATGTTAAGAATGCTTACTTTTGCTTGTTTCAGTTCGAGCTAGACTAATTTAAGATTATGTAATGTCAAGTTGCTTAAGGATTAAGATTAAAGCATATATTTAAGGTGATGCACTGTTAGATTAGTTGTTGTTCTAAATTAGCATAGTTTCCTCTAATTAATTTAGACAATATCGATCTGTTATGAATCCATTGTTTTGAGCTCAAGTGTTAATGTCCCTCATATGGTCTTAACTGTATAAGTACTTGCTACTAGTCTCATCCATAATGACCATTAGTTGAATCTGAGTAAATAACTTTTAGCTGAACGAAAGTTGTTGTCAGTTTTAGCTGCTTCAGCCAAATGATACTAAGTCCTTAGTTCGACTTAAACAAAAAAAGATGACTTCATGTGTTAGATGCTGACTATATTGCTTGTTTGTTGTCAAAACAAACTAGTAGCTAATATGATTAAAGTTCTGTTTAAGTAGAGGACAATCCACCCTTAAGTTTGAACTCATGTTTTCTTGCAAGTTTTCTCTAGTCTATGTATGCATGATATTTGAAGCAGGATAGGACCTTGATTTTGTTAATCAGTAGATTATACAAGTTGTTTATATGTAAACTGAAGTTCACATATAAGGAAGCAAGACCACTTTGAATCTATCCCATATCTGTCATGTAAGTGCTAAATTGATTTTCAACATTGATTAATAACTCTTGTGTCAGCTCTATTTGACTTTATGTTGTTTGTAGACTTGAATGTGATCCTATGCCATTTATTAACTCTTGGAGTTAGGAGTTGATTAAATTGATATTTTGTAGTCCCATCAGGCATAAGAGTGATTCAATTTGTGAGATAAAATTCTATACTCAACTCTGTTACACTGTTTAAGAACTTGTTGTTGTGAAGAAATGCGTAGCTATGTTTATTAACAAGTTGTAAGTTGTCTGTTTTCAATAACTAATGTTGGTTCCACTTGATTAAAGTATTATTCTTTCACTTAAGTTGTTAATCCCCTACTATAGATGTTATTTCCTAGAGTTAAATATTCTCTTTCCTTCAAACAAGTTGCAGTCAAGCATAAGTATTTTTATTTAGTAGTTGAAATCAATCTCTATTTAGGTCTTAAACCAAATAGAGATTGAATAGAGAATTTGTAAAACAATGGGGTTACTGTCTCTAAGTTAAGTATTGCTTTAAAAAATGATTAGCTTTTCAGTTAGTTCCCCAAGTACATTCTATTAATACAAAATATGTGTTCAATTTAATTTCGCCCCCTCCCCCCTACCTGTATGTCTAATCACTCCAAAGGAGTAAGCAATGAACCTTTTAGTTGTTTAATGATATGTTTTCCTTCCTTACTTTTCCTTGGTTTGCCTAGAAAATAATCATAATGAATCCTCCAAGTTGTGTGCTTTTTTTTTTTTTTTGTTGTATGTTTCTGTCAACAGCTAGAGTGTTAGCATTTAGTTACTATTATCTCAAAGGCATTCCTATCTTTACTAAAACAAGTTTGCATCCTAAAGAATTTTCAAATTTGCTTGTTGTGTGTATCTGGATGAGTGTTTTCTTTAGGGTCTGGTAATGTTTTTTTTCCCTCTTCACTGTTCTGCTTCCTCTTTGATATCAGCATGAAATTGATAGGCTTAGCTTGTGTGTGTTGTCACGACCCAACCCCGTAGGCCGTGACTAGTGCCCGAGCTGGACACTCGTATACACCCCTGTTAGCTATATGATCAATCCACAACCAAACATAATATGGAACCCATAGGACCGACACATAGTCCCAGAACTGTCGTACAAATATATATATATATCAAGCAACCTGTCTCCTGAGGAGTCACTACTATCAACAGATAACACAGTATATAAGCCGACAAGGCTGTCATAGCATGTGGGAACGTCCCAACTATATATACGCAAGCCGGCAAGGCTGCCACTACACACAACATCCCAAAACATATATATATATATATATATATATATATATATATGCAAGCCGACGAGGCTGCCACTACGAGTGGGAACGTCCCAAAACATAAGTCATACTAACACAGCTGGACAACATATATACATATAACCCACACACATGTCTACAGACCTCTAAGAGTAACAACAGTAGCATATGACGGGACAGGGCCCCGCCGTACCACTGGACAAAACACATATATACAACAAAAGGTTCTGTACCAAAAATCTGGGCTCCGGAACAACGGAGCTCTCCCAAAACAGCTGAGTAAGAGTCCTATGCTGAGGGGTCACCAACCGGCTATCTGTACCTGCGGGCATGAAACGCAGCCCCCCGAGGAAAGGGGGTCAGTACGGAATATGTACTGAGTATGTAAAGCATGAAATACAGTAAAAGGATCATAACTGAAACAGAGATTCCAGGAGACAAGTATGATAATTAAGAAATCACTGTACCTGTGCCTTACGAAACCAAATCATACATATCATTATCATATACCGTACCCGGCCCATTATAGGACTCGGTGCCCTAATCATATCATCATATACATATGTATACCGTACCCGGCCCTCTAATGAGGGACTCGGTGAATAAAGTCATCATATGCCATCATATCATCATATACATATACCGTACCCGGCCCTCTAGTAAGGGACTCGGTGGATAAAGTCATGTACACGTATGCCGTACCCGGCCTATCATGGGACTCGGTGTCATAATCATATCATAATATCATCATATACCGTACCCAGCCCTTTAGTAAGGGACTCGGTGAATAATGCAGTGACACTGTGCATGATAACATACCCGGCCCACGACTCGGTGAAAGATGTAACAACAGTATGCACGAGCAGAGTAGTGAGTAACCATGTGCATATGAATCATCTTTTGAGACTGAATAGATAAGTAGACTAATCAACGCTCAAGTATCAGGATGATAGTCATAATCAATGCTCTTTGAATATCATTATGAACTATAGCAAATAAAGTCTCAGGGATCATGGACGGGTATCAAATCAATATGAGACAACTCATGAAAGTTAAGGACATTAGTCATTATAGAGCCTTTAGGAATAGAAACTTATACATACGATTATACTATCCAACATATAGAAAGTTCGGGGGCAGTAGCTTAACTACTTTAAAAGCTCTAACATCAAGATGTGAATAAGAATCATTAATCATATTCAGAACTTATGAATGGAATTACCCCAAAGGTCATGCCATTCATCACTTACGTCTAGGACATGCCAAAAGAAAGAATGGATAGGCTTTACATACTTGTCAGCGACTATTCATGATCCTTTTCGCCTCGTCGCTATTTTAGCCTATTTATATAAAAGTAACGTTATCGTTAGTAACTATATTTTCTAGTCCACAAATCTATAGCCCATTTCTTATAGAACATATATTTCAGCTTATATATTCTCGTTTAGGGTTTTCTATTATCTAAAAATTTAGCGAAAATCCGGCAGCACTTCCCCTATACATTCGCCTATCCCAAATTTCCAATTGGTCTCCTGTTGACACAGAAATACCAACAACAACATATGGATACAATCATATCTTCAATTCCTTCAATTCAACGAGAACAACAACATATTCGTATCAACAAAATTTCAACTTTAACTTCCTAATCCTTTCGCCATATAATCCATGATAATAACAACCATACTACTAATTAAACTTAATTTACCATAGCTAGTTTAAATTGTCCCCATACAGCTCAAACTCCACTTCCATATCAACATACACAACTCTTGCAATTACTTCCACATCCACCAATTCATACAAAGACTAATCATCTTCTAAAACATATAGGAAGGTATTAAACCTTACCTTAATAAGTTTGGATAAAAATATACCTTGGCCGTGAGCTTTCTTCACTCTTTCCCCTCCAATTGTGATTGAAAATTGAACAATTTAATGGTGTAGGGTGGGGCTGGCCGTAAGTTCCTTCCATAAGCTGCCATGGCCGTGAGCTTCACAAGCTCCCATTGCCATGGCCGAATTCTTTCTCTTTCTAGCGCTTGGAGCTCTTCTCTCTAAAGCCTAATTTGTAAGTTTAATTTGTAGTATAAGTGATGACTTAGTCATCCACTTATGCTTATATATGATCCTTACAAAGTGGACATGTGTCCATCTTTGTTCAAGGCCAACCAAATCTCGCCACGTGTCGTGGGGCCCATAATCACTAATCCCTACTTAATAATCTAATCACAATTTATTAATTCCTAATCTCCAATATTTTTTCCCTACCAATTTGAAATTTATAAACAATTTTTTTTGTATTAATCGAAGTTGAAAATTAAAAGCTCTTATTTCATGTCCGAGAATAATTCTGCCTTTAACTTGAGTCGACTTGCTCGTGAATAATTTGACGTATAAATATACGGGGTATAACATCCTTCCCCCCTTTAGAACATTCGTCCTCGAATGTTGAACTGATTCTGAACTCCCATTAATTCTCAAGTGGTCTCTTTCCTAATTACGCCCTTTTTATACCTCTTTCGTTTGTCGACTCGCTTTAGTTCATTATAGCTCATTCCAGGTCTTTACATAGTCATTCCTGTAATATCTCCTCCTTCTGTTGCTTCTCGAGGTAATTATTCCCTGCCGTTGTCTTTGCTCTTCTCTTTGTTTCACCGTTGGTTATCAGCTGCTTTTCGAGCTGTTCTGCTAAAGTGTTTATGTCTCTCTTATTTGCATACTGTTAGTTGTACCGTCATCGATTGATTCAGATTTGTATTCACGGTACACGTAGTCATGACTCGACTCTTTCTTCTCTTTATAGTAACTCCCTTAGGATATCGTTTCCTTTATCTTACCTCTCCATCTTTAAATATGATTTTTATAACGCTTAGACGTCTCTCGTCGGTCCATTAGACTTCAGTATCCCTGGGGTATCGCATGCCTCTGGTAACCCGTGGACTCTTCGCAAGTTCTACGAGTAAAACGAACTTTCCCAGAGGGTAACATTCTTGTACTCCAATACCCTTATTTTACTCTACTGCGACAGTCTATATTCTGGACTCCTCGGCGTCACATGTCACTTTCTGACTTTCCTTTAAAGGTCTTTAACTATCATTTTCTTTTGCTTCTTGATCTCGATATTTAGGGTTGACTATCACTTAGTGCTAGGGCTCCCCCATACTACAACTTTACTGTCGTCCAGTAACCAGTAGCGCACTTGTTCTGATTGGCTTGGTTAACTCATTTAGTAATTTCTCTTAACGTGACTGATAATACTTTAGGCATATTATTTCGTGTCGGTTCTTTATTTGACTCAAATTCTTCTATTGCCCCTTTAGTCAAATTCAGTCTTAGTTCTCTTACCACACATCCTATTGCAATCTTTACACAAGTATGTGTAGGTGCACGAATCAGCCTAGTAATTACCTTAGCATTGCCTCGCTTGTCTTTATGCAGACCCTATATCCTCCTCTTATATCTTTCAACTGATATCAAGGCTCAACTATGGTTTTTTCCCTCAGTACTAAATATATCTCCGTAGTTTTGCCTCAGACCATCTTATACCTTCCTTCGATGTATCCGAAATATCGCAATCACATTGTTGTTACTGAATTCTTGCTCTTCTTATCAAGTGTTCACTTGGCCTCGTTTTAGTATACAAGTATTCGTAGGTTGCATAACTATTCCTGTATAATTCGTACAAAGTGCATCCAATCTTAGTCATAGTCTTTCCTTCTCCTGGTGTATTCTGCTCTACATATCTTATTGTACTAAAACTCACTTGCTGTCTATTTCACCATCCTCTTTCCCCCTTTCTTTATTCACCATTTGACTTTCTCATATCCTACTATAGGAGAGATTTCCTATTCTTTCTCCTTTGCTACTTATGTGTCGCAATATTATTAGCCAATAACTCCATTGGCAACATCTTAATCTCTAATCCAGTATAGCCTTGCTATTTTTATAATATCCTTTTAAGTTACTTGTTACCATTCTCTCGTCACATTCTTCCCTTTTATAAGCATCCACCTTCTGATGTCAGATTATCCAAGGCCTTTACTAATAATTCTCAGCACTGCCTCAAATACTATCTTGACTACTTGTTCGTTTTATCGCTAGCCTTCAGATCTTACCAACTTATTCCAACATAAGGTTTCACTTGAGATTTGAGTATCCATATTAAACGTGTTGCAGTGCCAGTTGATTTCATCTCACACTTGCATTTCTCTCATTCGCTTCCCCCCTTTTGGGTGTACTTGCATCATTATCTATTTATATTCCACTCTACGTCTCCATTTCAAATTTCAAATTCCTACGATTCTTTGTCCATACATTTGGTGTACTGTGCCATATCCATGTCTTCCTTTATACCATCTATAACTTAGATTGCCCATGTACGAACACTTAACATAATCACGAGGTGATGAGAACCCTCGATATATAGTACAACATCTAATCTGATGGTTGGTACTCGAGTATTGTAATTAGTGTAGTAATTTATCCAAAGACATATTCCATTCATTCCAAGCAGTAATTAGCTAGTACTAATAGTCATTTCAAATTCTCCATTTGGTAGCACTTATATTCTAACGATAAGTGTCCCAAACTTTCCTATAATACCATCTTTATCCCAATGGATATCATCTATTTCTTCTAATAAATTCACAATACCTCAGTCATTTCGCAAATCCACAATCCTTGTCCTTTAAGGATTTCACTATTTCCGAGGTGAGGTCACATACACGTAGTACTTCTTTATGGCTCATGCTCTTTCATCCTTGTCGTATACTCAGCGCTAACTTCTAACTTGCTCGAAATCATATCAAATTCATCTTAGTAATGGTCTTGTCTTATCACCTTCTCGTCTTACTATATCTTACGTTCATAGCTATATATTTCCCTTTTATCCTATACTCATACTCAATTTATTAAGTCCGTCTTGAGCACTTCCTTTAGTATTCCTTTCATTTCTCCAGTCTATGTCAATCTTTTATTTTGTGCACGAGGAATCTCATGCTATTCCCGTATCTTTCAGAAAACACAACTTCTACATAAGCCCTTTCTCATTTTCAAATCATATTTTGTTTATCTCTTTTTATTCTTATCACACCAGTCATTTCTGGCATTCATTCTATCTCGTTGCTGATCTTTCTTCAGGTTGGTCTTTCACAGTTCTGTCACTTGTATTACTCATTTTCCAAGCTACACATATCTTAACGCATCACTACACTGTAATCCCACTCGTTTTCCTCTTATGTTCTTCCTTCTATTAACTCCTCCTCTTCCTGTGCTCACTTTCACTTTTGTTACCACTTGACTTTTGTTCTGAACTTTCCCTATTGAACTTTGGAAGTCCTTCTTGTTCGTTCTACATTTACTTTTCCGTTTCACACTAATCACATCGTATTCTTTTCCTTGCTAGGCTTTACTCCTTTCTATAGCAATCCTTATAGTTTTCACATTACATCCTTTTCGTAATCTATCCTATAACGTAACACTTCTTAGTCATCCACGATTCTTACTATGTTTCAATTACACTCTACGGACTAGGCGTACCTAACCCGTCACTCTTTCTGATCAATCTTATCCTTAATATCTCACAAGCTGTCTTATCAATACCTTCATGATATGTCATAACTCTTCCTCTTCCGCACTTTTGTCTCACTCATACCATCACTCCTTTTAATTGTAAACTCGTCGTAAGTTATCCCTTAGTGTCGCAAGCCCTTCCGAATCATCCTAGCATTTCATCAACAACACGTGGAACACATGACCCATGACAGATCACAAGTTGAGTCTTCCTTCTACAAATTCCATCTCCAATTAATTGATTGAGAACTAATAAAAGGTTACTATGGAGCATTCTCCATCCACCAGCAGAAGAAAACTAGAATCCGACAAGCACCACAGGACTTCTTAGTGCTTGATTCACATAGTTCACCTCCATATTTGTCCTTGGGTCGCGAGCGAACCATTTAGTTCACAAACTACTTGTTGTATGCTTTGTACTCTCCCAATAAAGTGGAACGTAATTGCTGGACGTTTTTGCCCTACAACATGAGCTTTTTCTAAGGCAAAATGTGGTTGGAACATATTCTGGTCCGTTCAAATGAATTATGAATTCGCTGCTCATATCTGCTTCTTCAAAACAAGGTCTTCCAAATAAGAATGATGCCTCTTATGGATGATGTGGGGGTATTTCTTAGAGCTTTAATCCAACATAACAATTTACCCTATCAGTATCGATTTTCAAGACATATTATGAACCTGCACGCAGGAAATACCAACAGTGCCTCACAGGGCCAGCATATATATATATATATATATATATATATATATATATATATATATATATATATATATATATATATATATCATATCATATCACAGCCACACAGGGCTTCCAATATCGACTACAATATGAAACTAATGAACTTACCTCGTATGTCCAACTCAAACTGCACCTGTTACACTTTCCAATTTACTTCCATTTCAATCTTCAACTTTACCTTTCAATCGTGCTACAAATACCTTGCCCAACATATATCTTTCGCATCGCTGCTTACCTGCGTACTTGTAACTTCCGATATCATCAGTCACTTCCCTCTGTCCATACCATTCTTCTGCTGAAATTAAGGGTTAGTATAAGGAATCTCATTTCCTATGGTTTGGCTCTATCGCACGATCTTAGATATGAAAGAAAGGTAACATCCAAAATGTCCTGTAGCTTCCTGTTTATAGATGTGGTGCACAACACACCGATAAACAAGACTCTACTAGACACGGTCTGTAGACACTCCAAGGACAAGCTGCTCTGATACCACTTTTGTCACGACCCAACCCCGTAGGCCGTGACTAGTTCCCGAGCTGGACACTCGTATACACCCCTGTTAGCTATATGATCAATCCACAACCAAACATAATATGGAACCCATAGGACCGACACATAGTCCCAGAACTGTCGTACAAATATATATATATATCAAGAAACCTGTCTCCTGAGGAGTCACTACTATCAACAGATAACACAGTATATAAGCTGACAAGGCTGTCATAGCATGTGGGAACGTCCCAACTATATATACGCAAGCCGGCAAGGCTGCCACTACACACAACAACCCAAAACATATATATATATATATATATATATATATATATATATATATGCAAGCCGACGAGGCTGCCACTACGAGTGGGAACGTCCCAAAACATAAGTCATACTAACACAGCTGGACAACATATATACATATAACTCACACACATGTCTACAGACCTCTAAGAGTAACAAGAGTAGCATATGACGGGACAGGGCCCCGCCGTACCCCTGGACAAAACACATATATACAACAAAAGGTTCTGTACCAAAAATCTGGGCTCCGGAACAACGGAGCTCTCCCAAAACAGCTGAGTAGGAGTCCTATGCTGAGGGTTACCAACCGGCTATCTGTACCTGCGGGCATGAAACGTAACCCCCCGAGGAAAGGGGGTCAGTACGGAATATGTACTGAGTATGTAAAGCATGAAATACAGTAAAAGGATCATAAACTGAAATAGAGATTCTAGGAGACAAGTATGATAATCAAGAAATCACTGTACCTGTGCCTTACGAAACCAAATCATACATATCATTATCATATACCGTACCCGGCCCATTATGGGACTCGGTGCCCTAATCATATCATCATATACATATGTATACCGTACCCCGTCCCTCTAATGAGGGACTCGGTGAATAAAGTCATCATATGCCATCATATCATCATATACATATACTGTACCCGACCCTCTAGTAAGGGACTTGGTGGATAAAGTCGTGTACACGTATGCCGTACCCGGCCTATCATGGGACTCGGTGTCATAATCATATCATCATATACCGTACCCAGCCCTTTAGTAAAGGACTCGGTGAATAATGCAGTGACACTGTGCATGATAACATACCCGGCCCGTGACTCGGTGAAAGATGTAACAACAGTATGCACGAGCAGAGTAGTGAGTAACCATGTGAATATGAATCATCTTTTGAGACTCAATAGATAAGTAGACTAATCAATGCTCAAGTATCAGGATGATAGTCATATTCAGTGCTCTTTGAATATCATTATGAACTATAGAAAATAAAGTCTCAGGGATCATGGACGGGTATCAAATCAATATGAGACAACTCATGAAAGTTACGGACATTAGTCATTATAGAGCCTTTAGGAATAGAAACTTATACATACGATTATACTATCCAACATATAGAAAGTTCGGGGGGCAGTAGCTTAACTACTTTAAAAGCTCTAACATCAAGAAGTGAATAAGAATCATGAATCATATTCAGAACTTATGAATGGAATTACCCCAAAGCTCATGTCATTCATCACTTACGTCTAGCACATGCCAAAAGAAAGAAGGGATAGGCTTTACATACCTGTCAGCGACTATTCGTGAATCCTTTTTGCCTCATCGCTTTTTTAGCCTATTTATATAAAAGTAACGTTATCGTTAGTAAATATATTTTCTAGTCCACAAATCTATAGCCCATTTCTTATAGAACCTATATTTCAGCTTATATATTCTCGTTTAGGGTTTTCTATTATCTAAAAATTTAGCGAAAATCCGGCAGCAATTCCCCTATACATTCGCCTATCCCAAATTTCCAATTGCTCTCCCGTTGACACAGAAATACCAAAAACAACATATGGATACAATCATATCTTCAATTCCTTCAATTCAACGAGAACAACAACATATTCATATCAACAAAATTTCAACTTTAACTTCCTAATCCTTTCGCCATATAATCCATGATAATAACAACCATACTACTAATTAAACTTAATTTACCATAGCTAGTTTAAATTGGCCCCATACGGCTCAAACTCCACTTCCATATCAACATACACAACTCTTGCAATTGCTTCCACATCCACGAATTCATACAAAGACTAATCATCTTCTAAAACATGTAGGAAGGTATTAAACCTTACCTTAATAAGTTTGGCTAAAAATATACCTTGGCCGTGAGCTTTCTTCACTCTTTCCCCTCCAATTGTGATTGAAAATTGAACAATTTAATGGTGTAGGGTGGGGCTAGCCGTAAGCTCCTTCCATAAGCTGCCATGGCCGTGAGCTTCACAAGCTCCCATAGCCATGGCCGAATGCTTTCTCTTTCTAGACCTTGGAGCTCTTCTCTCTAAAGCCTAATTTGCAAGTTTAATTTGTAGTATAAGTGATGGCTTAGTCATCCACTTATGCTTATATATGATCCTTACAAAGTGGACATGAGTCAATTTTCATGACATGTGTCCATCTTTGTTCAAGGCCAACCAAATCTCGCCATCTGTCGTGGGGCCCACTTTCGATAATTAAATTAATTAATCACTAATTCCTACTTAACAATCTAATCACAATTTATTAATTCCTAATCTCCAATATTTTTTCCCTACCAATTTGAAATTTATAAACAATTTTGTTTTTTGTATTAATCGAAGTTGAAAATTAAAAGCTCTTATTTCATGTCCGAGAATAATTCCGCCTTTAACTTGAGTTGACTTGCTCGTGAATAATTTGACGTATAAATATACGGGGTATAACATGTGTCTTCAAATTTGTTTGATAAACTTTGGACAAACATGTTTGGTTCTAGCTTCTGTGGAAGGATACTGATTTTTCTCAAAGGCTAAACTGAGTTTTTTTCACTTTTAAAATCAACAATTAAGGTTAGGGCACAGTTGTGATTCCTTTTGACTTTGCAAAAAATGATTCTTAACTGGTGCAGTATGGATTGGAATAAGTTTTTATTTTGCTGAGGATATAGCTTGGTTTTTATATGGTCTGTCATTTTGAAAGAAGAAATTTGTTGTAGTGTTGGTTGCTAGTCTTTAGCTTATTATGTGTTTCCCAACTTTGTCCCAACCTGGAGTAACTCAAAGCGTTGTTTAGCTGCTCCCCATATTTAACAAGATGGTGATTTAGATATAGTTTTATCCATAACTTCAAGTTTGAAATCAGTGTGAGGGTAAAATAATGAGATCTTATAGTCCTCTCATGTGCACTCAAATTTAATTTACAATACAGTTAAGCTTGGTTAAACTTATCTAAATGTGGTATTGGTTGTCTTAGGCCTCATTAGTAACAAAAATGTCCCTTTTAAGAGATTTGAGTGTTTATAATCTTATCAAGAACATTGTTAGCCTCTGTGATATTCATATGTTTAATATAGGTATAATTAGAGGTGCTGAAGCATGAGGTAAATGCATGTTATGCCACACAAGATATGACAAGCAGATCCTTTCTTTGCCTAAGACATGCCTTCTTCCCTATGCATTATATTATTAAAACTCCTTTGTATTGTTTGATATTCATTCTTCACCCTTATTCTCCTTTCCATGACCTGAGGGGAAATATTAAACCTCAAATGATCTTGTATCCCATGAGGCAACAACTACTGCCATCATTCTCTGGGAAACATATAAGGCTACTGTTTGTTGTTGTTTTCTCTGAGAATCTGATGATGTTTATTTTCAAGATATATTTTGCTGCTTCTTGGTTTGTGGTTATCATTGTGAGAGGTCACTGCTGCCTTAATTTAGGTAAGGGATATGACTGAACTTGAGTTGGCTGCTTTAGTCTGATGCATCATTGCCAAGGTAAATGAGTGTTGCATCTGAGCCAAAGTGCTGATGCACTTTCAGGCAGGCAGATGCTGCACTCGAGTTAAAGTGCTACTGCATATTTTGATATCCCTATTGCTATATGGGACTGTTGTCTTTTTAGCGGTTTGTTGCTTGCTGCTGCCATTTGGGCCATTGAGCACATTATTGCTGCACCTTTGAGACCATTGTTGGTGCATCTTTGTGGCAAATAGATGTTGCACTTTGAGGAAAACATATGGTGTCTTTGACTGCTGCATTTAAGAGATTAAAATACCATGAACTTTTGCTTTCAATATGCTGCATTCTTGGACACCTACACTTTCTTTCAGGAGTGGGTTACAGCTACATTTTTGGCTCAATGTTTGCTACATCTTTAGGTTGAAAATGCCACCATTTGAGTGGACCTATTGCTGCATTTTCCAAGTAGCTGTTGCTGCTTTTTCCAGCAGACCACTGCTACTGTATTATCTTCAACGAGTTGTTGATTCCCTTCTTTTCAAAAAGAACATATTGATGCACTTGATTTTTTTAGGAACTGATGCTATCTATGACTACTCTAGTTCTAAGTCAAATTGCTACTACCCTAAACTTTGTTGTTTGCTGCTATAGTCTGATGCCCATTTAGGGTGACATTGTCACGACCTATTTTGCCTAAGCCGTGCGGTCACTGTCATATCCCGCATTTTGTACATTTGAATGTTTCAAGATAACTACGATAAGTTGAAGACAAAGCTATATTCCGGTTTTGACTTAGTGCACAAGATTGCTTGTAAGTATTATTAGTATGGAAAAATTAAGTAAGGCTAGGGGCAAAAAGGGAATTTCACAAGATGGTTTATGGTAATATTGAAGGAAGCCAAGGGCAAATTTGGAATTTGGAAAAAATGTTTTCATGAATTGCAAGACAAAAAAAACAAAAAACAAAGTGGGCTTGGAAATTTAAGGGGCCATTTGGCCGTCCGCCTTGATGGGCCAAGGCCCATGTTGGAGTTTAATATATGTAGAAAAAGATGACCAATTTATCTTCAACATAGAGAAAGTTCAAGAAACTTTGAGAGAAAACAAAGGGATAGCCTATTCGGACAAGAGACCAAAAATTGAATACCAAGAATTTTGATCCAAAAAAAATATCTTCTTCTAGCATTTATACTAAGTTGAAGGTCCTCTTTAACGTGGCATAATTGTTGATGCAAGAATCCCTCTTATTGTTGCAAGTTCGAAAATTCTAGTCAAGTGAAAAGTTGAGGAAAAAGGTAAGAATTCATATTCTTTTATATGTTATGCAAGCTTTATATATGTTGTAGTATGTAGAGATGAATGAAAATCATGAAAATATGGATACATAGTTGTGGCCGCGAATATGTAGTTGTGGCCGTGTATGTGTTTTATTGTGTAGGGATGATGAACTAATTTTATCTAGTATTTTGATTATTGTTGTAATGGAATTTATGATGAAAAATGAAAGCCTAATGATTCTAGCGAAGTTGTGAGGGTCGGGAGAGTTGTTTTAGAAGTCAATGTGAATTGAATATAGTCTTCTTGTAATTATGGAAAACAACGTTGTTAGTGTGTGAATTGTTGGTGAAGTTCATGAAATTGAAGGAAGAAAATGTGTTGTTATTGTTCTTATTCCATTTGGAAGATTTCGGGTGGCATAGCATATGGGTTGGATTATTTGAATCTTGTACGGATTGCTTGAAATATTCTTGAATATTGTTTGAATGGTTTCGGAGTAGTACTTGAATATGTGAGTAAATATGAATTGAACATAAGTGAAATGTCGTTGAAGTGTGTAGAAAGAATGTTGCTAACGTTGGTACGCGTTTTGAATTGATTGTCGATATCGTTAGAATGAATGTTGGTATTGTTGTCGATAATTTGGCCGAGTTAAATTCTCGGATTTGTTGTTGTATGTTTGACCGAGTTGAATTCTCGGGGATGTTGCATTTACAGGGGAAATGCTGCCGAAATTTCTGTAGATAAAGTGTTGGTTTAGAATTGGAATTTTAAGTGTTATGGCTAATGTTTGGTATATATGAATATTGTTGTAGATCTTGCGAAGCGAAAGACTTAAGTTCGGATTAGCGTAGAAAGCGGGCAAGGTATGTAAGGCTTACCTTTCTTTCTTTTGGCATGATTTTTATGAGACGAGAAAATAACGTATATGTATGATTCTAAAGAAAATCCTGCTCTTAGAGCCACTAGGATGGCTAACGTTATTGATTTCCATAAGCTATTCCATATGATTTTGATGCGTATTTATGATGTCTGAAGGTCTATTTGATATGTTTCCGAATGATATTCGAAAGATAATCGATATGACTAGAGTCTTGATTTTTCACATGCTAGCACGTCCGACTATTCCATCGAGTCTTTGATATACCTTGATATGTGCATATGATTCTAAAAGTTATATTTGATTTGATCTATACGATATCCGAAAGATACTTGATATGAGTATTGCTTCGATTTTCAAGAAAATGACTTCTGAAATGCTAGTAGAAGGTTCTGTACTTCAACGTCCATAACTTTCTCATACTAAGTCGGATTGACCCGAAACTTGTTTCTGAGCCTTCTGGAGTGGGTAAGTATGCTTGTCTATCGAGTCTTGATTTACGTGCATATGGTTTCACATTATTCTGTTTGTGCAAGCCTCAGTTTGGATTTCACTGAGCCCGGGCCAGGACATGTTCTCGTGCGTACTCCACTGCATTATTCACCGAGTCCCTCTCACTTGCTGGCCAGGACACGTTATATGTATATGTGTATGATGATATGATGATACGGGGATGGCGGCCAGGATGGCATATGATGACTTTATCCACCGAGACCCGCAATAGAGGTCCGGGACACGTTATGTATATATGGTATATGATTCTGCCATGCATGATTCTATCCACCGAGTCCCTTAATAAAGGGCCGGGACACGTTATATGTATACATGATACATGATGTTGACATACATGATTCCATCCACCGAGTCCCTCATAAAAGGGCCGGGACACGTTATATGTACATATGGTATATGATGTTGATATGCATGACCTTATTCACCGAGTCCCTCACTAAAGGGCCGGGACACGTTATATATATATGTATATATATATATATATATATATTCATGATTTGAAATATACTACTTCATTACACAAAGGAAACGTATTGATGATTTCACACAGTCATACTGATTTTGGAGAGTTTCTATTATTGGCTATGATCCCCTGTACTGTACTTCATGCCTTACATACTCGGTACATTTTCTGTACTGACCCCCTCTTCTTCGGGGCTGCGTTTCATGCCCGCAGGTACAGACATTCACTTGAGTGACCCGACAGCTTAGGCCATCTATTCTGCTGCTCTGGAGTGCTCCCTTGTTCTGGAGCCTACATTTTGGTACAGACTCTTCTGTTGTCTATATGTATGTATATGTTCAGAGGTACGGCGGGGCCCTGTTCCGTCATATGATTCCGTTATCTTTGTTAGAGGCCTGTAGACATATATGTGGGTCATGGGTCGCTGTTGTTCGGTTATGCCTGTGATTTGCGTCTAGGCGTTCCTATTTGCTATGACAGCCTTAACGGCTTGTATGTATATATATACTTATGTATATGCTTTGGACGATATGTTCTACGACAGCCTTGGCGGCTCCTGTATGATGTGTTTGATATGGGCGACCGCTTAAGATAACATCTGCCCTTAATATCCGTCATAATTAATATATGTTGGATGTGGATAAGTCGTGGATAGGCTGATTTGGTAAGTAAGTGTGTATGGGTGTCCAGCTCGGGCACTAGTCACGGCTCACGGGGTTGGGTCGTGACAAAAGTGGTATCAGAGCGGTTTGTCCTCGGAATGTCTACAGGCCATGTCTAGTAGAGTCTTGTTTATCGGTGTGTTGTGCACCACATTTATAAACAGGAGGCTACAGGACATTTAGGATGTTACCTTTCTTTCGATCTTAGATCGTGCGATAAAGCTTTATTATTAGGAGGGTTCCTTTCCGACGAAATGTTATGTTTTCAGCGATGCCTCCGAAAAAAGTGACGACTGCCCAGAAGGGCAAGTCAGCAGCAGTTGGAGAGACTAGCCCGGCCCAGAGAGTTACCAGGGCCCGTGCCCAGACTATGCCCGAGGTTATGCCCCAGTCAGCGGGTTCTGCTACACCCCCACCATTAGAGGAGCCTGGAGCAGCAGCCGCTGCCACCATGGATCAGGGGGCGGCTCCACCATTAGCTCTGGAGGCCCCAGCGCCCGAGCCTCCAGCTCCGCAGCCAGGGGTGGTGGACAGGGCGATGAGAGATGTAGTACAGTTATTGACGAGGCTGGTAGCAGGGCAGGCTCGCAGACGCTGGCTAGGGGTGATGATGTGGATAGACGTGATAGTTTGAGGGTTCGTGATTTCTTGACCTGTAATCCCCCAGAGTTCTACAGGTCCAAGCCCGAGGAGGATCCCCAGGACTTTATTCGACAGATGCAGCGTACGCTGAGACTGAGTCTGTCTAGCTGGCTTCACATAGACTGCGGGATGTAGCGATTAATTGGTACGAGTCCTGGGAGCTGTCTAGAGGCGAGGATGCTCCTCCAGCTGTGTGGGACGAGTTTACAGCCGCCTTTCTCGGCCATTTTCTGCCTTCCGAGATGCGGCGAGCGAGGGTTGACAAATATTTACAGCTGAGACAGCGGGGCAGGAGTGTTCGAGAGTACAGCCTAGAGTTTGACTCCCTAGCCAGATATGCGCCTACAATCGTGGCTGATATGACTGACAGGATGCACCGATATGTGATATGGTTGGATGACTACCTGATTGATAGGTGTATGGCGGTGGCATCTCAGCCTGGGATGGATATTGCACGGCTGCAGGCATACGCACAAGGAATGAAGGATCGACACAAAGGGCGTCAGCCTGATAGAGATCGTGATAGGAGGCAGCCCAAGAGGGCTAGATCAGCTGGATATTTTGGGGAGTCTCGAGGCGGCCAGCCTCAGCAGCAGTACAACAGACATCCTTCGCAGTCAGCATAGAGTGTACCCCCACAGTCTACGGGTAAGAGATTTGATAATATAGGATATTCAGGAGCGGGTCAAAGCTCCAGGGCCCCGGATTCGCAGCAGAGCAGAGGGTTCAGTCAGACGAGGCTATCTATGCCTCAGTGTCCTCGGTGCGGCAGACGCCACCCGGGAGAATGTCGTCTTGCCACCGGTGCCTGTTTTTCTTGTGGCCGCCAGGGCCATGTTATGAGGGAGTGCCCGTTTAGGGGTGGTCCAGGTGGTTCAGCCCAGCCCACTAGGTCAGTTGTTGGTTCATCTTCCCCTTCTATAGCTATGCGCCCTACGGGGCAGGGTATGCCAACACCAGCGGGCCGCGGTAGAGGTCGTGGCGGAGCTCCCGGTTCTAGCGGTCCTTCGAACCGCATATATGCTTTGGCCAGCCGGCAGGATCAGGAGGCGTCACCAAATGTAATTACAGGTATACTACTTATCTCCTTCCGAAATATAAATGCATTGGTAGATATATTTTTCTCCCTGGTTGCTAGTAGAATTGGAATAAAACCCGAATTGATAGAACCGTTTGAGGTAGCTATTCATACAGATAAAAAGTGAATGTTGAGAATTTAAAAGGCTAACTCGGTAATTACAAAATCAGTAAAATAAACGACCCTCTCTAGATCGGAGTGGGACCCGCTACGAGAACTTTCTGGGAACTGTTAAGACCCCGACTTTCCCTAAATTATGCGAAAAAGGTCGTGCGGGGAAGTGGGTGCAATTATACCAACATTAACGTATCGAAATGCATTGAAGTTTTAAGGTTAAGCGTGCTAGGGTCAGAGCAATTTTGGGATGAGTGACCCCCTGGGAAGTGTACTAAAATTTCCACAAATGTGGATATGAGAGACAAATGGGAAATTGAGATAACCTAAAGGAAAATTAGAGTATGTGGAGTGGTTAGAAACCTTATAGAGGTCGCGTAGGCTAAGATAGAATAGGCCGGTGAAGAAGAAGGAAGCGCAACGCAACTCTGGAATCAGAATAAGTTTGAATAGCGTTTGGAAATGTTTTGTGAGCGAATGGTAGTAAATGTATGTGTATGCGTATGACATCCCATTTATGACTGTATCGCTCAATAGGTGAAGCCTGACAACTAGTGTTACGATGTACGGAAGACATTAATTGGACGAAATTCAAGAGACAAAGCGAAAGGTATGGTACAAAGGTTATGAAATAGACTGATATTGATTTCACTACAGGTAAGCTTGGAAATTCTAATACAACAATAGTTGGAAAAGGAGGAGAGTGAGTAAATGAAAGGTAAGGAGATCAAAATGTCAGAAAAAAAAAATTGAAAGGTAAGAAACACGATTGAGCAAAACCTCTAGAAGAGCCGACGGGCGAAGTAAAATTATTCGCGTAGAAATTTAAGGGACATGTCTGAAAAGGGACTAAAATGTGATAGTATAGGACAAAAAGAGAAACAAACTTGAGGAAGGTCGACGGTGGAAATAGGGTAAGCATATGGAAGTACGGAGGATATTTTAAATAAGTTGGCGATAGCCGACTGACTACTTATCAAGGGAAGGATAACTCCACAGCCATGTTGGTATAGTTGATTTGGACATAGAAAAGCCTTTCTGGAAAGTGACTTAAGAATGGAACCGATTCGCACGAATAAAAAGTAATATCTTACGAACTTCAGAGCTGATGCTACAAACAATAAGAGAAGAAAGCTACTCCCCAAGAAAGAGATTAAGAATACTGATGGCTTAATTGAGAGGAAAAGAGAGTGGTTGAAAATAATAATAATAATAAATGGAAAGGATACACACCAGAAGCTTAATGACACTGTTAGACATAAAGGATAGAGGTATGACAAGGGGGTGAGTGCCAGAAATGGATGCCCTTATGAGTATTCCGATTAAATACGAGAACGTAGTTAACAAGGAGATAGACAGGACAGACTCCATAATGAAAGGACTGCAATTGTAAGAGGATCGCGAAAAGCGATGGTTACTAAAAGGGCATAGACGTATATAGACCCTCTTAATAAAGGGGGGAGAACATGTTAGATTTGAAACGAATTATGACGATCTGAGTTCCAGAAGGAAGCAATAAAGAGAGCAAGAAAAGTATACAGGCTAAATCCACAAGGTCAATGAAGAGGATAGCAAATCCAAAGGACGCCTCGGATGATGACTGTTATAATGAAGTGACTACGGTTGGTAGTTAATAACTTCTTGAAAAGAAGGAAGCACGCTGCTTATATGAATAGAAGATAAAAGAGGCTACCAAGTATTAGACCATGAACCATTAATCATACTAAACGTGAAGGTATACGCCATGGAATGGTAAGAATAATTAACATAAAGCTATGTCCAATTATAATTATAAGGAGTCCACGCCGGAGAGCCAACAAGGAATAACGGTTGATGGAGCCATCATCAATCCAAGGAGGTTATAGATAAGCATACTGGCATCGAGGAATGTGAGGAAAGGAAATAAGGGAAAAGTTGCGACAAGAACCCAAGGATGTTGCGAGTTAAGAAATTAACTGAACCCGAATCATAAGTTGTCATGTGTATAGTCGGACTGCAAAAGATGAGAAGTGGCAAAGCAATATCATATATATACATTTTGAATACTGATATGACTAGCCTTGGAAAGGAACATAACCCTTATGCTCGTTAGCGACAAAGTCATTACCGGATAAACACTTAGAAGGTAAAAATTAAAAGGGAAAGCTCAATTTGAGATATAATAGACTGTATCAAATTGTCCGTACCAAGTCACCATGAATCAGAGGTATCACTGAATTAGAAACGGTACATCCAGTCTTCCACATGCCTATGCTTCACAAATGTGTTAGTGACTCTTCCCAAGTGTTTCATATAAGTGATATTTAAATGACAGAGAAGCTACCACATAAGGAATAACCTGTGTCTATAACGGATGGTCAGGTAAGAAAGTTATATACCAACGACGTGGTTCCGGTTAAAGTATTGCGGCCAAACAATAATATAGAGGAGACCTCCCCGAAGTATTACAATATCCCATGAGGTCGGTCTAACATTCGAGGACGAATGTTCTAAAGGGGGGGGGGGGGGGAGGATGTTATATCCCGCATTTAGTACATTTGAATGTTTCAAGATAACTACGATAAGTTGAAGACAAGGCTATATTCCGGCTTTGACTTAGTGCAAAAGATTGCTTGTAAGTATTATTAGTATGGAAAAATTAAGTAAGGCTAGGGGCAAAAAGGGAATTTCACAAGATGGTTTATGGTAATATTGAAGGAAGCAAAGGGTAAATTTGGAATTTGGAAAAAATGTTTTCATAAATTGCAAGACAAAAAAAACAAAAAAACAAAGTAGGCTTGGAAATTTAAGGGGCCATTTGGCCATCCACCTTGATGGGCCAAGGCCTATGTTGGAGTTTAATATATGTAGAAAAAGATGACCAATTTATCTTCAACATAGAGAAAGTTCAAGAAACTTTGAGAGAAAACAAAGGGATAGCCTATTCGGCCAAGAGACCAAAAATTGAAGACCAAGAATTTTGATCCAAAAAAATATCTTCTTCTAGCATTTATACTAAGTTGAAGGTCCTCTTTAACGTGGCATAATTGTTGAAGCAAGAATCCCTCTTATTGTTGCAAGTTCGAAAATTCTAGTCAAGTGAAAAGTTGAGGAAAAAGGTAAGAATTCATATTCTTTTATATGTTATGCAAGGTTTATATATGTTGTAGTATGTAGAGATGAATGAAAATCATGAAAATATGGATACATAGTTGTGGCCGTGAATATGTAGTTGTGGCCGTGTATGTGTTTTATTGTGTAGGGATGATGAACTAATTTTATCTAGTATTTTGATTGTTGTTGTAATGGAATTTATGATGAAAAATGAAAGCCTAATGATTCTAGCGAAGTTGTGAGGGTCGGAGAGTTGTTTTAGAAGTCAATGTGAATTGAATATAGTCTTCTTGTAATTATGGAAAACAACGTTGTTAGTGTGTGAATTGTTGGTGAAGTTCATGAAATTGAAGGAAGAAAATGTGTTGTTATTGTTCTTATTCCATTTGGAAGATTTCGGGTGGCATAGCATATGGGTTGGATTATTTGAATCTTGTACGGATTGCTTGAAATATTCTTGAATATTGTTTGAATGGTTTCGGAGTAGTACTTGAATATGTGAGTAAATATGAATTGAACATAAGTGAAATGTCGTTGAAGTCTGTAGAAAGAATGTTGCTAACGTTGTAACGCGTTTTGAATTGATTGTCGATATCGTTAGAATGACGGTTGGTATTGTTGTCGATAATTTGGCCGAGTTAAATTCTAGGATTTGTTGTTGTATGTTTGGCCGAGTTGAATTCTCGGGGATGTTGCATTTACAGGGGAAATGCTGCCGAAATTTCTGTAGATAAAGTGTTGGTTTAGAATTGGAATTTTAAGTGTTATGGCTAATGTTTGGTATATATGAATATTGTTGTAGATCTTGCGAAGCGAAAGACTTAAGTTCGGATTAGCGTAGAAAGTGGGCAAGGTATGTAAGGCTTACCTTTCTTTCTTTTGGCATGTTCTTTATGAGACGAGAAAATAACGTATATGTATGATTCTGAAGAAAATCCTGCTCTTAGAGCCACTAGGATGGCTAACGTTATTGATTTCCATAAGCTACTCCATATGATTTTGATGCGTATTTATGATGTCTGAAGGTCTATTTGATATGTTTCCGAATGGTATTCGAAAGATAATCGATATGACTAGAGTCTTGATTTTTCAAATGCTAGCACGTCCGACTATTCCATCGAGTCTTTGATATACCTTGATATGTGCATATTATTCTAAAAGTTATATTTGATTTGATCTATACGATATCCGAAAGATACTTGATATGAGTATTGCTTCGATTTTCAAGAAAATGACTTCTGAAATGCTAGTAGAAGGTTCTGTACTTCAACGTCCATAACTTTCTCATACTAAGTCGGATTGACCCGAAACTTGTTTCTGAGCCTTCTGGAGTCGGTAAGTATGCTTGTCTATCGAGTCTTTGATATACCTTGATATGTGCATATTATTCTAAAAGTTATATTTGATTTGATCTATATGATATCCGAAAGATACTTGATATGAGTATTGCTTCGATTTTCAAGAAAATGACTTCTGAAATGCTAGTTGAAGGTTCTGTACTTCAACGTCCATAACTTTCTCATACTAAGTCGGATTGACCCGAAACTTGTTTTTGAGCCTTCTGGAGTCGGTAAGTATGCTTGTCTATCGAGTCTTGATTTACGTGCATATGGTTTCGCATTATTCTGTTCGAGCAAGCCTCAGTTTGGATTTCACTGAGCCCGGGCCAGGACATGTTCTCGTGCGTACTCCACTGCAGTATTCACCGAGTCCCTCTCACTTGCGGGCCGGGACACGTTATATGTATATGTGTATGATGATATGATGATACGGGGATGGCGGCCAGGATGGCATATGATGACTTTATCCACCGAGACCCGCAATAGAGGGCCGGGACACGTTATGTATATATGCTATATGATTCTGCCATGCATGATTCTATCCACCGAGTCCCTTAATAAAGGGTCGGGACACGTTATATGTATACATGATACATGATGTTGACATACATGATTCCATCCACCGAGTCCCTCATAAAAGCGTCGGGACACGTTATATGTACATATGGTATATGATGTTGATATGCATGACCTTATTCACCGAGTCCCTCACTAAAGGGTCGGGACACGTTATATATATGTATATATATATTCATGATTTGAAATATACTACTTCATTACATAAAGGAAACGTATTGATGATTTCACACAGTCATACTGATTCTGGAGAGTTTCTATTTTTGGCTATGATCCCCTGTACTGTACTTCATGCCTTACATACTTGGTACATTTTCCGTACTGACCCCCTCTTCTTCGGGGCTGCGTTTCATGCCCGCAGGTACAGACGTTCACTTGAGTGACCCGACAGCTTAGGCCATCTATTCTGCTGCTCTGGAGTGCTCCCTTGTTCTGGAGCCTACATTTTGGTACAGACTCTTCTGTTGTCTATATGTATGTATATGTTCAGGGGTACGGCAGGGCCCTGTTCCGTCATATTATTTCGTTATCTTTGTTAGAGGCCTGTAGACATATATGTGGGTCATGGGTTGCTGTTGTTCGGTTATGTCTGTGATTTGCGTCTAGGCGATCCTATTTGCTATGACAGCCTTAACGGCTTGTAAGTATATATATACTTATGTATATGCTTTGGACGATATGTTCTACGACAGCCTTGGCGGCTCCTGTATGATGTGTTTGATATGTGCGACCGCTTAAGATAACATCTGCCCTTAATATCCGTCATAATTAATATATGTTGGATGTGGATAAGTCGTGGATAGGCTGATTTGGTAAGTAAGTGTGTATGGGTGTCCAGCTCGGGCACTAGTCACGGCCCACGGGGTTGGGTCGTGACAGTCACTTACCTTTCCACCTCGGTAAGCGAATCCTCAACCCAACAATGAATAGATACCTAAAAGAATGAAATTAATCAATGGAATAGAATAAATACGTAGGTCTTACGATTTATATATATATATATATATATATATATGTAGTAGAATAGTGTGGAATATTAATAATAACCCCAGGGTATAGTCTGAATAACACAAGAGCATCTAAAATGGAAATTGTACAAATCCGAAATACTAATACATAAAGTGTCTATGTCTCTGAACAGAATAAGACATAAAGATAGAAAAGTCTTCCAGGCAGCGGATGACCATGCTCACCCTGGAAACTCGAGGAGAAAGCTAAAGCGACTATCAGCCACGCATCACGGAAGTGGATTCGACCTGATACTCTGCATTCATAAAAAAATGCAGCAAGTGCAGGTCAGTACAAAACAATAGTACTGGTAGGCATCATTGGCCAACTAAGCATAGCTAACACAATCAAGATAATAAAGCAGACAAGCAGATAAACCAACAAATATAAGTCATGAGTAATCGAATTCAAGTACACGTCATCGCTTAAGTAAAACATCTAATCCCAAAAGTGCCAAGTTTGAATATATCAAGTCCGAACCCAACATCACAAATACAACACCAAAACATCTTAGAATCAAGCAATAATGCGATGCAATGCAATAATGTATGAATGCAATGTAAATGCGGAGTACACATGTACTCCAGACGGAAATATCGACGTCTTGGTAGCACAACCCAGTGTGACTCGCAAATTCTATGCGCCACCCATCTCGAATCTTTGCACAACAGACATACGAGACCCCGGATTTTTACCCACGAGGGGTTCTCACCGGCACTACTCTGGGATCCACGGAGTCCATGCACTAACAATAATTCCGGAACTAACATCAGATATCGGCCATGCAATCAACGATTTCGGAATTAATCATCGGACATCGGCCATCTCACGTCACTCAATTAAAAGATTTTTTTATCATGTATCAATTTCACTCAATCAACGATTTTGGGATGCACATCGGACATTGGCCATCTCACGTCACTCAAGTAAAACTGAGCCCAGCTCATCAAATATCATCAATATCTCAATAATGTATCATGAGAATGAGAGTGCTTTATTGCATGAATCAACATCAATAATAATGCTCAATATCACAGGTACCAACAAATGGTACGCCAACAATATATCTGAATCACAAGTACCAACAGTGGGTATGCCAACAATATAATCGAACCACAAGTACCAATAGTAGGTATACCAACAATATATCCGAGTACAAATACCAACAGTGGGTATGACAACTTTATCATAATCTAGACGACTCATGGCATCAAGCCAACACAATAAACCAATCAAATCAACCAAAACGGGGTGGCTAGCGCCAACACACAACAGCGCCCAACCTAAGGCGATATCCAACCCGACTTCATACCCGAAGGCTCACATGCTATCTCCAACAATATAATCTAAATATGTGCTTCGCTATACAAAGTCTCACCAAAGGTAAGCCATAACCTACCTGGATGGCCGAACCGCAACACCAACAACTCACTCCTTTGCCTTGCATTTCCGTTGAACCTCAAAACCAAAGTAGTCTAAGAATAATCAAAATCTAGATTACAAATGATGAAGAATGATACTAATATTGCTACTATTCATTTTAGGTGAATTCCAACCATAGAATTTGGGGAAATGGGCCCACAAGGGAAAAATGGGAAATTCAGAAGCAAGAAACCAAATTAAGTACTAGGTGATCAAAACCCAACCACTAATTGCTAAATTAACTCAAGAATTTAACCAATTTCGTATTTGAAGCAAAACCCCCATTTTGGGTATAAACCCTAACTCTTTGATTCCGAAATTCAACACTAGAAATGGAAGATATAGGATCAACAAGCTTAGATTCATCAAAATCTAGCATAAACATCATCGATTTATCATTACTAAGCCTAGAGGAAGTGTTCATCAAAACCCTCTTCCAACATCCATCACTAAGGAGTTGTTAAAGGGAGGAGGGGGGGGGGGGGGGTCTAAGATGATTATGATTAAATGAAGAGTAAAGGAATAAGCAAGATTTACCTCCAAGAATCTCCTCCAAATATCTCTAAGAACAGTTCGCTCAAGCTCAAATATTGAAATGGGAAATGATGAGGGTCTAAGGACTTTTAACACTTCATTAATTTAACAAATAGTCCGTCACCCGCTTTAGCGGCACTGCGACAGCCCGAGCGGTGCCGCTTCGGCGGTCACTTGACCGCTTCTACGGTAATGGCAAAATTCCATTTATCGCTGCAGCGACAGGGCTACCGCCCCAACGTTGCCGCCGCCACGGTGCTGGTGCCGCCAAAGCGGGCACCAGACTCCAGAAAACTCTCCCAAGTACCAGACACCAGAAAACTCTCCCAGGTATCACAATTAAATTCGATTTTCGACTAATTCCCGATGCCATCTGCTCACATACCATACAGATAGACACATAAAAAAATACGCTACAAACGCGCCCGTGGCCTTGAAATTCCCAACAGATGTCGCGTTGACCGAGTCAACCCCCGATGCCTTAATTTCAATTTCCTAACCCAAGTCCCAAAATGCATCCGAGTGCATTGGGAACCGAACCAAATACACTCACGATTTCTAAACAACCATCCAGACCTCTCGAAAGCGAGAAAATTCCAAAAAAGGTCCGTTTACCCAAAAGTCAACTTTGGGTCAATCATTTTTCACTTTAAGGTCATATTTCACAAAAGTTGCCCGAATCTGGTCTAGACACCTCGAGAAGCATCCCAATGGTCCCCTCGGGTCAAAATGAGCTAATGAATGCTCGTAAAAGGGCGAAAAATACAAAAAAGACTATAACGACCAAATGAGTCGTTACATCAGATATCAATTGAACCATCGGTCGTCCTCGAGCAAAGAAAAGAAAGAAAACCGGGAAATACCTAAATCAGTGAACAACTGGGGACATCGGCTATGCATGTCGGACTCGATCTCCTAAGTAGCCTCCTCAACAAGACGATGTTTCCATCGCACCTTCATAGAAGCAACCTCTTTCGACCTCAACTTTCGAACCTGCTTATCCAAGATCGCGGTAGGCTCCTCCTCATAGGTCAAATTCTCATCAAGCAATATAGAATCCCAACGAACAATGTAGGTACCTTCGGCATGGTACTTCTTTAGCATTGAAACATGCAAAATAGGATGAACTCCCGCCAAGCCTGGCGGCAATGCTTACTCATAAGCTACATCATCCATCCGGTCAATAATCTCAAATGGGAAAATATACCTGGGGCTCAACTTGCCCCTCTTACCAAACCTCATAACACCCTTCATGGATGAAACCTTCAATAGAACCTGGTCATCAATAGCAAACTCCAAATCCCGGACCTTCCAGTGCGGATCCATCTTTTGCCGACTCTGAGCTGCCAAAAGCTTGGCCTGAAAAACTCGCACTCTATCAAGGGATTCTCTCAACAAATCTGTACTCCATGGCCGAGCCAGAAACCCGTCGAACTAACCAATCAAAGATCTACATCTCCTACCACACAAACCCTCAAAAGGTGCCATACCAATGCTCGAATGATAGCTCTTATTATACGCAAACTCTACCAAAGGCAAGTGTTGATCCCAATGACCACCAAAATCAATAACACACGCTCTTAACATGTCCTCGAGCACCTGAATGATCCGATCGGACTAGCCATCGATTTGGGGATGAAAAGCTGTACTAAGATCCAATCGAGTATCCAACTCCTCGTAAAACGCCCTCCAGAAACGGGAAGTGAAAATAGTACCCCGATCAGATTCAACCGAAATAGGGACCCCATGCAATCACACAATATCCCGAATGTACATCTTGGCTAACTTATTCGCGGTATAGGAAACCTAAACTGGAACAAAGTGAGCGGATTTGTCAACCGATCCACTATCACCCAAATAGAATCAAACTTGCCAAGGGCCTTCGGAAGACCTGTGGCAAAATCCATGGTAATCCTCTCCCACTTCCACTCAGGAATGGGCATCCTTTGAAGCACCCCATCGGATCGCTGGTGCTCATACTTTACCTGCTAACAGTTCCCACACTTAGCCACATAATCAACTATAGCTCTCTTCATCCAATGCCACCGATAGTGCTGTCTCAAATCACAGTACATCTTAGTCACCCCCGGATGAATGGAATAGTGAGAGCTATGAGCCTCAGATAAGATCAACTGAATCAAATCACTAACATGAGGAACACACACGCGTCCTCTAATCCTAAGAATGTCCTCAGAATCAATCACGGCCTCTTTGGCATCACCTCTCAAAAATCTATCTCGAATCTTGCCCAATTAAGCATCCTCAAACTGATGAGTCCTGATCCGATCCAACAAAGACGACCTCGCCTCTATACAAGCCAAAACCCTACCCGGGGATAAAGTATCAAGATGAACGAAACTGTTGGCCAGAGTCTGAACCTCCATGGCCAACGGACGCTTGAAAACAATCAATCGAGCTAAACTTCCCATACTCACTACCTTGCAACTCAAGGCATCAGCTACCACATTGTCTTTCCCAGGATGGTACAGAATAGAGATGTCATAGTCCTTCGGGAGCTCCATCCATCGGCGCAGCTTAGAATTAAGATCTCTCTGGGTAAACACATGCTGAAGCCTACGGTGATCGGTGAAAACCTCACAATGAACACCGTACAAATAATGCCTCCAAATCTTCAAAGCGAAGACCACGGCCAACAACTCCAAATCATGGGTAGGGTAATTTTTCTCATGACCTTTAAACTGACGGGAAGCATAAGGTAGCACTCTACCCTCCTGCATTAGCACGCACCCAAACCCAAACAGGAGGTATCAAAGTAGGCAGCGAAATCCTTACCTTCCACGGGTAATGCTAAGATTGGGGATGTAGTGAAAAAAAGCTTGAGCTTTTGAAAGCTCTCCTTGCAATCATCCGTCCACTAGAAGGGAACATCCTTCTGAGTCAATCTGGTCAAGGATAAAGCAATAGCAGCGAAACCTTTCACAAAGCGACGTTAATCACTGGCCAAACCCACAAAACTAAAAATCTTCGTGACAGTAGTGGGTCTCGCCCAACCCGTCACAGCCTTAATCTTCTGTGAATCAACCATAATCCCATCCTTAGACACCACATGGCCTAAGAATGCTAGAGCCTCCAACAAAAACTCAAACATAGAAAACTTAACAAACAAGCTATGTTTCTTCAACAACCTAAGAACACAACGAAGATGGCTCTCATGCTCCTCTCTACTCTTGGAATACACCAAGATGTCATTAATAAACACAATCACAAAGGAATCAAGGAATGGCCTAAAGATGCCATTCATTTGGTCATAAATGTAGTCAGGGCATTGCTAAGCCCAAAAGACATCACCAAAAACTCATAGTGACCATATCTCGTCCGAAATGTTATCTTCGGAATATCCTCCGCCCTAATCTTTGGCTAGTGATGGACAAAACGCAAATCAATCTTCGAAAACACCGAGGCACCTTGAAGCTAGTCAAACAGATCATCAATACAAGGCATAGGGAAATTGTTCCGAATGGTGACCTTGTTCAACTGGAGGTAATCAATACACATCCTCATGGTCCCATCTTTCTTATTTACAAATAACACAGGAGCACCCCTAGGGGAGACACTCGGTCTAATGAACCCATTGCTCAACAAATCCTGTAGCTGCTCCTTAAGCTCCCTCAACTCGGCAGGTGCCATCCGATATGGCGGAATAGAAATTGGGCGAGTTCCCGAATCCAAGTCAATACAGAAATCAATGTCACGATTAGTTGGTACACCCGACAGATCCGACGGGATTACCTCCGCGAACTCGCTCACAATAGGGATAGACTCAAGGGGTGGAGATGGAACAGTCGTATCACGAACATGAGCCAAATAAGCTAGACACCCCTTAATTACTAACTTTTTCACCCGAAAGAAGGAAATGATCTTCTTCAAAGCGGGACTAGGAGTACCTCTCCAGTCAAGCCTAGGGATGCCCGGCATGGCTTAGGTGACTGTCTTGGCGTGACAATCCAAGATCGCATGATAAGGTGAAAGCCAAGACATCCCCAATATAATATCAAAGTCCACCATATCAAGAATCATCAAATCTACCCAAGTGTCATACCCCATAAAAGTAACCAAACAAGGCCGATAGACTCGATAAAGAATCACAGAATCTCTTGTCACGACCCAGCCCCGTGAGCCACGACTGGCGCCCTACTTAGGCACCTCAAACAGACTTACAAACCAGATCATCATATTAAGACTCATTCAGACTTAACATAAATTGTTCGAACTGAAAACTAATAGCAGACGTCGTAGAAGTATTGAACGAACATTTATCTTAAGCGGTCGCCCGTGTAGAATAGTCATATCAAAATCAGAAGAGTGGCGGAATATACATCGCCCAAATGCACACACACATACAACCATATGGGCCATCTTGGCCATAATAGCATACGGGCCGCTTAAGAACGCAAAACAGAATCGCAAACGAACACACCGGACCCACGACCCACAACTATGACTACAGGCCTCTACAAACATAACAGAACATACGAACATATGACGGGACAGGGCCCCGCCGTACCCAAATAGTCACAAATGTACAGAATATGCATAGCGAAAAATATGTACCAAAAGATAAGCTCCGGATCAAGGGGAGCTCTCCAAAATAGCAGAATGAGTAGCCTAAACCGGAGGATCACCCAAACGAGCGTCTGTACCTGCGGGCATGAAACGCAGCCCCCCGAGGAACAGGGGGGGGGGGGGGTCAGTACGGAAGAAGTACTGAGTATGTAAAGCAGAAGGTACAAAAATCCCAATCATGGCTGGAGTCAGAAGGCACAAAAACAAATATCAAAGTAGCAGATCAAACCTGTGCGGAAGATAATGTACAAAATACAAATAAAATCATGTATAGGGCTTAGGAACGTGGCCACCCCCGACGCTGGTGCCACAACACATCATACTCCAGAAGTTTTCAAATCTCCGTACATACTCCGAACAAATCGTATCACACACATATCACATCATCAGAACATATCAAATGCCATATCACATCATAAATCTATAGACGGTAACCGGCCCTATGGCGAGGCTTCGGAAACCGTAACACATCATACTTCCGAATATGGTATAGTGCGCACGATCACAAAGCCGGCCCGGGTACCGACGAACGAAATCATAATGAATGGCACGAACGGAGTAGTGTAGAAACCATATGCATATCAAAAGTAAATTACAGGACTCGACACATAATTACATATATGCATATACCGACATCAGAAGGCTCGAAGTAGGTGTCAAGTCAATCAGAATTAATATATAGAAGTTACGAACTTTCAAACTACAAAACCTTCGAAAAACAATTCACAGGTCATTTTCTGAAAATTTAGTATCACTCATAGTGCAAAACGTTCAATAACGGTATAGGACATTTCATACGGACCTTAGAATCATAGGCGAACGATTACTTTTCATATCGGACGGGAATGAGTCAAACAAATCGAATAAGGGAAGCCTCGGGGCTTGCGGGCCCACCTCGAGTCAAATTGAGGCGGCGGACACAAATCACAGACTTTAGGCTCCATAAAGCCATCTATGAAGATTTCGGAGAGATTCGGACACAGTAGCAAAAGTTGTGAAGGTTTGAGCATTCTTTCAACCAAATATAAAGAATATGTTTCAATTGCGCTGAATGAATAGTACACAAAATTAAACTCGGATTTCCAAGAGCAGAATTATCCCCGAGGGTCCGATCTTAACCTAGTATAACTAGGACATGCCAAAAGAAGGAAAAGTAGGCTTTACATACCTTAGTCGTGCCTTACGCTCGTCCAATCTTAATTCCCGTTTCGTCCAAAAACTGCAGATGGTCACATTTACCAATTACTATTCATGAAACTTAAAATTTCAATTCTAGCCAACACTTGTCTATAAAAATTTGGGCAGCATTTCCCCTATACATATAGCATCCCCGAGATTCAACTCGGCTCAAAATAATCAACAACAACCACAACAAGTATTACAAAATACACAATATGGCATAACTAGCCATCTTACCGACATAACACAATATCTTTCATTCCAACCTTACACTTCCAAACCAATCTTACTATTTTCATATTCGCTACTCACCAAGATCATTACAACATGATTCGGAGGCATATCATATCATATCTATAATATATACACAAGATATACAAAAATATACAAACCTTCCACCAACACTATAATTCTCCTAAACTTCCAAATCACATTATTTTCCTTCCAAGCTTACTAACAACAATCATAATTCACATTTAAAACCTCAATCCCATACTTATATAAAAATCATATAAAATAAACATAATTTCTCATGATTACATACAAGCACTTCCAATACCAATTCAAGTCATTAAACCTTTATTTGCATCACAAAGGTCACAACGATGCTATTAACAACTAACTAAAATTTAATTCACTTCTTCCTTCCCTCACATAGCTCACGGTCACACCCACACACACTCACAACACACAAAGTCTTCATACTTTTCATTGATTTCATAAGGGCATAACAACATAATCAACATACTAACAAGTTTAACCATTTCCCTCCATCCAACTACTCCACACGGTTACAACACAAACACACACCACACGGCCACCACATGCATGCAACACTCCCATAATTCTCATATACTCTACATATGCTACAACATATACATAATTCCTCCAACATAAAAAGTAAGAATCTTACCTTTTCCACTTCTTTCCACTTGCCAAAAGGAGCACTTTCTTGCCTTGAAAATTATACCAACTTGGAGAGCACCTTGAGCTTGTTACTAATTTAAGAAGAACAAGATTTTTGGGTGAAGATTGAAGGCTAGGAAATTTTCTTCTTTTCTCTTTTTTTTTTCTCTTGGAGCCGATTACTCCTCTTTTTTTTTTCTTGATTTTTCCTTTATCTTCTTGAAACTTCTAAGGCCAAGGATCCTTTTATAATTAATTTGCACATGAATACGTAATAAAATCATGGTCTTGGGCCACTATGTGGCCGGCCACCCTTCCAAATATTGGGCCTCATTTTTCTTTTCATTTATTTGGCCCAATGAATAAAATTCTTGTTTGTAATTTCCGAAACAAATTTCCAAAATTCCAATTTTTGCCCTTGGCCTCCTCTCGTATTTCCACATCAATATTTTCATAAACAACACACACATATATTAATTCAAATCACCATTCGACCTTATTCCTTATAATTCAAAATTATTTCGTATTTTCCGAAGATTCAAAAATGCCGGATGTAACATCTCTGACTGGAGTAGACACGTGAACAGGTATATATATGCTATCACAAGGTATATCCCAACCGATGGCATAAAATGCAGTTACATACGAATAGGTGGATCCAGGATCAAATAACACATATGCTGCTCTATGACGGACAGAAATGGTACCTGAAATTACAGCATCTAAGGCCTCTGCCTTGAGCCTACCAGGAAATGAGTAACAATGGGCTCCACTACGCCCAGTCTGTGATCCCCCTCTCGTACTTTGAAAACCACCTCTAGCTGGCTGGGAACCACCTCTAGAACCATGAGAAGTACCGCGGCCTGATTGAATACCACCCCTCTGAGAAGTCCCACCACGACCACCAGATGATATAGGAGTCCTCGACTGCTGATAATCCCACTTGGGGCGGGGACATCACCTAGAAACATGCCTAAACTCTCCACAAGAAAAACAGGTAAGAGGAGTTGAATGCTGATTCACAGAGACTGAAGACCCGGATGAAGCAGTCCTATCCACTGGTCTGGAGAACGAACTCTCAGGAGCTCTCTGCCTAAGTGGCTTACTGGGGGAAGCCTGTAACACTGAATGCACAGGATGACCGGAATATGGCTGATGCGGCCTCAAAAATTGTCCAGCGCCCCTCGAACTAAAACCACCATAACTACTGGTCTGACGTGGCTTCTTATCACCACCACCAAAAACACGGGCCTTAGCATCCTCAACCATAGAAGCATGCTCGATAATGGACTGGAAGAAAGCCCCAATAGAATCCATCTGAAGATAAGGAATCTGTAGAGAGCCCACTAGTCCTCTAACAAAATGCCTGATCCTATCGGCCTCAATAGGGATCAACGGGGTAGAATAACGGGCCAGATAGAGGAAACAGGTCACATAGGACCCTAAAGAAATGCCCCTCTGCTCAAGATGCAAAAACTCATTCCTAAGCGCCTTGCGCAAGGACCGAGGCACATACTTCTCAATGAAGGCCCGATAAAACTGAGTGCAAGTCAAGGGAGGGGAACCCCCAAGTATGCACGCCATGAAGTACCTTCACAACGTCTTCAAGTCGCAGCGAAACTGGTACGGCACGTAATCGATGTCGTGGGTCTCTACTATGCCCATATGGTGCAGCAACTCATGCATATCAAGAACAAACTCATAAGCATCCTCAGACGAAGTACCAGAGAACCTCGGCGGCTCTAACTTCCTGAATCTCCCAATAAGGTCCTGATAAGAAGCCATAGGTGCGGTGGGATGTGCTGCCCGTATATGTCCCTGCTCAGGGGTCTGCGCCTAACCCTTGTCTGTGAACCCCCGCCGCGAGTAGTAACACCGGCTGCCATCTGCTGGGCATCAAGATGAAGTAATACTCTGGCCATAGAATCATGCATGGCCTAATCAGAATTAACCTCAGGTTGTGTCTGAGCTTGAGCCATAACCTCGGGATAAAGCGACGGCGATCTCACTTGGCGCTGTCCTACTGCAGGAGCCCTGCCCCAAGCTGGGGCAGCCCCGTGGTCTCTCGCTCTGCCGCGCCTTCTGGCTATCGCTCCCCCTCGGGTACCAGCCATAGCTGCCGACTTAAGCACCTGACCTCGGGCCATAGTAGCTCGAGTCCTCACCATCTGTGAGAGAAGAGTAGAGTCAGATACTAATTTGATCTTTCCAGATACCAATTTGAATAAAGTGGCATGAAAGAAGGAAAGAAAGTCAGATTTCCTAAATGTCCTATAGCCTCTCGCAGATAAGTACGAAGCTCATCGTACCGATCCACGAGACTCCACTAGACACGCTCTTGTATTAAAGACCGGGTAACCTAGGGCTTTGATACAAACTTGTCACGACCTATTTTGCCAAAGCCTTTCGGGCACTTACCTTTCCAGCTCGATAAGCGAACCCTCAACCCAACAATGAATAAATATATGAAAGAATGAAAAACAAGCAACGGAATAGAATAAATATGTAAGTCTTACGATATATATATATATATATATATAAGTAGTAGAACAGTGCGGAATAATAATAACACCCTCAGGGTGTACCCTGAATAACAAAAGAGCATCTAAACGGGAAATAGTACAAATTCGAAATACTAATACATAAAATGTCTATGTCTCTGAACAGAATAAGACATAAAGATAGAATAGTCTTCAAGGCATTAGACGACCATACTCACCTTTGAAACTCGAGGAGAAAGCTGAAGCGACAATCAGCCACGCGTCACGGAAGTGGATCCAACCTGATACTCTGTATTCATAAAATAATGCAACAAGTGCAGGTCAGTACAAAACAATAGTACTAGTAGGCATCATCGGCCGACTAAGCATAGCTAACACAATCTAGATAATAAAGTAGATAAACCAACAAATATAAGTCATAAGTAATCGAATTCAAGTACATGTCATCGCCTAAGTAAAGCATCTAATCCCAAATGTGCTAAGTCTGAATATATTAAGTTGGAATCCAACATCACAAGTACAACACCAAAACATCCCAGAATCAAGCCATAATGCAGTGCAATGCAATAGTGTATGAATGCAATGCAATGCCATGCAAATGCGGTGTACACATGTACTCCAGACGGAAAAATAGACATCTCGATAGCACAACCCAGTGTGACTCGCGAAGTCTAAGCGCCACCCGTCCCGGATCTTTGCCCAACAAACAGACGGGACCCCAAATATTTTCCCACGGGGGGTCCTCACCCGTCTCTAGGGGACCATGCACTAACAACGATTCTAAAACTAACATCAGATATCGGCCATGGAATCAACAATTCTGAAACAAATATCAGATATCGGCCATGCAATCAATGATTCCGGAATTAATCATCAGACATCGGCCATCTCACGTTACTCAAGTAAAAGAGTTTTATCAAGTATCAATTTCACTCAATCAACGATTCTAGGATAAACATCGGACTGCGGCCATCTCACGTCACTCAAGTAAAACTAAGCCCAGCTCTTCAAGTGTTTCATCAAATATCATCAATATCTCAACAATGTATCATGAGAATGAGAGTGCTTGTAATGCATGAATCAACATCAATAATCATGCTCAATATCACAAGTACCAACAAATGGTACGCCAATAATATATCTGAATCACAAGTACCAACAGTGGGTACGCTAATAATATAACCGAATCATAAGTACCAACAGTCGGTATACCAACAATATATCCTAGTACAAATACCAACAGTGGGTATGCCAACTTTATTATAAAAAAGATGATAAAACAAAATCCGATATCGATCAATAACTCATGGCATCAAGCTAGCACAATAAAATAATCAAATCAATCACAATAGGGTGGCTAGCCCCAATACATAATAGGGCACAACCTAAGGCGATATCCAAGCCGACATCATACCCGAAGGTTCACATGATATCTCTAATAATATAATCTAAATATGTGTTTCTCTATGCGAAGTCTCACCAAAGGTAAGCCATAACCTGCCTGGATGACCGACCTGCAACACCAACAACTCACTCCTTTGCCTTGCCTTTTCGCTGAACCTTAGAACCGAAGTAGTATAAGCATAATGGAAATCTAGATTAGAAATTATGAAGAATGACACTACTATTTCTACTATTCATTTTAGGTTAATTCTTACCCTAGAATTTGGGGAAACGGGCCCACAAGGGCAAAACGGGATATTCGGAAGCAAGAATCCAAATTAAGTACTAGGTGATCATAACCCAACTACTAGTTGCTAAATTAACTGAAGAATTTACCCAATTTCAAATTTGAAGCAATACCCCCAATTTGGGTATAAACGCTAACTCTTTGATTCCGAAAGTCAACACTGGAAATGGAAAATACAGGATCAACAAGCTTATATTCATCAAAATCTAACATAAACATCATCAATTTATCATTACTAAGCCTAGAGGTAGTGTTCATCAAAACCCCCTTCCAACTTCCATCACTAAGGGGTTATTAAATGAAATGAAGGGGGGGAGGGGGGGGGGGGTTTAAGATGATTATGATTAAAGGAAGAGTAAAGGAACAAGCAAGAATCTCCTCCAAAAATCTCTAAGAATAGTTCCCTCAACCTTAAATATCAAAATGGGAAATAATGAGGGTCTAAGGGCTTTTAACACTTCATTAATTTTACAAACTGCCCGTCACCCGCTTTAGCGGCACTGGGACAGCCCCAGCGGTGCCGCTTCAGCAGTCACTTAACTGCTTCAGCGGTAATGGCAAAATTCCATTGACCGCTCCAGCGGTGCCGCTACCGCAGTGCTGGTGCTACCAAAGTGAGCACCAGACACCAGAAAACTCTCCTAAGTATCACAATTCGATCCAATTTTTGACTAATTCTCGAGGCCATCTGCTCACATACCATATACAGAGACACATAAAAATACGCTACGAACGCACCCGTGGCCTTGGAATTCCGAAAAGAGGTCTCGTTGACCGAGTCAACCCTCGATGCCTAAATTCCAATTCCCAACCTAAGTCCCAAAATGCATCTGAGTGCATTGGGAACCGAACCAAATACACTCACGAGTTCTAAATAACCATCCGGACCTCTCGGAATCGATGAAATTCTGGAAAAGGTCTGTTTACCCCAAAGTCAACTTTGGGTAAACTATTTTTCACTTTGAGCCCAGATTTCACAAAACTTGCCCGAATCCGGTCTAGACACCTCAGGAAGCTTCCCAACTATCCCTTTGGGTCAAAATAAGCTAATCAATGCTCGTAAAAGGGTGAAAACGCCAAAAAGATTGTACGACCAAACGGGTCGTTACAGATATACCACTATGTCTTGAGCCAAAACTGTGCTTAATTGCAATGCTTTGGTACTGCTGCTAACTGATTGTTATATCACGTATTTCGCACATTCGGAAAAAATTTGAAATAATTGTGACTTGTAAGAGGTAAGGCCATATTATTATTTTAATTAACATATAGGTTGTTCATGAAAGGTGTTGGTGTGGAAATATGGAGGAAGGCCAAGGGCAAAATTGGGAATTTCGGAAATTAGTTTCGGGAATTACAAATTATGATCCATCATTAATTGGGCTCAAAAAAAAAAAATTGAGGCCCAATATTGAGAAGGGTGGCCGGCCATAGTCCTTAAGATGAGCCCAAGCCCATGTTTTAATTCAAGTCATGTGGTAATTAAATAAATAAAGGGGTCATGGTTCATTCTAGACCATTCATGAAAAAAAAAAAAAAGAGCAAGAACAAAAGGAGGGGGGGTTTCGGCCCCTTCAAGAAAAAGAGAAAAAAAATTCCAAGTCCTTCAATTGTGATCCAAAAATCATGTTTTTCTAGCAATATTACTAACTCAAGGATGCTCTTCAACAAGATATAAGTTTTAAGGCAAGAAAGTGCTTGTGTTGGCAAGTGGAAGTTTGAAGAAGATTGGAGAAAGAGGTAAGAATCAATTCCTTTTTATTATGTTATGAAGGTTTGTTTGTGTTGTAGTATGTAGAAATGAATAAAAAGTGTGAAATTGATGTGTTATGGGTGTGTTTGTATGTGGCCGGATGTGGTGGGTGTTGGAGAGAAGATGAATTTATTTTACTTAGTGTATTAATTGTGTTGTTGTGTTCTTATGGGGTAAATGAAGGAGAATAGTTCAAGTTGGTATGAAAATCCATTGTTAAGTTGTTGTAGGAAAATATGCCACTTTATTATAGTTTATGTAATTATGAGAATGAAATTGTAAGATGCAAATTGTTGTTGTTGTAAATGAAATTGAGGATAAGAATATGTTGTGGATGTTTATGTTGAAGATTGGAAGTTTAGGTGAATTATGGTTTTGGTGGAAGTTTGTATATTTTGTGAATATTTTGTAGAAACGATATGAAATGCTTACGAATTGTATTGTGATGATCTTGGTTGGGAATGAATATGAGAATGTTGGTATTGATTTGAAAATGGGAAGTTGGAATAAAAGATATTGCGTTATGTTGGAAAGAAGATTAGTTATGCTATAATGTATTTTGTGATGATGGTTGATGTTGTTGGTATTGTTGGGTTGTTGTTGTCGATATTTTGGGCCGAGATGATTCTCGGGGCAGCGAAATTATAGGGGAAATGCTGCCCAAATTGTTTTGTAGACAAGTGATGAATTAAAGATTTGAATGCTAAAAGTCTTACTATTGACAATTGGTAAATATGACCATTTGTAGATTTTGGGCGAAACGGGAATTGAGTTTGGACGAGCATAAGGCGTAAGTGAGGTGTGTAAAGCTATCCCTTTTCTTCTCTTGGCATGTCCTAGGTGTACTAGATTCGGATTTGAGCCTCGTAGGTTATTCTGCTCATGGGAATGCGAGTCTGAATTTTTGGTACCATTCATTCAGCACAATTGAATTATAGCCCTTAAGTTTTGTTGGAAAACTGTTCAAACATCCATAACCCGTACAGACGTGATCGGCTCGCTTTGAAACCTTCATGGATGACTCCATAGAGTCCAATGTTTGTAATTTATATCCGCCACCTCGATTTGACCCGAGGTGGGCCCACAAGTTCCGAAACTTCCTACGTTTGTCTCACTTGAGCTATTTTTGTATGATATAAAAGTAAGACTTTCGTCTATGAATCTAAGACTCCGTTTGATTCGTTCCATAAGTCATTGGAAAGCTCCTTAATGTGAATATCCTGATGTGAGCATGTAATTCGATATAAGGAGTCTGCTATGAGTAATCTGATATAGGTATGTTGACAGAAACATCCTGACACAGGTAATCTGATATAAGTATCCGAAATAAGTATTCGGTTATAAATAATCCGATACGAATATCCTGGTAATACATTTGATTCCTTCATCGGGTTTTAATTTATGTGCACCTAGTTTCTTACTAATCCGCTCGTATATACGCTATGATCCCTTTAACCGAGTTCCGGGCCGGTATGTATCGTGCGTATGGTTCGCCGAGTCCCTTGTCTAGGAGTCAGGTTCCATGTATGTAATTTCGAAGTATGATGTGTCCGGCTCCGGGGTACTGTGGTATATGTCCGTCCCCGGTTGCCGTGTATATGGAGTATGATGTGTTCGGTTCCGGAGTACTGTGGTATATGTCCGTCTCCGGTTACCGTGTACGGTTCTGGGGTACTGTGGTATATGTCCGTCCCCAGTTACTGTGTATATGGATTATGATGTGACTGGTCCTCGGGTTCTCGTGGTATATGTCCGGTTCCCGAGATACCGTATACATGTTATGAAATCTTCTGGAGCATGGTGTGTCATGGCGCCAGAGACGGGAGTGGCGACCATGTTTCTGCGCCCTTTGCATGACTTTGGTATACATCAGTTGTGGTTGAAAAGTAACTATTCTGATATTCTGGATAAGCTACTTACCTTCGGTATTTTTCTGATATACGATTTTGGTATACATGAATCTATTCACCGAGTCCCGCACCGAAGGCCGGGGTACGTTGTATGTATGTGTGATGCATGATTCTGACATGTGTGATTTATGTTTGGAAAGTAATAAATTTGGTTATTGACCGCTGGACCCCTGACCGCGGTGTGTGCGACATTGACCGCTGGACCCCTGACCGCGGTATGCCGTATTATGTGATATTGACCGCTGGACCCCTGACCGCGGTATGTGCGACATTGACCGCTGGACTCCTGACCGCTGTATCTGCGACATTGACCGCTGGACCCCTGACCGCGGTATGTCGGGTTTGGGATGCTAACCGCTGGACACTTGGTCGCGGTATGTGTGATAGTGACCGCTGGACTTTTGGCCGCGGTAATTGTGTGTTTGATTTTCTGTGTGTATGAGACGGAAACGTTTTTCAAAGGAAAGCAAAGTATTTTGGCATTTTGATTGCCGTATTTGTCTTCCGGAACCTTTTATGTATGATTTGTACGTCAGATGCAACACTTTGGTATTCTGGCTATTGTGCTCACCTTCTGTACATTTTAATTCGGTTATGGCTTCGTTTTTTTTTTGTGTTTCATGCCTTACATGCTCAGTACATATTCCGTACTGACCCCCTTTCTTCGGGGGCTGCGTTTCATGCCGCGCAGGTACTCCCAGATGAGTTGAAGATATTATGGAAGATGTTCCAGCGAGGATGGCAAGCTCCATTTGCTCCCTGAGAACTGCCGAGTCAGAATATATGTGTTAAAGGTTCTGTTAATGTTAGAAACTTTGCAGACAGAGTCGTGGGTTTTGGTTGTCAGTCTGTAAGCGGCTCCGTCAGCCGATATGTCGGTTTGTGTTATGTACTGGATTTTGTATGATCATAGATTTGTTCGGCTTGGAAGCTACGAGAAAGAATATTTCAAAAAAAAATTTACTATGTATTTTATCTTATTTGATTTAAAAAGTTTGATGTGATTTTATGCACAGCAAAGTCTGAGGGTTCGCTCGGCCCTAAGTAAGGGTCGGGTGCCCATCACACCCTAGTAAGGTTGGGGTGTGACAAAGTGGTATCAGAGCAGGTCTGTCCTAGGGGTTGTCTGCAAAGTCGTGTCCGGTAGAGTCCTGTTTATGGTGTGTAGCGCGCCACATTATAAACAGGAGGCTACGGGGCATTTAGGGATTGTTGACCTTCTTTCCGTAATAAGATCGTGCGATAGAGCCAAGACATAGGAAAAATGAAATCCTTTCCGTAAGCCTTACATACGATGGAGAAGGGTAAGTGACGATATGGAAAGGTCACGAGGACAAGTCTAGATGTATTTGATCTGTTACCTGAGACAGAATGTTCTGGGTGGCTAAAATATGATATATAGTTGTATGCTTTGTAAGGTGTTGTTGGTATTTGCTGTGTACAGATTTCGGATGATAAGAATTTGTAAAGGCGACTATTCAAGACCAAAAAGGGTAAAATGGTAATTGTAAAAGAAGGAACGTATTACGAACATGCCTCGGAATCTGTAAGACCTCGATTCGCCCTGAATCATGTAATAAAGACCATAGGAGAAAGTGGATGTGATTATGTTGGTATTAAGGCACCGAATTCCGCCAACATTTCGGGGTTAAGCGTGCTAAAGTGGGAGGATGGGTGACCCCCTGGGAAGTATGCAAAATACTCTAAATATTTAGCTGTCAGAGACAAATGAAAAGGATAGAGTAACCAAAAGGGAAATTAGCGTATGAGGAATGGTTAGAGACCCTAAACGGCCAGATAGTCGCGACAATTGGTAATCTGGAAATTTTTGAAAGAAAGAAAGAACGCAGCGCCTGTGGATGAAGAAAGAGGGACCCTCCCGAAGTACTATAATACCCCATAAGGTCAGTTGAACATTCGAGGACGAATGTTCTAAAGGGGGGGGAGGATGTTATATCTTGTATTTCGTACATTCGGAAAAAATTTGAAATAATTGTGACTTGTAAGAGGTAAGGCCATATTATGATTTTAATTAACATATAGGTTGTTCATGAAAGGTGTTGGTGTGGAAATATGGAGGAAGGCCAAGGGCAAAATTGGGAATTTCGGAAATTAGTTTCGGGAATTACAAATTATGATCCATCATTAATTGGGCTCAAAAAAAAAATTGAGGCCCAATATTGAGAAGGGTGGCCGGCCATAGTCCATTAAGATGAGCCCAAGCCCATGTTTTAATTCAAGTCATGTGGTAATTAAATAAATAAAGGGGCCATGGTTCATTCTAGACCATTCATGAAAAAAAAAAAAAAAGAGCAAGAACAAAAGGAGGGGGGTTTCGGCCCCTTCAAGAAAAAGAGAAAAAAAATTTCCAAGTCCTTCAATTGTGATCCAAAAATCATGATTTTCTAGCAATATTACTAACTCAAGGATGCTCTTCAACATGATATAAGTTTTAAGGCAAAAAAGTGCTTGTGTTGGCAAGTGGAAGTTTGAAGAAGATTGGAGAAAGAGGTAAGAATCAATTCCTTTTTATTATGTTATGAAGGTTTGTTTGTGTTGTAGTATGTAGAAATGAATAAAAAGTGTGAAATTGATGTGTTATGGGTGTGTTTGTATGTGGCCGGATGTGGTGGGTGTTGGAGAGAAGATGAATTTATTTTACTTAGTGTATTAATTGTGTTGTTGTGTTCTTATGGGGTAAATGAAGGAGAATAGTTCAAGTTGGTATGAAAATCCATTGTTAAGTTGTTGTAGGAAAATATGCAACTTTATTATAGTTTATGTAATTATGAGAATGAAATTGTAAGATGCAAATTGTTGTTGTTGTAAATGAAATTGAGGATAAGAATATGTTGTGGATGTTTATGTTGAAGATTGGAAGTTTAGGTGAATTATGGTTTTGGTGGAAGTTTGTATATTTTGTGAATATTTTGTAGAAACGATATGAAATGCTTCCGAATTGTATTGTGATGATCTTGGTTGGGAATGAATATGAGAATGTTGGTATTGATTTGAAAATGAGAAGTTGGAATAAAAGATATTGCGTTATGTTGGAAAGAAGATTAGTTATGCTATAATGTATTTTGTGATGATGGTTGATGTTGTTGGTATTGTTGGGTTGTTGTTGTTGATATTTTGGGCCGAGATGATTCTCGGGGCAGCGAAATTATAGGGGAAATGCTGCCCAAATTTTTTTGTAGACAAGTGATGAATTAAAGATTTGAATGCTAAAAGTCTTACTATAGACAATTGGTAAATATGACCATTTGTAGATTTTGGACGAAACGGGAATTGAGTTTGGACAAGCATAAGGCGCAAGTGAGGTGTACTAGATTCGGATTTGAGCCTCGTAGGTTATTCTGCTCATGGGAATGCGAGTCTGAATTTTTGGTACTATTCATTCAGCACAATTGAATTATAGCCCTTAAGTTTTGTTGGAAAACCGTTCAAACATCCATAACCCGTACAGACGTGATCGGCTCTCTTTGAAACCTTCATGGATGACTCCATAGAGTCCAATGTTTGTAATTTATATCCGCCACCTCGACTTGACCCGAGGTGGGCCCACAAGTTCCGAAACTTCCTACGTTTGTCTCACTTGAGCTATTTTTGTATGATATAAAAGTAAGACTTTCGTCTATGAATCTAAGACTCCGTTTGATTCGTTCCATAAGTCATTGGAAAGCTCCTTAATGTGAATATCCTGATGTCAGCATGTAATTTGATATAAGGAGTCTGCTTTGAGTAATCTGATATAGGTATGTTGACAGAAACATCCTGACACAGGTAATCTGATATAAGTATCCGTAATAAGTATTCGGTTATAAATAATCCGTTACGAATATCCTGGTAATTCATTTGATTCCTTCATCGGGTTTTAATTTATGTGCACCTAGTTTCTTACTAATCCGCTCGTATATACGCTATGATCCCTTTCACCGAGTTCCGGGCCGGTATGTATCGTGCATATGGTTCGCCGAGTCCCTTGTCTAGGAGTCGGGTTCCATGTATGTAATTTCGAAGTATGATGTGTCCGGCTCCGGGGCACTGTGGTATATGTCCGTCCCCAGTTACCGTGTATATGGAGTATGATGTGTTCGGTTCCGGAGTACTGTGGTATATGTCCGTCTCCGGTTACCGTGTATGGTTCTAGGGTACTGTGGTATATGTCCGTCCCCAGTTACTGTGTATATGGATTATGATGTGACTGGTCCTCGGGTTCTCGTGGTATATGTCTTGTTCCCGAGTTACCGTATACATGTTATGAAATCTTCTAGAGCATGGTGTGTTATGGCGCCAGAGACGGGAGTGGCGATCATGTTCCTGCGCCCTTTGCATGACTTTGGTATGCATCAGTTGTGGTTGAAAAGTAAGTATTCTGATATTCTGGATAAGCTACTTACCTTCGGTATTTTTCTGATATACGATTTTGGTATACATGAATCTATTCACCGAGTCCCTCACCGAGGGCCGGGGCACGTTGTATGTATGTGTGATGCATGATTCTGACATGTGTGATTTATGTTTGGAAAGTAATAAATTTGGTTATTGACCGCTGGACCCCTGACCGCGGTGTGTGCGACATTGACCGCTGGACCCCTGACCGCGGTATGCCGCACTATGTGATATTGACCGCTGGACCCTTGACCGCGGTATGTGCGACATTGACCGCTGGACTCCTGACCGCGGTATGCCGCATTTGTGATGTTGACCGCTGGACCCCTGACCGCGGTATCTGCGACATTGACTGCTGGACCCCTGACCGCGGTATGTCGGGTTTGGGATGCTAACCGCTGGACACTTGGTCGCGGTATGTGTGATAGTGACCGCTGGACTTTTGGTCGCGGTAATTGTGTGTTTGATTTTCTGTGTGTATGAGACGGAAACGTTTTTCAAAGGAAAGCAAAGTATTTTGGCATTTTGACTGCCATATTTGTCTTCCGGAACCTTTTATGTATGATTTGTACGTCAGATGCAACACTTTGGTATTCTGGCTATTGTGCTCACCTTCTGTACATTTTAATTCGGTTATGGCTTCGTTTTTTTGGTGTTTCATGCCTTACATGCTCAGTACATATTCCGTACTGACCCCCTTTCTTCGGGGGCTGCGTTTCATGCCGCGCAGGTACTCCCAGATGAGTTGAAGATATTATGGAAGATGTTCCAGCGAGGATGGTAAGCTCCATTTGCTCCCGGAGAACTGCCGAGTCAGAATATATGTGTTAAAGGTTCTGTTAATGTTAGAGACTTTGCAGACAGAGTCGTGGGTTTTGGTTGTCAGTCTGTAAGCGGCTCCGTCAGCCGATATGTCGGTTTGTGTTATGTACTGGATTTTGTATGATCATAGATTTGTTCGGCTTGGAAGCTACGAGAAAGAATATTTCAAAAAGAAAATTACTATGTATTTTATCTTATTTGATTAAAAAGTTTGATGTGATTTTATGCATAGCAAAGTCTGAGGGTTCGCTCGGCCCTAAGTAAGGGTCGGGTGCCCATCACACCCTAGTAAGGTTGGGGTGTGACACTGATAGTTGCTGCATTCTTGCCTCTGATTATTTCCCTTAAGAACTGTTGCTCTTGTCATACGAAAGACAAATAGAATAGTTGTTGCACTTGAGAGCTAACTCTTACATCCTGATACTTCATTTTGGGGTGGATTTGTTAGTGAAATTGGGTTGTTTGTTCTTTGTCTTTTAGTCCTTTACAGCTGCTACTTTAATGGCTGCCATATTCACTGAAAGAATAGATGCTGCCTTCTTTCTAAACTAGCAGATATTACACTTGATAAAAGTGTAATGGTTTGAGCACGATTGATAAAAGTACACTGGTTTGAACATATACTACACTTGGGTTAATGGAAAAATGATTTTTTGAGGCCATGCCTAGTCCGGAAAGGTTATCACTCGGTTTAGGCAATGATGATCTCACAGTGATATCAGGAGGTAGGAACTAACATGCGCTTGGCAAGGCAACTAAAATGGCCACTAGTTTGCAGTGGCGACATGATTCGGGTTCCTTTTCCATATTCGGAAACGTGAGTCTGAGCCTCTATAATCAAAGCTCTCAAAGTTTGATACGTGTCCAAGGGATACTATTATTTATGTTTCTAAACGTCACCCTACGGGGCGACATATCATTTCGACTAACTACGGTCCTTTTCATTGTGCGAGGTACCATTAAAACAAGCAAGGAAAGCAAAGCTTAAGGATGAAGTAGAAGGATCGGATGCTTAGAGCTTCGAATGAAGATTAGAATAGTATGGGATTTGGGCCCAAGGCCCACAAAGCTAAACTTTCTTCCCTTCTTTATTTTTGTAGAAAGCATTCTTATTTTATATGCTTACATTAACTTTGTATGAACATGCTTTTTGTTGTAAATAGTTGTATAGGTATTGAAACCCTTATAAGTTGGAACCTAGGATTCAGATAGACGATATTTCAAATTTTACCCGAACAATAAAAGAGTTGTATTACATTTGATTAAAGTAACTAAAAGTGAAAAAATGTTTTCTTGTACAAAAAGTTGATTATCTTTGAATATATCTTTAAAAGTACATTTCATAATTTGAGAAACTTAAGAAAAGAAAGTAAAAAGAAATATTTGGGCTAGACCTAACTTAATGAATTCCGATGAATGGGATTTCTTTCAAAGCCTGAGTTAGGGAAAATAGTTCTGAGGATATGGTTGACCAAAGAGATAAAATGTGGATAATGTATGAATTAATAAAATACAATACATATATGTATACATATGTATTTTCTTACACACAAACACATGGCATTAGTTTCAGACGTGGCACACCCGATATTACTATCCTTATAAGTAAAAGGACAAGTTATTTTTTACCCGGATATTTTAAATCCAAACTCAAAGTACCCTTACTTAAAGGAAATTTGTTTAACTCTTTTAAAGTTGAAATAATATGCCATGACAATATTTTTATACAGGAAACTAAACAAAGCATAAGCAGTTCATACAAAATCACATATTGAAGCTCCAAGGTCAACCGTATGCTACGGATCCTTAATACTAGGGTGCACCTTCCCTAGGGGATCACCAGAACACTTACTTGGAACTCTGGATTATGAAGGATTTTTCACTGTATTTGAATAAACCCTTCACCACTGATTTTCCTAGTTTCACTAAAAATTAGGTGGCGACTCTCTTCTGAAACAAGTCTTAATGAGCACTAACAAACTCGTAGTAGCTTTCCGAGCACTAACTCCGCCCACAAAATGCGAACCGCAACACAGGGTGCTACCAACGCAGAATGAAAACACCCTCGTTAGTGCCTAGGCTGTGACAGTCGCAGTAAAGATATAGCGGTATCCTATGAATTTGGGGCGTCTGATTAGTGAGGAGATTAGACAGAGAGCACCCAAGTCGTCCACCTCCCTAATATTCCCAAGCCTTATTACAGATTTGTGTTGGAGAGCCCTTATGACGAGCATTCCCGATCGGGATCACTGTGTTAAGGCCACCCGTGTTGGTGACTGGAGAAAGAGCAAGAATGATGCGGTTGAAGATCTAAAGCTACCTACTGATGATGACGAGACTCAACATGCGTCGAGTTTTGGGGACACTAGGGATGCCACCACTAAGGCACCTTCCAGTACTACCCTGGTGGCTACCGACACTATTCCAGTATCCACTTCTGCTACTGCTACTGCTGCTGCTCCCGTGTCTACCACTGCTACTGCTACTGCTGATATTGCACCGCCGACTATAGCCGCACCTGTTTCTTCAGTGGGTGACACTTGTTCAACTGTACCCCCACCGACATCACAGCGAGAGGCTGATCACTTGACATTGATCAGAGACAACTTTCGGGATGTAGCCATCAAAGCAAGAAAGGACAAAAAGTAGGTTGGCATTATTATAGAGCAATTCAGGCCATATGTGACAAAATAGATCAAAGTTTCCACCTAATCGATACTGGTTGAAACTGAGAAGTCTCACTCAATTCTCCATACTAGGCTTGATGGGTTTGAAGTGCGATTGGCTACTGTAGAGAGGGGAGCTCCCGGAGGTGATTTGGGATCACTTCGGGCGGATCTTGCAAAATTGAAAGTTGAGGTTGAGGCGCTTAAGGTGTGAGAGAAGGTTGTGTTGGAAGATCCCGTTCAAACAACAGATGTTAAATTAGACGATCTGATCCAGGTTGCGAACTTGTTAGATGAGGATGATGAGGACCTGTCCACAGTCAAGATAGGATAGAGGAAATGGGACGATGTGGACCCGTCCATTGAGGACGCAGCAGAGGTGACTCGAAGGTTACGCCTCCAGGAGGATGCGGGATTCTAGATTGTAATGCCAAATTCTCTGCGTGAGAATTACCCTGATCCTGTTGGTGCTTCTCCTACTCGCCCACCGGCGGATGTCCTTGCTGCTGAGGAGACTGTTATTACTGAGGTTGATGCTACATCTCTACTATGGAGGCGGCACAGTCCCGAGATCATCACAGAGCCTAGTGCGCCTCAGGTACCCCTTACCCTACTTATGCTTATTTTGATGCACTGGGATTGTGCATAGTTTTTTAGTTGGGGGTGGGACTATTGGAGCTGTATATTCGTTAGGGGTGGCAAGTGGGTGGGTTTTGGTTGAAAATAGTTTGAACAAAAACGGATTGGATTCCAAGCTGCCCATATTTCATGTGGGTAAAATATAGGTGGTGTGATAAATAGGTGGGTTGTTTATAGGTTAACCCATATTATACAAGTGTAATGTTTATAATTTTTTTCTTGTGTCAAATTAAATCAATTCTCATATATTCATAATTGATATTATGAAATATAAATTTCAGGAGTTTGGGGGGGGGGGGAAGAAGGGTCGTAGAGGTGGTGGGGTGGGGGGTAAGAATTTTTTTCCTTTTTTATAAAAGTAAAATATATGAAATTGAAATTTTGCCTGGGCGGGGAGGGGGTGTGGGTGTCGTGAAAGGGTGAGGGTAAGAATTGTTTTTCCATTTCTTATAAAAAAATTATAAAAGTAAAATATATGAAATTGAAATTTGGGTTTGGGGAGGGGGGGGGGGGGGTTGAGGTGTGGGGATACGGGTCGAAGTAGGAGTAAGAAAACAAATTCTCATTTTTAATAATTTTTTTATAAAAGTAAAATAAAGTATATGAAATAAAAAATAATATAAGGGGGGGGGGGGGGGGGGGTTGAGGCTTGGGCAAGGCTGGGTGGGTTGTGGGGTAAGGGTTGGGGTGGGAAGTAAGAAAGAAATTTCCCCTTTTCGAAACGAGTTGTCATTGGTTTTTGTGTGTTATATGGATACCAATATTTGCCCATATTTTTATGGGTTAAAAAGAGACTCAAAGCCCATATTTACCTACCTTAAATATGAGTGACCCAACTCACTAAAATGTGGGCTAAATTATCACGACCCATCTAGAGGGCCGCGACGAGGGCCCGGTGCTAGCCCACCCGGCATCCCTTGGCTTACACTTACACTTACATCTAGGTGAGCCACATAATTAAACACATATTTCTATTCATCTGTAATACTAGTCCTATTGGACAACAACGTCATTTATATCATCATAGGCATCTATGCCACGTCGATGTACATGAGCCGACAAGGCTAACAAAATGATATACAAAATATAGGCCGGCAAGGCCAGACATACCTAACCATATACACATGTCTACAAGCCTCTAAGGATAGTATAACATATCACATAAGTGAGATAGGACCCCGTTATGCCCATAATTTTATACACAAAAGAATAAGTACCCAAAAGCTATAGCTCCGAATGAAATGGAGCTCCGCTATGTAGTCCCTGAGAATGTGGCTATGGATCAAGTCTGTCTCCCTGTGCACTTGCGGGCATGACGCAGCGTCCACAAATAAAAGGACGTCAGTAGAAAGAATGTACTGAGTATGTAAAGCATGATCAGTATCAATGTAGAAGCATAATAAGCAACATGAAAAATAGCACAGGATGGGAGATAGTAATATCATCGTCATAGGCACTTACTTGCCTTTCATAGGGACTTTCCATTTCTAATGCGTATTGTGTACATACATCCATACATATCCAAAATTATATTTGTTCCATATTTGTACTCGTATTCGTATACATACCCTTGTTCACATTCATATTGTATCATATTCGTATTCGTACTCGTATCCATATCATATACATAATCATATCATATACATAGCATTTACATAGCTTACCCGACCATGCAGGATCAATGTTTCATACATACTTGGCCAGCCAAGGCTCAAGGTTACACATACCTGGCCCTACCAAGGCTTCAGGGATTCATCTACCTGGCCCTACCAAGGCGTCAGGGTTATCCGTACCATCGGTAGAGGTGTGCGCGTGTTACATAATCATATACATACTTATTTACATATCCTACCCGACCTCTTAAGCTCGGGGTTCCATAATAACCATACATAGATGCATATATATAATAGCTCATAAGAATCTTTACTATTATCATTACTATCGTAGTGGTCATCGTTATCATCATCGCTATTACCATTATAGTCATCATCAATGTTATTATCACTATTATCGTCGTTCATTACATCTATCTTATAGGCTTACTCGTCATATAAGGAACTTAGTACAATTGTAGCATACCAAGAATTGTGAGCTTACTAGCTCGGAAGATCAAATTATTTGAAGGATATCATAGTCTTATAGAAGATTTAGACGTTTGGCCAAAGAACCATGCCTTATGGAAGAAGGGTTAGCCTTACATACCTTGCCGTTGAACTATTCTACACTTGCACGCCCTCCTTCAATGCTCGCGTTTCTACCTTCATTGAAGTCATACTATCATTAGAATTGGTAGCTAGCATACATGACTAAAACTAGAAAAAATCGGACAGCGTCTCCTTTATTTATACGACATTCCTCCATAGCGTATATAACCTCCCAAATGTCAATAATACATTCACAATACTATAACGATAGTCATTATTCATCCACATTATCCATATTCTAGACTTACTTTCAATCACCCATATCCATGGCCATAACGCACGACGACGTCCATTCACATACATTGCTTATCTCACGTTCTCAACATCATTTATAACATATTACATCACAACACATCAAGGACCATAACTCAATTCAAGTTATTTCTTAAAATGGCACTATTCCACATTCATGACCCATTTTTCTATATCCTTCTACAATCCAAGTATTTCAACTCTAAAATACCTTAAACAACATAGAAAGACCATAAATCTTACCTTAGATGTCATAGGAACAAGCCTTGGTTGATAATACTCCACTTGAGCAAAACCCTAGTTCATCTCCAATGAGATTTCTTGACTTGTATGATCTTTAATGGGTTTTCTTACACTTGATTCACTTGGTTTATGTTGTTGATCACTAATAATACTTGAATTCTTGTGGAATAAGTGTAGAGAGATGTTTTAGAGAGAAGGGGTGAAATGTGAAAATGAAATAATAAACTTGGTCCCCTTTTTTAATAACCCAAAATCGGATCTGAAATGAACAGTCGTCGAAAGTGCAACAGTGGTCGTAAACTCAGTTTACGGTCCGTATTCCAGTTTACGGGTCGTATTTCATGGACGTTTTTAATCATAACAGAACCAGAAAGTCAGGCTGAGACATGGTGATTTACGAACACAATTTATGGGCCATATTTCAGCTTACGGTCCGTATTTCAAGTCGTCTTTAAACATTCAAACATTTGAAAGAAAGTTGAAGTTTTGGAAGTTTGAAATACGACATGGCAGTTTACAGCCCGTAAACTACTTTACGGTTCGTATTTCATTTTACGATCAACTGGCCAAAGTGCAAATCTGTAACTTTCCACATTTTCAGAACCTATAGTTAGTCATTGTGGAGCATAACCTATCTCTTATTGCAATTGCCTTTGAAATCTTACTTAGGGTCGTCAAACGTTGTTCCTTTCTTATTAAAACATCGTATACGCTATGCCCTTTTTTAGCTTATCCACTGTACGTTCGCGGGGAAATTTTTCAAGGTGTAACATAAATGGGCTAATTTTTTGAATATGGGCTCAAATTACCACCTTTATTATTCGTATATATGTGTTTAGGACTCCTCGGCTTTTTTTTGCCATAGTTCTTTTCCCGAGGGGTTTGTTTCTATTAAAACTGGCATGTTTAGGTTGCTCAGGTAAAATAAAGTAATTATGACTTAGATGGTAGTGGTTGATGAACTTATGGCTATGCATGTGTGATTATTTTGAAACATGACCCCTCTCTGAAAATTGTTGTATAGGCTCGGAATGTGTTAGTGTACTAACATGCATGCTTCTCTTTATGACATCTTGAGTGTTACAGTATTATGTGTGCCGAATGTTTGCTTGGGTAATCAACAAAACAATCTATGTGCCAATGTGTGTGTGAATCGTTCATATGTGTTCATGTATTATACTTGCAATCTAGAACTTGCCCCATTGGTCATGGATGATTACTAAGGATAGTTTGGGTGTTGAAATGATCTTAGGCTTTATTTTTGTAAATTTGAAGCCATGATTTCCTTATGAGCCTAACCCATTCATGTATATAATCCCTAGTTGCCCCCCCCCCCCCCCCTTGAGCCTGTAACCTTTTCCTTGACTAGCCATAACTAACCCATACCCTTGTTTAAAATGGTTTTATCTTTGCACCCGTTCCTTCCTTGACGCTATAAAAGACCTAAGTTGGGGTGGTGTGAGTGACTTAGTAAAGGATTCGATGTGGTTGTGTTTTCTTATAGTAGCGATGAACTCACAAAAAAAAAACAGAAAATCATTGTACAAAATGATAGTTAATACATAGTAGTTTGTAGTAACTACATCGAATTGAAAAAGTGAAAACAGGGAAAAAGAAAGGCATATCACGGAAAATAAAATATAGTGATCAAGGAGGGTGAGTCGACAATATCCAAATATGTATCATACATGTCCCTAAGCCTACATTACAAGTCTAAACAAGTCCTAGTGTGATCACTACCGAACAATCCAAAGTTGTAAGCATTGAAAATAAGGGCGAGCATATGGCATTTGCATTTGTAGTACATGAACTTCTTTGCGAGTGTGAGCGTTTCTCTTCTTCTTTGTCTTTGCCTTTTTTATCCTTGTACATATGTGTGTGGGATGTTCTTTGGTCTTTGTGAGGGCATAAGGGTTGAAAGAAATTGTGAAAACAAGTGATTATCCAAAGTAGCATTTGTATATGCATTGGTAGTTCCAATAACTTTATGTCATTAATTGAAGCTTCATAGTGAATCGTAACATGTTTTGAGTAATACGTCTTATTTGAAATTGTGACATTGAGAGCCTCAATGGTGAAATACATGTATGCCGATAGTTCTTAGCAAAATCCATTGTAGACACTTGTACTTTGTTATATCTAAGTTAGTTGAGTCGTTTGTATTGGGTCACTTGTTTGAGGACAAGCAAAGACTTTAAGTTGGGGTGTTAATGTGCCGTGAAATTACCGCACAATTGATGCCTTTTGACAAGAAGTTTTACTTGATTTTATGCAAGTAAGTATTGTTTTGATGTGTTTTATTGGGTTTCACGTAATCGACGAGCTGAAGGACAAAAACATTGATGTTGCATAACTGGCACAAAATGGTGAGGAATTACAGACTGTATTCTTGGTCGTAATTAAGGATAATGGAAGCAGAATGTTGAAGTTGAAGAAGCTGAGTTATGGATTAGTTTTACGGACCGTTTTTTTTATACGAGCCGTATTCGAGATCGTATTTAGTGGATTCAACTGAGGCAGAATGCCAAGTTTGAGGATGATAAAATACGGCCAATTTTTACGGATAGTATATTTATATACGGGCCGCATAATGTGTCCGTAATTTGAAGTGAAGACTTGAAGGATTATTCATCGTATAACTTTATACGGTCCACATTTTATTATACGGACTATATTTGATGCCGTCAGGGGAAATTTTTACCAGTTGTAATTTCATGGTTCCTTGTAGGGTTTTACATCATTATCAGTTGTTAGACTTGTCTTTTGACCTAGAGCATTAAATACTTCATTGTCTTTGGAGTTTTTGGAGATCAAGATTTTTACTTTCATTTTATTTTCTTCAATAGTAAGCAATATGAATTCTTTATTGTTTTGTTATTCATTCTATATTATGAGTAGCTAATTTCTCTACTGAGGTTGTGAACCCAAAGATAGGTGTTATGTGATTGAAAATTGAGATTGATATATGCATACTGGATTGTTAGTTTTACTTATTGTATATAATTCATTGTTAGTTGATTGTTGCAAACATTAACTTAAGCCATAACCCTTAATTTATTTGGAAAAATAAGCTTGGGTTTGGTAAGAACAAGTAACAAGAACTCGGGGCGTTAACCCTCATTTAATAGATTCACTTAGGAATGAGAGGAGTTTACTTGACACATATTAACCGTTCTTCATATCAACTCTTTTATATTTGGGAAAATCATAAAGAGAAATAGTCCTTAACTATTGGGGGACACAACCTTGGTTTCAAGATCAACAACCACAACATACACTTTATCTAAAAGGGGACACAACCTTGGTTTCTTTAATCAAATTCATTACAATCAAAGCAATTAGTTTATAAACAACCAATGTTTTACAAACATAACGGAATACGAAATTAGACTGCAAGAAAGTACTATACAACTTTAGTAACCTTTTCACACCATATTCCCTATAGGATTCGACCCCAACCTAGTTTGGTTAGTATATTTGACATCATCTGCTTTACATCATTTAATAGGTGTGATTTAAGCGTATCAGTCCACCCCTCGCTGGGGCGAAGGAACTGAACCTGGAGCTTTTAGATCGATTTTAATTTCCTTCCAAATCGACTAAAGGTCAACCTTAATTGAAAATCCTACACATACAAATAACAGTGCCTATCTAAACAAAGTTGGTTTGGACACGGAATGAGAAAACAATCGATAATGGCCAAATGGGTCGTTACATCAGATATCAATTAAACACTCGTTCGTCCTCGAATGGCAGGAAACAGGAAGAAGACAAGCAGCATCGATACAACACGTAGCATGAGATACCCAGGGTCAACGTCATACCTCACACCTGAACTTAGCGATATCAGCCTTTGGTAATGAATCAACTCTTGTTACGAGAAAACTGAACCATTCACTTATGAAAACAAATTAATAGCACACCCTTGGAATGAAAAGATTAGGGAAATTTTACTGAATAGGTCGAATCGTATGGTACCGAATTTTGATGGTCTAATAGGCTTACTAAGGTTGCATCTCAATTAGCAATAGACTCAGATTGCACTAGGGTAGGTTAAATACCCTCAACTGGAACAGGTACAAACAATTTTGCTTCTGCGGAAGAGCATCAGCGGGGGCCCATTCGTTGGCGCGGATTTCTGCCGCTGAAGCAGTTTGTTAAGAAATTACAAGGAATCGCGGAAGTAGCATACTATCCGCTAAGGCGAATGCGCGGCGGCAAGGCATCTCCGCCAAAGCAGAAGCTAGTAACTCTGAAATAAAAAGGGTCGATCCCCTCACCTTTCATACCCCAAATCAAAAACTCCCACTACCCAAAATTATCTCCGTCTCTCCCAACGTTACACCCTCTCAACTTCCCCCCACTTCAATAAAACTCTCTCCTAACCCATTCTAGTCAAACACTACTTCTAAACACCATCTTCTATAAAATTAAAAGGCAAAAATCTCTAGCAAGAAGGGTTTTCCATATACCACGCAATCGTCTCTGAATCATCAAATCAAGGTACGTATTTTCCCTCATTAACTCTAGAATGATTTTAGGGTTATGAATCTGAGTTATACATGCCTAATATTTTGATAATTTGTAAGCAAAATTTTTAAATTTTTATGATGGGGTTCTGGTGGGTGGTGGAGAGAAATCTGAAAATCGATGATTGCCTAGCATTATAATAAGTTCATCACTAGGTTACGCTCTAGAATTTCCCAAAATTGAGGTGGAAACTTGAAGAATAATGGGTGCTTGTTCGTGGTGGTTTGGTTTGAATCCTTGAAACTTTTGGGGTGTTTTTGTTGCTTGAAATCAGTTTTCACAAAGTCTAGAGACCATGCATGCTTGAATATTAGATGATCTAAGGGTAACACACTAGTTTTGGGTCCAAAATTTGGAAAAATTCTAACTCCTCGTATCTCCTAACTAAGCTTAGTCATGATTCAGGGACTTAAAAACCAAGATGGGAAGTGTTGGTATTGAAAATTAGCCTCAGATCATTAAATTGACGTTTAACATCATTAGTACGGGCAGTACTTTGTGGACATACCTCACAAGGGAAAATTTGAGGTCTTTGATATTTGGCATTCCATGTACGGCCACATTGTACAGGTCGTACATTGTAGTACAGGCCGTACATAGTGTCGTACCTCATTAGAAATAATTAGAAGTTACTGGAATTTGCCATTCTAGGTACGACCCCATTGTACGGGCCATACATTCATGTACGAGCCTTACATAGTTCCCGTACATTTTCCCGACTCAGCTATAGTATAAATACTGGACTTCAGTTCTTTTTCCTGTTTTTCATAGTCTCAAGCCCTAGAATGAAGTGTTTCTCATCCCATCACTCTCATACGCTAAGGTAAGTCTATTATAAGCCTTTCAAGTGAATTCTAACCTATATCCACTATTTCTAAATAAGAATTCATTATTCCTAACCTAAGGTTTTCAACAAAACTCATCACAACAATTCAAGACTAAGGCTTTTGGACTTCTTATCAAAGTTAAGACTTTTATACAAGTTTTGGACCATTACAAGTATGTAGGGTTTCTCTCTACGTGTGGGAACATCATTGTTTTTCCCCATGCCATGCTCTTCCATGATTATACGAAAGTTCACCAAAACTAGGGTTCTAGACATGTTCATGATAACCCTAAGTACATGTACCATGATATACCATGTTTGTATTAATAGTTCATTATTGTGTTCTTAATATTCCCTTTTGGTCATTGAGAATCTATCTGTAATCCATGAAAACCCACACGTTGCATTCCATGGGTTCTTAAATGCAAATTATTATCTTTTACAATCAATCCCATGAAAACATTTGCTCGACACCTTAACAAAAAAAAACTTAGTTGTTCTCTTCTCTCTCCTCTCCCATACAAACCCTAAACATAGTATAGCCTCCATGGCTACGTCGGACACTAGTTAGCCATCCATGGCGGCTGGCGAGCCTACAGATATGGTCTCTCATGATTTTTTCCCGGCATTACCTTCCACAAAAATCCCTGCAACTTGTTCTTCTCTCCCATCTTTTCCATCAAACCCTAATATCTCTTTTGCTCAAACTGTACTACATGCTACTGAGTCTACTTCATTAGTGCATTATGAACCAATCCCTCAGAAGAAAGTAACGTATGTTGATGGTATATCGTATGTGAATTGGATGTCGAATGAAGTGGCTCGAATGGAATTGACTGAAAACTTACAATATGCCATCGTTGGTAAGTTTTCATATGGTTGGCCTGATTTGGAAGAACTGAGAACTATCATTCCTAAACAATGTGGTGCAAAGAGTAAATGTACAGTAGGGTTTTTTAGAAATCGACATGTTTTGATACGATGCACGTTAATGGATGATTTTGTCAACATTTCTTCTAAATCTGCTTTTAAGTTGAAGTCGAGGAATGGTGGTACTTATCAAATGAGGCCTCTAATTTATGATTCCAAGTTTAAAATAGATGAAGAAACATCCTTAGACATGGCTTGGATTTCGTTTCCAAACTTGTTGCCTACTTACTTTGTGAAAGAGTCTCTATTTACGTTGGCATCTGCTATTGGAAAACCTGTGCAGTTGGATTTGGCTACTGTTAACAAAATAAGGCTAAATTGTGCGAGGGTTAAAGTACAGGTAGATTTAATAACTGATAAACCACAGTTTGTGATGATGGAAATTGAGGATGATGATACTCTAAGGTTATCAGTGAAGTCAAGGTGAAGATTCAATACGATTACTTACCTCGATACTGCACTGAATGTAGAGTCTTGCATCCAGAATTAGAGGAGGAGGAGGTGGTTGCTAGTCCTGATATGGATAAAACATTGGAGAACCATGATAATCAGAAGAAGCAGCCAGTGGAACAAAACAATGAAGGGAGGTATAATCATGGTTAAAACAGGAGATATGGAGGAATATTAGTACAAAAATTTATTCCAAAGGTTTTGTCTAGTGGTATTATAGTTACATATCCTTGGGAGGCTACTAAGAAGAATAACCTTAATCAAAGTGAAGTGAATAAGAACAAGGTTGATGCGAAAGAATAGAATAATAGCACCAAGCAATAAGAAGGAATCCAGAATCAAAATAAATTTGATGTTCTTGCTAGTTTGGTAGAGGAAGATCAGCATAATCAGAAGAGTACAAGTAGTTCTGAAATAGCTCAGAAAAAGCAGAATACAAAGTATTGGGTGCTGAACAAATTTGATTCAAGTCATAAATCCACTGATAGTCAATATGTAGGGGTGGTGGAAAACACTACCAACAAGGTGCAGACAACAATGAAAAGTTTGACAATCAATGGAGTTGATATGAAGAAGGAAGAAGTGGAGAATGTTGGTGATGATGTTGTTAATGTAGCAGATCCCAATAATGTTGACCTTAATGATGAAGGCATAACAAGGGTGCAAGTGAGATTGTTGTTAAAGTAGTAGATTCTAATAATGTGGAAGGGAATAAGGATGATCCACATTTGTCGGAAGTTGAGAAAATTGGAGATGGTGTTCTAGCAGTTAATCCTGTGGATAATGACGGATCACACATGTCTGTATCTATGGGCCATAGTTATAACAAGGTGGAGGTGACATATATAGTGGAAGAAAATCAAGTTACTAGTGTTACTGATATCAATATTGAGAATGGGGAATCTCTTAAGGGAGCTTTGAATGATTCAGAAGTCGTGGTAATTAATATCAGCAATATAGACGGTGAAACCAAAGATTCAGAGCAGGAGGGAGCTAATTTTCCAAATGAAGAGGAACGGGAGATTGTAAATGGTGTTTCATATAATGCCTTTAAGCCTAGTGAAGAGCTAGAAGAATGAGTAAACTAACTAGTGTAAATCCCTGGGCAAGTTTACTTGGAGACTGTTGTGGATAATATGGAGACTTATGTTACAATGGTTGCAGATGTTGATGTTATTGAGGAAGAGGTTAATGGTACAATGGTTGTAGATGTTAATGTGGAGGCAGATGTCACAATGGTTGCAAATGTTGATTCTCAGGCAAAGCTTAAGGATAAGGAGTTGAATCTTGAAGGACTGAAGTCAGTGGATCAACAAGATAAGTTTGAAGAAGTGACTAGGTGCTCAGTTGATAACCATCAGGAGGAAGACATTCTAACAAAGGAGGATAGCTGTCACACCCCGACATTTCGAGGGTGTGATGGGCACCCGACCCTTACTTAGGGCCGAGCGAACCCTCAGACTCCTGCTACACAGAAAATCACATCGAACTTTCTAAATCGGATAAGGTAAAATGCATAGTAAATTTTTTTTTGAAATATTCTTTCCAATCAAACAAATACATATAATCCTACAGAATCCAGTACATAACTCAGACCTACATATCGGCTGATGGAGCCGCTTACATACAAACAACCAATACTCACGACACTGTCTGCAAAGCCTCTAACATAATCCAGAACCATAACATACGGACTCTGACTCGGCAGCACTCCAGAAGCAAATGGAGTTTGCTAACCCCGCTGGATCATCTTCTGTAATAACTTTAGCTCATCTGGGAGTACCTGCGCGGCATGAAACGCAGCCCCCGAAGAACAGGGGGTCAGTACGAAAATGTACCGAGTATGTAAAGCGAAAATATCACAAGTATAATCATAGCCCGGACCAGAAGCACAGAAATATATACAGAAGTATAACAGGCATAACCGAATCTAAATCCAAGACAGACATACCGAGTTCAACTGACAGAATCATCGCACAGAGCTGGGGCACAAATGTAACTGATACCATCATAATCAGAGACAGAGGTACAGAATGGAACAGACTGAGTCGTGGTCCGGATCAGATTACCAGAAGTACAACATACAGAAATGTAATTTAGCCGGACAGACAGAAGGGTAGCGGACAGAACCATAATCTTATCAGCCAGACCAAAATGTACGAATAGAATCATAATCGTATCGGGCAGACCGAGGCGTAACGGACAGAATCAAAATCCAGACGGACAGACAAAATCATACTCCAGACGGGCAGATAGAATCATATTTCAGACGAACAGGAAGAATCAGATTCCCGACGGATAGATAGAATCACATTTCAGATGGACAGACAGAATCAGATTTCAGGCGGATAGACAGAATCATAATCCAGAGTTATATAGAGTCATATGCCATATCAGAACGCCGTAGCGTATCGGATCAGATGTTGCCACCTGTGAATCATATGATGTTTACAAAGAGTGTGCCACCTCGAGCTCAGCCAGTACAGTGGTCACACCATACACACACATATCGTATCAAATCATATCAGATCATATCAGAATACGCGTCTACAAGGGGTATGCCACCTCGAGCTCGGCCCAATACAGTGGTCATCCCATGCAGAAACTGCCCGTTTTTCCCGCTCGAGCTCTGCCCAGTACACGGGTCACGGACCAGTCTCGGGAGCTCGAGCTCCGCCCAGTACACTCCCAACGCGTCTGCCTGGTATCAAATCACACAGCGCAGATACTATCCGCTTTGGGGATCGGGCTCAGCCCAGACCACCCCTCACGGTTTTATTTCAGAACACCATAGGCAATATAGGGAAATAGCGCACGACAGCATAGCTTGGTCCGGCTTAGTGAATAGACATGGTAAGGCTTGCACGACGGAATAGTGAGAGACCAGACACCCATAAACACAGACTCGATAGATACAAACACTTATTGCCATTTGAGGATTATAGACGTATTTCGGAACGATCAGAATTGATACGTGATATTTACGGATACGTTTACCACAGAATCGTTACGAACGTTTCAAAACAGATTTCAATCGACGGATCAGTTCAAGGAATCGGACAGTAGTCATAAAGCACATACATAACTTTTTGGATGGCACGATGGAATGTATCAACACACAACGTCTGGAGTCATTTTATATGTCCAAACATTTTATAAGGCTTGTGAGAGTGATTCAACATACTATCAGAATATTCGTAACGGATTACTCGATCAAGATGTTCATATCCGAATACTCATATCAAAATAGCTCTAACGGAGTGCCTGTATCGGAACACCTATACTCGGATACTCGTATCAATAGGAGGGCATACGGTCGGATTGTCATGATTCGTGCGATCAATAACCGGCCCAGGGACCTATGAGCGATATCAAATTAATGGGCACGAGCGGAGTCATGAACGACTAATGCAACTTACGGATCGGAATAGCTATAGGGCCCAATATAGTCATGTGTCGGCCCGTTAATCCAACTAGTCTGAACCAGTGGTCAACACGGGGTTTATTTCACAAAAGTTCTCCCAAAATTATGTTTATATTTCAAAATGTAATTTAGAATGTCGAAATAACCTTCTTTTTTTTTATAAGCTTGATAAAATCATAGGTTGGCCCAGTAGTCAAAATAATTCGGATAATTAATCAACGGGGTTCATTTCACAAAAATATTTCCAAAATGGTCGTTGTGGTTCAAAATACAGTTTAAGATATCGTGGCGACCAAAACATTATTTTATGATAGTCAAATTCATAAACAAAAGTCTGTTACCGGCGTTATGCCAAAGTGAATCTTATAGGGCAAACAAAAGGGTTTCGGACTTAGCGGGCCCACCTCGGGTCAAGTCGAGGTGGCGGACATGACTTACGGACATTTGAGGTCTATGGAATCAAACATAAAGGTTTCGAAGTGATCCGACTATGTTTGCACAAGCTTCGGACGTTTGGTTACTTTCTCGCCAAAATAGGGTCCTTAAGCTTCAATGGGATTGAATGAATAGTAGTCATTTTCTAATTCGGATTTCGAGGAGCAGAATTGCTCCCGGGGTTCCAATATCAACCTAACATACTTAAGACATGCCCAAAAGAATAAATGGGGAGCCTTACATACCTTTCTTACTTCGTACGCTCGATCAAACTCGATTCCCGTTTCGTCCAAAATCTGCAATTGGTCATTGTTACCAATTAGAATTTTCAAGGCTTAAGAATGCACTTAACTTCATTTTGTCTACCGAAATTTTGGCAGCATCTCCCCTATAAATATAGCACCCCCGAGAATCATCTCGGCTCAAATAGTAGTAACAACAACCCAACAACATCAACAATGTCCACAATCACCACAATATAGCACAATATAAGGCAACTAGTTCTACTTTCCGACACAATGCAATAACGTTCATTCCGACTTCACATTTCCAAACTAATCTCAAAATTTCATATTCATCATTAATCAAGGTCATCACCATATAGTTTAAAAGCATTTCATATCGTTTTCACAAAATATTCACACGATATACAAAATATACAATTTTCCACCAAAACCATATTTCATTCAAAACTCCTAATCTTTGGCATACATATACATAACATGTTTCCATCTTCCAAATCCACCAATGATCATCATAATTGTATCCTTACAACTCCATTTTCATAATGTCATAAAATCATCATAAAACGACATAAACTTCTACTTCCCATTTCAATGCAAACTTATATCATTTCATCTTCATTTACATTGCAAGCATCACATTAACACAATTAACATATTAAACAAAGTGATTCATTTCCATTCCAATTTCAACATCACACGGCCACACTCCATTTTTCCCAACCTCCATCAAATTCATTCAACTTTCATTCTCAATATACATTCCATCCTACACACAACTAGAATGCAACATAAAATTCAACTAATCACACCTATACAATAACACACACACGCCACATTCTATATTCCATACCCACTTTGCAAACATCCATTTTTCCACACTTTCTACTCATTTCCATATACTACAACACAAACAAACCTTTATAACATAATAATATGGAATGAATTCTTACCTTTTCTCTTCAACTTCTTCACTCAAATATGTTGTCCCATTGAAGAAACTAGTGCCCTTTCTTCCCAAATAATTGCACCATGTTGTAGAGGGACCTTGAATTAGTGCAAATACCACAAGAAAAATATTTTGGAAGCAAGATTTCAAGGGGGGTGAAAGTGAGAGCAAGGGGCCGAATGGCCCTTCTCTCTTGCTCTCCTTGTTTTATTTCCTCTCTTTGGCTTGTTTCTTGAACTTTCTAATGGCTAAGCTTGTATATATAATATGTTTGCTTACTTAGTTTGTCACATGGTCATCACATGACCAATTAAGTGGGTTGGACCCTCCTTGGCCGGCCACCCTTGGCCATTTGGGCCTAATTTTCTTTCCATTGTCTTGAGCCTAATAATGAAAATTCTCATTTTGTATTTCCCGAAACTAATTTTCAAAATTCCAATTTTTGCCCTTGGCCTTCCTCCGTGTTTCCACACCAATATTTTTCATGAACAACACACCCATATGTGAATTCAAATCAACATATGGCCTTACTCCTTGCAAATCAAAATCATTCGAATTTTCCCAAACATGCGAAGGCACGGGATATAACAATAGCACTAAGGTTGGAACTAATATTGATGTTACTCAAAATGGAATCAATAATGTTACAAATGAAGATAGTGAAATATCAGGCAGTACCATTGATAAAGCTCTTGCTGTTGGATGCTATCCACCTTCCAATAGGAAAAGCAAGGAAGTTTCTAATGTCATAACTATGGTACTGAAAGAAAATACTTATATTGTTTCTGTCTCTAGGAAGAGGTCTCCACATAAAGAGTTGCATGCCTTAGTCTCTCATGATCTGAATAGCATGGATAACAACAAGGAAGGAGAGGGTATGATGAAAAATGCATGCAAAAGTATAGAATCAAGCAACTTGGAGGATGAAGATATTATGATTCATAAAGTTGATATGTCAAAAGTGGTTGATGTGAGTGTCAATGCAGGAAATAAAAGTTCAAAAGGGGTAGAAGGAATAAGCATGGAGGAGAAACTCAGTCTGCTTAAGCTCAGGGTAAAAAATTGCAAACAGGATCCAAGGTTTGTAAAGTACTACCATCCAGGATTCTACCAAAGGGGAATGCTGCAAACAAAACAAATTCCCAATGATGAAAACATTCATCCAGAATATCAGGTCTGTCAATACTCAGAAGTCTTTTCATAGAGTTTAGATGTTGCACAAACATCATCAGTTTGTACTGGTAGCTTTATTGGAGCCTTTCCAACAATCCCGACATATAGACAAGTACAAGAGAAGATTAGGTGTGAACATTGCTAATCATAATTGCTAATCAATATAGCAATGGAAAGATTTGGTATTTTGTTACAAATGATATTGAGGTAGATGTGTGAAGGGACACTGATCAACAAGTGACCATTAAAATATTGTTTCAAGATAGTGGCAAGTCTTTGATTTCAACAATAGTAGATGCAAAGTGTGATGCTGGTGAAAGATTGGTGTTGTGGGATAATATTTATCAATTGGCAAGCTCAATGAATTTGACATGGATAGTAGGGGGTTATTTTAATGTCATGCATGATGAGGAAAAGATAGGAGGTTTACCAGTATTGTCACGACTCGAATAGGGGCCATGACGGGTACCCGGGGCTAACCACCGAGCACCACTCATTCTATTACTTATCATACTCATTAGGCGCACATTCATTAACTTTATACTCAATCATAGAAAAATCATTCTTCATTTGGAAGCGCAATTACTTTCATATACATAAGCCCTTCGGCTATCAAAATAAAAATATAGATACAATAGTAACATCGTGAGACCATACTACCCACACATGCGTATCTACGAGCCTCTACTAGAGTACTAGACATATGGATGGGACAAGACCCCGTCGTGCCCAAAATACGTATATGTACATAAAAGAATAAGCCAAATAGCACCTCCGGAATAATGGAGTGCTCCTTTAAATCTGCTGGTCGCTCCTATCGATCTGCACCGTCTCCCTGTCTACCTGTGGGCATAAACACAGCGTCCAAGAAGAAAGGACGTCAGTACGAATATTGTACTGAGTATGTAAGACATAAACAATAACGATATATCAATGAAATACAGAAACGTCGAGTTAAGAGCGACCTGTAACTGACTGTCATTTAAAACTGAAATAATACATGCAAACTTACTTCATAATCATCATCATATCATGCATGCATATATGTATAAGTTGCCCGACCATATCGGTACGGTGTGATAATCATTAGCCTGCGTCCAGGCCTCCCGCGTCCGGGGTACCATCTCATGGCGCCCACTAGTGGTGTCTGCCCATGCCATCTAGACATGGTGTATACGCTGCCCGCTTTAGCGGTGTCTGCCCGACCATGTAGGTGCGGTGTGATATCATTATGTACATCTCATAGACTTATCACATTCTCATCATACTATTATCATAATGCGTGACTGGTAACTTAAGCCAATTATACTCTATCGGGGTGACATAAGGTCGTGAACCCCCGATTCCGTTATGGAGCATTCATATGCATTCTGCCTCACCTTGAAGGAATTAGCATATAAGGTGAGTGTATACAATAAACAACATCAATGGATCATAACAAGAACCATTAGCTTGTAGAACATAATATCATGGCCTTAGACTCTTTAGACTTAGACTCGTCATCATCATTATCATACTCGTAACATATCTCTTATCTTGTCTCATATGAAGCTCTTTATCAAGATTGACTCATAGTTTTTGGACGTTGGAAAGTCATGAAGAGATAGGAAATATCATGTCATGAGAATCATGCCTTGGAAAGAAGGGACTAGCCTTACATACCTTTTCGTTTAGCTACTTTATCGCTTGAACGCTTCTCTTCAATATTCACGTTTCTACCTTTAAGAGAGTTCATACTCATATTAGGTAATTGATAACATAAGCGTGTTTGAACTAAAGCTATAGAAAATTGAGCATCATCTCCTTTGTTTCTACTACTTTCTCCATATCATATATCAACTCCCAAACGTCAATAATAACATTCATAATATCATCTTCAATAACTTTTGTCAAATTCATCATTATCCAATCCCAGTAATTTCCTCTCAAGGTCACCCATAATCATAATCATAATACAACGTTACATTCATTCTCATATAATGTTTCTCTCATACTCTTAACATCATTCATAACGTAATTACAATCACAACATATCAATTAAAAATCCCATCAGCGAGGGACTTCACTGTGATGATTCTACGGCCTATTATACGGACCGTATAACATTATACGGACCGTATAATCGGCCGTAGAACCTATTTTTTCTCCATTCTTGTTCTCGTCACTTCATTTGATCTCCAATCCCTATGGAACCTTCTTGATACTTGTTTAACACCTCATTAACGATCTAATGGACGCTATAATTCTTCTCCAAGGCACTATTAAATCATCATTAACTTGTTACTCGTAAATCATTTCTGACACAAAACATATACCTTGCTTTCCTTAACAACTTTTGTCTCTCACCTCAAATGTCTTTGAAATCTTATTTAAAATCATCAAACGTTATTTATTACTTACTAAAACATCATATACGTCGTGCCCTTCGTTAGTTTATTCATTGTACGTTCAAGGAAAACTTTCCGTGGTGTAACAAGTATATCCAACAGAATATGAAGATTTTGCTTTTTGCATGAACTCTTGTGAATTATTAGAAGTAGAATTTAAAGGCAGTCCATTTACTTGGTGCAATGGAAGGGCTGGTAAAGATTTCATATTCAAGAGATTGGACAAGATTCTGGTCAATCAGCAATACCAGAATTGGTTCAGTAACTTGAGTATGGATCATTTAGCAAGAACAGGATCTCCTCTTCTTCGCTCAACACGAGAACAAATTCAGCAGTTTCAAAAGCATTTTAGATTCTTGAAGTTTTGGCTGGAGTATGAGACATTTGGAGAAGTGATGGAACAACATTGGAGAACTGATTTTGTGGGTGATCATTTCCTTACTTTTAAGTTTAAGATGAAAAGGTTGAAATCTGCTTTATCAAAATAGAGCAAGGATACCTTTGGAGATCTTTTTAAACAGTTAACAATAAGGGAGAATATTGTTAGGATTAAAGAACAACTGTTTGAAGAAGATCCTACAGAAGAAAATAGAGAGGTGTTGCAGTTGGCACAGGCTGAATACAAAAAATATCTACATTTTGAGGAAGAATTTTGGAGACAAAAAGCAGGCATCCAATGTTATTCTGAAGGAGACAGAAACACAAGATATTTTCATAGTCTTGTGAAGGGTAGAAGAAAGAGGTTGTTGCTTACAAGGATTCAGAATACAGATGGAGATTGACTTGACAACATAGATGATATTGCTAATGAAGTTTATTCTTTTTATCAGAACAAGTTCTCTCAAGTAGGGGAGGCATTTGAATCTAACTTGTTGGATTTCATACCTGAGAGAATAAATGAAGAACAAAACCATCTTTTATGTGCAACGTCTACTATTGAGGAGGTTAAAAGGGCTGTGTTTCAACTGTCTGGGGATAGTGCTTGTCGCCCTGATGGTTTTTTTTTTTGGTGTTTTGTATCAAAATTGTTGGAATATAGTGGGAGCTGATGTGCATAATGTTATCAAAAGTTTTTATGAGAGTTAGACATTGCCAAAATCAATAACTCATACTAGCCTGGTTATGCTACGAAAGAAAGTTGTTATCAACTCCTTTTCTGATCTAAGACTAATCACTCTCAGCAACTTTATTAATAAAGTTATATCTAAGTTGATGCATGATAAGTTGGAAGTGATTCTGCCTTCTTTTATTTCTACAAATCAATCTGGATTTGTGAAGGGTAGAAATATCATTGAAAATGTTCTGCTGACTCAAGAATTAGTTGCTAATATTAGAAAGAGAGGGAAACTAGCTATTGCGATCATCAAGTTGGACATGGCAAAGGCTTATGATAGGGTGTCTTGGAGTTTTCTAGTGCAAGTGTTGAGAAAGATGGGATTTGAAGGAATGTATGTGGATATGGTTTGGAGATTGATTGCCAATAATTGGTATTCTATACTAATTAATGGAGAGTCCTTTGGATTTATTCATTCCACAAGAGGGGTAAAGCAGGGAGATCCTCTCTCTCCTTCTCTTTGTATTCTGGCTGCAGAGGTTCTATCAAAGGCTCTTAATTCTCTATTTGAGAATGATAACTTCATGGGATATGGAAAGCCAAAGTGGAGTACAATTTTGAATCATCTAGTATATACAGATGATACAATTATATTTGCTTCAGCTGATAAAGTTTCTTTACATAAGATCATGTTCATTCTGCATGTGTATGAAAGAGTATCTTGGCAAAAGATTAATGCTGACAAGAGCTGTTACTACATGCACAAGAAAGTGGCAGATGGATTGGTTCAAAAGGTGCAACAAATAACAGGCTTCACTAAAGTAGAATTCCCTTTCACATATTTGGGATGTCCCATTTTTCATGCAAGAAGACAGAAGATGTTCTATAAAGATATGTTAAAAAAGGTTAGAGACAAACTACAGGCTTGGAAAGGTAAATTACTTTCCTTTGGTGGGATGGTTGTGCTGATTTCTAGTGTTTTAGAAGGTACACCAGTTTATTTGTTGTCTGCTATGGTACCACCAAAATGTGCAATGAAAGACCTTTGCAAGTTTTTCAATAGATTTTTCTGGCAAACAAAAGATGAAGGTAGAAGTAAACACTGGCCTGCACGGGAAAAGTTATGCTATCCAAAGAATGAATGAGGATTAGGATTTAGATCTCTTTATGACATTTTGAAAAGAACTGTTTGCCAAGCTTTGCTGGAGATTTAAGACCAGCAGTACTTTATGGTCCAACTTCATGTGGAAATAATACTGTAAGAGATTCAAACCAACTGTGCTGCAATGGAAAGGAGGCTCTCAGACTTAGAAATTGATGTTACAGGCAAGGGATGATATGGAGCATAGTATTTGGTTGGAACCTAACAATGGATCTTCATCAATATGGTTTGACAATTGATCTAAACTTGGAGCTTTACATGAGTTTTTACCACACCAAGAGCAATGTTACACCCCGTAGTTTCGTATGTTGAGATTCGAGCTACCTTTCAGGAGGTATGTGAGCTTATGTGTTTAATTTAAGGTTATAAGGATTTAAGTTCATATAGTAAGCTATGAAAAGATTGAAGGGCAAGTAAATTAAGGAAATTAAATTTGTTGGAACTTGGAAGAAAATATGAGGGGCAATTTTGGCCCAACTTGGAGAAAATATATCTTTTAGTAGATGAGGAGTTTTGAAGCAAAGTAAAAGCCTAAAATAAAGTTCGTCGTGTCTAGTTTCCAGTGCAACAAACCGCTCATCGATACGACATTGAAGTGGAGAATTATGGACGTTACAAGTTAGGCTGACAGAGCAGAAACACTACTACAGTACCGACTTGCTACAGTGACCCGACCCGAATTTTACCCACTATTTAAGGATCAAATCTGATCCTAAACCTCATTTTCATCCAAGAATTCTCCAAATATTTCCCAAATCTTCTAGAAAATCTCCCAACTTCCGTCCCCTAGATTTTAATGCAAATTAAGTGAAATCCCCGAATTTAAGTTTGGACAGCACATAGCTGCGATTATAATATCAAATTGTGACGAAACTTTGCTTGGATTCATGGTGATAATCGAAGATATTGAAATTCTAGTAGGTGAAAGGTATGCATTGTTCCTTATTAGTATTGATTTAAGCTTATCTACGGAGGAAAAGTTACTAAATGAGCGTATAAGGAATTTATGGGTCGAGAAATTGGATTAAACATCGTGTGGGATGTTTATGGAATATTTTGGTGTTGATAATATTGTTGTTGATGTTGGTATTGTTGTTGTTGTTGTTGTTGGTTGTTGAGTTGAGATTTTGGGCTAGGCATACAAACAGAGGAGATGCTGCCGAAATTTCGGCAGATTCTAGAAAGATTTATTTGGAGGCTTAGGATAAGTATATAACAACGAGCCTAACAATAGAATGAATGGTTTTATATGTAGATTTCAAGACAGGAGGTAGGTTGGAAAGTCGAGAAGCGAGTTCCCAGGTATGTTAAGGCTCGTCCCTTTCTTTCAAAGGCATGATTCCTATGTTTTGATTCCATACATGACATCCATAATATTTTACTCCTAGAAATGCCAGAAGTCTATAGTTTCTGAAGAATCTTACGATGACTCCAATCCTTGAGATTTTCAAGCCTAAGGTTCTAGATGATTTCATGACGTGACTGAGCGTGCTATATGTCACGACCCAACCCCATAGGCCGTGACTAGTGCCCGAGTAGGGCACTCATATACATATCTGTTAGACATAATCAAACTGAAACTAAACATAGCCTGGAAACTTGCAAAAACATAACGTTATCTCAGGACATCACATACATATATCAAGGCAACCTGTTTCCGGAGGAGTCACAACCATCAAAAGATAACATAGTACACAAGCCGACTAGGCTGTCATAACGTACGGGAACGTCCCAACTATACATACGCAAGCCGACAAGGCTGCCACTACATACAACATCCCAAAATACGAATATACGCAAGCCGACAATGCTGCAACTACAAATGGGAACGTCCCAAAATGCAAGTTATGCTAACACAGCCGAACAACATCTATATACAACCCACACATATGTCTACAGACCTCTAAGAGTATCAACAGTAACATATGACGGGACAGGGCCTCGTCGTACCCCCGGACAAAAACATACATATACATATATATCAGAAAGTCTGTACCAAAATCTAGGCTCCGGAACAACGGAGCTCTCCAAGAAAGCAGAAAGGGAATCCTAAGCTGGCGGATCACCAAAGCGAGTATCTGCACCTGCGGGCACGAAACGCAGCCCCCCGAAGAAAGGGGGTCAGTACGGAATATGTACTGAGTATATAAAGCATGAAATACAGTAAAGAGGATCATAACTGAAATAAGGAGTACAGAAAAGAAGTACAATATCCAGAGTATCAAAACACTCGCCTTTGAAACATAAATCATGCATGTCAATATCATATATCATATCCGGCCCATTATGGGACTCGGTGAACACGGTCGCCACCCCATCTTTGGCGCCATAACACAGCATAACACCATAAACACATCATAACGCCATAACACAGCATAACTCCGTAACACAACATAAATCCATAACACAGCATAACTCCATAATATATATATATCAATATAGTATGAAATAGCTTATAGAAGTCAAGGACATTAGTTATCGTAGAGTTTCTAAGAATAAGAGCTTATATATATCGACTACTATCCAACGTATAGGAAACTGAAGAGGGAAGCTCAATGTCACGACCCAACCCCGTGGGCCGCGACTGGCACCCTAGCTGGGTACCCGTACATACCTACCTGACCAAATTTCGTATCGTACAGATTTTTTTTTTTTGAAACAGAAATTACAAAAGTAGGCCGATACAACTACGGCACGCGCGCAAACATATATATATCTGAACATACAGAAACATACGGATAAGCCGACAGGGCTAACATACAGACGAAACCCGTAACCCACACATCTATCTACAGGCCTCTACAGACATACGGAGTCATATAAAGGGACAGGGCCCCGCCGTACCCAGAATATCCATACGTACAGAGTATACAAAAGATAGGAGATATATACCAAAAATATACGCTCCGGATCAAAGGAGCTCTTCAAAACAGCTGAATCAGAAACCTACGCTGGCGGCGTATCACCTGGCGCTTCTGTACCTGCGGGCATGTAGCGCAGCCCCCGAAGAACGGGGGTCAGTACGAAAAATTTACCGAGTATGTAAAGCAAAAACATAACAGATATAAGCATAGTCCGAACCGGAGTCACAGAAATATAACGGACAGAACCATAAATCAGACTGACGGACAGAGTCATGATCCAGACAGACATACAGAATCGTGTTCCATACAAATAAATCGAATTATGGTTCGGACAGACAGACGGAATCATAATACGGACAGACGAGCAGAATCAGAATCCATACGGACATACAGACATAGTCGTAATTCAGACGGACAGACAGAAGTATGTCGGACAGAATTATGCATGCAGAGTAGTACAGAGTCATACAGAATCATACAGAGGCATGTGCTTATATAAATATAGATAGCACACGCATACATTCATACAGATCCCGGCCCTGTCTGGGGGCGCGGTAACAGAACCCGGCCCTCTTAGTACGGGACGCGGTGGACAGACAGAATCAGATCAGATCATATGCCATCCTGGCCGCCATCCCCATACACAAATCATAATATCATACAGACATACAGATCCCGGCCCGTACGCCGAGGGACGCAGTGAACAATGCAGAGAAATATGCACGATAACAGAACCTGGCCCGGGTCGCAGTGAAAGAATGCATTGAGACAGACACGAACCGATAAATGAGAAACTACTTACATACAGACTCAACATACAGACTCGATCAACCTGAAGGGTGCCAAATGGCGAGTCAAATCATAGTATCCAGATAGTATGCATAGTACGAGCCTACATCCTAGTCGGGAAGGCACGGCAGATTATTATCAGAATCAGAATCTCAGATGTTCAAAAATCATTTCGTATAAATCGCACAAAAATGGTTATATCATACACAAAATAGTAGTCCAAAGATATTTAGAGAAAATCGGACAAAACGGAAATATTTAAATTTTTTACAGAAGATATCGGGCCTTGTGGGCCCGCCTCGGACCAACTCGAGGCTACATAGGTAAATTATTGCTAATAGACCTTATGAGGTCATCCATAGTCGTTTGGAAGTGTTCCGACTCCGTTTGGGGAAGTTTTGTACAAAAATTCACTTTAAAGGCAATTTGTAAGAAAATAGCTTCACTTGAATTGAAGGAATTGGAGCGGTTTTCCGTCTCGAATTCCGGGGAACGGAGTCGTACTTAAGGCTCGCGGCCGAGCCTATCATATCCCGAACATGCCTAGGAACATAGGGAAATGCTTCACATACCTCGATGGCGCCTTATGCTCGCTTGGCGTCAATCCAAATTTCGTCCAAAATCTGGAAATGGTCAAGTTTACCATTTGGTTAGTTTCAAACTTTCAATATTCCAACTTTACACATACTTGCCTACCGAAATTTCGGCAGCATTTCCTCTGTATATACGACATCCCCGAGACTTAGCTCGGCTCAATTCATCAACACAACAACCCAGAAATGACATCAAAACATCAATGGACATTAAAACATACACTAAGGCATCATTAGCCATCTTTCGACATAACGAAACATTTTTCGTTTCAAACTTGCATTTCCAAACCAAACTTATTATTTTCATATCCATTATCCATCAAAATCATTACGACATACACCGGAGGCATCCATACCATTTTCACATCATATTCATAAGATACACAAACATTCCAACTTTTCATTAAATCACTATTTTTCCAATCTTTTCCTACTTTCAACATACAAGTTCATAACACATTTCCATCTTCCAAATTCATCAACAATAATCATAATTTCCCTCTTGATACCTTCATTTCCATTTTTACATAAATCATAACAAAGTTGCATACTTTCCTACAACAACTTGATAACCATTTTTCCAAAACAATAAAGATTGTTATCTTTTCCATTCACTTCACCATAACATACTTAATATACAAACAAGATCAAATTCATACTCCATCAACACATGACCATACCACACGGCCACCTCCTACATTCTTCAATTTTCACTAATTCATTCCACTTCCATTTCTAATACAATTTCCACCACACTACAACTAAATTACAACATGAATTCAAATCATCCAAGACATGTAATACATATACATATATTCGGCCAACATGCATATCTTTCCACACACAAAATTTCCATGTTTTTCATTCATTCACACATACTACAACATACATATACCATTTATAACATAACAAAAGCATTAAATCCTCACCTTTCTTCAAGTTCTTCACTTGGAGGATAGAATTGCTTTCTTGCCACAATACTTATACCAACTTGTAGAGGGCTTTGCACTTGGTAATATTCCCACAAGGACTTGATTTTTAAACCAAAGATTAGGCCTCAAAAATTTTTTCTTTCTTTTTCTTTCTTTTTCTCCTTCAAACCCGAAATGCCTCTTTCTCTTCCTCTCAATTCTTTTTCTTGAAGCTTCTTTGGATAAACATGTATTATTACCTCTTTATATTAACTAGTCATGTGACTAATCACATGACTTATGGCCATGGATTTTGGGCCAATATGGCCGGTTGGGCCTCCAAGTTTGGGCCTTGTTCTCTTATTTGTTTTGAGTCCAACTTGGCTAATTTTGTAATTTATGGAACAAGTTTCCAAAATTCCAATTTTGCCCTTGGCCTCCTTCCGTAATTCCACACCAACGTATTCATAACCTACACATTCATACCAAGAAATGTCCAATAGTGGCCTTATTCATCACAAGTCCATTTATCTTGAATTTTTCGAATAAGCGAAAATGTCGGATGTAACATCCTCCCCCCCTTTAAAAACATTCGTCCTCGATTGTTAAATTGACCTTATGGGGCATCATACTACTTCGGGAGGGTCCTCTTTATAATCGTCCTTTGCTGACTTTCCGACATGGCTTCTTTACCAACATTATGGGGTAAATTTTTTTTTTCCACATCACTGATTCAAATGCCTCCATAATATACTTTCTCATACCCCACATAATCATCGAACCATAAGTTATATTCTTGTAACAGACGAACGCTTCCCAGATATCATAGTCAATATCATTTCTTGTTACTCTGCTGAGTTCCCTACCACATTATCGTAATCCCTCTTCATACCAGACACTTCATACCAGCAGCTTCCGAATTAGGACCGGACGCGTAGAAGCATATCGGACGGATTTGTAATCGGGGGCAGACGTACTAAACTATGGCGGACGGATTCGTAGTCGAAATCAGAGGTACGGAAGTATGTCAGACAAATCTGAGATCGGAGTCCAACGTACAGAGAGGTATCAGACAGATTCGAAATCAGAATCAGACGTACAGAGGCATATTAGACGGATTCATATCCAGAGTCAGACATACAGAGGTGTGTCAGACAGAAACGTAATCAGAATCAATCATACAGAAGTATGTCGACCAGAAACATATTCAGGATCGGATGTACAAAGATTTATCAGGTGGGAACATAATCGAGTTCAGAAGCATAGAGGCGTAGTAGACAGAGCCTTATCAACATCGGAAGTGCAGAAGCAATACAGATAGAATCTGAAGCCGAATCAGATCACCCTTAGTAAGGCTCCAGTGATTCATGAAAATTTCCCTTTATTTGTAAACTTGTTCGCCAAGTGGTCATACAGATCGTCGTCCCTTCTTCGCTTCATGTATTCGGTTTAGTAAAACCTTCCGTCTATCACAACATCAGTCGCCGGGACTCGGCTCTGGATCTATACAGGCATCAGACGAAAATCGTACACATACACATTCACATACACATACACACATACAGATATATCTACTAATATCTTACTGGCAAACGTCTCTGACTGTTATTCGAATTCGCTCAATTTCCCGAGCGGTATTGCACCTTTTTATTTCCGCCCATTTAGTCCGCATCAGTCTGCGCGATTTCTGTAAGGGCACTAATTACTCCACACATTCTACTTTCCTTTTGGTTACCCCAAATTTCCATTTATATCTATCATACTTACACTTGGGCAAAACTTTGCATTACTTCCCAGGGGGTCACCCATCCCAGAATTGCTCTGGCTTGAGCACGCTTAACTCCGAAACTTTCATGCATTTTGACGCGTTAGGGCTAATATAATTTCGTCGATTGCCCCGCACGACCTTTGTCACGTAATTTTAGGTCAATTCGGGGTCTTAGCAATTTTTCGGAAAATTTTTGTAGCGGGTCCCACCCCCGGCTAAATCGTACAATTACCATGACGCCTTTTGAATCTCGGTATCTACCAAGTTAACATTTACCTTACTATTTCTAATACCCAGACGTATAAGATCACGTAATGCAGCAAAATACAGACTTATCCATACATATATCTCTCAAAAAGAATTGCTGGCATACCTGGGCGTGCGCTCGAAGACGCTCCTGGGTCCTGCCGGCCGGTCAAAGCAAACACGCGGTTCGAAGGACCGCTGTAACCAGAAGCTGCGCCACGGCCTCTGCCACGACCTGCTGGCGCTGGTGCTCCTCGCCCTGTAGGGCGTATAGCTGTCGAAGGGGAAGATGAGCCTGCAACGGACCCAGCAGGCTGAACTAAACCTGAACCTGAACTGCCCTTAAGCGGGCACTCTCTGACTCGATGGTCTAGGCTCCCACAAAAATAACAAGCGCCCGTAGCGCGATAACACTCCCCCGGGTGGGGTCTCCCACAGTAAGAACATGGGGGTATGGGTGGCCTCGACTGACCGGGACCTCTGCTCACCTGTGGGCCTGGGACTCTGGAGCTCTGTCCCGAAAACTGTGGGGGTGTACTGTAGGCTGGCTGGGACGAATACCTGTTACCCTGCCGCTGGGAAGGCTCGCTCTGAAATCCCTCTGAATATCCAGCCGATCTGGCTCTCTTAGGCCGGCCCCTGTCGTAACCCCTATCAGGCCGACGCTCCCTACGTCGGTCCTCCATGCCCTGGGCGTATGCCTGTACCCGGGCTACATGCATCCCTGGCTGAGAAGCCATGGCCAAGCAACCGTCAATCAGATAAGGGTCTAGTCCCATCACATACCTGTGCACCCTGTCAGCCATCTCGGCTACTATGGCGGGCGCATACCTAGCCAGTGAGTCAAACTCTAGGCTGTACTCGCGAACACTTCTACCATTCTGTCTCAAGTTCAAGAACCGTTCAACTCTAGCTCTCCGTAGCTCTGGTGGTAGAAAATGGTCAAGAAAGGCCTTAGTAAACTCGGCCCATACCGCTGGGGGAGCATCGTCACCCCGGGAGAGCTGCCAAGACTCATACCAATTTGCCGCCACCTCATATAATCGATACGAAGCCAACTCCACAGACTCAGTCGGCGAAGCCTTAATCAATCGTAGTGTGCTCTCCATCTTTCTAATGAACTCCTGGGGGTCCTCCTCAGGTTTTGTCCCGGAGAATTCTGGAGGATTACATGTCAAAAACTCACGAGCCCTGGAGCTCTCATACCTGTCCGCACGACCACCCCCAAATCCATGCCTGCAAACCTGCTCCGTCATCAATGTGGTCAATAACTGAACCGCATCCCGCATGGCCCTACCCTCCGCCCCTGCCTGTGGAGCTGGAGGCTCGGGCACTGAAACCTCAGGAGCTCGCGGTGGAGCCGTCTCCCGATTAGCAGCTCCTGCTGCTCTGACATCCTCCGGCAAGGGGGGTGTAACAGATCCAGACGACGGGGGCACATCCTCAAGTGCAGGCTGCACACTGGCCCTGGTAACCCTCGGGGCCCGGCTGGTCTCTCCTGCCTCAACCCTCGCCTTGCCCTTCTGGGCAGCTGTTGCCTTCTTCGGAGGCATCACTGAAACATAGCAGATCGTTAGGAGGGGATCATCCTAATCACACAGCTTTATCGCACGATCTAAGAATCCAAAGAAGGGTAACATCCTAAAGGCCCTGTAGCTTCCTGTTTATAGATGTGGTGCACAACACATCGATAAACAAGACTCTACTAGACACGGCCTGTAGACATTCCGAGGACTAACCGCTCTGATACCACTATTGTCACGACCCAACCCCGTGGGCCGCGACTGACACCCTAGCTGGGTACCCGTACATACCTACCTGACCGAATTTCGTATCGTACAGATTTTTTTTTTTGAAACAGAAATTACAAAAGTAGGCCGATACAACTACGGCACGCGCGCAAACATATATATATCTGAACATACAGAAACATACGGATAAGCCGACAGGGCTAACATACAGACGAAACCCGTAACCCACACATCTATCTACATGCCTCTACAGACATACAGAGTCATATAAAGGGACAGGGCCCCGCCGTACCCAGAATATCCATACATACAGAGTATACAAAAGACAGGAGATATATACCAAAAATATACGCTCCGGATCAAAGGAGCTCTTCAAAACAGCTGAATCAGAAACCTACGCTGGCGGCGTATCACCTGGCGCTTCTTTACCTGCGGGCATGTAGCGCAGCCCCCGAAGAACGGGGGTCAGTACGAAAAATGTACCGAGTATGTAAAGCAGAAACATAACAGATATAAGCATAGTCCGAACCGGAGTCACAGAAATATAACGGACAGAACCATAAATCAGACTGACGGACAGAGTCATGATCTAGACAGACATACAGAATCGTGTTCCATACAAATAAATCGAATTATGGTTCGGACAGACAGACGGAATCATAATACGGACAGACGAGCAGAATCAGAATCCATACGGACATACAGACATAGTCGTAATTCAGACGGACAGACAGAAGTATGTCGGACAGAATTATGCATGCAGAGTAGTACAGAGTCATACAGAATCATACAGAGGCATGTGCTTATATAAATATAGATAGCACACGCATACATTCATACAGATCCCGGCCCTGTCAGGGGGCGCGGTAACAGAACCCGGCCCTCTTAGTACTGGACGCGGTGGACAGACAGAATCAGATCAGATCATATGCCATCCTGGCCGCCATCCCCATACACAAATCATAATATCATACAGACAAACAGATCCCGGCCCGTACGCCGAGGGACGCGGTGAACAATGCAGAGAAATATGCACGATAACAGAACCTGGCCCGAGTCGCAGTGAATTAATGCATTGAGACAGACACGAACCGATAAATGAGAAACTACTTACATACAGACTCAACATACAGACTCGATCAACCTGAAGGGTGCCAAATGGCGAGTCAAATCATAGTATCCAGATAGTATGCATAGTACGAGCCTACATCCTAGTCGGGAAGGCACGGCAGATTATTATCAGAATCAGAATCTCAGATGTTCAAAAATCATTTCGTATAAATCGCACAAAAATGGTTATATCATACACAAAACAGTAGTCCAAAGATTTTTAGAGAAAATCGGACAAAACGGAAATATTTAAAATTTTTACAGAAGATATCGGGCCTTGTGGGCCCGCTTCGGACCAACTCGAGGCTACATAGGTAAATTATTGCTAATAGACCTTATGAGGTCATCCATAGTCGTTTGGAAGTGTTCCGACTCCGTTTGGGGAAGTTTTGTACAAAAATTCACTTTAAAGGCAATTTGTAAGAAAATAGCTTCAATTGAATTGAAGGAATTGGAGCGGTTTTCCGTCTCGAATTCCGGGGAACGGAGTCGTACTTAAGGCTCGCGGCCGAGCCTATCATATCCAGAACATGCCTAGGAATATAGGGAAATGCTTCACATACCTCGATGGCGCCTTATGCTCGCTTGGCGTCAATCCAAATTTCGTCCAAAATCTGGAAATGGTCAAGTTTACCATTTGGTTAGTTTCAAACTTTCAATATTCCAACTTTACACATACTTGCCTACCGAAATTTCGGCAGCATTTCCTCTGTATATACGACATCCCCGAGACTTAGCTCGGCTCAATTCATCAACACAACAACCCAGAAATGACATCAAAACATCAATGGACATTAAAACATACACTAAGGCATCATTAGCCATCTTTCGACATAACGAAACATTTTTCGTTTCAAACTTGCATTTCCAAACCAAACTTATTATTTTCATATCCATTATCCATCAAAATCATTACGACATACACCGGAGGCATCCATACCATTTTCACATAATATTCATAAGATACACAAACATTCCAACTTTTCATTAAATCACTATTTTTCCAATCTTTTCCTACTTTCAACATACAAGTTCATAACACATTTCCATCTTCCAAATTCATCAACAATAATCATAATTTCCCTCTTGATACCTTCATTTCCATTTTTACATAAATCATAACAAAGTTGCATACTTTCCTACAACAACTTGATAACCATTTTTCCAAAACAATAAAGATTGTTATCTTTTCCATTCACTTCACCATAACATACTTAATATACAAACAAGATCAAATTCATACTCCATCAACACATGACCATACCACACGGCCACCTCCTACATTCTTCAATTTTCACTAATTCATTCCACTTCCATTTCTAATACAATTTCCACCACACTACAACTAAATTACAACATGAATTCAAATCATCCAAGACATGTAATACATATACATATATTCGGCCAACATGCATATCTTTCCACACACAAAATTTCCATGTTTTTCATTCATTCACACATACTACAACATACATATACCATTTATAACATAACAAAAGCATTAAATCCTCACCTTTCTTCAAGTTCTTCACTTGGAGGATAGAATTGCTTTCTTGCCACAATACTTATACCAACTTGTAGAGGGCTTTGCACTTGGTAATATTCCCACAAGGACTTGATTTTTAAACCAAAGATTAGGCCTCAAAAATTTTTTCTTTCTTTTTCTTTCTTTTTCTCCTTCAAACCCGAAATGCCTCTTTCTCTTCCTCTCAATTCTTTTTCTTGAAGCTTCTTTGGATAAACATGTATTATTACCTCTTTATATTAACTAGTCATGTGACTAATCACATGACTTATGGCCATGGATTTTGGGCCAATATGGCCGGTTGGGCCTCCAAGTTTGGGCCTTGTTCTCTTATTTTTTTTGAGTCCAACTTGGCTAATTTTGTAATTTATGGAACAAGTTTCCAAAATTCCAATTTTGCCCTTGGCCTCCTTCCGTAATTCCACACCAACGTATTCATAACCTACACATTCATACCAAGAAATGTCCAATAGTGGCCTTATTCATCACAAGTCCATTTATCTTGAATTTTTCGAATAAGCGAAAATGTCGGATGTAACACTCAATCACTTAAGAGTTCTAACATCAAGAAGTGAATAAGAATCATGAATCACACTCAAGACTTATGAATAGGATTACCCCAAAGCTTATATCATTCATCACTTTAATCTAAGACATGCCAAAAGACAGAGGGGACAGCTTTACATACCTGTTAACGACTATTCGCCAATCCGTTCGCTTTATCACTCTTTTAGCCTATTTAATATAAGAGTAACGTTATCGTTAGTAACTATACTTTCTAGTTCGTAAATCCATAGCCCATCCCTTATAGAACTTATTATTTAACTTATACATTCTCGTTTAGGGTTTTTCATTAGTTAAAGACTTAACGCAAAATCGGGCAGCATTTCCCCTATGTATTCGCCTAACCCGAATTTCCAATTACCCTCCTGTTAACACAAAAATACCAACAACAACATATGGACATAGTCATATCTTCAATCCTTTCAATTTGACAAGGATAACAACATGTTCGTAACAACACAACTTTAACCTTACTATCTAATCCTTTCATTCTTTTACCATATAATCCATGATAACAACAACCATAATGCAACTTAAAAATTAATCCTCCATGCCTAATTAGAACAGCCCTCTACACGGCTCAATTTACACATTAACATCACCACACATAACTCCTTACATTCATCACACACCCACCAATTTATACAAGTTTAAATCACCTCCAAAACGTGTATAAAAAGATTAAATCTTACCTTAATAAACTTGGCTCCTTAACCTTGCTAATCACTTGGACGTTTACAACAAATTAACACTTTAATTCCTCTCTTCTTCATGCTATTTCTCGACTAGAATTTCCATGGCTGAATGCCTCTCTCCCTCTCTAACTTTGCTTCTTTCTCCTTCTAAATCTTTGCTTGGAATGAAGTGAATTTATGATGAATCAATTGTTCATCGAAGCTTGGTTTTATATGCTACCCCTAGGCCTTCCACGTGCCCCCTCATGGTGAGTCATTATGTTGTTTTAATTAATTTTTTTTTAACAAAAAATCGGGTGGGGCCCACTAATTATATAATTGGTTAACTTAATTATTCTTAATTAATCACTAATATTCACTTAATAATCCAATTATAATTAATTAGTCCCTAATTTCTAATAATATTTTTACACTAAATAAAATTTGTAAACAATTTGTGTTCTAATTAAAATTGAAAATTAAAGATTTCTATTTCGTGTCCGAAAATGATCCTGTCTTTAACTTGAGTCGATTCTCTTGCGAATAACTCGACATATAAAAATACGGGATATAACATCCTTCCATCCTTTAGAACATTCGTCCTCGAATGTTGAATTGGTCCCATAAGGTCCATAAGAATTTTGGGGAAGTCTACCTTATCGTTATAATATATAGTTTCATCGGGCAATCAATATAATCACGTGAGGAGTTTAAGTTACCTGTAGGCGTAGGGAACAAGTAAGGGTACTTGTTCTTCATCTCTTCCTTGGCTTCCCAGGTTATCTCTTCTCTATTGTTGTTTCTCCATAATACTTTGACGGAAGCCACGTCCTTAGTTCGCAACCTCCTAATCTGCTGATCAGGTATGGCTATAGGCTGCTCCTCGTAGGATAACTCCTCTGTCACCTGGAAATCATCTACGGGAAATACTCTGGAAGGATCGCCTATACATTTACGAAGCATTGACACGTGAAAGACTGGATGCACTGCTTCCAAATCAGACGGTAGGTCCAACTCGTAGGCAACCCGGCCTACTCTATGGATAACCTGATAAGGCCCAATGTACCTCGGGATTAGCTTCCCTTTCTTGCCGAATCTCATGACACCCTTCATGGGTGACACCTTCAAGAACACCCAATCAGCAACCTGAAATTCTAAGTGTCGACGCCGATTATCTGCATATGATTTCTGTCGACTCTGGGCTGCCAGTAATCTCTCCTGAATGAGCTTTACTTTATCAACAGCCTGCTGAACCATATCTGGGCCTATTAACGTAGTCTCACCAACATCAAACCAGCCAATAGGTGACCTGCACTTCCACCCATACAAGGCCTCATAAGGTGCCATCTGAATACTCGAATTGTAACTGTTATTATAGGAAAACTCAATAAGCGGCAAATGATCATTCCAGCTACCCCTGAAATCAATAATGCAGGCCCGTAACATATCGTGTAGTGTCTGAATAGTACGCTCAGCCTGTCCGTCAGTCTGAGGATGGAATGCTGTGCTAAGACTCACAAGTGTCCCCAATCCCTCCTGGAAGGATCTCTTGAAGTTAGCCGTAAACTAGGCTCCTCTATCGGAGATAATAGCTGTGGGAACCCCGTGAAGTCTCACTATCTCCTTAAGGTATAACCTGGCATAGTCCTCAGCTGAATAAGTAGTCCTGACTGGAAGAAAGTGGGCTGATTTCGTCAACCTATCAACGATAACCCAAATAAAGTCATGTTTTCACGGAGTGTGAGGTAAACCCGTGACGAAGTCCATATTAATTACCTCCCATTTCAAGGTTGGAATCTCCATCTCCTGTAATGACCCACCGGGCTTCTGATGCTCTACCTTAACCTGTTGACAATTCGGGCACTGAGCAACAAACTCTGCTATATCCTTCTTCATGCCATCCCACCAATACAAGCATCAGAGGTTATGATATATCTTCGTTGACCCTTGATGAACAGAATAACGGGCATAGTGTGCCTCTCCCATAACCTGTTGTCGCAACCCTGCAACCTTAGGTACACTTAATCTGCCTCTGTATCGTAACGCTCCATTAGGTGCAACTCCGAATGGGGTCTCTTCCTTTTGAAGAGCTGCATCTCTATGATGTACAAGAATAGGGTCCTCGTACTGGTGTTTCTTAATCTCTTCTATGACAGAGAACTCAGCAACTCCTCGAACAGAAACTCCGCCGTTATCAGAATCAGCCAAACGGACTCCAAGATTAGCTAACTGGCAAATCACACGGACTATCTCTTTCCGTTCTAGTTGTACATCTGCCAAACTACCCATAGATTTACGGCTGAGTGTATCTGCTACAACATTTGCCTTCCCTGGGTGGTATAGAATGTCAACATCATAGTCTTTCAGCAACTCTAGCCACCTCTTCTGCCGCAAATTTAGCTCCTTCTGCTTGAAGATATATTGGAGACTCTTATGATCTGTATAAATATCAACATAGACGCCATATAAATAATTTCTCCATATCTTCAAGGCATGAATCACCGCTGCTAACTCCAGATCATGGGTGGGATAATTTCTTTCGTGCTTTCTGAGCTGTCAGGAGGCATAGGCTATAACTCTGCCATGCTGCATCAACACACAACCTAACCCGACGCCTGAGGCATCACAATAAATAACATTGCCATCTGGCCCCTCGGGAAGTGTTAGAACTGGAGTCGTAGTCAACTTATCCTTCAATAATTGGAAGCTCCGCTCATAAGCATCGGTCCACTGAAACTTAGCTGCCTTCTGTTTTAGCCTTGTTAAAGGCGCTGAAATTGAGGCAAACTTCTCTACAAACCTCCTATAATACCCTGCTAGCCCCAGAAAACTACGTACCTCGGTAGGCATCGTAGGTCTAGGCCAAGTCTTCACCACCTCAATCTTCTGTGAGTCTACCCGAATGCCATCAACTCCAATAATATGCCCCAAGAATGCTACCGAAGTCAGCCAGAATTCATATTTAGAAAATTTAGCATACAGTTTCTGGTGCTGGAGCACTCTAAGTACCGCCCTCAAATGATCTATATGGTCCTCTTCTGATCGTCAATAGACTAGAACATCACCAATAAATACAATCACGAAAATATATAGGAACGACTTGAACACTCGGTTCATTAGATCCATAAATACTGCCGGGGCATTGGTCAGCCCGAAAGACATTACCCTAAACTCATAATGCCCGTATCGGGTCCTGAATGCAGTCTTCGGAATATCTAACCCCCTTACTCGCACCTGGTGGTAGCCTAACCGTAAGTCTATCTTTGAGAAACACTTAGCACCCTGCAACTGGTCAAATAGATCATCAATTCTGGGGAGGGGATATCTATTCTTTATTGTCACCTTGTTCAGCTGCCTATAATCAATACACATTCGCAGCGACCCATCCTTCTTTCTCACAAACAGTACTGGTGCTCCCTAAGGTGATGTATTGGGCCTGATGAAGCCCTTTTCTAATAAATCTCTCAATTGCTCCTTCAACTCTTTCAGTTCTGCAGGAGCCATCCTATAGGAAGGAATAGATATGGGCTGGGTATGTGGTAGCACATCTATAGTGAACTCTATCTCCCGATCAGGAGGAAGGCCTGGAAGTTCATCTGGGAATACATCTGGAAACTCGATAACTATCGGCACTGACTGAAGAGTCGGCGCCTCTGCCTTCAGGTCATGCACCCGAACCAGATGATAAATATAACCTTTTTTGACCATCTTCTTTTCCTTGAGGTATGAAATAAACTTACCCTTCGGCGATGCTGTACTTCCCATTCGCTCTATAATTGGCTCTCCTGGGAACTGAAATTGGACTATCTTGCCTCTACAATCAACGTTAGCATAACAAGAAGCTAACCAATCCATACTCATAATAACATCAAACTCATTCATATCCAACTCTATCAGATCTGCTTTGGTGCAACGACTATATATGATCACCGAACAATCTCTATATATTTGCCTTGCAATAATAGAATCTCCTACCGGTGTAGCTACCTCAAATGGTTCTATCAATTCCGGTTTTATCCCAATTCTACTAGCAACAAAGGGAGAAATATACAATAAAGTGGAGCCTGGGTCTATCAATGCATATACGTCTTGGGAGAAAATCGATAGTATACCTGTAACCACATTTGGTGATGCCTCCTGATCCTGTCTACTAGCCAAAGAATATATGCGGTTCGAAGGACCGCTAGAACTGGACGCTCCGCCATGACCTCTACCACGGCCTGCTGGTACCTAAACACCCTGCCCCATCGGGCGCATAGCTACAGAAGAAGATGAACCAGCAACCGACCCAGTGGGCTGAATCGCACCGCCCGGACCACCACTATATGGACACTCCCTCATAATATGGCCTTGACGGCCACAAGAAAAACAAGCACCTGTATCACGATGACATTCTCCAGAATGATGCCTACCACACCGAGAACACCGAGGCAAAGGTGGCCTCGACTGACTGGAACCTCTGTTCATCTGCGAACCCGAAGCCCTGGAGATTTGACCGGCTCCTGAATACCCTGTACTATCAAATCTCCTGCCTGTAACCTGTGGGGGTGCACTCCGTGCTGGCTGGGAAGAATATCTATTATACTGCTGAGGCTGCCTGCCTCGGAACTCACCAAAATAACCAGCCCATCTAGCTCTCTTATGCTGGCCCCTGTCATGATCTCTATCGGGCTGACGGCCTCTGTGTCAATCCTCTACCCCCTGTGCATATGCCTGTACCCGAGCAATATCAATACCTGGCTGAGAAGCCATTACCATACAGCTATCAATCAAATAACGATCTAACCCCATCACATACTGATGCACTCTATCCGCCATATCAGCTACAATAGTGGGTGCATATCTAGCCAACGAGTCAAACTCAAGACTATACTCTCGAACACTCCTGCCATTCTGCCTCAAATGTAAGAATTTATCAACTCTAGCTCGCCGCATCTCTGGAGGCAGTAAGTGGCCAAGGAAGGCCTCCACAAACTTATCCCACACTGCTGGAGGAGCATTCTAGCCCCTAGACAACTCCCATGACTCATACCAATTAAGAGCTACATCCCGCAATCGATACGAAGCCAACTCAACAGACTCAGTCTCAGAAGCCTTAATTATCCTCAACGTACGCTGCATCTGCCAAACGAACTCCTGCGGGTCATCCTTGGGCTTCGACCCGAAAAACTCTGGAGGATTACAACTTAGGAAGTCACGGGCTCTCAAACTGTCATGTCTATCCATCTGGTCAACCCCTAGTCCATGCCTGCGAGCCTGTCCTGCCACTAATCTGGTGAGCAACTGAACTGCATCTCTCATGGCTCTATCCTCCGCCCCTGGCTGAGGAGCTAGAGGCTCAGGTGCCGGAACCTCGGGAGCTAGCGGTGGAGCCGCCCCCTGACCTGGAGCTGCCGCTACCCTAGGTTCCTCTGGAAGTGGCGGTGTAGCAGAACTCGCGGACTGGAACACAATCTCAGGCATAAACTGGGCACGAGCCCTAGTAACTCTTTGAGTCTGACTAGTATCCCCTGCTATCGATTTGCCCTTCTGGGCAGCTGTCGCTTTCTTTGGAGGCATAGCTGTAAACATAATAGTCTGTTAGAAAGGGATTATCCTGATAATATAGCTCTATTGCACGATCTAGGATTAGAAAGAAAGATGACATCATAAATGTACTGTAGCTTCCTGCTTATAGATGTGGTGCACAACACACCGATAAACAAGACTCTACTAGACAAAGTCTGTAGACACTCCGAGGATGAACTGCTCTGATACCACTTTTGTCACGACCCAACCCCGTAGGCAATGATTAGTGCCCGAGTAGGGCACTCATATACATATTTGTTAGACATAATCAAACTGAAACTAAACATAGCCTGGAAACTTGCGAAAACATAACGTTATCTCAAGACATCACATACATATATCAAGGCAACCTGTCTCCCGAGGAGTCACAACCATCAAAAGATAACATAGTACACAAGCCGACTAGGCTGTCATAACGTACGGGAACGTCGCAACTATACATACGCAAGCCGACAAGGCTGCCACTACATACAACATCCCAAAATACGAATATACGCAAGCCGACAAGGCTGCCACTACGAATGGGAACGTCCCAAAATGCAAGTCATGCTAACACAGTCGAACAACATCTATATACAACCCACACCTATGTCTACGGACCTCTAAGAGTATCAACAGTAACATATGACGGGACAGGTCCTCGTCGTACCCCTGGACAAAAACAAATATATATACATATATATCAGAAAGTCTGTACCAAAATCTAGGCTTCGGAACAACGGAGCTCTCCAAGACAACAGAAAGGGAATCCTAAGCTGGCGGATCACCAAAGCGAGTATCTGCACCTGCGGGCATGAAACGCAGCCCCCCGAAGAAAGGGGGTCAGTACGGAATATGTACTGAGTATATAAAGCATGAAATACAGTAAAGAGGATCATAACTGAAATAAGGAGTACAAAAAACAAGTACAATATCCAGAGTATCAAAACACTCGCCTTTGAAACATAAATCATGCATGTCAATATCATATATCATATCCGGCCCATTATGGGACTCGGTGAACACGGTCGCCACCCCATCTTTGACGCCATAACACAGCATAACACCTGTCACACCCTAACCTTACTAGGGTGTGATGGGCACCCGACCTTTAATTAGGGCCGAGCGAACCCTCTGACCCTTAATACACACATAGCCCTGTCAAATTTTTAAATCAAATAAGGATGAAATACATAGTAAGACTATCAAAACTATATATATGTATTTTTATATTTTTTTTATAGCTTTTAAATCAAATAAAACCTGTAATCATACAAAACTTATATCATACTACAAATAACACATCGGCTGATAGAGCCGCTTTCAGAATTGACGACCAAGACCCACTGTCACGACCCAGCCCCGTGGGCCGCGACTGGCACCCTACCTGGGTACCCAGACCGAATCGCACATTCATTATCAAATCCAAACTTATTTCAGAATTTTACGAAATCATATCGAACGTAATTTATATCAAAAATATGTCTTAAGCGGTCGCACCAAATCAAAATGCCATATCAAATACAAACTGAGCGGCGGAATAGACATCGCCGGTCAAAGGTGCAAACATAAGCATAAGGGCCATTTGGGGCCATCATAACAAGCAGACCGCTTTAAGACCAGAAAACGAAATCAAACCAACATATACAGGACACTCACCCCACATATATGACTACAGGCCTCTACGAACTCAAAACAAAGACATATGGCGAGACAGGGCCCCGCCGTACCCAAATAGTCAAATGTACAGAATATATACAAAGCAAAAGGAGTCTGTACCAAAAGTGGACTCCGGATCAAAGAGGAGTACTCCGGAATAGCAAAGAGTGAAGCCTACTGTGGAGGATCACCAATGTCTGCACCTGCGGGCATAAAACGCAGCCCCCGAAGAAAGGGGGTCAGTACGAAATATGTACTGAGTATGTAAAGCACGGAGTACAGAAATATGGATCAAAACTGAAAGCAAATCAGACAACAAAGTGGAATACAAATCGGTATGTCAAAATCCGTATCAAAATCATATGCGTATATATAATGCAAACGAAATCATGCAAACGCTTAGGAACGTGGTCGCCACTCCGACGCTGGCGCCACACACAACATAACACCAGAAGGTTTCAAATCTCCGTACATCCCCGAACACAAACATAATCATAGGTGAGCGTATCGCATCACGAGCCATATCACAGCATAACTCCAAACGGAACCCGGCCCTATGGCGAAGCCTCGGGAACCGTAACACAGCATACGACCGAATTATTATAAGGCGCACGAATCAAAACCGGCTCGGGAACCGGTGAACGAAGTCATAATAAGGCACGAGCGGAGTCGTGAGCAAACAAATGCAAATCATACTTCAAAATAGTCTTTCAAAGCAGAGTAATCCCATAAGACATTTCATAATACAAAGTACTCGAATACTTAGTCGATATAAGGTTTCATTTCACAAAACGTTTCCAAAATAGTACGTATAGCTCAAAACGTAACTTAGCGCATCGTAATATTCAAAACATATCCTGTAGGAGGAAGTTCCAAAATCGAAAGTAGCATGTCAAACTTTATTCCCAAAGATAGCCCAATAAGACAGTTAGGGCGTTTCGGGCTAGCGGGCCCACCTCGAGTCAAATTGAGGTGGCGAACATATTTTCCGAACATTTATAGGCCAAAGGGTCATACATAATCATTTCTAGGTTACCCGACCACATTTCGATAGGTTCCGGACGAGTGATGGCATTCTAGCCAAAATAGAGCCCTTAGGCTTCAATTGAATTGAATGAATAGTAACTTTTCTGTGGATCGGGTTTCGAGGAGCAGAAATGCTCCGGAAGTTCTCATATTCGCCTATCATACTAAGATATGCCAAACGAAGGAGTGGGAAGCTTTACATACCTCACAGATGTCGTATGCTCTCCCAAAAGTCCAGTCCCGTTTCGTCTGAAATCTGCAAATGGTCAAGGTTACCAATTGAGATTCTTAGGCTTAAAAATGCCTTTAACTTCATTTTTGCCTATCGAAATTTCGGCAGCATTTCCCCTATAAATCTAACATCCCCGAGGCTTAGCTCGGCTCAGAATACATCAACAACAACAACACAAACATCATTCAACAATATAACCATATTCAAACTTCAAAAGCCTACCTTACTACACAAGTTGGAAATCTTCCATTCAAACTTCAAAATTCCAAATCTATTTCCATATTATTGTATTCATTCACTCATTCAAGATTATGCCATCACATTCAAAATACATTCCAAGCCATACACGAAATTTCCCAAAATCCATTATTTTCCATAATTCTTCAAAACAACGAAAATTCACGACGAACATTCTAACTTGCGTCGTTTCATTCCGAATTCATTAATATCAACTATAACTCATATTTAAAGTCTTTAGCACTCTAAATACACAATGATATACACAATTATACCAAAGGTATACACTTTCCAATAATATCCGAAATCATTTTCCAACGCCAATTTAATTCATCAATCAATCATTTACGACACAAGGATCACAACAACACATTATACCAACTAAACAAGATCAATTCACCTCACTTTCTTCTCCCTATGGCTCACGGCCAACACACAATATACACACACACCCACGGCTTTCTATATACACCAAAGTTACGGGATTCTCGTCTATTCTCAATCCTTAACACATTCATATCAATTCTATAACATTAAAGGGGCAAAATTCTTACCTTTTCTTGAAAACCCGACTTGTCGCAAACGAGGTTCTTGTGCCAAACTAATTATACCCCGTTGAAGAGGGCCTTGAGTACTTCACAACTATGTAGAAATTAGGATTTTTGGATCAACAACAAAGCTTGGGAAAAATTTTTCTCTCCTTTCATTAGGTTCGGCCAAATGCCCCTTTTGGTGGTGTTCTTGAATTTTTCTTTGATGATCTTGATAATTGCTAAGTATTCTTGATATATATCCATAGTATTGGTCATGTGCACATCACATGACTTAAAAAAATGGGCTTGGACCTTGCTAGGGCCGGCCACCCTACTCTTTGGGCCTCAATTTTTGTATTCAATTTTTTTTTTTGGCCCAATTCATTAAAAGTCCCGTTTTTGTAATTCCCGAAACTAATTTCCGAAATTCCAAATTTATTCTCGGCCTTCCCCGAGGTCTTAACATTAATAATTCCATAACCAACATAGTCATATTCACTAAAATCAAATTATGTCCTTATAACACACAAGTCGTAATTATTTCTCGATTTCCAATTTTTTTACGAAAACACGGGACATAACACCCACGACTTTGTCTGCAAAGTCTCTAACTTCGAACAAAATTTCATAGCACAATACTCTGACTCGGCAACACTCCAGAGACATGTGGAGTTTGCAAACTTCGCTGGAACATCTTCTGTAATGACTCCTACTCACCTGGGTGTACCTGCGCGACATGAAACGCAGCCCCCGAAGAAGAGCGGGTCAGTACGGAATATGTACTGAGTATGTAAGGCACAAAATAAAATGAACAGAATCACAAGCACAACAAATCGTACAAAAGATTAGTACAGGAGTAAGTGCAATATGCAAATTAATAAAACAACTTACTGGAACCATATGCCATGCATGCGAGGAACAGTATCCGGCCCCTTACAGGACCCGGGGAACGTGGCGCCCCCTGACTTGGCGCCACACACCTCATACTCCAGATGGTTTACTCCGTAATCTCCGTCACACATCATACCATATACACGGTACCCCGGGAACCGGACATATACCACGAGAACCCGGGGACCGGTCACATCACAATCCATATACACGGTAACCGGGGATGGACATATACCACAGTACCCCGGAACCGGACACATCCTACTCCATATGCACGGTAACCGGGGACGGACATATACCACAGTACCCCGGAACCGGACACATCATACTCCGGAATTATATATATATATATATGGGACCCGGCCCCCAAACAAGGGACTCAGCGAACCATACGCACGATACATACCGGCCCGGGACTCGGTGAAAGAGATTATGACACGTGCACGAGCAGAGTAGTGAGAAACTAAATGCATCATAAAACATTTATAAAGACTCGATAGAACAGTCCGAACGATAGGTCATTTAGAAAATAAATAAGACGATAATCGTAGTACATACCTTTTGGGTATTCCGACGGATTATGTCAAAGCAAAACTTTTCGAGACCGTTTGTACAAGCTCGAATATATCATAGAACTCAACGGAATAGTTAGAACAACTATCGTTTAGTAGTCGGAACAATAACCAAAAATTTCCTTTAACTATCGTACGGGAATAAGTCAAATAGGACAATAGGAGAGGCTTCGGGAATAGTGGACCCACCTCGGGTCAACAGATATGGCGTACACAAATTACGTACATTAAGCTTTGTGGAGTCACTTATGAAAGTCTTAGTGTCATTCGGTTCCATTTGGGCAAGTTATAGGTGTTTATGCAATTGTTTCTACAAGGCATGCAGAACTTAGTTCAATTCTATTGAATGAAAAAGGGTCAAATTCAAACTCGGATTTCTAGGAATAGAATCGTCCTCGAGGCTCGTATCCAAACCTAATATGTCTAAAACATGCCAAAAGAAGGAAAAGTAAAGCCTTACATACCTGCGCCACGCCTTATAGCTACGCTCGTTTATCCAAACTTGTTAGTCTACATTCAAGAAAGTTGACATAATCATTAGATTCATTGCCATTCACTTGTCTTAACATCTCAAATAGATTCACTTATATTCTGCCGAAATTTCGGCAGCATCTCCCCTGTAAATATACCATCCCCGAGAATACAACTCGGCCAATTTCAACAACAATCCGAGAATGGAACTCGGCCACATTATCAACAACAATGCCAACAATTATTCTAATAACATTATAATATTCAAAATGATCCAATCAACATGCAATGCCCGCCCGAACCTCTCCAACTTCAATAAAAACATTGGCAACATATTTTCTCTTATTCTAGATTTATAAACCATATTAACAACCATGCATTAACAACTTCATTCATGCAATGTATGAATTCAACTAAAGTTGCATTAACTTCTTCAACATCAACTTTATTCCGAATCATCAAGCCTACATTTTTCACCATAAAATCCATAGTAACAACACCAAAATATCAAATAGAATTAAGGCACCATAACTTGCCAAACCATACCCCATTCGGCCACAACCACTACTTACCTACTTCATGAATTTCCATCTATTTCCATACATTACAACAACAACCAACATACTACATAAAATTAATCCATTCTTCCTACACAATATCACATATGCACGGCCAACACTTTGCACACACGGCCACATCTACAACCTCCACATTTTCATGAATTTTATCCATTTCTACATACTACAACATAAACAATCATTCATAACATAGAAAGAAGGTTGATTCTTACCTTTTCTCCCATAGCTTCCTTCTTGGCTAGAATTTGAAAAGTGCAAGAACAAATGTGTTTCTTGCTCCAATGACCTCTTGACCTTGCTAGGGACCTTCCAATAGGTAGAAAATAATGTTTGAACAAATTTTTCTCCAAGGTTCTTGCTTGGTTTCTCTTGGCCGAATGGCCCTTTAATTTTTTGCCTTCTCCAATTTCTTGAATCTTCTAAGTGTGGGAAATATGAACATGTCTTCTTATTTATTTCCACCACTTATCTATATTTATTTTTAAGCCCCTCAGGTATAAGAATATAAACACATGGCCTTATTCTTTCTCTCCAAAATTCTAGAATTTTCTTCTTTTCTCTTGAATTTTTTAACATGGTCAAAGAAGACCAAGTGTCTTCTTTTGTACACTTTAGTCCCCAAACAATGTGGGCATATACTTATGCCACACGGCCCACATGGAAATTTCAAGAATTTTCTTGAACATTTGTGAAATTACCATTTTTCCCCTAGTCTTCCACAATATTACCATGAACCATTTTGCGAATTTTCCTTTTTGCCCTTAACCTTTCTCAATATTTCCATACTAATAATGTTCATAAATAATATTCATAACCACTTGTACATTAAAATAATTTTGGAAGATGGTCATTCCCTTAACTTTGCCACGACTGCCTTGAAATATCCGGACGTACAAAATGCGGGATATAACAACACCATAAACACATCATAACGCCATAACACAACATAACTCTGTAACACAACATAACTCCATAACACAGCATAACTCCATAATATATCTATATATATATATATATATATATATATATATATATATATATATATATATATCATATTCCGGCCCTCTAGTGAGGGACTCGGTGAACAATGCAGTGAAACTAAGACATGCCAAAAGAAAGAAGGGACAGCTTTACATACCTGTTAACGACTATTCGCCAATCCGTTCGCTTTGTCGCTCTTTTAGCCTATTTAATATAAGAGTAACGTTATCGTTAGTAACTATACTTTCTAGTTCGTAAATCCATAGCCCATCCCTTATAGAACTTATTCTTTAACTTATACATTCTCGTTTAGGGTTTTTCATTAGTTAAAGACTTAACGAAAATCGGGCAGCATTTCCCCTATATATTCGCCTAACCCGAATTTCCAATTACCCTCCTGTTAACACAGAAATACCAACAACAACATATGGACATAGTCATATCTTCAATCCTTTCAATTTGACAAGGATAACAACATGTTCGTGACAACACAACTTTAACCTTAATTATCTAATCCTTTCATTCTTTTACCATATAATCCATGATAACAACAACCATAATGCAACTTAAAAATTAATCCTCCATGCCTAATTAGAACAGCCCTCTACACGGTTCAATTTACACATTAACATCACCACACATAACTCCTTACATTCATCACACACCCACCAATTTATACAAGTTTAAATCACCTCCAAAACGTGTATAAAAAGATTAAATCTTACCTTAATAAACTTGGCTCCTTAACCTTGCTAATAACTTGGACGTTTACAAAAAATTAACACTTTAATTCCTCTTTTCTTCATGCTCTTTCTCGGCTAGAATTTCCATGGCCGAATGCCTCTTTCCCTCTCTAACTTTGCTTCTTTCTCCTTCTAACTCTTTGCTTGGAAAGAAATGAATTTATGATGAATCAATTGTTCATCAAAGCTTTGTTTTATATGCTGCCCCTATACCTTCCACGTGCCCCCTCATGGTGAGTCATTATGTTGTTTTAATTATTTTTTTTAACAAAACATCGGGTGGGGCCCACTAATTATATAATTGGTTAACTTAATTAATCACTAATCTTCACTTAATAATCCAATTATAATTAATTAGTCCCAAATTTCTAATAATATTTTTACACTAAATAAAATTTGTAAACAATTTATGTTCTAATTATAATTGAAAATTAAAGATTTCTATTTCGTTTCTGAAAATGATCCCGTCTTTAACTTGAGTCGATTCTCTTGCGAATAACTCGACGTATAAAAATACGGGATATAACACTATTTAATATATGGCCTCAGCTTATGTCTGAGTGTGCTATATAATATATGGCCTCAGCTTATGTCTGAGCGTGCTATATAATATATGGCCTCAGCTTATGTCTGAGCGTGCTATATAACATATGGCCTCAGCTTATGTTATGGATCATTCAAACTGAGACATGATAGTGGTGATGATTATGGTAGTGATGGAGGTCCTTATTATCCAAACGAACCCAGCAGATAAACGGATTCCAAAGAATCTATTCCTAGACAGTGTAGGGATATTCGTACCTTGACCTCTTAAGTCCCGAACTGAAATCCGTAAGTTGTACGTTTTCATAATGATTTCTAAATCCCAAAGGGGACATTCATAAGGTTTTCTCTTTCATATGCATTTTACATTTGATTTTTGAGTCTCGAAGGAGACAAATGAAAACGGGAAGAAGTTCCCATTTTTAAGAAAAGGGAAGAAGTGTCTGTTCTCAACTGAAAGTTGCTCCAAAGGGAGTCTTTTGATGGTTTCTAAAGATTTTCATGCATTGGCATATTTACATACATGCACGACGTCCTTTCATGGGGAAGGGTAAAAGGGCTAAGGCATTATATACGCAAACCACCTGATCAGCTGGTATACGATGATTATGATGCCCGAATGGGCCACTATGCTATTATGCCCGAAGGGTCTGCGAGCAGGGTGACGGCATGCATTTTATATATATACACACTTACATATATACATACTCATTCTGCATCAAAAGTTCATGTGCACATACATGTTTATCGGAGTTGGTTACAAGTACAGATTGAGTCTGTTACTCTTTTATCATCTGAGTCGAGATATCTTGTTTCAGTTCTACCTTACATACTCGGTGCATTATTCGACAGTTTTGTAAAGCGACCATATAGGTCGATTTGTTTTCATGCTTTGATTTTAAAGATTTTATCGTTACTAAAGGTTTTCTTCGAATTAACGATAAGGGAGAAGTCCCTGATTTGACGAAAGATTTTTATTTAAAAGTTTGTCCTGTTTTACTTGACGGAAGCGTCATTTCATTAATTAAAGGTTCACAAAAAGTTGTGACTCATGGATGAAATGGTAGTACGGCACTCAGCCGAGTAGAGTCTTGGGTGTCAGTCGCGGCCCTGTTGTTTGGGTCGTGACAAAAGTGGTATCAGAGCAGTTCGTCCTAGGAGTTGTCTGCAAAGTTGTGTCCAGTAGAGTCTTGTTTATGGTGTGAAGCACGCCAATTTTATAAAAAGGAGGCTACAGGATATCTAGGATGGTTATCTTTCTTACTTATCTTAGATCGTGCCGTAGAGCTATGTCATAGGTTATGAAATCCCTGGTCCTAACCCTAGATGTCTTGATTATTGATAAGTGATTGCTTGCTTGGTTTTAAGGTTACTAGTAAGAATTGATGCTCGTATCAGAAAGGTATGTTTTCTGCTATTGGTGTCGATATATGAGAAGAATTTTGTTACACTCCATAATAATCCGTGCTACTTGTATTAAAACAAGAAAGAATGAGTTAAGAAGGTTCAATGAAAGTTAATCGAGTTAGTAAGAATGTCGTTATATATATGGTTTCCTTAAGTATCCCAAGGTGACACGGTTACCTAAAGGATTTGAAATCACGCTATGAGTATGTATATGAGGTAATGCGAGTGACCTTTTAAAAGTATTTGAGATTATTAGTAATGATATAGAGGATGGACAAAAGATATGAATATACTTTTGCGATTGGAGTTTCGTCGAAGCTTTGTGAGTTCTCTAGTTATGTTTAAGGTTATTGTGATTCTCCGGACCCTTCGAGACGTGTATATGGATTTTTATGGATGTATATGAGTGTGTATACGTATGTATAAGAGGTTACATGAGGTTGGAAGAGGATTAGAAGTTAAACGAAATGAATCGGAACAGCTTCAAAAGAATCTCGGACCCAATTTTAGCCTATATTGTAGGAGGCATATCTCCTAGTATATAATGAGTTTTAAGGTGTTTCAAAAGCCTAAAATTAAGTTCATCGAGTCTAGTTTGCAACGCAACGAACCGCTCGTCAAAATGATATCGGGGTAAGGAGATATGGACGATGCACGTTGGACTGAGTATTAAGACTTAAATGTTCACAAATGTTTTCACTAGTGGCCGTGTGGGCCCCACAAACACATGACAAAATCAGATTCTTGCCCATGCTTAGTTGGGGGAACGTGTGAGACCTTCTTGGGCAGCAAAATGGTCTCCTTGTTGACCAAAGTTGCATGCCACAACTCATTTCCCAATCCCACCAAGTGAACTTAGAGAGAGAGGCTCTCATCTTCACCAAGTGAAGGGAGAGAGAGAGCCACGGCCAGCCATGGCATTTCCACCACCATTGCACGGCCAGCCCTTCTATTTTTCTTACCATTAAACCCCCAAAGTGCTCTGCACATTCACCATTAAGTTTCAAGTGAAGGAGAAACCATAAACATGCCATACAAGCTCTTATAAGCTCACGGCCAGATTTGAGCTCTCCATTTTTGATTCAAAAAAAAATATTTTCCAAGGTCTTTCAACCCTTGAGAAGGTGCATAGCAACGTGGAGTATCCATTGGAGCAACAAGAACAAGTATTAGTTCATTTCACAAAATTCTAGCAAAGTTAAGAAGCCAACTTGTTAAGGTAAGAGTTGATCATTTTGTATGTGTTTGATGATGAAGTTGAACCGTGTGGACTGTTTTAGGACGAATTTTGAGGTGTTGTGAATATGTAAAGGTACATTGCATGTATGAAATTATGAATTGCATGTGTGAAATTGTGTGTGTGTTGATGTTGAGGCCTTGTAGAAGCCGTAGGGGACTGTTTGGTGTGGGATAATGGACTGATTTTATTTAGTAATCATGGTTATGGCTATCCTAGATTGCATGGCAAAAAGAATGAAAAGAATTGGAAGGTTAAAGGTGAAGTTGTGTTGATACGAACATGTTGTTGTTTTGTTGAATTATGGCCGTGTAGTGGACTGTTTTTCTGGAAGATAGTGAACTGATTTTATTTGGTATTTTGATGGTTGTTGTCATGAATTTTATGATGGGAATTAAGGTATTTAATGGTTAGAGTTGGAACTAAAATTGTTTGTAGGCTGTTGTAAGGTTATAGTGTCGACAATGTAGCTATTTGCATACGAATTTGGTGATATATTTATCGTGTGACTGCCGGTCGTATTTTACTGAAATTTGCTGAAAAGATTGCATGAAATAATGTATGAGAAGAGTATGTGGGCTGCTTGGTGTATTGTAGGTGTTCGTTAGAATTTCGGGCATCTTTTATGTTGTATTTGGGACTGTTTTGATGATAGGAGTAAATTTGTGCGTTTTGAATGTTGAATGTTGTTACGAACGTAAAGTGAAAGTGAAGTTTAATGATTCAAGTTGAAATTGAAATGGTTTGTGGGCTGTTGTAAGAATGAAAATGATGCTAAAACAGTTCCAAGAATTGTAAAGGTAATGTTGTTAAACGTGTTGTTGTCGTTGTAAGTTAAAGCTGGAAAATTGCTAAATGAGAATGGTAATATTGTGTGTGTTGTTTGGCCATGAGATGGGACTGTTTTGAATGATGTAAGGACTGTCCAAAGTTCCCTTAAGTCATGTTTAAACAAGTTCGGATTGGTACTTGAAAGTATGACTAGCAATGTTAGCTTGTAGCACTAGTTGGTTTGAATGCGAACGAAACGTCGTTTAAATGTTAGAAAGGGATTATTAACGTTAAAATACGTATTGAATTCCCTCGTAGACTAATCGTAGCTCTTGATATCTTGATATAGGATATGTGTTTTTGGGCAGCAAGTACAAGTTATAATACGACTAAACGCTAAAGGTATGTAAAGCCTATTCCTTATTTCTTTTGGCATGTCCTAGACGTAAGTATGAAACGATATGAACCTTGGGGTAAATTCTACTCTCTAGTTCCATGCATGACTTATGATTCTATATTTCCTTAATGCTATTGTCACAAGCCTACTATATGATTGACTAATGAATGATGTATAGAAGTTCCTACTCTTAACGAATTGCACAAATAGAGGCATACTTGACTTTCAAAAGCTACACCATGTTAAGTTGATACAGGTACACGAAATTTGAAACGTTCCTTGTTATAGTTTGTTATGAGACTTAAAAAGAACTGAATATCAATATTATTTTGACACTTTAGAGCTGGTTAGTGCTTGTCCATTGAGTCTCAAAAGATGAATTGCATATATGTGGTTGCTATTTATTCTTCTCGTGCTTACCGCTATATCCTTCACTGAGTCCCGGGCCAGGACACGTTCTCGTGCGCATATTTACTATATTAATCACCGAGTCCCTCACTAGAGGGCCGGAACATGTTATATATATATATATATATATATAATGATATGATGATATGATGATGTGATGATATGGAGATGGTGGCCAGGAGGGCATATTCCCTATTACCGAGTCCCTTATTAAAGGGCCGGGACACGTCTATGTTTATGTTTATGATGCTATGATTTTAATTACCGAGTCCCTTATTAAAGGGCCGGGACACGTTATATATGTTATATACAGAATGATTATGCAGCTTTGATTACAAAACTCTATAACGATATTGATATGAGATTTATACAGATGAAATATGTCCAAAGGCAAGTTTTCTGAATTTCTGATTGTTGCATTGGGTCCTACATACTTTGTCTCCTTATGAGTCTATTACTACATTTCATGCTTTACACGCTCAGTACATATTCCGTACTGACCCCCTTTCTTCGGGGGGCTGCGTTCATGCCCGCAGGTACAGATGCTTATGTTGGTAACCCGCCAGCTATCTTGGAGTGCTCCCTTGTCCTGGAGCCTAGCTTTTTGGTACAGATTCTCCTGTGGTATATATGTGGCTATTCAGGGGTACGGCGGGGCCCTGTCCCGTCATATGATACTGTTGTTATTCTTAGAGGTCTGTAGACATATGTGTGGGTTGTGTATCAATGTTGTTCAGTTGTGTCTATATTATGACTTATGTTTGGGGCGTACCCATTCATGATGGCAGCCTTGTCGGCTTGCATATATATGTATGTTTGGTATGTTGCATATCGTGGCAGCCTTGCCGGCTTGCGTAGAAATATATATGTTGTTGTTTAAAAATTGTAACTCCTAAGGAGACAGGTGCCTACGACATACAAAATTTTGACAACTTTAAAACAACACCCTACCTTTTTATACAAATAAGTTCATGACATGCTAGTTATAAATGATTACAGTTAACAGGCAATATGAGTGTCCAACTCGGGCACTAGTCACGGCCTACGGGGTTGGGTCGTGACAGAAGTGGTATCAGAGTAGTTCGTCCTCGGAATGTGTACAGGCCGTGTCTAGTAGAGTCTTGTTTATCGGTGTGTTGTGCACCACATCTATAAACAGGAAACTACAGGACATTTAGGATGTTACCTTTCTTTCATATCTGAGATCGTGCGGTAGAGCCCAATTCATAGGAAATGAAATCCCTTATACTAACCCTTGATTTCAGCTGAAGAACAACATTGACAGAAGAAAGTGATTGATGATATTGGAAGTTCCAAAGTACGCAGGTAAGCAAAGGTACGAAAGTTATATGTCAAGTAAGGTATGGGAGTACGATTGAAATGTAAAGTTGAAAATTGAAAGAGAAAGTATAACAGGTGCAGTTTGAGTTGGGCATACGAGGTATGTTCATCATTTTCATATTGTTGTTGATATTGGGAGCCCTGTGTGGCTATGATACGATATCATATATATACGTATAAATATTGGCCCTGTGAGGCGTTGTTGGTATTTTCTGCGTGCAGGTTTTGGGATAGTAAGAACTACAGAGGAAACTCTGCCCAAATTTTCTGAGAAATAGAAAAAGAGAATGAGATATAGGTTTGTAATATGTTTTGAAAGGTTGTGTCAATAGTAAGAATAGGATTTGATTAAGTTGCCAATACGGCTGACCTCGAGAAATAAGCCAACTGCCGAATAGATGGAAATAGTAATTAGGAAGTCGATTTCGATATGGTAAAAAGAAGAATTTGGAAAGCGTTTAAGATACTAAGAGATGATTTAGAAAAGACCGCAAAATCTTGATAAAGTGTTATAGTAAGGTACCGACTGAATTGATAAGCAGGGATAAATTATGATGATTTTATAGTAAAAGAAGTAGTAGTATGATTAAGATGAGAGTACAAAGGAAAATGAATTGTGACGGATGCGAATGTATTGGTAAGACAGGCTGTGAGGTAGTGAAGGATAAGATTTGCTAGGAAGGGTAAAAGGTTAAGTGTGCTTATACAACACTAATGTAACATTCGAGGACGAATGTTCCTAAGGGGGGAAGAATGTTACACTCCATAATAATCCGTGCTACTTGTATTAAAACAACAAAGAATGAGTTAAGAAGGTTCAATGAAAGTTAATCGAGTTAGTAAGAATGTCGTTATATATATGGTTTCCTTAAGTATCCCAAGGTGACACGGTTACCTAAAGGATTTGAAATCACGCTATGAGTATGTATATGAGGTAATGCGAGTGACCTTTTAAAAGTATTTGAGATTATTAGTAATGATATAGAGGATGGACAAAAGATATGAATATACTTTTGCGATTGGAGTTTCGTCGAAGCTTTGTGAGTTCTCTAGTTATGTTTAAGGTTATTGTGATTCTCCAGACCCTTCCAGACGTGTATATGGATTTTTATGGATGTATATGAGTGTGTATACGTATGTATAAGAGGTTACATGAGGTTGGAAGAGGATTAGAAGTTAAACGAAATGAATCGGAACAACCTCAGAAAAATATCTCGGACCCGATTTTAGCCTATATTGTAGGAGGCATATCTCCTAGTATATAATGAGTTTTAAGGTGTTTCAAAAGCCTACAATTAAGTTCATCGAGTCTAGTTTGCAACGCAAAAAACCGCTCGTCAAATTGATATCGGGGTAAGGAGATATGGACGATGCAAGTTGGACTGAGTATTAAGACTTAAATGTTCACAGATTTTTCACTAGTGGCCGTGTGGGCCCCACAAACACATGACAAAATCAGATTCTTGCCCATGCTTAGTTGGGGGAACGTGTGAGACCTTCTTGGGCAGCAATATGGTCTCCTTTTTGACCAACGTTGCATGCCACAACTCATTTCCCAATCCCACCAAGTGAACTTAGAGAGAGGCTCTCATCTTCACCAAGTGAAGGGAGAGAGAGAGCCACGACCAGCCATGGCATTTCCACCACCACTGCACGGCCAGCCCTTCTATTTTTCTTACCATTAAACCCCCAAAGTGCTCTATACATTCACGATTAAGTTTCTAGTGAAGGAGAAACCATAAACATGCCATACAAGCTCTTATAAGCTCACGACCAGATTTGATCTCTCCATTTTTGATTCAAAAAAAAAATATTTTCCAAGGTGTTTCAACCCTTGAGAAGGTGCATAGCAACGTGGAGTATCCATTGGAGCAACAAGAACAAGTATTAGTTCATTTCACAAAATTCTAGCAAAGTTAAGAAGCCAACTTGTTAAGGTAAGAGTTGATCATTTTGTATGTGTTTGATGATGAAGTTGAACCGTGTGGACTGTTTTAGGATGAATTTTGAGGTGTTGTGAATATGTAAAAGTACATTGCATGTATGAAATTATGAATGTTGGTGTTGAAATATGGTTATACCCTAAGGGGTTGTTTTAGAGGTGATTTGGATATGTTGTGCATGTGTAAATGTGAATTGCATGTATGAAATTGTGTGTGTGTTGATGTTGAGGCCTTGTAGAAGCCGTAGGGGACTGTTTGGTGTGGGATAATTGTCACGACCCAACCCCGTGGGCCGTGACTAGTGCTCAAATTGGGCAACCGAACACAATCACAAATCCGAGCGGCAAACAGATGACTTATACCGATACAAATATCAAACGTTGCCTCAGATTATATCAAACACATCCAGGTATATAACAGAAGCCGACAAGGCGGTGTTTCAAATTTATAAGATTTTCAAAGAAAATTTCGGCAGAGTTTCCTTTGTTTTTCGGACTATCCAAAATAACCCTGTACACAGCAAATACCAACAAAGGCCACACAGGGCCAACAGAACAACATATACATGTGCGAGCCGACAAGGCTGCCATAACGAAAGAGATCATATGGACACAACTGTACAGTAGTAGGCACACACACCCACAAATAAGTCTACAGACCTCTAAACAGACCAAACGAATCACATGGCGGAACAGGGCCCCGCCGTACCCAGAACAAATATATACATACATAACGAACAAAGGTATATACCAAAAGTGTATGCTCTGAAATGAGAAGAGCACTCCACACAGCTGAAGGGGATATCCTAAACTGGGGGATCACCGAACTGTGCGTCTGTACCTGCGGGCATGAAACGCAGCCCCCGAAGAAAGGGGGTCAGTACGAAATATGTACTGAGTATGCAAAGCAGAATGTACAGAAAGCAAATCTGAGACATAACGAAATGGGAGTATCAAACATAAGTGCAAATCCAATCTTGTCAAATTATTTAGTTTCAAATATGTGAGTCATGCATAGGGTACAGAAGAATATGGTCGCCCGCCTGTCGATGGCGTCATAAACACAGCATAACACCAGAAAGATTTCAAATCTCCGTATCCCCGTCACATATCACATCACAACATAACGCCATATACAACACATCACCAAACATAAGTGGAACCCGACCCTCATTAGCGAGTAGCTCAGAGAACCATAACACATCATAACTCCGGAGTATATCAAAATGCGCACGATAACAGAACCGGCCCGGGACTCGGCGAAACGAATAACAGAATGCACGAATAGAGTCGTGAGTAGTCATATGCATAAAATCATTATCATAAATTCAAACATAAGTAAAATGATCATATTTGGAAATCGAAATAATAGTCTTAACAAATTCTTTCAAAAGTTTCCGAATTTCATAAAGGAAAGTCGCGGGGCCCACGGATGGTTATTTACCCGAGTCGGGCCCGCCTATAGAAAACTCACATATCACATGCCATATAGGCTCCTACAAAAGTATTGAAGTAATCCGAGCAGTTATGTGCAAGAAATGGCATTCAAGAATTACGAAAAATCCTTAAAGTGAAACCTTTCTATACAAAGTTCAGAAAGCGATTATTTCAAAGACGTGAAAGTTCATACTTTTATCAAATCATGCATAAGAGTGCCAAAGAATACATATGGATCATATCATGCTCGGATTTCGAATCATAGGAATTTCCTTAAGGCTTTAATCTAGCCTATGTAAAACTAAGACATGCCAAAAAGAAAGGAGGTTGCTTTACATAGCTCGAACGCACTTCCAAGCTAGCCAATCTAAAGCTACTCCAAATTTACGCCTCGGGCTCCCCAAGGTCTACAAAATGTGCCAATGAATATCCAATATTAACCATAGGCATATTAAGAAATTTTTCATTCCAACTAACTCTAAATTCTACAGAAAATTCGGCAGCACTCCCCCTGTAAATAGGCCATCCCGAGAATTTATCTCGCTTAAAAATCAACAACAAAAACCACAATAACCAATCTAGCAACATCAATAATAAATTCGGAAGGCAAAATAATATTAATAGCTCTCTTTTTCATCATTCGACAACTTTCCAAATATTCAATTCAACGGCTCACATTCAAGCCACCACATCGCTCACACATTTAATTATCAACCCGAGTCTTTACCACAATATTCTAGGACATTCTAAACAATTCACAATTTTTCTCCCAATTGGCCGAAAACAGCCCTTTGGCCGAGAGCAGCTCTCTTTTTAATTTTCCTCATTTTCAAGTCATGTCTCGTCTCAACAATCCACAATATAACGATGTTATTCTCATATAATATACCAATTACATTAACGCACGATAAGCCTCAAAACAGCCCGCACAATCTCCCATCAATCATAAGTCATTAAATGTTCATTTCAAGACTAGAATTCATGATGACGACAACTAACATACTCAGCGATAGTAATGCGATCTTCGACACCTTATAAAACTCACATTCGTCCACAACACACATATATACATATGTTAAAGATTCGTATATATACGAATTTCGTTCAATGCACAAAGTTCTCCATTCTACAACAATTTGACATGATACAAGAATAAATTCATCAATCCAATACCACACAACACACCCCCACTTACACGGCCAACATGCCAAACACACAAACCCACTTCAACATTATATATTTCATGATTTCTATCCATTTTAGCATACTACAATAGGCATACAAGATTCATAATACATAAACAAGATGAAATCTTACCTTTGTTCTTCACTTCCTTCAATAGTTAGGGTTTGCAATTGGGCACACCTAGTGGTTGGATGACCCAAACAACTCTTCCACGTTACTTAGGGACTTCTAAATAGTTGATTTATACCAAGGAAATAATTTTGGGGTGGCTTGATTTGGATTTGGTTTTTCTTGGTTTGTAGCCGAGAGGGGTGTTGAAGGTGGTCTTCAACTCCTTGATTTTTTTCTAAGTCTTGCAATGGGGAAAAGATGACTACTTGGTCATACTTTAGGCTCATATAGTTGTTGTCCAAGTGTCCTTGGCCCACACATGGAGTGGACCAATTAAAATTGGCCACAAAATGTGTGGGACCAATTTAAGGACCACACGGCCAAGGGCCTCACTTTGCATGAATTTTGACTTCCAACAATATTACATTTGGTCCCAAATTTTCAAAATGTCCAATGCCAACAATTTCATACACAACTTATGTCTCAAAATAAAATCAAAGGTCAAAAGTCCCGACTTCAAATCCCGAAATAATCCTGGCCTTAAATTATCATAGTTAATCCGGATTGTCCCAATGTATAAAAATACGGGACGTAACATCCTCCCTCCCTTAAGAACATTCGTCCTCGAATGTTAGATTAGTTCTAGGGATCTTACTCAAATTCGGGGGAGTTTCTTTTATAGCCAACATGTCCAAATCATTCACAGATCAACATAAGCAAACAAAGAATTTGGATTACCTGAAGGTGCCGGGAATAGGTGAGGATACTTTTTCTTCATCTGCTCCTCAGCCTCCCAAGTCATTTCCTCGCGGTTATTATTCCGCCACAACACTTTAATAGAAGCCACATCTTTATTCCGCAACTTTCTCACCTGACGATCCAATATGGCTATAGGCTGCTCCTCGTAAGATAGCTCCTCTGTGACCTGCATATCATCTGAAGGAAAGATTCTGGAAGGGTCACCAATACACTTACGAAGCATAGAGACATGAAATACCGGGTGAACCACTCCAAAGTCAGCTGGCAAATCCAATTCATAGGCCACCTTGCCTATTGTACGAATAATTTGATACGGCCCAATATATCTCGGACTGAGCTTTCCCTTCTTGCCAAACCTCATAACCCGTTTCATAGGTGACACTTTCAGGAACACCCAATCCCCAACTTGGAATTCTAACGGTCGACGTCGCTTATCAGCATATGATTTCTGTCGACTCTGGGCCGCTAATAGTCGCTCTCGAATCATCTTCACTTTATCGACTGCCTGCTGGACTACATCTGGACCAATTAATTGAGTATCACCCACGTCAAACCAACCGATCGGAGATCTGCATTTCTTGCCATACAAAGCCTCATATGGTGCCATCTGAATACTGGAGTGGTAGTTGTTGTTATAAGCAAACTCAACAAGTGGCAAATGATCGTCCCAGCTACCCCTGAAATCAATAACACAGGCCCGCAACATATCTTCCAATGTCTAAATAGTGCGCTCGGCCTGTCTGTCAGAATGAGGATGAAATGCTGTACTCAGGCTCACCTGGGTCCCCAATCCCTCCTGAAATGATCTCCAGAACTTAGCTGTAAACTGGGCACCTCTATCGGAAATAACAGACACAGGAACTCCGTGCAGTCTCACAATCTCCTTAATATATAGCCTGGCATAATCTTCAGCTGTGTAGGTAGTCCGAACTGGAAGAAAATGAGCTGATTTTGTCAGTCGATCAACGATAACCCAAATGGAGTCGTACCTCCGTGGAGTGCGAGGCAAGCCTACAATGAAATCCATATTAATTATCTCCCACTTCCACGTTGGTATCTCCATCTCCTGTAATAACCCACCGGGCTTCTGATGCTCAATCTTCACCTGCTGACAATTAGGGCACTGGGCAACGAACTCTGCTATATCCTTTTTCATACCGTCCCACCAATACAAACATCGAAGATCATGATACATTTTCGTCGACCCTGGGTGAACAGAATACCTGGCATGATGTGCCTCACCCATAACCTGTCGTCGCAGTCCCGCAACGTCAGGTACACATAATCTGCCCCTGAATTATAGTACTCCATCAGATGTAATCTCAAACGGGGTCTGCTCTTTTTCACGGACTGCATCTCTACACTGAATCAGAACAGGATCCTCATACTGACGCCGCTTTATCTCACCCAGAATAGAGGAGTTGGCCACTCCTCGAACAGAAATCCCAGCATCTCCAGAATCGGCTAAGCGGACTCCAAGACTGGCTAAATGATGAATATCACGAACCATTTCTTTCTTATCAGACTGCACACCAATCAAACTTCCCATAGACTTGCGGCTAAGCGCATCTGCTACAACATTAGCTTTCCCTGGATGGTAGAGAATATCGACATCATAATCCTTCAGCAACTCTAACCACCGCCTCTGTCGCAAATTCAATTCTTTCTGTTTAAAAATGTACTGGAGGCTCTTATGGTCAGTATAAATATCAACGTGGACCCCATATAAGTAATGCCGCCAAATCTTCAAAGCATGAATAACCGCGGCTAACTCCAAATCATGTGTGGGATAATTCTTCTCGTGCGGTCTGAGCTGCCGGGAAGCATAGGCTATGACTCGACCGTGCTGCATCAACACATAACCCAAACCCGTACCAGAGGCATCACAATAAACCACATACCCGTCTGGTCTTTCTGGAAGAGCCAAAACTGGAGCTGTAATTAATTTTTGGTTCAACATCTGAAAGTCGTGCTCACAGGCATCAGTCCACTGAAATTTCGCTGCCTTCTGAGTTAACTTTGTCAACGGTGCCGCAATAGAAGAAAAATTCTCTACAAACCTTCTATAATAACCGGCCAACCCCAGAAAACTGCGTACCTCTGTAGGTGTAGTAGGCCTGGGCCAATTCTGTACAACTTCAATTTTCTGCGTATCAACCTGGATACCATCTGCTCCGACTATATGCCCCAAGAATGCCACAGAAGTTAACCAGAATTCACATTTCGAAAATTTAGCATATAATTGCTGCTGCCGAAGAGTGCCAAGCACTGTTCTCAGATGATCAGATGCTCCTCTGCTGATCGTGAATAAACCAATATATCATCGATAAACACAATCACGAACATATCAAGGAAAGGTCGAAATACCCGATTCATCAAATCCATGAATACCGCTGGAGCATTAGTCAGCCCGAAAGACATAACTCTGAATTCATAATGCCCGTACCGGGTCCTGAAAGCAGTCTTCGGAATATCAGACTCTCGTACCCGTACCTGGTGATAACCCGAACGCAGATCTGTCTTCGAGAAATATTTGGCACCCTGCAACTGATCAAACAAATCATCAATCCGGGGAAGGGGATATTTGTTCTTGATAGTCACCTTGTTTAATTGCCTGTAATCAATACACATCTGTAGTGACCCATCTTTCTTTCTCACAAATAATACCGGCGCTCCCCAGGGCGATGTACTGGGTCTGATGAAGCCTTTATCTAATAAATCTTTCAACTGCTCCTTCAATTCTTTTAATTCCGCCGGTGCCATTCTGTACGGAGGAATAGATATTGGCTGCGTATCTGGCAACAAATCAATAGCAAAGTCTATCTCTCGCTCAGGCGGAAGACCCGGAAGCTCATCTGGGAATACATCTGAAAATTCATTGACAACCGGAACTGACTGCAGAGTAGGTGCCTCGGCTGTAGTATCGTGTACACGGACCAGGTGATAAATATAACCCTTCTGAATCATCTTCTTAGCCTTGAGGTATGAAATAAACTTACCCCTCGGCGATGTTGTACTCCCGGACCACTCTATAACTGGTTCCCCTGGGAACTGGAAACGAACTACCTTCTGCTGGCAGTCAACATTAGCATAACAGGACGCTAACCAGTCCATGCCCATAATAACATCAAATTCTAGCATGTCTAACTCTATCAAATCAGCTTTAGTACAACGATCAGATATGATAACAGAACAATCCGGATAAACCTGTCTGGCTATAACAGAATCCCCTACAGGTGTAGCTACCTCAAAAGGCTCTATCGGCTCGGATTCTATCCCAATCTCATTAGCAACAAGTGGGGCAATATATGATAAAGTCGAACCAGGATCAATCAATGCATACACAGATCGAGAGAAAACCAGTAAAGTACCTGTAACAACGTTTGGCGAAGCCTCCTGATCCTGGCGGCTAGCCAATGCATATATGCGGTTCGAAGGACCGCTGGAACCTGAAGCACCGCCACGGCCTCGACCGCGACTTGCCTGTACCGGCATACCTCGCCCCGCAGGGCGCACACCTGAGGGAGTAGAAGATGAACCTGCGGCTGATCCCGTCGGCTGAACTGTACTGCCAGAACCACTCGCCATCGGACAGTCACGCATAATATGGCCCTGACGGCTGCAAGGAAAACAGGCTCCCGTAGCTCGGTAGCACTCCCCTGGGTGTGATTTACCACAATAAGTACAACGAGGCCTGGGTGGTCTGGACTGGCTGTAACCTCTGGCTGTCTGGGAACCTGATGCTCTAGAACTCTGACCGGCCCCAGATGGTCCTGCACTGTCAAATCGTCTGCCGGCTGACTGTGTACCCCGGCCTGGCGGAGGAAAATATCTGCCCGACGACTGCTGCTGAGGCTGTCCGCCTCGAGAATCTCCAGAATACCCCGTGGACCTGGCCCTCTTGGGCGGCCTCCTGTCTCGATCCCTACCGGCATAATCGGCCCTATGTCGGTCCTCCATACCCTGGGCATGGGCCTGTAACCGGGCGATATCCATATCTGTCTGTGACGCCATCGTCATGCAACTGTCAATCAAGTAGCGGTCCAATCCTATCACATACCGATGCATACGGTCAGCCATATCCGCTACTATAGCAGGGGCATATCGAGCCAAAGAATCAAACTCCAGGTTATACTCGCGAACACTCCGGCCATTCTGCTGCAACTGTAAAAATCTATCAACCCGTGCCCGCCGTAACTCCGGGGGCAAAAAGTGACGGGTAAAAGCAGCCACGAACTCATCCCAAGTAGCTAGGGAAGCACTCTCGCCCCTGGATAGCTCCCAAGACTCATACCAGATGGCAGCAACATCTCGTAATCTGTACGAGGCCAACTCAACAGACTCGGTCTCTGAAGCCCTGACCAAATCTAATGAACGTCGAATCCCCCGAATGAAGTCGTGGGGGTCCTCCTCGGGCCTAGACCCGTAAAACTCTGGGGGACGGCATGTCAGAAAATCACGAACCCTCAGGCTATCACGCCTGTCATCATCATAATCATCTCTCTACCCACGCCTGCTAACCTGTCCCGCTACAAAGGTAGTCAATAACTGTACGGCCTCCCTCAATGACCTATCCTCCGCCCCTGGCTGAGGAGCTGGAGGCTCGGGCGCTGGAGCCTCTGGAGCTAATAGTGAAGCCGCCCCCTGATCCATAGTGGCAGCGGCTGGTGCTCCCGACTCCTCTGATGATGAAGACGTAGTAGAGTCTGCTGGCCGGGGCGCAATATCACGCATCATCTGGGCAAGGGTCCGAGTACTCTACCGAGCCCGGCTGGTCTCTCCTACCACACCATTTTTCTTCTGGGCGACCGTCGCCTTTTTCGGAGGCATCACTGAAAGAAAAACAATAACAGATCAGAACAGAATCAACCTAATAGCATAGCTCTATCGCACGATCTAAGATTCGAAGAAAGGAGATTCCCTAAATGTCCCGTAGCTTCCTGTTTATAGATGTGGTGCACAACACACCGATAAACAAGACTCTACTAGACACGGTCTGTAGACATTCCGAGGACAAACCGCTCTGATACCACTTCTGTCACGACCCAACCCCGTGGGCCGTGACTAGTGCTCGAATTGGGCACCCGAACACAATCACAAATCCGAGCGGAAAACAGATGACTTATACCGATACAAATATCAAACGCTGCCTCAGATTATATCAAACACATCCAGGTATATAACAGAAGCCGACAAGGCGGTGTTTCAAATTTATAAGATTTTCAAAGAAAATTTCGGCAGAGTTTCCTTTGTTTTTCGGACTATCCAAAATAACCCTGTACACAGCAAATACTAACAAAGGCCACACAGGGCCAACAGAACAACATATACATGTGCGAGCCGACAAGGCTGCCATAACGAAAGAGATCATATGGACACAACTGTACAGTGGTAGGCACACACACCCACAAATAAGTCTACAGACCTCTAAACAGACCAAACGAATCATATGGCGGAACAGGGCCCCGCCGTACCCAGAACAAATATATATACATACATTACGAACAAAAGTATATACCAAAAGTGTATGCTCTGAAATGAGAAGAGCACTCCAAACAGCTGAAGGGGATATCCTAAACTGGGGGATCACCAAACTGTGCGTCTGTACCTGCGGGCATGAAACGCAGCCCCCGAAGAAAGGGGGTCAGTACGAAATATGTACTGAGTATGCAAAGCAGAATGTACAGAAAGCAAATCTCAGACATAACGAAATGGGAGTATCAAACATAAGTGCAAATCCAATCTTATCAAATTATTTAGTTTCAAATATGTGAGTCATGCATAGGGTACAGAAGAATATGGTCACCCGCCTGTCGATGGCGCCATAAACACAGCATAACACCAGAAAGATTTCAAATCTCCGTATCCCCGTCACATATCACATCACAACATAACGCCATATACAACACATCACCAAACATAAGTGGAACCCGACCCTCATTAGCGAGTAGCTCGGAGAACCATAACACAGCATAACCCCGGAGTATATCAAAATGTGCACGATAACAGAACCGGCCCGGGACTCGGCGAAACGAATAACAGAATGCACGAATAGAGTCTTGAGTAGTCATATGCATAAAATCATTATCATAAATTCAAACATAAGTAAAATGATCATATTTGGAAATCGAAATAATAGTCTTAACAAATTCTTTCAAAAGTTTCCGAATTTCATAAAGGAAAGTCGCGGGGCCCACAGATGGTTATTTACCCGAGTCGGGCCCTCCTATAGAAAACTCACATATCATATGCCATATAGGCTCCTACAAAAGTATTGAGGTAATCCGAGCATTTATGTGCAAGAAATGGCATTCAAGAATTACGAAAAATCCTTAAAGTGAAACCTTTCTATACAAAGTTCAGAAAGCGATTATTTCAAAGACGTGAAGGTTCATACTTTTATCAAATCATGCATAAGAGTGCCAAAGAATACATATGGATCATATCATGCTCGGATTTCGAATCATAGGAATTTCCTTAAGGCTTTAATCTAGCCTATGTAAAACTAAGACATGCCAAAAAGAAAGGAGGTTGCTTTACATAGCTCGAACGCACTTCCAAGCTAGCCAATCTAAAGCTACTCCAAATTTACGCCTCGGGCTCCCCAAGGTCTACAAAATGTGCCAATGAATATCCAATATTAACCATAGGCATATTAAGAAATTTTTCATTCCAACTAACTCTAAATTCTACAGAAAATTCGGCAGCACTCCCCCTGTAAATAGGCCATCCCGAGAATTTATCTCGCTTAAAAATCAACAACAAAAACCACAATAACCAATCTAGCAACATCAATAATAAATTCGGAAGGCAAAATAATATTAATAGCTCTCTTTTTCATCATTCGACAACTTTCCAAATATTCAATTCAACGGCTCACATTCAAGCCACCATATCGCTCACACATTTAATTATCAACCCGAGTCTTTACCACAATATTCTAGGACATTCTAAACAATTCACAATTTTTCTCCCAATTGGCCGAAAACAGCCCTTTGGCCGAGAGCAGCTCTCTTTTTAATTTTCCTCATTTTCAAGTCATGTCTCGTCTCAACAATCCACAATATAACGATGTTATTCTCATATAATATAACAATTATATTAACGCACGATAAGCCTCAAAACAGCCCGCACAATCTCCCATCAATCATAAGTCATAAAATGTTCATTTCAAGACTAGAATTCATGACGACGACAACTAACATACTCAGCGGTAGTAATGCGATCTTCGACACCTTATAAAACTCACATTCGTCCACAACACACATATATACATATGTTAAAGATTCCTATATATACGAATTTCGTTCAATGCACAAAGTTCTCCATTCTACAACAATTTAACATGATACAAGAATAAATTCATCAATCCAATACCACACAACACACCCCCACTTACACGGCCAACATGCCAAACACACAACCCCACTTCAACATTATATATTTCAAGATTTCTATCCATTTTAGCATACTACAATAGGTATACAAGATTCACAATACATAAACAAGATGAAATCTTACCTTTGTTCTTCACTTCCTTCAATAGTTAGGGTTTGCAATTGGGCACAACTAGTGGTTGGATGACCCAAACAACTCTTCCACGTTACTTAGGGACTTCTAAATAGTTGATTTATACCAAGGAAATATTTTGGGGTGGCTTGATTTGGATTTGGTTTTTCTTGGTTTGTAGCTGAGAGGGGTGTTGAAGGTGGTCTTCAACTCCTTGATTTTTTTCTAAGTCTTGCAATGGGGAAAAGATGACTACTTGGTCATACTTTAGGCTCATATAGTTGTTGTCCAAGTGTCCTTGGCCCACACATGGAGTGGACCAATTAAAATTGGCCACAAAATGTGTGGGACTAATTTAAGGACCACACGGCCAAGGGCCTCACTTTGCATGAATTTTGACTTCCAACAATATTACATTTGGTCCCAAATTTTCAAAATGTCCAATGCCAACAATTTCATACACAACTTATGTCTCAAAATAAAATCAAAGGTCAAAAGTCCCGACTTCAAATCCCGAAATAATCCTGGCCTTAAATTATCATAGTTAATCCGGGTTGTCCCAATGTATAGAAATACGGGACGTAACAATAATGGACTGATTTTATTTAGTAATCATGGTTATGGCTATCCTAGATTGCATGGAAAAAAGAATGAAAAGAATTGGAAGGTTAAAGGTGAAGTTGTGTTGATACGAACATGTTGTTGTTTTGTTGAATTATGGCCATGTAGTGGACTGTTTTTGTGGAAGAGAGTGAACTGATTTTATTTGGTATTTTGATGGTTGTTGTCATGAATTTTATGATGGGAATTAAGGTATTTAATGGTTAGAGTTGGAACTAAAATTGTTTATAGGTTGTTGTAAGGTTATAGTGTCGACAATGTAGCTATTTGCATACGAATTTGGTGATATATTTATCGTGTGACTGCTGGTCGTATTTTACTGAAATTTGCTGAAACGATTGCATGAAATAATGTATGAGAAGAGTATGTGGGCTGCTTGGTGTATTGTAGGTGTTCGTTAGAATTTCGGGCATCTTTTATGTTGTATTTGGGACTGTTTTGATGATAGGAGTAAATTTGTGCGTTTTGAATGTTGAATGTTGTTACGAACGTATAGTGAAAGTGAAGTTTAATGATTCAAGTTGAAATTGAAATGGTTTGTGGGCTGTTGTAAGATTGAAAATGATGCTAAAACAGTTCCAAGAATTGTAAAGGTAATGTTGTTAAACGTGTTGTTGTCGTTGTAAGTTAAAGCTGGAAAATTGCTAAAGGAGAATGGTAATATTGTGTATGTTGTTTGGCCATGAGATGGGACTGTTTTGAATGATGTAAGGACTATCCAAAGTTCCCTTAAGTCATGTTTAAACAAGTTCGGATTGGTACTTGAAAGTATGACTAGCAATGTTGGCTTGTAGCACTAGTTAGTTTGAATGCGAACGAAACGTCGTTTAAATGTTAGAAAGGGATTATTAACGTTAAAATACGTATTGAATTCCCTCGTAGACTAATCGTAGCTCTTGATATCTTGATATAGGATAAGTGTTTTTGGGCAGCAAGTACAAGTTATAATACGACTAAACGCTAAAGGTATGTAAAGCCTATTCCTTCTTTCTTTTGGCATGTCCTAGACGTAAGTATGAAACGATATGAACCTTGGGGTAAATTCTACTCTCTAGTTCCATGCATGACTTATGATTCTATATTTCCTTAATGCTATTGTCACAAGCCTACTATATGATTGACTAATGAATGATGTATAGAAGTTCCTACTCTTAAAGAATTGCACAAATAGAGGCATACTTGACTTTCAAAAGCTACACCATGTTAAGTTGATACATGTACACGAAATCTGAAACGTTCCTTGTTATAGTTTGTTATGAGACTTAAAAAGAACTGAATATGAATATCATTTTGACACTTTAGAGCTGGTTAGTGCTTGTCCATTGAGTCTCAAAAGATGAATTGCATATATGTGGTTGCTATTTATTCTGCTCGTGCTTACCGCTATATCCTTCACTGAGTCCCTGGCCAGGACACGTTCTCGTGCACATATTTACTATATTAATTACCGAGTCCCTCACTAGAGGGCCGGGACACGTTATATATATATATATATATATATATATATATATATATATATATATATATATATATATATATGATATGATGATATGATGATGTGATGATATGATGACATGATGATATGGAGATGGTGGCCTGGAGGGCATATTCCCTATTACCGAGTCCCTTATTAAAGGGCCGGGACACGTCTATGTTTATGTTTATGATGCTATGATTTTAATTACCGAGTCCCTTATTAAAGGGCCGGGACACGTTATATATGTTATATACAGAATGATTATGCAGCTTTGATTACAAAACTCTATAACGATATTGATATGAGATTTATACAGATGAAATATGTCCAAAGGCAAGTTTTCTGAATTTCTGATTGTTGCATTGGGTCCTACATACTTTGTCTCCTTATGAGTCTATTACTACATTTCATGCTTTACACGCTCAGTACATATTCCGTACTGACCCCATTTCTTCGGGGGGCTGCGTTCATGCCCGCAGGTAAAGATGCTTATGTTGGTAACCCGCCAGCTTAGGAGTCCTATCCAGCTATCTTGGACTGCTCCCTTGTCCTGGAGCCTAGCTTTTTGGTACAGATTCTCCTGTGGTATATATGTGGCTATTCAGGGGTACGGCGGGACCCTGTCCCGTCATATGATACTGTTGTTATTTTTAGAGGTCTGTAGACATATGTGTGGGTTGTGTATCAATGTTGTTCTGTTGTGTCTATATTATGACTTATGTTTGGGGCGTACCCATTCGTGATGGCAGCCTTGTCGGCTTGCGTAGAAATATATATGTTGTTGTTTAAAAATTGTAACTCCTCAAGAGACAGGTGCCTACGACATACAAAATTTTGAAAACTTTAAAACAACACCCTACCTTTTTATACAAATAAGTTCATGACATTCTAGATATAAATGATTACAGTTAACAGGCAATATGAGTGTCCAACTCGGGCACTAGTCACGGCCTACGGGGTTGGGTCGTGACAAATTTGGTATAGCCGAACTATGGATCGTTTGTATTTCTGTGGTTGCCCTGTGAGGCATTGGATTTGCTTTCTGAGCTGTGTGCAGGTTTAGGATAGTAAGAATTACAAGGGAAGCTCTATTAAAAAAAATCTCTCAAAGCTAAATCATGTGTGTATGTGTACCTTACAAAAGTAAGGGAAATGGAATATGGAAGAGGACGCAAGGGATGACGATGCTATGAGTTCAAAAGAATGGGTACTGAGATATAGAAAAACAAAGGTATTAACGGTTGAATTGTGTCCTAAGGGCATCGCAGTTTATACTAGGGAAGAAGAGAAAAGTGACAGGTGATAAAGGTTATAGGATTGTTTATGGTAAGATGTAATAACCAAGAAGCGAATAAGGAAGAGAGAAAGAGTACGACAAATAAGTCAAGAGAGATAACAAGAAGGACAAGGTAAATATACGAGATATATAGAACAAAGTGATGATATCGCAAAAAAAAAGAAGGAAAGTTTTGAATAAGAATGGAAGAGTGGATATTGACTTTGACGTTGAAGTAAGTTTCGTCTTAAATTAACATTCGAGGACGAATGTTTTTAAAGGGGGGAAGGATGTTACACCCCGTAGTTTCGTATGTTGAGATTCGAGAAACCTTTTAGGAGGTATGTGAGCTTATATGTGTTTAAATTATGGTTATAAGGATTTAAGTTCATATAGTAAGCTATGAAAGGATGAAGGGCAAGTGAATTAAGGAAATTAAATTTGTTGGAACTTGGAAGAAAATATGAGGGGCAATTTGGGCCCAAATTAGAGAAAGGATATCTTTTAGTAGATGAGGAGTTTTGAAGCAAAGTAAAAGCCTAAAATAAAGTTCGCCGTGTCTAGTTTCCAGCGCAACAAACCACTTGACAATACGGCATCGAAGTGGAGAATTATGGACATTACAAGTTAGGCTGACAGAGCAGAAACGCTGCTATAGTAACCGGGCTGCTACAGTATTGTTACAGTACCTACTTGCTATAGTAATTGCTACAGTGACCCGACCCGAATTTGGCCCACTATTTAAGGATCAAATTTGATCCTAAACCTCATTTTTCAGCAAAGAATTCTCCAAATATTTCCCAAATATTCTAGAAAATTCTCCCAACTTCCGTCCGCTAGATTTTAATGCAAATTAAGTAAAATCCCCGAATTTTAGTCTGGACAGCACATAGCTGCGATAATAATATCAAATTGCGATGAAACTTTGCTTGGATTCATGGTGATAATCAAAGATATTGCAATTCTAGCGGGTGAAAGGTATGAATTTTTCCTTATTAGTATTGAATTATGCTTATCTAAGGAGGAAAAGTTACTAAATGAGCGTATAAGGAATTTATGGGTCGAGAAATTTGATAAAACATCGTGTGGGATGTTTATGGAATATTTTGGTGTTGATAATATTGTTGTTGATGTTGGTATTGTTGTTCTTGTTGTTGGTTACTGAGTTGAGATTTTGGGCTAGGCATACAAGCAGATGAGATGTTGCCGAAATTTGGCAGATTCTGGAAAGATTTATTTGGAGGCTTAGGATAAGTATATAACAATGAGCCTAACAATAGAATGAATGGTTTTATATGTAGATTTAAAGACAGGAGGTAGGTTGGAAAGTTGAGAAGTGAGTTTCCAAGTATGTTAAGGCTCGTCCCTTTCTTTCAAAGGCATGATTCCTATGTTTTGATTCCACACATGACATCCATAATATTTTTACTCTTAGAAATGCCAGAAGTCTATAATTTCTGAAGAATCTTACGATGACTCCAATCCTAGAGATTTTCAAGCCTAAGGTTCTAGAAGATTTCATGACGTGACTGAGCGTGCTATATAATATATGGCCTCAGCTTATGTCTGAGAATGCTATATAATATATGGCCTTAGCTTATGTCTGAGCGTGCTATATAACATATGGCCTCAGCTTATGTCTGAGCATGCTATATAACATATGGCCTCAGCTTATGTCTGAGCGTGCTATATAACATATGGCCTCAGCTTATGTCTGAGCGTCCTATATAACATATGGCCTCAGCTTATGTCTGAGCTTGCTATATAACATATGGCCTGAGCTTATGTTATGGATCATTCAAAGTGAGACGTGATAGTGGTGATGATTATGGTAGTGATAAGATCCTTATTATCCAAACGAACCCAGCAAATACACGGATTCCAAAGACTCTATTCCTAGACAGTGTAGGGATATTGGTATCCTTGACCTCTTAAGTCCCAAAGGGGCATCCATAAGTTGTACGTTTTCATAATGATGTATAAATCCCAAAGGGGACACTCATAAGGTTTTCTCTTTCCTATGCATTTTACATTTGATTTTTGAGTCTCGAAGGAGACAAATGAAAAGGGGAAGAAGTTCCCATTTTTAAGAAAAAGGAAGAAGTTTCCGTTCTAAACTGAAAGTTGATCCAAAAGGAGTCTTTTAATGGTTTCTAAAGATTTTCATGCATTGCATATTTACATACATGCACAACATCATTTTATGGGGATGGGGAAAAGGGCTAAGTTGTTATATACACAAACCACCTGATCAGCTGGTATACGATGATTATGATGCTCGAAGGGGCTGGCCGAAGGGGCCATTTTGCTATTATGCCCGAAGGGGCTGCGAGCAGGGTGAAGGCATGCATTACATATATATACACACACGCACATACATATATACGTACTCATGCTTCATCAAAAGTTCATGTATACATACATGTTTATCAGAGTTGGTTACAGGTACAGAATGAGTCTGTTACTCTTTTATCATCCGAGTCGAGATATCTTGTTTCAGTTCTGCCTTACATACTCGATACATTATTCGTACTGACGTTCCTTTGCCAGGAGGCGCTGTGTTTCATGCCACGCAGGTGTATACAGATGAGTAGAACACATTGGCTATAGGATGTTCCCCGGCTATCAGCTGGATCGGTGAGCTCCAACTCAGTTCAGAGTGTTGCCGAGTCAGAGTACTTATGTTATGGTGTCTCATGTATGTTAGAGACTTTTGCAAACAGTGTCTTGTGGATAGTGAGTCGATATGTCTACAGTTGTGCAAAGCGACCATTTAGGTCAATGTGTTTTCATGCTTTGTTTTTAAAGATTTTATCGTTACTAAAAGTTGTCTTCGAATTAATGATAAGGGAGAAGTCCCTGATTTGACAAAAGAGTTTTATTGAAAATTTTGTCCTGTTTTACTTGACGGAAGCTTCATTTTATAAATTAAAGGTTCATAAAAAGTTGTGACTCATGGATGGAATGGTAGTATGGCACTCAGCCGAGTAGGGTCTTGGGTGTCAGTCGCGGCCCTCCGGTTTGGGTCATAACAAGCAGACTAATAAGAAATGAGATGATTTAGAAGATTTGATGGACAATAGTCATTGGAATTATACCAAAATATAGGATGTCCTCTCAGCAGATATAGTAGAGCATGTTAGAAGTGAACTGGGCCACTTTCAGAGATCTAATGAAACAGATAAGCCATGGTGTATACATATAAGTTCAGGGAAATTTACATTTATGAATGCATGGGAGAAGTTGAGACAAAGAAAACAAAGATCATAAGTTTATGAGAACTTTTGGTTAAAAGGCTTACCATACAAAATTTCTATGTTCTTATCGAGAGTATGGTTAAGGAAGCTACCTATAGATGAAGTTATGCAGAAAATTAAAATCAACATAGTTTCAAGATGCTGGTGTTATCATGTACAACAAGAAACAATGGATCATGTGTTCATTACAGGGCCATTTGCTAGAAGAATATGGAGCTATTTTTCAACAGCTGCAGGGATAATGGGCCCTTTCATACAGATCAAGCAGACAGTTTTGTTATGGTGGAACATTAACACTTTGGCTAGATTGAAAGCATTATATCAAGCCATTCCTGCCTTGGTTATGTGGCAGTTGTGGAAACACAGGAAAACAAGAAGACATGGAGGCTCAGTTTCTTATGCTAAGGTGATTCATGAGATCAATAGCAATATTTACATGTTGGCTCAATACAGGCATCCTTGGTTGCAGAATATACCAAAAATGTGGCCTTGGATTGTTGAGCTTTTGTAGAATTATAAGAGTCCTTTAACTTATAATAGGTGAAGTGGAAGTTTCCTAGAAATGGACACTTTAACTACAACACTGATGGTGCATGAAGAGGAAATCCAGGTCCTAGTTCTACATCTTTTTGTGTAAGAAACGATTCAGGAGATTTCTTATATACCATGGCAAGGGTGTTACTAGTTACAACAAATCTTGTTCCTAAGGATGTGGCCATTGAGGAAGGCATTAAATATTGTATTTCAAATGATTTGCTGCCATTAATAATTGAAACAGATTCATTAACAATAGAGAAGATTTTGGATGGTATATATGAGGTACCTTGGAGTAAATCTTTGACAATTAGGAGCATTCAAAGGTGGAGGAAGGACAAGGATGTCACAGTGGTGGATGTTTTGAGAGAAGGGAACTGTGTGGCAGATTTTTTCACTAACATAGTTTTTGATTTTACAAGTCCAATTCAGTATGATCATTTTTAGGATATACCATCTCATGGAAGGAGGCTGATTAATATGGACAAGAACCAAAGGCCAAATTTCATGATTAGATCAGCCAACATACAGGATATCAATAGCCATAATAGTAACAATAGAAGTTCATAATATTACATCATGAGAGGGTAAATAGCTAGAATTAACACTGTTTTAGTGTGTGGTATTAACTCTGGTTCATTCTACTTAAAACAGTGGCATTTCTAGCTATGGATGGCAATAGTAATCAATCAGTTAGTCAAGGAAGTAAGAAGAAGATCTCATTAGCAGTTTCTGGTCATCACAACACATTTGGAATAGTCAAGACTAAGCATTAATATATGATACAACTGAATTACTCTACAACCGGGATTTCCTGAAGTCATCTTCATGAGATTTGATCCATTCCACCTGTGAGACTTGAAGGTGTGATAGATGGATACAAATCAAGGACTCCGTATTTATAGTTGATGCAGGTTGTAGTAGCATTAGTGTTTTGGTCTTAGCTGTTCCTTATCTCTTATTCTTAGATAGTTTTGCTTACTGCTTTTCTGTTTTCTGTAAATAATTTTTTTTTTCTGTAATTATTTTCTATGGAATGAATTTCCACTTCTTTGGGTGGTTTTGATTAAAAAATGAATAAATCCATCCCATGAAAATCCTACATGCTTCCATGTTTTAGACAAGTTATATATATGTTATTATCCATGTTCATGCTAAACTATACGTATATACGATGTTACAAGTAATGTTTATGCAATTCATGGGCTTCTAAGCCAACTACATCCATGTTCATGCTTTTGGAGTTGCACAGATTACCGATAAGGTTTAATACCTGAAACTATGTATGGCAGTAAAGGATAAGGATCGCTTCGCCCAGTTAGAACGATTCCTTCATGTTTCCCCATTGCGGGATATTGGATCCATTGATGTCATGTTCATGTCTCGTACCCCGGCAAGGTATGAGATGGCTTAGCTAATCGAAAAGAGATCAGACGCCATGCGTTTAGATGGTGGTTACATGTCGGTTGTAGTAATGCACTGCCATTGATATCTTTACAGAATATCCATGTGTTTACGCAGTGGTTACATGTCGGTTGTACTAATGCACTCCCACCGTCCCACCGATATCTTTACATACTTAAAATATTTTATTCATGTTATACATATTCATGTCATATGATAATGTTTCCCCATTGCGAGATATTGGATCCATTCATGTCATGTTCATGTCTCGTAAGCCGGCAAGGTATGATACGGCTTAGCTGATCGGAAAGAGATCAAACACCACGTGTTTATGTGGTGGTTACATGTCGGTTTTACTAATGCACTCCCACTGATATCTTTACATACTTAAAATATTTTATTCATGTTATACATATTCATGTCAGATGATATTTCATGTACATGTTTAGCTTACAGATACAGTTTCAGTTTCTGTTCTATTATTCAATGTAACATGTTTTTTCATTCAGTTTCTTTACATACCAGTACATTCCAGTGTACTGACATCCCCTTTTATTTTCCAGGGGCCTGCATTTCACAATCTAGGGATTAACTTATAGGACGATGGATCTGCTTGTTAGGACTATTGATTGTATCAGCTATTTGTGAGCCTCATTCTATCCGGGGTGTTATCTTTATTTTTCTTTCATGTTAGTTATGAAGTTAAGGCATGCCGGGGACCTTGCGTCGATAAACAGTTTAGAAGTTAGACTCATGTCAGATGTTTCATAGACTAGTTCAGTTATGTCATGTCAAATGTTCAGAGTCGTACAACTAGTATTGGCTTAGTACTTACATAGTTTTAGACTATTTCCGCATCATGATTTAAACAATATTCTCATTAATATTTATGATAACTCATGTTATTCAGGCTATTCCCATTTTAAAATTGTATTCCGCATTAGTTCATGCCCCATGTTGATTCAGCAAGCCATGTGATTCGCTCGGTCACATGTAGCAAGGCACCGAGTGCCGTGTTATGCCCAGGCCATAGTTTGGGGTATGACAGAGGCTTAGATCAGAGCCTAGGATCAAGTGTCTTAGGGAGTCTATGAAACCGTATCCAGTGGGGTCGCTTTTATAGGTGTGTGCGAGCCACACATATGAACAGTTGACCACCAAGACATCTAGGATTGTCTCTCTTCTTTCATATTCTAGATCGTGCAGTTAGAATTATGCTTTCAGGAACTCTTCTAACTCGTGCATATTGCGTATTTCAGAAAATGCATGCGAAAAGAAAGTACACCAAGAAGACATCTACCACTGGCCAAATGGCTACTACTGAGGACCCTCAGACTCAGGAAGTTCACACCGTGGATCAAGGGCCTACATCTGATCCAATGCCCCCGACTGCACCCTCAGCTATAGAAAGGCCTGCAGAGGTCCGTCCAACATTTTGTCCGCAACTCAGTGCCTCAGACATGGATGTTAGGGGAGCTGTCCAGCTGCTTACCCAGATTATTGCTACTCAAGCACAACGTCAGGAAACGCCTCCTAGCACAGGTACTAGTGGAGGGTCGAACAGCTCCAGGACAAAGGAATTCAGGAATATGAAGCATCCAGTGTTCACATGGTCATCTCTCAGCTCAGAATAGAGAGATGACCATCACTATGATAGTTGCTTTTGTACAAGGTAATGAGGATAGAATGAAAGAGAAATAGGCTCTTTAGAAAGAGAAGGAAGAGAGTTCAACAAAAGAGCGAAGTCTGCAGGTAACTTCATTTATGGGGGAGGTGGAGGAAGAAAATTCTTCAAGAACTGGTCATCAGGACCGACTCTATCTGCAGCCAGTGCCCAAGCCCCAAAGTTTAGGAGTGATCAGAAAAGACAGAATTTCAGGCACTAAGCTGATATCTACTTCCCGACACTGAGCTGATATCTATTCCACCATAGATAATGGCTCCAGTAGAGTTAAAATAATTAAACGCCCAGTTGAAAGATCTTCTTGATAGGGGATTTATTAGGCCAAGTGTCCTACCTTAGGGCGCACCAGTCCTGTTTGTCTGAAGGAAAGATGGATCCTTACGCATGTGTATTGACTACCATCAGTTGAACAAAGTCACCATTAAGAACAAGTATCCTCTTCCCAGAATAAATGATTTATTCTATGCACTTCAAGGTGCCCAGATTCCAAGATTGATCTCAGATCAGGGTACCATCAGCTGAAGGTTAAGGAAGTTGATATTCCTAAAATAGCTTTCAGGACTCGTTATGGGCATTTCAAATTTTTGGTGATGTCGTTTTGTCTGACGAATGCCCAAGCATCTTTCATGGACCTTATGAACATGGTCTTCAAGCCGTATCTTGGTTTATTTTTCATTGTGTTTATTCATGATATTTTGGTGTATTCTCTTAGTGAGGCTGAACATGCAGAACATCTCAGAATAGTGTTGCTGACACTTTAGGATCGTGACCTTTATGAAAAAATTTCTAAGTGTGAATTTTGGCTTAAGTCAGTGTTGTTTTTAGGCATGTAATTTCGAGTGAAGGTGTGAAAGGTTGATTCTCAAAAAATAGATGTCGTAAAGAATTAGCCCAGACCCACCTCAGTATCCAATATAAGAAGTTTCTTAGGTAAGGTTAAGGTTCATGAAAAGAATTATCCGACTCATGACTTAGAATTGGCAGCTGTGATTTTTGCACTTAAGATATGGCGTCATTATTTGTATGGAGTGCATGTTGATATTTGCTCAGATCACAAGAGCCTTTAGTATATTTTCAAGCAAAGAGAGTTGAACCTCAGGCAAAGGAGGTGGCTCAAATTTTTTAAAGATTATGATGTGGATATTCTCTATCATCAGGGAAAGCGAACATAGTAGCCGATGCTCTTAGTCGGCGATCCATAGGAAGTTTAGCTCACCTTGAGGCAGATAAGAGAATTATGGCCAAGGAAGTTCACCGCTTAGCTAACCTAGGAGTTCGAATCTTGGACTCTGAAGATGGTGGAGTTGTTGTTCAGAATAGGGCTTATTCCTCCTTAGTAGCCGAAGTGAAAGAGAAACAGTTTAGTGATCCTTTTTTACTGCAGCAGCAAGAGGGGATTCACAAGCATAAGACAACGACTTTTGAATAAGGGGCAGATAATGGTACCTTATGGTACCGAGGCAGAGTATGTGTTCCATATGTTGATGAGATTAGAGAGCGAATTATGTCAGAGGCTCACAATTCCAGGTATTCCATCCATCCAGGTTCAACGAAGATGTACCATAACCGCAAGGAAATCTATTGGTGGAATGATATGAAAAAGATTGTAGCAGATTTATGGCCATGTGTCCGGATTTTCAGCAAGTGAAAGTCGAGCACCAGAGGCCTGGTGCCTCGGCCTAGAATATTGACATTTTTGTTTGGAAATGGGAAATGATAAATATGGACTTTATAGCAGGTCTATCTCGGTCATCCTGAAGGCATGACTCGATTTGGGTGATTGTGGACCGACTTACTAAATCATCACACTTTTTTCAAGTCAAGACCATAGATTCAGCAGATGATTACGCCAAGTTGTATATTTATGAAATTGTCAAATTGCATGTGTTATATCCCGTGTTTTTGCGCATTTGGAAAATTTGGAATAATCTTTCCTTGTAGGAAATAAGGCTATATTTTTATTTTATTCAACATATGTGTGATATTCATGAAAAATATTGATACGGAAGTACGGAGGAAGGCCAAGGGTAATTTAGGAATTTTGGAAATTAGTTTCGGGAATTACAAATAAAATCCATAAATTATTGGGCTCAAATAATAAAAGAGAATTGAGGCCCAAATTGAGAGGCTTGGCCGGCCATGCTAGCCCAAGCCCATGGAATTTATTTCATTTCTATGTGATTAAATTAGCCTTATCCATTAGAAACTTCAAGACAAATTGTGAAGGGAGAGAACAACAGAAAGAACACCAACAAAATAAGGGCCATTCGGCCAAGACCCATAAAAATTGCTCTTAAAAATCTTGCTTCAAAAATTGTTTTCTTGTGGTATTCCCCCTAATTCAAGGGTCCTTTACAACTTGGGACAATTATTTTGGAAGATAGGGAACTTGTTTCTTCAATTTAACACCTTAGCCAAGTGAAAAAGCTTGGAGAAAAAGGTAAGAATTAATTCCTTTTTATCATGTTATGAAGGTTTGTTTATGTTGTGGTATGTGGAAATGAGTAGAATTTATGGAAATATGGAAGTTTGCAAAATGGGTGTGCATGTGTGCATGTGGCCGTGTGTGTGTGTTGTTGTGTAGTTAAGATGATTTGAATTTTATGTATTATTCTAGTTGTGGTTATGGTGGAATTCATATTGGAAGTGAAAGTTGAATAAATTTGATTGAGGTTGGAAATATGGAATGTAGCCATGTGGTGTAGGGGAGGTAGAATGGAAATGGATTAATTTTGTTTAGTATGTTAGTTGTGTTGTTGTGATCCTTATAATGTAAATGAAGGCTAAATGGTTTAATTTGGCATTGAAGTTGATTGTAGAAGATTATGTTATTTTAGTATGATTTTATGATATTATGGAAATGAAGTTGTTAAAGTGTGGATTATTGTTGTTGGTTATGAACTTGTAAGTAGAAAATGTGTTGTGATGGTTTTGTTGCATATGTAGGAATTTTGGGTGGAATATGGAATTGATGGAATTGTTGAATATTGGATATATGGCTTGGAATATCCTTGGCCTATGATTGAATGACCTTAAACTTGTATATGGACATGCAAATATTAATATAGATTTGAAAGTGCAAATTGGATTGGAAGTTGTTGCATTATTTGGAAAAGAAGGCTATTTATGTTAGAAGGCGTTTCTAGTCGATTGTTGATGTTGTTGGTGTTGTTGTTGGTATGGTTGCTGCTAATTTGGCCGAGTTTAAATCTCGGGGATGTTGTATGTATAGGGGAGATGCTGCCCAAATTTCTGTAGACAAAAATTGGTTAAGATTGAATTCTTAAAGCCTTATGATTAATATTTGGTAAATATGACCAATTGTAGATTTCGGACGAAACGGGATTTGAGTTTGGGCGAGCGTAAGGCGCAAGTAAGGTATGTAAAGCTATCCTTTTCCTTCTTTTGGCATGTCCTAGACATACTAGGTTGAGATTTGAGCCTCGGGGGCAATTCTGTTCATGGAAATCCGAGTATGATTTTAGGTACTATTCATTCAATATAATTGAATTATAATTCTTATGTTGTGTTGGAAAACTATTCGAACATCCATAATTTGCACAAATGTGATAGAATCGTTTTGAAACTTACATGGATGACTCCATAAAGTCTAATGTTCGTAATTTATGTCTGCCACCTCGACTTGACCCGAGGTGGGCCTACTAGCCCCGAGACTTCCTTCGTTTGTCTTACTTAATCTACTTTCGTATGATATAAAGTGGGGACTTTTGCCTATGAATTTAAGGCTCCGTTTGATTTTTTCTATAAATTATTTGAAAGCTCCTAAATGTGAACGACACTAAATTTTCAGAAAATGGCTTATGAGGTATTTTTCGAAAGTTTTGTAAATTTAAAGGCTCATATCTTTGGTATACTAATTCTGATAGACTCGATACTTATTTTGAACTTTCTGATCTCAATATATATATATATATATATATATATATATATATATATATATATATATATATATATATATATATATATATATATATATATATTTATTTGTCGAGTCTTGGAATTTAATCGTGTATATGCATATGGTTTCCGCACTACTCTGCTCGTGCCTATTACTATGATATCGTTCGCCGGTTCCCGGGACGGTTTATGATCGTGCGCACTATGATAAATTCGGCAGTATGATGTGTTACGGTTCCCGAGACCTCGTCATAGGGCCGGGTTCTGTTTATGGAGTTATGCTGTGATATGGCTTATGATATGTTTTGATGATATGATATGATGTGATCATATGTTGTGTTCGGGCTGTACGGAGATTTGAAACCTTCTGGAGTATGCTGTGTTGTGGCACCAGTGTCGGAGTGGTGACCACGTTCCTGAGCCTTATTGTTATGTCCCGTGTTTTCGTATAATTGGAAATCGAGAAATAATTACAACTTGTGGGTTAGAAGGACATAATTTAATTTTAGTGGATATGACCATGTTGGTTATGGAATTCTTAATGTCAAGACATCGGGAAAGGCCGAGGGTAGATTTGGAATTTCGGAAATTAGTTTCGGGAATTACAAAACGGGGCATTTTATGAAATGGGCCAAGGAAAGATGCAACCCAAAGTTGAGGCCCAACCAAGGGAAGTGGCCGGCCATGTACAAGGCCCAAGCCCTTTCCTTAGTGATCATGTGCTATGCACATGGTCATTTAGGTGGATATATATCACTTATACTTAGTAATTTTCAAGATCAAAAATCATTTCAAGAACACCACACAAAATAGGGGTTCGGCCGAGACCAAGAGAAAAGAGAGAGAAAAAAATTCCAAGCTTGTTGTTGATCCAAAAATCATAGTCTCTACATAATTGGGAAGTACTCAAGGCCCTCTTCAACGGGGTATAATTAGTTTGGCGCAAGAACGACGTTTGCGACAAGTCGGGGTTTCAAGGAAAGGTAAGAATTTTGCCCCTTTTATGTTATAGAATTGATGTGAATATGTTAAGGATTGGAAATAGATGGAGATCCCGTAATTTTGATGTAAATAGAAAGTCGTGGGTGTGTGTGTATAGTGTGTATGGGCAGTTGTGGTTGATGTATTTTGAGCCGAGCTACGCCTCGGGGATGTTAGATTTATAGGGGAAATGCTGCCGAAATTTCGGTAGGCAAAAATGAAGTTAAAGGCATTTTTTTAGCCTAAGAATCTCAATTGGTAACTTTGACCATTTGCAGATTTTTGACGAAACGGGATTGGACTTTTGGAAGAGCATACGACGTCTGTAAGGTATGTAAAGCGTCCCACTCCTTCATTTGGCATATCCTAGTATGTTAGCCGAATATGAGACCTTCCAGAGCATTTTTGCTCCTCGAAACCCGATCCACAGAAAAGTTACTATTCATTCAATTCGATTGAAGCCTAAGGGCTCTATTTTGGCTAGAATGCCACCACTCGTCCGAAACCTATCGAAATGTGGTCGGGTAACCTAGAAATGACTATGTATGACCTTTGGCATATAAATGTTCGTAAAAATATGTTCGCCACCTCACTTTGACTCGAGGTGGGCCCGCTAACCCCGAGACACCCTATTTGTCTTATTGGGCTGTCCTTTTGAATAACGTTTGGAATGGCACTTTCGATGTTGGAATTCCCGTCTATGGGATATGTTTCGACAATTACGATATTTTAAGCTACGTTCTGAACTACACATATTATTTTGGAAAAGTTTTGATAAATAAAACTTTATATCGGCTAAGTTTCCGACTATTTTGCATTTTGATATGACTCATGGGTTTACTTCGTTTTGGGAGACTATTTTGAAGTATGATTTGCATTTACTTGCTCACGACTCCGCTCGTGCCTTATGATGACTTCGTTCACCGGTTCCCGGGCCGGGTTTGATTCGTGCGCCTTATGACAATTCGGCCGTATGCTGTGTTACGGTTCCCGAGGCCTCGCCATAGGGCCGGGTTCCGTTTGGAGTTATGCTGTGATATGGCTCGTGATGCGATACGCTCACCGATGATTATGTTGTGTTCGGGGATGTACGGAGATTTGAAACCTTCTGGTGTTATGCTGTGTGTGGCGCCAGCGTCGGAGTGGCGACCACGTTCCTAAACGTTTGCATGATTTCAATTGCATTATGATACGTATATGATTTCGATACAGATTGTGACATACCTATTTGTACTCCACTTTGACATTTGATTTGCTTTCGGTTTTGATCCATATTTCTGTACTCCGTGCTTTACATACTCAGTACATATTTCGTACTGACCCCCTCTCTTCGGGGGCTGCGTTTTATGCCCGCAGGTGCAGATATCGGTGATCCTCCGTAGTAGGCTTCACTTCTTGCTATTCCGGAGTACTCCTATTTGATCCGGAGTCCACTTTTGGTACAGACTCTTTTTGCCTTGTATACATTCGGTATATTTGACTATTTGGGTACGGCGGGGCCCTGTCTCGCCATATGTCTTTGTTTGAGTTCGTAGAGGCCTGTAGTCATATATGTGGGGCGAGGGTCCTATGTATGTTTGTCTGATTCCGTTTTATGGTCTTAAGGCGGTCTGTTTGTTATGCTGGGCCCAAATGGCCCTTATGCTTATATTTGCACTTTTGACCGACGATGTCCATTCCGCCGCTCAGTTGTATTTGACATGATATTTTGATTTGGCACGACCGCTTAAGACATGTTTGATATCAATTATGTTCGATATGATTTCGAAAAAAATTATGAAATAAGTTTGGATTTGAAAATGAATGTGTGATTCGGTCTGGGTACCCAGGTAGGGTGCCAGTCGCGGCCCACGGGGCTGGGTCGTGACAAAAGTGGTATCAGAGCGGTTTGTCCTCGGAATGTCTACAGGCCGTGTCTCGTAGAGTCTTGTTTATCGATGTGTTGTGCACCACATCTATAAACGGGAAGCTACAGGGCATTTAGGATGTTACCTTCTTTGAAATCTTAGATCGTGCGATAGAGCTGTGCTATTAGGATGATTTTGATCTGACTCGCCTTTGTGTTTGCAGTGATGCCTCCGAAGAAGGCAACGGCGGCCCAGAAGGGCAAGGCGAGGATTGGAGAGACTAGTCAGGCACAGCGAGCTACCCGGGCTCGTGTTTATGATTTGCCTGAGGATGTGCCTCATTCTGAGGGGTCTGCTACACCCCCACTAGTACAGCCTGGAGCAGGACCTTCAGCAGCTCCAGAGGTCCGTGTACCCACACCTGAGGCTCCAGCTCCTCAGCCAGGGGCGGAGGATAGGACCCTGAGAGAGGCTGTACAGTTGCTAACTACATTGGTGGCAGGACAGGCTCGCAGGCGCGGGCGGAGGGACGATGATGACGATGACAGGCAGGACAGCCTGAGAGTTCGGGAGTTTCTGTTATGTGGCCCTCAAGAGTTCTTCGGGTCTAAGCCCGATGAGGACCCCCATGACTTTATTCGGGGGATGCGATGCTCACTGGACTTTGTCAGGGCTTCAGAGACCGAGTCAGTTGAGCTGGCTTCGCACAGGCTTCGAGATGTGGCTACCCACTGGTACGAGACTTGGGAGCTGTCTAGAGGAGAGGGTGCCCCTCCAGCCACTTGGGATCAGTTTGTGACAGCATTCACCCGCCACTTTTTGCCACCAGAGGTACGGCGGGCACGGGCTGATCGATTCTTACGTCTGCAGCAGAGGGGTCGGAGTGTTCGCGAGTATAACCTTGAGTTTGATTCTCTGGCCCGATATGCACCGGCAGTGGTAGCAGATATGTCCGATCGGATGCACAGATATGTTATGGGATTGGACCGGTATTTGGTTGATAGCTGTATGGCAGTGTCATTGCAGGCAGACATGGACATTTCCCGACTTCAGGCCTATGCGATGGGTATGGAGGACCGTCACAGGTCTGATCCGGCTGGCAGAGATCGAGATAGGAGGCCGCCCAAGAGGGCTAGGTCCACAAGGTATTCTGGAGATTCTCGAGGCGGACAGCCTCAGCAGCAGCAGTCTGATAGATATCTTCCTCCCTCCGGCCGGAGTACTCAGTCAGGAAGCCGGAGATTTGATAGTGTGGGACAGTCTGGGGCCGGTCAGAGCTCCAGAGTGGCAGGTTCACAGGTATCTAGGGGTCCCAGCCAGGCCAGACCACCCAGACCCCGTTGTCCTCATTGCGGGAAGTCGCATCCCGGGGAGTGTTACCGAGCGACTGGAGCTTGCTTTTCTTGTGGTGGTCAGGGCCACTTTATGAGAGACTGTCCGTTGGCTAGCGGTTCTGGTAGTGCTGCTCAGCAGACAAGGTCAGCTGCCGGTTCTTCATCTGTTCCATCTGTTGCACGCCCTGGAGGGCGGGGTATTCCAGCACCGGCAGGACGCGGTCGAGGCCGCGGTGGCGCTTCAAGTTCTAGCGGTCCCTCGAACCGCATATATGCTTTGGCCAGCCGCCAGGATCAGGAGGCTTCGCCAAACGTTGTCACAGGTACATTACTGGTTTCCTCCAGATTTGTATATGCATTGATTGACCCTGGTTCTACTTTATCATATATTTCCCCGCTCGTTGCTAGTAAAATTAGGATAGTGTCTGAGCCTATAGAGCCATTTGAGGTAGCTACGCCGGTTGGGGATTTTATTATAGCGAGGCAGATCTATAGGGATTGTTCTGTGACTATTTATGATCGTTGCACCAAAGCTGATTTGATAGAGTTAGACATGCTTGAGTTTGATGTCATTATGGGTATGGACTGGTTGTCTTCCTGTTATGCTAATGTCGACTGCCAGAAAAAGGTAGTCCGTTTTCAGTTTCCAGGGGAACCAGTTATAGAGTGGTTCGGATCTACAGCATCGCCGAGGGGTAAGTTTATTTCATACCTCAAGGCTAAGAAGATGATCCAGAAGGGTTATATCTATCATTTGGTTCGTGTGCACGATACTGCAGCTGCGACACCTACCCTTCAGTCTGTTCCAGTCGTTAATGAATTCCCAGATGTATTTCCTGACGAGCTTCCTGGCCTTCCGCCTGAGCGGGAGATTGATTTTACTATAGAGTTGTTGCCAGACACGCAGCCTATATTTATTCCTCCGTACAGGATGGCACCGGCTGAATTGAAGGAGTTGAAGGAGCAGCTGAAAGATTTGTTGGATAAGGGCTTTATTAGACCCAGCACATCACCCTGGGGAGCGCCGGTATTATTTGTGAGAAAGAAAGATGGTTCACTGCGCATGTGTATCGATTACCGGCAATTAAATAAGGTGACTATTAAGAATAAATATCCCCTCCCCCGGATTGATGATTTGTTTGATCAGTTGCAGGGTGCTAAATATTTTTCGAAGGTGATCTGCGCTCAGGTTATCATCAGGTGCGAGTGCGAGAATCAGATATCCCGAAGACTGCTTTCAGGACCTGGTACGGGCATTATGAATTCAGAGTTATGTCTTTCGGGTTGACTAATGCTCCAGCGGTATTTGTGGACCTGATGAATCGGGTATTTCGGCCTTTCTTGGATATGTTTGTTATTGTGTTCATTGACGATATTCTGATTTACTCGCGATCAGCCGAGGAGCATTCAGATCATTTGAGGACGGTGCTTGGTATTCTCCGTCGACAGAAGTTATATGCTAAATTCTCCAAATGTGAATTCTGGTTGACTTCTGTGGCATTCTTGGGCCATATTGTCGGCGCAGATGGTATTCGGGTTGATACGCAGAAGATTGAGGCTGTACAGAATTGGCCCAGGCCTACTACACCGACAGAGGTGCGCAGTTTTCTGGGATTAGCAGAATATTATCGCAGGTTCGTGGAGGACTTTTCTTCTATTGCAGCACCACTGACGAAGCTTACTCAGAAAGCAGCGAAATTTCTGTGGACCGATGCCTGCGAGCGCAGCTTCCAGATGTTGAAAGAAAGGTTAGTTTCAGCACCAGTTTTGACTCTTCCAGAGGGATCAGATGGGTATGTGGTCTATTGTGACGCCTCTGGTATTGGGATAGGTTGTGTGTTGATGCAGCACGGTCGAGCTATGCTTCCCGGCAGCTCAGACCGCACGAGAAGAATTATCCCACTCATGATCTTGAGTTGGCCGCGGTGATTCATGCTTTGAAGATTTGGCGGCATTATCTATATGGGGTCCATGTCGATATTTATACGGACCATAAGAGTCTCCAGTATATTTTTAAGCAGAAAGAATTGAATTTGCGGCAGAGAAGATGGCTTGAGTTACTGAAGGATTATGACGTTAATATTATGTACCATCCGGGGAAAGCCAATGTGGTAGCGGATGCACTTAGCCGCAAGTCTATGGGCAGCTTGGCTGATGTACCATCTGGTAAGAAAGATTTGGTTCGTGATATTCATCAGCTGGCCAGCCTTGGAGTTCGTCTGGCAGATTCTGGAGATTCTGGGAATTCTGTTCGTGCAGTTGCTGAATCATCTATTATAGTAGAAGTAAAGCAGCGTCAGTTCAAAGATCCTATTCTGGTTCAGTACAGAGATGTGGCCCTTACTAAAGACAAGACTCTGTTTGAAATTTCACCTGAAGGGGTATTATTATATGAAGGCAGATTCTGTGTTCCGGATGTTGCAGGCTTACGTCGACAAATCATGGGCGAGGCGCATAATGCACGGTATTCTGTTCATCCTGGTTCCACTAAAATGTATCATGATCTCAGGTGTTTGTATTGGTGGGACGGCATGAAGAAAGATATTGCTGAGTTTGTTAGTCAGTGCCCGAACTGCCAGCAAGTTAAGATCGAACATCAGAAGCCCGGTGGATTATTGCAGGAGATGGAAATTCCAGCCTGGAAATGGGAGATGATTAATATGGATTTCGTTGTTGGATTACCGCGCACTCCACGCAGGTACGACTCTATCTGGGTTGTTGTTGACAGGCTGACGAAATCAGCCCATTTCCTTCCGGTTCAGACTACTTATTCGGCTGAGGACTATGCCAGATTGTATATCAGAGAGATAGTCAGACTTCACGGAGTCCCTATATCTATTATTACTGACCGAGGTACCCAGTTTACAGCAAATTTCTGGAGGTCATTTCAGGAGGGATTAGGGACTCAGGTGAGTCTTAGTACAACTTTTCACCCTCAGTCCGACGGGCAGGCCGAGCGCACTATTCAGACGCTCGAAGATATGTTGCGGGCCTGCGTTATTGATTTCAGGGGCAGCTGGGATGATCATTTTCCGCTTATTGAGTTTTCCTATAATAACAGTTATCACTCCAGCATCCAGATGGCACCGTATGAAGCCATGTATGGCAGGAAATGCAGATCTCCTATTGGTTGGTTTGACGTGGGCGAGACTAAGCTGATTGGGCCAGATGTGATCCAGGAAGCTGTAGATAAGGTAATGCAGATAGACGACGTCGACCGTTAGAGTTCCGGATTGGCGACTGGGTATTCCTGAAGGTGTCTCCCATGAAGGGTGTCATGAGATTCGGTAAAAAGGGTAAGTTGAGCCCCCGGTACATTGGGTCGTATCAGATCATGCGAAAGATAGGCGAGGTCGCCTATGAGCTAGACTTACCATCCGACTTGGAGGCCGTACACCCGGTGTTTCATGTGTCTATGTTGCGGAAATGTATTGGTGATCCTGCCAGGATATTCCCAGTAGATGACATTAAGGTGACGGAGCAGTTATCTTATGACGAGCATCCTGTATCTATTCTGGATCGACAGGTGCGGAGACTACGCACTAAAGAAGTGCCCTCCGTCAAAGTCCTGTGGCGCAACAATAATCGGGAGGAGATGACTTGGGAGGCGGAGGACGAGATGAAGAAGAAATATCCCCACTTGTTTCCGACATCCACAGGTAATCTAATTTCTTTTTTCAGTTTGTTGTGTTGATTGAAAAAATGAATTATGTATGTCATTATTAAAAAGGGACACTCCTGCCTTGATCATAAGACCTTATAAGATTAATTTAACATTCGGGGATGAATGTTCTTAAGGGGGGGAGAATGTTATGTCCCGTGTTTTCGTATAATTGGAAATCGAGAAATAATTACAACTTGTGGGTTAGAAGGACATAATTTAATTTTAGTGGATATGACCATGTTGGTTATGGAATTCTTAATGTCAAGACATCGGGAAAGGCCGAGGGTAGATTTGGAATTTCGGAAATTAGTTTCGAGAATTACAAAGCGGGGCATTTTATGAAATGGGCCAAGGAAAGATGCAACCCAAAGTTGAGGCCCAACCAAGGGAAGTGGCCGGCCATGTACAAGGCCCAAGCCCTTTCCTTAGTGATCATGTGCTATGCACATGGTCATTTAGGTGGATATATATCACTTATACTTAGTAATTTTCAAGATCAAAAATCATTTCAAGAACACCACACAAAATAGGGGTTCGGCCGAGACCAAGAAAAAAGAGAGAGAGAAAAATTCCAAGCTTGTTGTTGATCCAAAAATCATAGTCTCTACATAATTGGGAAGTACTCAAGGCCCTCTTCAACGGGGTATAATTAGTTTGGCGCAAGAATGACGTTTGCGACAAGTCGGGGTTTCAAGGAAAGGTAAGAATTTTGCCCCTTTTATGTTATAGAATTGATGTGAATATGTTAAGGATTGGAAATAGATGGAGATCCCGTAATTTTGATGTAAATAGAAAGTCGTGGGTGTGTGTGTATAGTGTGTATTGGCCGTGAGCCATAGAGAGGAAAATTGATGTGAATTGATCTTGGTTAAGTTGGTATAATGTGTTGTTGTGACCCTTATGTCGTAAATGATTAATTGATGAATGAAATTGGCGTTGAAAAATGATTTTTGATATTATCGGAAAGCGTATACCTTCGGTACCATTATGTATATCATTGTATATTTAAGGTGCTAGAGACTTTAGATACGAATCTATAATGATGTTAATGAATTCGGAATGAAATGACGTGAGTTAGAATGTTCGTCGTGAATTTTTGATGTTTTGAAGGATTATGGAAAATAATGGATTTTGGTGCAATTTCGTGTATGGCTTGGATTGTAGTTAGGATGTGATTGTATAAGTTTGAATGTGGAAATGAATACAATTATGTAGATGTAGAATTGGAGTTTTGAAAGTTTGAATGAAAGTTGCCAACTTAGATAACAAAGTAGAACTTTGAAGCTAGAATGGTTGGATTGTTGTTTGTGTTGTTTGTTGACGTGTGGGCAGTTGTGGTTGATGTATTTTGAGCCGAGCTACGCCTCGGGGATGTTAGATTTATAGGGGAAATGCTGCCGAAATTTCGGTAGGCAAAAATGAAGTTAAAGGCATTTTTTTAGCCTAAGAATCTCAATTGGTAACTTTGACCATTTGCAGATTTTTGACGAAACGGGATTGGACTTTTGGAAGAGCATACGACGTCTGTAAGGTATGTAAAGCGTCCCACTCCTTCATTTGGCATATCCTAGTATGTTAGCCGAATATGAGACCTTCCGGAGCATTTTTGCTCCTCGAAACCCGATCCACAGAAAAGTTACTATTCATTCAATTCGATTGAAGCCTAAGGGCTCTATTTTGGCTAGAATGCCACCACTCGTCCGAAACCTATCGAAATGTGGTCGGGTAACCTAGAAATGACTATGTATGACCTTTGGCATATAAATGTTCGTAAAAATATGTTCGCCACCTCACTTTGACTCGAGGTGGGCCCGCTAACCCCGAGACACCCTATTTGTCTTATTGGGCTGTCCTTTTGAATAACGTTTGGAATGGCACTTTCGATGTTGGAATTCCCGTCTATGGGATATGTTTCGACAATTACGATATGTTAAGCTACGTTCTGAACTACACATATTATTTTGGAAAAGTTTTGATAAATAAAACTTTATATCGGCTAAGTTTCCGACTATTTTGCATTTTGATATGACTCATGGGTTTACTTCGTTTTGGGAGACTATTTTGAAGTATGATTTGCATTTACTTGCTCACGACTCCGCTCGTGCCTTATGATGACTTCGTTCACCGGTTCCCGGGCCGGGTTTGATTCGTGCGCCTTATGACAATTCGGTCGTATGCTGTGTTACGGTTCCCGAGGCCTCGCCATAGGGCCGGGTTCCGTTTGGAGTTATGCTATGATATGGCTCGTGATGCGATACGCTCACCGATGATTATGTTGTGTTCGGGGATGTACGGAGATTTGAAACCTTCTGGTGTTATGCTGTGTGTGGCGCCAGCGTCGGAGTGGCGACCACGTTCCTAAGCGTTTGCATGATTTCAATTGCATTATGATACGTATATGATTTCGATACAGATTTTGACATACCTATTTGTACTCCACTTTGACATTTGATTTGCTTTCGGTTTTGATCCATATTTCTGTACTCCGTGCTTTACATACTCAGTACATATTTCGTACTGACCCCCTCTCTTCGGGGGCTGCGTTTTATGCCCGCAGGTGCAGATATCGGTGATCCTCCGCAGTAGGCTTCACTTCTTGCTATTCCGGAGTACTCCTATTTGATCCGGAGTCCACTTTTGGTACAGACTCTTTTTGCCTTGTATACATTCGGTATATTTGACTATTTGGGTACGGCGGGGCCCTGTCTCGCCATATGTCTTTGTTTGAGTTCGTAGAGGCCTGTAGTCATATATGTGGGGCGAGGGCCCTATGTATGTTTGTCTGATTCCGTTTTCTGGTCTTAAGGCGGTCTGTTTGTTATGCTGGCCCCAAATGGCCCTTATGCTTATATTTGCACTTTTGACCGGCGATGTCCATTCCGCCACTCAGTTGTATTTGACATGATATTTTGATTTGGCACGACCGCTTAAGACATGTTTGATATCAATTATGTTCGATATGATTTCGAAAAAAATTATGAAATAAGTTTGGATTTGAAAATGAATGTGTGATTCGGTCTGGGTACCCAGGTAGGGTGCCAGTCGCGGCCCACGGGGCTGGGTCGTGACACTTATGCATGATTTCTGTTTGCATTATGTACATGTGTCTCAGTACAGATTTTGATATTTTGATCCGGTATTCTCTCTCGGTACCCTTCACTTCAGTTATGGTTTGGATTTCTGTACTTTATGCTTTACATACTCAGTACATCTTTCGTACTGACCCCCTTTCTTCGGGGGCTGCGTTTCATGCCCGCAGGTACAGAGGTTCGTGATCTGCCAGTGTAGGCCACACATTCTGCTATTACAGAGTGCTCCTTTTGATCCGGAGCCCATATATTGGTACATATCTTTTGTGATGTATATGCTTCTGTATATTTGATTATTTGGGGTACGGCGGGGCCCTGTCCCGTCATATGATTCCGTTATGGTTTGTAGAGGCCTGTAGTCATACATGTGGGTAATGGGTCATGTGTGTGTTCGTTTGTCTATGATCTACGTCATAATGCGGTCCCGTTTGCTATTATGGCCAAACAGCCTAATTGTTTGTTTACGTGCAATTATCTGGCGATGTATACTCCACCAATCTATCAGATTTGGATGCTGCCTAAATGGCCTGTATGTCTGTATAGGTGTATATATTCGGCGATGTGTATTCCGCCGTCCCTTCTGACTTTGATATGATATTGTTGCACGTGCGACCGCTTAAGATTATATTTGCTTCCAATCTGTTTAAAATGATTAATATGAAATCTGAGATAATTAGAAAATGACGAGTTAGCATGTGAGTTTGTTTGGGGTGTCCAAATAGGGCACCAGGCGCGGCCCACGGAGCTGGGTCATGACAGCATGGGACCCCAGTGTCCATTATTTTAGATCGTGGTGTTCAGTTCACACCGAACTTTTGGAAATCCTTTCAGAGAGGATGTGGTACCAAGGTAAACCGTAACACAGTTTTTCATCCTATGATAGATGACCAGGCAGAGCCTATTAATTAGACCATTGAGGACATATTGAGAGCATGTGTCCTAGATTTTAATGGTAATTTGGATGATCACTTGTCTCTCATTAAATTTTCTTATAATAACAGTTATCATGCTAGTATCAAGATGCACAATTTGAAGCTTTGTATGGGCGAAGGTGTAGATCACCCATTGGTTAGTTTGAAGTTGATAAAGTAGAGTTGTTAGGACCAGATTTTGTCTATTAGGCCATGGAGAAAGTCAAGTCGATTCAAGAGCGTTTAAGAACGGCTCAGAGTCGCCAGAAGTCTTATACAGATGTGCGGCATCGAGACTAAGAGTTTCAAGTTGATGATTAGGTTTTCTTAAAGGTTTCACCTATAAAAGGTGTGATGAGATTTGGCAAGAAGGGGAATCTCAATCCCAGATATATCGGTTAAGGATGGCCTAACCTATGGGGAGATCCCTCTGGCTATTCTTGATTGTCAGGTTCGCAAGTTGAGGACTAAGGAAGTAGCCTCCGTAAAGGTCTTATGGAGGAGTCAGAAAGTTGAAGAGGCTACAAAGGAAGCCGAAGAGGACATGAAATCCAGATATCCTAATTTGTTTGAAGATGAACCAAAAAACGTTCAAGGTAAATACCTTCCGAATCCATGTCAAGTGCCTTACGTATTCATGCCTCACGTTTCATGTTCGCGTTCATGTATTCTCTATTCATGTCTCATGTCCCAGTGCTCATGTTTTCATGAAACCATGTCATGTTAATTCAGTCTCCATGTTTCATGTCATGTTTCCTCACGTTTATGTACTCAAGCCATGTCCAGTCACGTTCTTAACCACGTCCCATCATTCAAGGACGAGTAATCCCAAGAGGGAGATATTGTAACACCTCATACCTCTTAACTAAGCTTATTCATGATTCAGGGACTTAGAAACCAAGATGGGAAGTGTTGGGATTGAAAATTAGGCTCAGATCGTTAAATTGATGTTTTACATCAGTTGTACGGACCGTACATTCATGTACGGGCCGTAATTTATGGACGTACCTCACAAGGGAAAATTAGAGGTCTCTAATATTTGACATTCTAGGCACAGACACATTGTGCAGGCCGTACATGGTGCCGTACCTCATCGGAAATAATTAGAAGTTACTGGAATTTTCTAGTCCATGTACGGCCCCATTGTACGGGCTGTACATGGTGCCTGTACATTTTCCCGACTCAGCAATAGTATAAGTATGGGACTTCAGTTCATTTTCCTATTTTTCATATTCTCAAACCCTAGAATGAAGGGTTTCTCCTCCCATCACACTCATATGCTAAGGTAAGTCTATTCCAAGCCCTTCAAGTGAATTCTAACATATATCTATGATTTCTAAATAAGAATTCATTATTCCTAACCTAGGGTTTTTAAGAAAACCCATCACAAGGATTCAAGACTAAGCCTTTTGGACTTCTTCGAAAAGTTCAGACTTTTATAAAAGTTTTGGAGTATTATAGGTATGTAGGGTTTCTCTCTACATGTGGAAACATCATTGTTATTTCCCACGCTATTGTCTTCCATGATTATACGAACCAAAACTAGGGTTCTAGACATGTTCAGGGGATCCAAGTCAGAGGAGACCACCATTACCACGATGTAGCCAGTGTAGTAGATTACAGTCGGGTCAGTGTTGCCGAGGTTCAGATGCTTGCTATGCCTGTGGTCACGTTGGGCATATGATGTGTGATTGTCCATCGATAGGTAGTAGAGTTGGGTTCCAACCCACAGGATCAGTAGCCGGCTCCTCTTCATCCGTGCTCCCCAGACTTCAGCAGGCCGTGGCAGGGGCAGAGGGGGAGCTTCCAGTTCGAGTAGCCCTTAGCCCCGTATATATGCATTAGTCGAACGATAGGATCTTGAGTCCTCCCCTGAGATTTTCATAGGTATATTGACCACATTCTCCTATGATGTTTATGCTTTGATTGATCCGGGTTTTACCTTGTCATATATCACTCCTTCTATTACTAGTCGTATTGGGGTGAAACCCAAGCCAATGAAACCTTTTGAGGTATCTACTCCTGTTGGTGACCCGGTAATAGTTAGATAAGTATATAGAAATTGTATGATTGTGGTATATGGTCGTCAGACTATGGCTGATTTGCTTGAGCTGGAAATGCTATATTTTGATGTGATTATGGGCATGGATTGGTTGGCCTCTTGTTATGTTAATGTGGATTGTAGAACAAAAATGGTGCGATTTCCATTCCTGGGAGAACCAGTGCTTGAATGGAAAGGTAATACAACGTCTCCAAGGGGTAGATTTATTTCCTATCACAAAGCAAGAAAGGTGATTGCAAAAGGCTATATTTATCACTTAGTCCGGGTCCATGACACCGAAGCAAAGCCGCCGACTTTTCAATCCATGCCGGTAGTAAATGAGTTTTCGGATGTATTTCCAGATGAACTTCCAGGTCTTCCACCGGAATGGGAGATTGATTTTACTATTGATGTGTTGCCGGACACCAAACCCACATCTATTCCTCCGTACAGAATGGCTCCTGCAGAATTGAAAGAGCTAAAGGCACAACTAAAGGATTTGCTCGAAAAGGGATTTATTAGACCTAGTTCTTCGCCATGGGGAGCACGTGTATTGTTTGTAAGAAAGAAAGATGGTTCCCTACGAATGTGCATTGACTATAGGCAGTTGAACAAGGTGACAATTAAGAACAAATATCCACTTCTAAGAATCGATGATTTGTTTGATCAATTACAAGGTGCTAAGTGGTGTTCTAAGATAGACCTGAGGTCCGGATATCACTAGGTGAGAGCTTGAGAAGAGGATATCCTGAAAACAGCTTTCAAAACTAGATATGGGCATTATGCATTTCGGGTAATGTCATTTGGGTTTACTAACGCTCCAGCAGTATCTATGAATTTGATGAATAATGTGTTCAGCCTTTTCCTAGATCCATTCGTAATTGTGTTCACCAATAACATCCTGGTGTACTCTCGATCAGAAGCAGAACATGCAAATCATTTGCGTACTATTCTTGGAATTCTTCGGACTCGAGAATTATATGCAAAGTTTTCAAAGTGTGAGTTCTGGTTGAATTCCGTGACTTTTCTGGGCCATATTATCTCAGCTGACGGTACTCGGGTTGATACTCAGAAAATTGAGGCTGTGAAGACTTGGCCAAGGCCTACAGAAGTCCGTAGCTTTCTGGGATTAGCAAGCTATTACAGAAGATTTGTGGAAGGATTTTCTTCTATTTCGGCACCATTGACGAAGCTAACTCAGAAATCAGCGAAATTTCAGTAGACCGATACTTGTGAGCGTAGCTTCCAGGGATTGAAAGATAGACTGACTTCGGCCCCAGTCCTGACACTTCCAGAAGAATCGGAAGGTTATGTTGTCTATTGTGATGCCTCCGGTGTTGGGTTAGGCTGTGTGTTAATGCAGTACGGTAAGGTTGTTGCCTATGCTTCTAGGCTGTTGCAGAAACATGAGAAGAATTATCCGACCCATGATTTAGAATTAGCTGCGGTTATTCATGCCCTAAAGATATGGAGATATTATTTTTTCGGTGTTCATGTTGATATTTATACAGATCACAACAGTCTCCAAAATATTTTCAAGCAGAAGGAGTTGAATCTGCGGCAGAGGCGATGGCTAGAGTTATTGAAAGACTATGATGTGAGTATTTTATATCACCCTAGGAAGGCAAATGTGGTAGCCGATGCGCTTAGCGAAAAATCCATGGGCAGTTTATGTGAGGTTCAACCGGAAAAGAAGGAATTAGTTCGTGAGCTCCACCAGCTAGCTAGCCTAAGAGTTCGTTTAATGGAATCAGGCAATGCAGGAGTTGACATTCACAACCTAGTTTTTTCCTCCTTAGATATGGAAGTGAAAAAACGCCAATATGAAGATCCCAAGTTGAGTTATTACAGAGGTACACTTCCCCAGAAGGAAAAGTTACCATTTGAGATTTCTGCAGATGGGGTTCTTAGGTATCGAGGCAGACTATATGTCCCAGACATGGCAGAATTGCATCGTCAGATTCTGGAAGAAGCCCATTACTCCCATTATTCCATTCATCCAGGAGCGATAAAGATGTACCATTATCTCAACTTAATGTATTGGTGGGATGGCATGCAGAAAGATATAGCAGAATTTGTAGCTCGGTGCCCAAATTTCCAATAAGTGAAAATCGAGCATCAAAAGCCAGGAGGATTGTTGCAAGCTATGGAAATTCCAACCTGGAAATGGGAGGTGATCAATATGGATTTTATTGTAGGTTTTCCTCGTTCTAGGCGTAAGTATGACTCCATATGGGTGATTGTTGACAGACTCACAAAGTCAGCTCATTTCTTACCAGTCAGAACTACATACTCAGTAGAAGATTATGCAAAGTTGTATCTTCAAGAGATAGTGCGACTTCATGGTGTCCCAGTATCCTTTATCACAGATAGAGGGGCACAATTTACAGCTAAATTCTAGAACTCTTTTCAAGAAGGTTTGGGAACTCAAGTGAGACGCAGCACAACATTTCATCCGCAGACTGATGGACAAGTTGAACGCACTATTCAAACCTTGGAAGATATGTTACGAGCATGTGTATTAGATTTCGGAGGTAATTTGGATGATCATTTGCCAATTATTGAGATCGCATAAAATAACAGTTATCATTCTACTATCCAGATGGCCCCCTACGAAGCTCTATATGGAAAGAAGTGTAGATCGCCAATTAGATGTTTTGAAGTAGGAGAGACATAATTAATAGGTCCAGAATTTTTTCAGCAAGCGGTGGAAAAGATCAAGCTTATCAGCGACCGATTGTTGATAGCCTAAAGTCGCTAGAAATCTTATGCGGACAATCGTCGACGAAACTTGGAATTCCAAGTTAATAATTGGGTGTTCCTAAAAGTGTCGCTGATAAAAGGTGTAATGAGATTCGGCAAGAAGTAGTCCCTGGTATATTGGACCTTACAAGATTGTGCGCAAGTTAGGCCAAGTGGCTTATGAACTAGATCTACCGCCAGAACTTGAATCAGTCCCTCCAGTTTTTCATGTGTCGATGCTCCATAAGTGTATTGGATATCCTTCCAAAGTCATGCCGATAGATGATGTTCAAGTTACCGAAAAGTTGGCTTATGAAGAGGTACCCATTGCTATACTAGATAGGCAAGTGCAGAGACTCAGAAACAAAGAGGTAGACTCAGTTAAGGTCTTGCGGAGAAACAATAACAAAGAGGAAATGACTTGGGAAGCAGAAGAGGATATGAAGTCCACATATCTGTATTTATTTCCACTCCCAGAAGACGTTCAAGATGAGACGCCATTGTTCCCAGGTATGCAATGCTTTCTTTTGATGCTTTTGGTCATGTGTGGCCATGTTTTCTTGTTGTTGTTGTTGTAGCCCTGTGAGGCAATGTTATTTTGGGCTATTGTTACAGAATGGTAGTGCCATATTACAGAGGAAACTCCGGCAAAATTTTTATAGAATTCCTGAGAACTTAAAATTCGAGGACGAATGTTCTTAAGAGGGGGAGAGTGTTACACCTCGGAATTTCGGGTTGTGTGCGGTGAATAGACTAACAAAATTTAAGGTGTACATGATGTCCCTACAAGTAAGAAGGTATACTTAATGATTCTAATTAAGATTCCAAATACATTTGAGGCAAGAGAAGAAAGCTCGTTGGAGAAAGTTAAGGTAGAGTGTGGTGGGCAAGGTTTTGTAATCATTGAGCCATTAAATATTTAGTAAGGTATTAAGGATGAGTTATAAAGCTCGTTAGATAGTTAACAATGTGTTATGTAAGTGGCAAGAAGGTTTCATTAGTATTTGAGATCAACGAATCGACGAGATCAACTTTGGAAAAAGGTGGGTTATACGACCATTTATACGATCCGTATAACTTTGTACGTTCCGTATAATGGTCCGTATAACAGTCACAGTGAAGGGTCATCACTGGAAGTATTATACGGTAACTTATACGGACCGTATAAGTGTCCGTATAAATCCAATCGGGCAGCTTTGTTTTTTTTTTTATAAAACGATGACCCAAGGTCTTATTTTTCATTTCACTTTCTCCACACTTCTTGAGAGCTCTTGGATAGTCTATGCACCATATCAACACATATCTAAGATAAATCAAAGATTAAACACCAAGAATCAAGAGAATCGAGTGTATGGATGCTCACTAGGGTTGATACAAATCAAGAATTTCTTTAGTATTGAAGTTGTGGTTTTTCTCAAGTGAAGTGATTGAATGACGTGGATTAGAGAAGGAAGTATAATATGAGCTTAAATATGGAAATAATGGTATTTGGAGTAGTAAGTTAATTTGAATCATGATTCTTGGTATGAAGTGAGTATAATGTTGTTGTGAATGATACTAATAACGTTGAGAAAGTATTATATGAGAATGGATATGGTGTTGTGTTGTAGCTATGGTTGTGGATGATTTTGGAAGGGAATTGTGGGGATTGAATAATGTTCAACTTGAAGAAGTTTATTGATTACGATATTATGAGAGTTGTTTATTATATGGAGGGAGTTGTTGAAATAATGGAAATGCAGCCCAATTTTCGTTAGCCTTTTAGTTGCTTTAGCTTAGACTTAAGCGTGTTTTTAATGATTTAACCTTAGTACGAATTCTCTTATATGTAGAATTGTGAGCTTGGAAGGAAAGCGTTTAGTCGATAAAGTTAAAGAGATGTAAAGATATGTAAGGCTAGCCCCTTTTCTTTCAAATTCATGACTCCTCTATTATGATTTCCTTTCTACATATTCCATGGCCTTTTTACATCCCATAAGGTGAAAGTTCATGATTCTTAAGAGCTTCTTATGAGATAGAAATGATATATGTTCCATGATAATGATGCCATTGTGAGCCTGATAATCCTATCTTTATGATATCATTGATTTCGTTTCTTATTATTGTCTCACCTCATGATATTGATTCCTTCGAGGTGAGACCTAGCGATGATGTTTGATCCATAATATAATCGGAGGTTCCCGACTTTACGTCACTTCGACCGAGTTATCGCTTTTACTTGAGCTCCCATGCACGTTTCATATTATGTATATGTAAGATTACACTGTGCCTAGTAGGCCGGGCAGTCACCACTACGACAGGCATAGTGGGCAGCTATGATGATGATTACAACATGCCTAATTGGCCTGGCAGACACCACTAGTGGGCGGCTTGAGATGTTTATCCCGGACGCGGGATGATGATGATCACACCGTACCTATATGGTCGGGCAGTTATATATGATATGATGATGTTTATTATAAAAGTAGCATGCATGATTCCGCCTTAAGAGGCAATCAGTTGCAGGTTATCTCTTTATCTTATGATTTATTATTGCTCTATTATGTTATTGTACATGCCTTACATACTCACTATATTGTTCGTACTGACGTCCTTTTCTTTTATGGACACTGTGTTCATGCCCACAATTAGACAGGGAGACGGTCCGAATCCCTAGGAGTTGATTCAGCTAGCTTACACGAGCACTTCACTACTCCTGAGGTTCCACTTCTTGGTATATTCTTTTGGGCACATATTGGGGCATGGCGAGGTCCTATCCCGGCCTTATGATTTTACTATTTCAGGTAGAGTTTCGTAGATACTCATGTGTGGGTAATAGATGGTATATGACCTCTTTAGCAAATACTCTGTACATCATTTTGTAGCCTTATGATCCTATGTATATATGCATGTTCTTGGGAGATGTTTTGTGATCTCCTCATAGTAAGGATGTCCTTGAGAAGCTATATTTGTTCAAGATGGGTGTGATAGTTAGCATGAAGTGGTGCTCAGTAACCAGCTCCGCGTACTCGTCATGGCCCACTAGTTAGGTCGTGACATTTTTTTCGTATGTCTAATTCTTCTGGTCTTCCTATTATACCTTCCTATCTCCTAATTGTAAACCCTAGCGACATAACTTTACTTAAAAATCTTTACTTTTACTTGTACCCTATCTCTTTGTCTAAGATAATCTACCTCACATCTGTTACTTTCCTGTAGCAACCGAATCGATCTTTGTGATATTTTATCTTCACTTGTACACCTACTCTCTTCTCTCCTTACACATAAACCGACATCGCACCTAATTTTTCTATCGTCAAATAACCTTCATGACACCTGTCTGAAAAAATTAAGGTGAATCTTTCTTATAAGTATTGGCTATAAATACACCACATATTCCTAAAGTTGATGCAATCTCTACTTCCTTCGTCGGCCAAGCAACATCACATTTAGAAGTAATATAAGCAATCCAGAAGACAATCATAATTATAAACCAACTTACCTAACCATTTCTCATTCTTGAGTTCAAGATCATCATTAATGCTCGAAGTAACTTGGCCATAATGATTCTCAAAATAGTACCAACTATCAAATACTAAAAATCCCCTTGAAGTCGAATGACTGATGACTTCTAAATCCAAATGTAAACTCACTTCATGTAGGAAATTTTATAAAACGAGTCTAAGTGTCTATCATCAACCCGTCCTGATCTTATGTACATATATATAAATTTCTAGATTAAAACTTTCCTCTACTCGTTAATTACTAATCATTTTTCCCCTCCAAGGTTCTTCAACTCCTTTAATTACTCCTTTGGTAAGTTTACTATCATCAACTCCTTTAATTACTAATCATTTTTCCCCTCCAAGGTTCTTCCCTTAAATTAAAATCATTCTAAAACTTCTCTTTGAAAGCGTCACACAATGGTTCATTCAATCATGACTTACCAACATCCAATAGTCACATTTTCCCTTCTTTCTTTCTTTGTAGCACAGACATTCAAACAATTCAATTTGTAAAAATTTCGGCAGAGTTTCCTCTATACTTCTTACTGCCTCATTCCTGCACACAGCCCAGAAAACATATCCAATGCCTCACAGGGCGATCACAATTACCCGTGACATTTAGGTCAAGTTCTTATATCAAAATCTATCAATATCAATAAGGCAGGAACATACCTTTCGGAGTATCAACTTCAATTCTCATCAATTACTTCATAGCGGCATAATTAACCGCTCATCCACAATAAAAACATTTACAATTAGAATCAGGGGCATCACATCCTATAATTTAGCTCTACAACATGATCTAAGATGAGAAGGAAGGGTCAATGGTTCCTAAATGCCCGACAACCTCTTGTTTATAAGTGTGGCGCGCTTCACACCCATAAACAAGACTCTATTGGACTCGGCTCGTAGACACAACCTAGGACGAACTGCTCTGATACCACTTTTGTCACGATCCAACCAGAGGGCCACGAGGGGCACCCAGAGCTAACAAATCGAGCACTTCTAAACATATATCTCATAATCATTTCTACGTAGACCACAAAGATATCTCATGGGTTTCATACTCTGTAAGGGCATATATCGCAAGAAAACGGCTCATCTTTACATAATCATCAACAAATATACCCATCACCACAAGCCAACAAGGCTACTAAAATATTATACAACAATATGAGCCGGTAGGGTTATGAAATGTCTAACTGTACAAACATGTCTACGAGCCTCTACATAGAATACAAGTGACCGTGAAGACCAACACTAATAGACTGTAGCTCTGAAATAAGTGGAGGGCTCCTCAGAATCCGCTGATAAAACACCTAAGGATTTGACCCGTCTCCCTATCTACCTGCGGGCATGAACGCACCATCCACAAAGAAAGGATGTTAGTACGAATAGTTTACTGAGTATGTAAGGTGTAAATAACAACATAAACAAGAATAAAGAAGCATGAGATAAAGAGATAACCTATATGTCTGATTGTCTCTTAAGGCGGATATCATGCATTCTAACTTTAACTTTTTAAAACAACATTACAAATATATATGTTAGTAAACTGCCCGACCATATAGATATGGTGTATTGCTGCCCGGCCATATAGGTATGGTGTTATCATCATTAGCCTGTGTCCAGGGTGTAAGCTTCCGCTACAGTGGTGTGTCTGCCCGACAATATAGGCATGGTGTTATTAAAATACATATATATTTACAAAGCATGCATGAGAGCCCAATTAAAAGCTGCAACTCTATCGGAGTGACGTAAGGTCGGTAACCTCCGATTATATTATGGAACAATCATCATCGCTATATCTCACCTTGAAGGAAAAATTATCATAAGGTGAGATCAACAACAATGAATAAAATCAATAAAATCATGAATTAAGCTCAATAATCTCATAATAGCATCAAGTCCATAAGCTTTGGAATCTGTAGAATGGGATCATCATCATCATCATTTTCATCATAGAAACATCTGCTTTTGGCATCATAATGTTGGGCCTCGGAATTTCGGATTGTGGCGCGGTAAATAGACTAGCACAAGTTAAGGTGTTTATGGTGTCCTTCCAAGTAAGAAGGGATACTTAATGATTCTAATTAAGATTCCAAAGACACTTGAGGAGAGAGAGGAAAGCTTTTTGGAGAAAGTTAAGGCAGAGAGTGTCTTACCCTGTGTACAAATGTACCAGCAGGTGTTCCTAGTAATTTCCGGGACTATAAGTTGAACGGATCAAATCGGCGAAATCTGAACTGAATCAGGAAAAGTCTGCAGGCACCAGTCACGGTCGGCAGGCCGTTGACATATCGACGGACCATCGATGTGTACCGTCCCAGCGTTTCTGCGATCAGGAATTTACACGAGTGAGTCGACGGAGCCAGTCGACGGGCTCGTCGACCCGGCCATCGAACCGCCTCTCTGGAATTTTCTGGTGTCAGCAATAAATAAACGACCCTTGCCCATAATTTTCAGATTTCACTTTCTCTCTAAGTCTTGGAAGCTATAAAATATTCCTCACACCATATTATGATATATCCAACGGAAATCATGGATTAAACACCAAGAATTAGAAAAATCAAGTGTATGGATGCTCACTAGGGTTTGTAGAGATCAAGAAGCCCTTTTGTGTTGAAGTAGGGTTTTCTTCAAGTGAAGTATTTTCATCCAAAGTCAATTCCTACATCATCAAAGGTGAGTTTTATGTTTAATTCATATTATTAAGAATATTGAGTGCTTGAAAGACTTGGATTATGGAATGCAGAAGAATATAGAGTGCAAATATTCGACTTGAATTATAGTTCTTGGTGAATAATACAAATGACGTTAAGGAAGTGTTAGGTGGAGAATAAATATGATGTTGTGTTGTAGTTATAGTTATGATGATTTTGAAGGTGGATTTGAGAAGTAAACAATGTTTAACTTGAAGAATCTATTGATTATGATATTATGGGTGTTCTTATTGATATTTGGGAGTTGTCTTATTTTATGGAGGAAGTTGTCGGAACAAAGGAAATGTCACCAAATCTCTATTTGCCCTTAGTTGCTTTAGCTAAAGCTTAAGTATGTTTCCGGTTATCTAATCTTAGTACAAATTCTCTTGAAGGTAGAATCGCGAGCTTGGAAGGCAAACAATTAGACGGTAGAGTCAAAGAGATACAAAGGTACGTGAGGCTAGTCCCCTTTCTTCATAAGGCATGACTCCGTTATGGTGAATTCTTCCCTATATTCCCATGACCTTCTTACATCCCTAATGATGAAACGTTAAAGATCCTTAAGAGCTTCTTATGAGATATCTTCTATGATAGTGATGATGATAATGATGCCTTCATGAGCTTGAGAGTTCTATGTTTATGATTCATTGATGTTGTTCCTTGTTGTTGCCTCGCCTCATGAAACTAGTTCTTTCAAGGCGAGGCATGGTGATGATGATGTTCCATAATGTAATAAGAGGTTCCCGACCTTACGTCAATCTGATAGATCGATAGCTTTATTTGAGCTCCCATGCATCCATTAGCTTATGTATATGTAAGATTACACCGCGCCTATACGGTCGGGCAGCACCGCTAAGGCGCGGGAGGCCCGGACGCGGGCTAATGATGTTATGGATTCAGACAGCTTATGTATGTATATGTGATATTTAAAGGTAACAGTGAGCATGCATGATTCCGCCTCAAGAGGCAAGCAGTTACAGTTATCGTTTCTTCTTATGCTTTCCATATTTCCTTATTATGTTACCATATTTCCTTACATACTCATTACATTGTTCGTACTGATGTCCTTTTCTTTATGGACATTGTGCTCATGCCCACAGGTAGATGGAGATGGTGCAGACACTTAGGAGGTTACTCAATAGTTGTGCAGGAGCCCCCCACTACTTCAGAGGTGCAGCCTATGAGTATATTCTTTTGGGTACATATTTAGGGCATGGCGGGGTCCTGTCCCATCCTTTTGATTTCAGTACTTCCGTTAGAGGCTCCTTTTGACCCCTCTATTGTGGATTTTGTACATCATTTTTGTAGCCTTATGGGCCTATGCTTATATATGTTTTGGGAGATTGTCCATGACAAGTTTGTGTTAGGAATGATATATGCCCAAGTTGAGTATGATAGTCAGCATGATAAGCGGTGCTTGGTAGTAAGCTCCGGGTACCCGTCATGGCCCCTAGTTGGGTCATGACAAATAAGAACTCTAAGAATCATGAACTTCTAATTTTTGGGAATAAGAATGTTATGGAAAACATATATATGTTCATAAGAAAGGAATCATGCCTTTAGAAAGAAAGGGACTAGCCTTAACATACCTTTTTGGTCTCCTACTACTTAACGCTTATCCTTCCAAGCTCATAAATCTACATTCAAGAAATTTATACCACTATTAGGCTTATCGTCATATGCTTATCTTAAGCCTTTGACTTAATTCCTTTTAAAATCTGCCGAAATTCGGGAAGCATCTCCCCTGTTTATATCCCTAGCCCGAAATCACAATACCAACAAAACAACAACAATAGCAATACTAATATCAACAACATCATCATCAACACCAATATACTGCATAAAACATCCCACACGATGTTTTTCCAAATTCCTTAACCAACCATAATAATATCCACAATACCATGTCGTTGCGTTGGAAACTAGACTCCACGAACTTCATTTTAGGCTTTTGAAACACCTTAAAACTCCTGATATACCTGGAGATATACCCCTCCAAATTTGACCTAAAATTATGTCCAAAATTCTGCCAACGTTTTTCAAATTTTCGACAAACTTATTTTGTTCGATTTGCTTGGTCCCAGAATCTTTTGAAACTTTCCATACATGATATTTATCATTAATCATACTTGATAATGGTCATGTCCTTTGGTTCCAAGTTTATCCTTGTTACACCTCAGGAAAATTCATGTCGTTGCACGGTGAATGGACTAATGTAGGGTATGAAGTATACGATGTTTCTATAAGTAAGAAATAATATTTAATGGTCATAATTGAGATTTCAAAGCTGTTTGAGGCAAGAGAAGAGAGTTCATCGAGAAAGGCAAAGTATACGATATGTTTCGGAGAGATTTTCCAAAGTACCGGACTAATGATGACTAAATGATGTCTTAAAGAAGAGTTTTAACATCCCTTAGACTGTTAATGAAATGTTAAACAAGTTCTAAGAAGGTTCCATAAGGATTGGAGATCAAATGAAGCGATGAGATTAAGATCGGAGAAAAGATAGATTATACGACCATTTATACGGTCCGTATAATATTATACGATCCGTATAATGGTCCGTATAACTGTTATAGTGAAAGTCCATCGCTGATGGGATTATACGGTCACTTATACGGACCGTATAATGTGCCGTATAATGGTTACAGAATCGAAGTATGGTTGGGACGATTTCACGGTCACTAATACGGACCGTATAAGTGTCCATATAATAATGTCGGGACAGATTTTTATTTTATAAAAGAGCACCCCAACTTCATTTAATTAATTCTCATTTTCTCTCCACACCTCAAGAACCCTCTAGAACTCCCTCCACACTTCTTCTACAAGAATCCAAAAGAAATTAAGGATAAACATCATCAAACCAAGGAAATCAAGTGCAAGAAACTCCCTAGGGTTCATCCAAGACAAGAAATCTCGTTGGAAGTGGAGCTAGGGTTTTGCTCAAGGAAAGTGTTTCCACCTAAAGCTCATTGCCACACTATCAAAGGTAAGTTTTATGATCAATTAATGTTATTTAGAATATCGAGGGGTTGAAAGACTTGGATAATGGAAGGAAATAGAAAATGCGTTACAAACATGAGAATAGTGACATTGTTGAGTATTAGCTTAATATGAATCATGATTCTTGATATGTTGTGATTATAATTATGTTATAAAAGACATTAAGAACACGGGAGAAACATTATATGAGAATGAATGGAATGTTGTATTATGATCATGGTTACGGATGCCCTTGAAATGGAAGTAGGAGGATCGAATAATGTATAGTTGATGAGTATTGTTGGATATGATGTTATGAATATTGTTTGTGAAGTTTGGGATTTGATATATGATATGGATAAATGTTGTATACACAAAGGAGATGCTTCCCAATTTTCTCTAGCTTTAGTCAAGTATGCTTAAGCTATCGATTATCTAATGTTAGTGCAAACTTTCTTGAAGGTAGAAACGTTAATATTGGAGGAGAACGTTCAAGTGATAGAGTAGCTAAACGAAAAGGTATGTAAGGCTAGTCCCTTCTTTCTAAGGCATGACTCCTATGGCATGAATCCTCCTATTTTTCCATGACCTTCTTACATTCCGAAAATTCTGAGCCTATGTTGATGAAGAGCTTCTTATGAGATAGAGATAAGAGATACATTGTGCGTACGATAATGATGATGATGAGCCTAGGTTTAAAGATCATAATTATGATTATTTGATGTTGTTCATTGTGTTACACTCACCTTATAATGCCAGTTCCTTCAGGATGAGGCAGAATGCTTATGAAACTCCATAATGGAATCGGGGTTATCTCCCCCCCCCCCCCCCCCCGATAGATTATAATTGTATGTGAGTTTTTATGCATGATTCATGATAAGTCTATGATGATTATATTACACCGCGCTTATATGGCCGGGCAAACACCGCTAAGGCGGGCAGCATATACACCATGTCTAGATGGCATGGGCAGACACCACTAGTGGGCGGCGTGAGATGTTTACCCTGGACGCGGGCTAATGATGATCACACCGTACCTATATGGTCGGGCAGCTTATATATTTATGCATACATGATATGACGATGGTTATGAAGTAAGTCAGCATGCATTATTTCTATTTTAAGGGACAGTCAGTACATGTTGTTCTTCACTTGATGTCTCCTTATTTCATTGATATATTATTATTGTTTATGCCATGCATACTCAGTACAATGTTCGTACTGATGTCCCTTTCTTTAGACGCTGTGTTCATGCCCACAGGTAGACATGGAGGTGATCCAGATTCATAGGAGCTATCAACAGATTTACAGGAGTACTCCATTTCTCCGGATGTGCTATTTTGAGATATTGTTTTGTGTACATATTTGGGCACGACAAGGTCGTGTCCCGTCCTTATGTCTAGTACTCTAGTAGAGGATCATAGATACGTATGTGTGGGTAGTATGGTCTCATGAATCCATTATTTTATATTTGTATATCATTTTTGTTTCCATGAGAGCTCTCACACACACACACACACACACACACACACACATATATATATATATAAATATATATAGGCATATGTTTCCCTCGAGATCATGTATGTTAAGGTTGGGTATGATGACTAGCAGGATGAGTGGTGCTCGGTAGTTAGCTCCGGGTACCCATCATGGCCCCTAGTCGGGTCGTGATAGTCTTTCCCTGTTACGACTTACAAGATCGTAATTCATCTTTTACTTCATTGTTACGTACTTCTCATGGCTTGTACCTTCCAAAACTTCATGGGACGTCTCCGATACTCCATTAGTATGGTGAAGTACGTGGAACGCTCATGCTCTGAAAATGCGAGGTGTAACACCTGAAGCCTCATATAATAATTATTTAACCATCGAACCTCTCATAGTATCACCTTGATATGCCCATAAACTTTTTGAAAGTATCCAATCTTACAACTGCCGCTCTAAATCTCAAATAATTACTCCCAAGTCCTTAATATCCAAAGTCCTCACCCAAGCTATCCAATCAATATTATTTGCAACATAACACGCTACCACAAATATGGTCGCATCTCGAAAATATTACTATGGCCTTCACATAATAGGGATTTCCACAATTTCTTTTCCTTAAACCATCCTAACTCATCCACTGAAGAGTGTTACAAAATTTTGAATTTTTGTTTCAACTGTGAACCACACAAGCCACTTCCATAAGCCTTAACATGTTGGTTACCTGAAGCTTGTTTCCCACTAATCGCTAATCACAAATCCTTATGAGACTCTGTCATATAACATAGTCCATTCCTGTAGATTTCCTTCTTTAAGCATACTCAACAATCACACTCATATAAAACATGCAGAACAACATCACCACTATCTATACTGACCCAAGTAATTTCGAAGATGTATTTCATTCTTACCGACTCTCGATCACTATACCTTTTATGGACTTGTCAATTTCCTAATTTCTAATCAATTCACAATCATCGATACCGTAATCAATCCTCGAATCCACTCAATCGAATACCACATAATAATAAGTATTGCAAGCTAGACGAATCAATCCCAGAGATAGGATCATACCACATACTCTGCACAGGATCATACCACACACTCTGCATATTAGAGTTTCCTTAACGCTTACAACTCTAAACTTAACACTCTCTAAATTCAGAGTATATCATAATCCTAAGTCTGGCGTATTACATCGCCAATCTTACTTGTTACACCCCGTATCTTCGAAGAGCACTTACCAAATTTGAAACATAAGTACGTTGAGTTAGGGTTAAGTAAAACCACTTTGGAATATCAGGAGTAAGAATTATCAAGTATATTTAATAAGTGAAGGATGTATATTAGATTGTTACACCTCGGAAAATCTTCTGTTGGTACGCAAGTGAATGATCTAGTGAGGAGTACGAGTATACGATATTTCCATAAGTAAGAAACAACGTTTAAAGACCCTAAGTAAGATAGGTTATGCTCCACAAAGACTAATTATAGGTTTTGGAAATGTGAAAAGTTGCAGGTTTGCATTCTGGCCAGTTGCACGTAAAATGAAATACGGACCGTAAAGCGGTATACGGCCCGTAAACTTCCATGTCGTATTTTGGCTTCCAAAACTTCAACTTTCTGCCAAATGAGCAAATGGTTAAATACGACCCAAAATACGGACCGTAAAGTGGTTTACGGCCCGTAAACTGTGTCCGTAAATCACCACGTCTCAGCCTGAGTTTCTGGTTCTGATATGATTAAACACGATCACGAAGGACGGTCCGTAAACTGGAATACGGAGCGTAAACCAAGTTTACGACCACTGTGCTGTTCATTTAAGATCAGATTTTGGGTTATTAAATAAGGGACCAAGTTTATTATTTCATTTCCACATTTCATCCCTTCTCTCTAAAACATCTCTATACATTTATTCCATAAGATTTCAAGGATTATTAGTCCTCAACAACACAAATCAAGCGAATCAAGTGTAAGGAAACCCATTAAGATCATTCAAGTCAAGAAAATCTTATTGAAGGAAAACTAGGGTTTTTGCTCAAGTGGAGTATTTCGACCAAGGCTCGTTCGTACAACATCTAAGGTAAGATTTATGGTATACATATGTTGTTTAAGGTATTTGAGAGTTAAAATTCTTGGAGATTAGATGAGTATAGAAAAATGGGTCATGAATGATGAATAGTGACATTTTGAGAGATAGTTTGAATTGAACCATAACTCTTGTTGTGTTGTGATATGAATATGTTATAAATGATGTTAAGATCATGAAAATGGGCATTTTATATGAATGGACGAAGTCGGATGATATGACCATGAATAAGGGTGAATTGGGAGCGAATTGAGAAATCTAGATAATGTGGTAAACGTAAATGATTAACGGCAATTGTTATGGTATTGTGAATGTATTGTTGACGTTTCGGAGTTGAATTACGATATGGAGGAATGTTGTATAAATAAAGGAGATGCTCTCCGATTTTCTCTAGCCTTAGCCATGTGTGCTAGTTGTCGATTCTAACGATAGTATGACTTTAATGAAGGTATAAACGCAACCGTTGAAAGAGAACGTGCAAGTGGTAAATAGTCGAATGGAAAAGGTACGTAAGGCTAACCCTTCTTTCATAAGGCATGGTTCTTGGGCCAAACATCTAAATATTACATAAGTCTATGATGTCTCATAAATGATTCGATCTTCCGAGCTATTAAGCTCACGATTCTTAATATGCTACGATTGTACCAAGTTCCTCGTATGACGAGTAAGCCTATAAGGATAAGTGTGATGAATGATGACAATAGTGATAATGATATTGATGATGACTATAATGGTAATAGAGATAATGATAACGATGACGATGAGGATACTAATGATAATAGTAAAGATGCTTATGAGCGATATGTGTGTATGCCCTTGTATGGCTACTACAAAACACCGAGCTTATATGGCCGGGCAGTATATGTATAGATGTATATGTATGTATGTTTACGTAACGCGCGCACACCACTGCAGTTGGGTATGGACAACACTGATGTTATATCTCGAAATTTTGAACACTCGAAAAATTCGAAATAATTTTGGTCTGAAAGAAATGAGGCCATACTTTGATACAAATCAATATGTATATGTTGTTCAAAAAAAAATATTGGTGTGGAAATACGGAGGAAGGCTAAGGGCTAAATTGGAATCTCGGGAATTTGTTTCGGGAATTACAAAAATATGATCCATAAGTAATTGGGCTCAAAAAAAAATATATGAAAATTTAGGCCCAAAAGAGGGTGTGGCCGGCCATGATATGCATGGCCCAAGCCCATGGATCATTATATTCAAGAGATAAATATTGGAAGAGGGGTCAAAGTCTTCATTTTGGAAGAACTTTCAAGAACACAAAAAAAAAATATAGAGAGCAAGAGCCATAGAGGGTTCGGCTATAGTGAGAAAGAAAGAAAAAAAAATTCTTGGAGCCCTAGCCTTTGGTTCAAAATTCCTTTCATCTTGAACTTTGATTAAGTGCAAGACTCTCTTCAACGTGGTGCAATTCTTTTAGCGAGAAAACCGCTTTAGTGGCAAACGGAGATTTTGGAGAAAGGTGAGAATTTCATCCTTTTTGTGCCATGAAAGACTTACATGTATGTTGTAGTATGTGTAAATAAATGAAAAGCATGAAAATTTTGTGTGTTGTGGATATTTGTGTGTGGCCGTTTATTGCATGGAAAGAGGAGGATTATGAATTTAATTATTAGTATGTTAATTGTGTTGTTGTAGACTTGTGATGGAAATGGATGAATAATGGTTTAAGTTAGCATAAAAAAATTTAGTTGTTGAGTTGTTATCGGAAAGCATGCGATTTTATTATAAATTATGTAATTGAGAAAATGAAGTTGTAAGATGTAAGTGGTGATTGTTGTAGGTGAAATCGGAAGATAAAAAGGTGTGGTGAATATTCATGTTGAGAATTGGAGGTTTTGGGTGGATTATGGTTCGGTGAAACTTTTGCATATTTTGTAGAATAATGTGAAATATTTTTGAATTGTATTCGAATGGTCTTGAATTAGTAAATAAATAGGAAAACGTTGACGTTAGTTTGAAGGTGTGAAGTTTCGGTAGACAACATGAGTTTAAGATTGGAATTCTAAAAGCTTATAACTTACATTTGGTAACTATGACCAATTGTAGACTCTGGACGAAACGGGAGTTGAGTTTGGACGAGCGTAAGAAGCGCAAAAGGTATGTAAAGCTATCCCTTCCCTTCTCTTGGCATGTCCTAGGTCTCGATTTGAGCCTCGGGCATCATTCCTTTCATAGAAATCCGAGTTTGAATTTTGGTACTATTCATTCAATGAAATTGAACTTTAAAGGGTGCTTTTTGTTGGAAAAATGGTTAAACCTCCATAACTTTCACAAATGTACTCTGATCGCTCCGAGACATCCACGGAGAACTTCCCAAGGCCTAATGCACGAAATATTTGTACGTCACCTCGACTTGACTCAAGGTGGGCCCGCAAGTCCCGAGACCTTTTGTATTGCTCCATTTGACTTAGTTTTGTACGGTAACTAAAGGGAATATACAGTCGATTTCAAAACCACTCCGAAGGGGGTGCGGTATTTTATTATTTAGACTTTTCAAAACCACTCCGAAGGGGGTGCGATATTTTATTATCTAGACTTTTCAAAACCACTCCAAAGGGGGTGCGATGGCCTTAGCTCATGTCTGAGCGCGCTATGGCCTCAGCTTATGTCCGAGCGAGCTATGGCCTCGGCTGATCACTGAGTGAGCTATGGCCTCGGTTTATGCCTGAGTGTGCTATGGCCTCAGCTTATGTCTGAGTGTGCTAATTTCAAAACCACTCCGAAAGGGGACGCGAGGTTTTACCACTGCTTTTCATTTATGATCTATTTTAATTTATATATTATATTATTACGCCGGAAGCGGCTGTCCGAAGGGACTATTATATTATTACGCCGGAAGCGGCTGTCCGAAGGGACTATTATATTATTACGCCGGAAGCGGCTGTCCGAAGGGACCATTATATTATTATGCCGGAAGCGGCTGTCCGAAGGGACTATTATATTATTATGCCGGAAGTGGCTGCCCAATGGGGCTATTACTGATATTTAGCCGGAAGCGGCACGCACGTTGTATCGTATTATTTACTTGGAAAGAAGTGTTAGACTAAATTGCTTATTTGAATATGTTGGTTGGATTGCGTTATTTACTTAAGGATTGTTTGAGACTTTATGTACACATTCCTATTTTTACCAGCAAAGGCTGCAGGTACTGGGCTTGCCATGACTACCTTTTTCCCAAAATTATGCGATAGTTATAATGTATTACCGCTTTACATACTCAGTACATATCTCGTACTGACCCCCTTTCTTCGGGGGCTGCGTTTCATGCCACGCAGGTCCAGGAACGCGACCCGGCGATAAAGTTACTTAGGGGAAGTCAGCACTGGGAGTCAGTCAGCTCCACTTGTCCGGAGGCTGTTCCTATTTTGGTATAAACTTGTATATATGTCTTGCAGGTCATACTCTTTAGAGTCTGCGAACAGCGTGGGTGTCATGGGTGCTGTTTGGTTTTGTCGATCGATGCATTGTTGTAAAGTAATGGTGTAAGCCTCTTTGGCTCGCTTAGTCTTACGTCATGTATAAGTAGGTACATATGTAACACGCCTTGAGACGTTTTGAATAACGTGTTCACATCAGTATAGTATTTGTAACTTTCAAAAAAAAAATGCCATAAATGAGATCAAGTATCGTAAGTTGGGACATCGGGCAGGGTAAGCTCGATCGCTTGTCATGGCCCTAGTTGGGTCGTAACAAAAGTGGTATCAGAGCAGTTCAGTCCTCGGCATGTTCGCAGACGGTGTCTAGTAGAGTCTTGTTTATCGGTGTGTTGTGCACCACACCTATAAGCAGGAGGCTACGAGACATATATAGGGTGTCATCCTTTCTTTCCTGGTAAAGATCGTGCGGATAGGGCCGTGTCATAAGTAAAGTCCCTAATCCAGTTGTCTGTATCATTTCAGTAATGGCTAGGAAGGGTAAAGCTACGGCAGCACAGAAGAGCAAGGCGGTTGCAGATGAGGCATCCAGCCAAGCCCCCAGACCTACCAGAGCTCAGACTTACATGGGGATACATATTCGGCCCCAGAGTTCTCCTACTTCCCTATCTCCGGAAGGGCCCAGGGGGGGCATCTGATCCAGCCCCAGCTCCAGCACCAGTACCGGTGCCTCCCGTTCCTCAGCCGGGTGTTCAGAGTCAGGAGATACGAGAGATGAAGGATGCTATACACTTGTTAACTCAGATACTTGCTGCCCAAGCTGGGCGACAGGATAGAGCCGCTAGTGCCAGGGCCCGAGACTTTCTTGCCTTAAATCCCCCAGAATTCAAGGGCACGGACCCCAATGCTGACCCTCAAGAGTTCATAGATGGCATGCAGCGTACTTTAGATATAATGAGGGCATCAGCTAAAGAGTCTGTTCAGCTAGCTTCCTACAGGTTACAGGGCATAGCAATTAACTGGTTTCAGTCATGGAGGCTATCGAGAGGTAGGGATGCCCCTCCGCCAACTTGGCAGCAATTCTCGGATGCTTTCTTGCGCCATCATATGCCGCCTGAGTTAAGGCGGGCAAGAGTTGATAGGTTCCTTAACCTGCGACAGGATGACATGTCTGTTAGAGAGTACAGTGTGGAGTTTGATTATTTAGCTAGATATGCCCCTGCTATTGTGCAAAACATGGAAGATAAAGTTCACCGATATGTGATGGGATTAGAGCCGGAGCTGCAAGAGGCTTGTATGGCCGTGGCAATGCAGCCGGGTATGGATATAGCTTGTGTTCAGGCCTATGCTCAGGGGTCAGAAGATCGAAAGCGTCAGCGAGAGGCCACCTCAGAGCGGAGTAGTGACCAGTCCAAGAGGGCCAGGTCAGAGCGTCAGAATACAGGTTCCACCAGAGGAAGCAGACACCCGTACAGCGCACCCTCGCAGTTTCATGGATCCCAGCGGGGTAGGGAGGCCTTCCCTAGGCAGAGACAAAATCCTCCTTATGCATCGGGTTCTCAGCGGCCGGCAGGGTCAGGGCAGGAAGTGATGCCCCCTCCTGGATGCGCGACTTACGGGAGGCGTCACGTAGGACGATGTCGACTGGGTGTATGTTATACTTGCGGGGACCTGAGCCACTATGCTAGAGACTGCCCGCGGAGTAGTGCCATTCCTGGAAATTCGGTAGCAGCATCGTCACCCTCAGTCAGAGCGCCAGAGACAGGACCCCAGACTTCTTCCGGCCGAGGTAGAGGCGGAGGTAGAGTACCTAGTTTCGGTGCGGGGCCACATCGTATTTATGCGCTAGGTGGGAGACCGGCTCCAGAGGCATCGCAGGATGCGCCACCAGGTATATTCTTCTTCAGATAACCTATTGGTAGACATAATTTATGTACGAGCTGCCCCCTATCACCGTGACATGATGTATTACAACACCAGCTAGAACATGAGCCTAGTGGCTAATAGAGTGGGTCGAGGCAAGAGGCTTCGTGAAACCCTTAGTTGAAACCTTAAGGGTGGAAGGGCCCATAGCATAGCAAGATCATAGCTATAGATCTGAACTAGAGAAAGTGGGTAAAAGGCTACCTTTGACGGAATCCTAAGAGGACAAATCCAACATTCGAGGACGAATGTTTTAAAGGGGGGGAGGATGTTATATCCCGAAATTTCGAACACTCGAAAAATTCGAAATAAATTTGGTCTGAGAGAAATGAGTCCATACTTTGATACTAATCAATATGTATATGTTGTTCAAAAAAAATATTGGTGTGGAAATACGGAGGAAGGCTAAGGGCTAAATTGGAATCTCGGGAATTAGTTTCGGGAATTACAAAAATATGATCCATAAGTAATTGGGCTCGAAAAAAAATATATGAAAATTTAGGACCAAAAGAGGGTGTGGCCGGCCATGATATGCATGGCCCAAGCCCATGGATCATTATATTCAAGAGATAAATATTGGAAGAGGGGTCAAAGTCTTCATTTTGGAAGAACTTTCAAGAACACAAAAAAAAAAATATAGAGAGCAAGAGCCATAGAGGGTTCGGCTATAGTGAGAAAGAAAGAAAAAAAAAATCTTGGAGCCCTAGCCTTTGGTTCAAAATTCCTTTCATCTTGAACTTTGATTAAGTGCAAGACTCTCTTCAACGTGGTGCAATGCTTTTAGCGAGAAAACCGCTTTAGTGGCAAACGAAGATTTTGGAGAAAGGTGAGAATTTCATCCTTTTTGTGCCATGAAAGACTTACATGTATGTTGTAGTATGTGTAAATAAATGAAAAGCATAAAAATTTTGTGTGTTGTGGATATTTGTGTGTGGCCGTTTATTGCATGGAAAGAGGAGGATTATGAATTTAATTATTAGTATGTTAATTGTGTTGTTGTAGACTTGTGATGGAAATGGATGAATAATGGTTTAAGTTAGCATAAAAAAATTTAGTTGTTGAGTTGTTATCGGAAAGCATGCGATTTTATTATAAATTATGTAATTGAGAAAATGAAGTTGTAAGATGTAAGTGGTGATTGTTGTAGGTGAAATTGGAAGATAAAAAGGTGTGGTGAATATTCATGTTGAGAATTGGAGGTTTTGGGTGGATTATGGTTCGGTGGAACTTTTGCATATTTTGTAGAATAATGTGAAATATTTTTGAATTGTATTCGAATGGTCTTGAATTAGTAAATAAATAGGAAAACGTTGACGTTAGTTTGAAGGTGTGAAGTTGGAATGGGAATGGTTGCATGATGAAGAAGGAAGAACATTTATATTAGAATGTATTTTGTTGTGGTTGTTGATGTTGTTGGCATTGTTGTGTTGTTGTTGTTGATATTTTTGGCCGAGATGATTCTCGGGGACGTTAAATTTATAGGGGAAATGCTGCCAAAATTTCGGTAGACAACAAGAGTTTAAGATTGGAATTCTAAAAGCTTATAACTTACATTTGGTAACTATGACCAATTGTAGACTCTGGACGAAACGGGAGTTGAGTTTGGACGAGCGTAAGAAGAGCAAAAGGTATGTAAAGCTATCCCTTCCCTTCTCTTGGCATGTCCTAGGTCTCGATTTGAGCCTCGGGGATCATTCCTTTCATAGAAATCCGAGTTTGAATTTTGGTACTATTCATTCAATGAAATTGAACTTTAAAGGGTGCTTTTTGTTGGAAAAATGGTTAAACCTCCATAACTTTCACAAATGTACTCCGATCGCTCCGAGACTTCCACGGAGAACTTCCCAAGGCCTAATGCACGAAAGTTTTGTACGTCACCTCGACTTGACTCAAGGTGGGCCCGCAAGTCCCGAGACCTTTTGTATTGCTCCATTTGACTTAGTTTTGTACGGTAACTAAAGGGAATATACAGTCGATTTCAAAACCACTTCGAAGGGGGTGCGATATTTTATTATTTAGACTTTTCAAAACCACTCCGAAGGGGGTGCGATATTTTATTATCTAGACTTTTCAAAACCACTCCAAAGGGGGTGAGATGGCCTCAGCTCATGTCTGAGCGCGCTATGGCCTCAGCTTATGTCCGAGCGAGCTATGGCCTCGGTTGATCACTGAGTGAGCTATGGCCTCGGTTTAGGCCTGAGTGTGCTATGGCCTCAGCTTATGTCTGAGTGTGCTAATTTCAAAACCACTCCGAAAGGGGACGCGAGGTTTTACCACTGCTTTTCATTTATGATCTATTTTAATTTATATATTATATTATTACGCCGGAAGCGGCTGTCCAAAGGGACTATTATATTATTACGCCGGAAGCGTCTGTCCGAAGGGACTATTATATTATTACGCCGGAAGCGGCTGTCCGAAGGGACCATTATATTATTATGCCGGAAGCGGCTGTCCGAAGGGACTATTATATTGTTATGCCGGAAGCGGCTGCCCAATGGGGCTATTATTGATATTGAGCCGGAAGCGGCACGCACGTTGTATCGTATTATTTACTTGGAAAGAAGTGTTAGACTACATTGCTTATTTGAATATGTTGGTTTGATTGCGTTATTTACTTAAGGATTGTTTGAGACTTTATGTACACATTCCTATTTTTACCAGCAAAGGCTGCAGGTACTGGGCTTGCCATGACTACCTTTTTCCCTAAATTATGCGATAGTTATAATATATTACCGCTTTACATACTCACTACATATCTCGTACTGACCCCCTTTCTTCGGGGGTTGCGTTTCATGCCACGCAGGTCCAGGAACGCGACCCGGCGATCCAGCTACTTAGGGGAAGTCAGCACTGGGAGTCAGTCAGCTCCATTTGTCCGGAGGCTGTTCCTATTTTGGTATAAACTTGTATATATGTCTTGCAGGTCATACTCTTTAGAGTCTGCGAACAGCGTGGGTGTCATGGGTGCTGTTTGGTTTTGTCGATCGATGCATTGTTGTAAAGTAATGGTGTAAGCCTCTTTGGCTCGCTTAGTCTTACGTCATGTATAAGTATGTACATATGTAACACGCCTTGAGACGTTTTGAATAACGTGTTGACATCAGTATAGTATTTGTAACTTTCAAAAAAAAAAACGCCATAAATGAGATCAAGTATCGTAAGTTGGGACATCGGGCAGGGTAAGCTCGATCCCTTGTCATGGCCCTAGTTGGGTCGTGACAACTGAGCCTTGGTAGGGCCAGGTACATGTAACACTGAGCCTTGGTTGGCCAGGTATGTATGATCACCGAGCCTATATATGGTCGGGTACGTGAAACACCAAACCTACATGGTCGGGTATGTTTATAAGGATATGTATGAAACACCGATCCTACGTGGTCGGGTATGCTATGTATATGACATGATTATGTATATGATATGAATACGAATATGATATAACTATGTGTATGAATGTGAATAAGGGCATGTTTACGAATACGAGCACAAATATGGTACGAGTACTATTGCGGAATACGGACAATGATGTATGTACACAAATAGGTATTAGAAATGGAAAGTTCCTATGAAAGGCATGTAAGTGCATATGACGATGATATTTCCATCTCCCATCATATGCTATTTCTTATGTTGCTATTTATGCTTCTATGTCGATATTGATCATGCTTTACATACTCAGTACATTTTTCGTACTGATGTCCGTTTGTTTGTGGATGCTGCGTCATGCCCATAGGTGCACAGGGAGACAGGCTTGACCCATAGCTGCTTTCTCAGAGAATTCATAGCAGAGCTCCATTTCATTCGGAGCCATAGCTTTTTGGATACTTATCCTTAAGTGTACATAATTATGGGCATAGCGGGGTCTTGTCCCGCTCATATGATATCTTATACTCTTCTTAGAGGCTCGTAGTCACGTGTATATGGTTAGACATGTCCGGCCTTGTCGGCCTATATTTTGTATATCTTTTGGTAGCCATGTCGGCTTATGTACATTTGATGTGGCCTAGATGCCAAATATGATTTAAAGGCATAGTTGTCTAATAGGACTAGCATGATGAATGAGTAGAATTATGCATTTAATTATGTGGCTCACCTAGATGTAAGCATAAGTGTGAGATAAGGGGCGCCCGGGTGGGCTAGCACCGGGTGCTTGTCGCGGCCCTCTAGACGGGTCATGACAAAAGTGGTATCAAAGCAGTTCAGTCCTAGGTTGTGTCTACGAGCCGTGTCTAGTAGAGTCTTGGTTATGGGTGTGTTGCGCGCCCCACTTATAAACAAGAAGCTGCGGACATTATAGGAATGAATAACCTTCTTTCTTTGTAAGAATCGTGCGATAGAGATATTATGTAAGAAATTCTTGTTCCTTAATCGTGTGTTGTTGATTTCAGAAATACCTGTAAAGAGAAAGGCTACAGCAGCCCAAAAGGGCAAGACGGTGGCAGAAAAGTGGGCTGAAAGAGCACCGCCACCGGTAGTAGGGGAAAGTGAGTCCCAGAGTGGGGCTCAATCTCAGTCCTCCCGTTCAGTGCCTATATTAGAGGAGCGTGAGAGAGCCTCAACCCCAGCTCCAGCACCTCCAGCTCCTCCACCGGATGCTTCAGGCCAAGATGTGAAAGAGGCTATTAATTTGCTGACTCAATTGGTTGCGGCCCAGACTCAGAGGCAAAGTTCAAGGCAAGGTGATAGGTCTGTTAGTGCAAGGGCCCGCGACTTCATTACTTTGAACCCTCTGGAATTATTTGGGTCAAAGCCGGAGGAGGACCCTCAGGATTTTATCGATGGTATGTTGAGGACGCTACGATTGATACATGCTTCGGACACCGAGTCGGTAGAGTTAGCATCGTACAGATTGAGAGATGTCTCGATCCAATGGTATATGGTTTGGATAGCTTCACGGGGAGACAATGCACCTCCCCCGGTATGGTAGGAGTTCGTTGATGCTTTCCACCGACATTATTTGCCTCCAGAGGTTCGGCGAGCTAGGGCCGATAAATTCTTGAATTTGAGGCAAGGTAGCATGAGTGCTTTAGAGTACAGTCTCCGCTTCAATTCCTTGGCTAGGTATGCTTCGGCCATGGTAGCGGATATGGGTGACAGAGTGCACCGCTTTGTAAAGGACCTAGGGCCGCATTTGTTGGATAGGTGCTTGACTGCGTCCCTTCAGGACAATATGGATATTGCACGCATTCAGGCCCATGCTCAAAACTTAGAAGAAAGCCTGTAACAGCAAACAAGTGAACGCGAGCAAGATAGGGGCCATAGCAAGAGAGACAGATCTTCGGGTCCAACGAATGAGTTTAGAGGTGGGCACAGGCAGCAGTTTCCCAGGCATTTAGGCGATTCTATGACCAGTGCACCTCCACGGTTTTCAGGCCAGAGATTTGGTAGATCTGCTCATGCAAGGCCGAGTCTGAGTTCTTCGAGGTCCCAGTTTAGAGGTGATTCGGGTCAGGCAAGGCCACCCGTACCACGATGTTCCCAGTGTGAGAAGTTGCATTGGGGTCAATGCCGATTGGGTTCAGAGTGTTGTTATTCGTGTGGTCGACCAGGCCATATTAAACGTGATTGCCCTTCGATTCATGGTAGAGGTAGGACCCAGCCTTCAGGGTCAGTAGCCGGATCTTCATATTCAATGCGCCTTATGGGGCCAGGTTCACATGGGCCAGTCGGCCATGGTAGAGGCAGAGGGAGAGTTCCCAGTTCTAGTGGTCCTCTGCACCGTGTTTATGCTTTGGCTGGACGCCAAGATCTCGAGTCTTCTCCTGACGTGGTCACAGGTATATTATCGGTATTCTCTCATGATGTATATGCTTTGATTGATCCGGGATCCACATTTTCATATGTTACTCCATATATTGCGGGTCGATTTAGGGTCGAACCAGAGTCGATCAAACATTTTGAGGTGTCTACACCCGTTGGTGAGTCGGTAATAGCTAGCCGAGTATACAGAAATTGCATAGTTTTGATTTGTTACCGCCGTACTATAGTTGACTTGCATGAGCTAAATATGGTAGACTTTGATGTCATTGTGGGCATGGATTGCTTGGCCTCTTGCTATGCCAATGTTGATTGCAGAATGAAGATGGTTCGTTTCCAATTTCCGGGAGAACCAGTTCTAGAATGGAAGGGGAATACGGCGTCACCAAAAGGTAGGTTTATTTTCTATCTAAAGACAAGGAAAATGATCACAAAGGGATGTATCTATCACTTAGTTCGGGTTCAAGATGTGGAAGCTGAATCGCCAACTCTTCAGTCAGTCCCCGTAGTACATGAGTTTCCGGATGTGTTCCCAGAAGAGCTTCCAGGCCTTCCTCCCGAGCGGGAGATCGATTTTGCTATTGATGTGTTACCAGACACTAAGCCTATATCTATTCCTCCCTATAGAATGGAACCCGCTGAATTGAAAGAGCTGAAGGAGCAATTGAAGGATTTGCTTGATAAAGGCTTCATTAGGCCTAGCTCATCCTCGTGGGGAGCACCCGTATTGTTCGTCCGAAAGAAAGATGGCTCCTTGAGAATGTGCATTGATTACCGGCAATTGAATAAGGTGACAATTAAGAACAAGTATCCTCTTCCGATGATTGATGACTTATTTGATCAATTGCAAGGTGCCAAGTGGTTTTCAAAGATTGATTTGAGGTCCGGGTATCATTAAGTGAGAGTTAGGGAGAAAGATATCCCTAAGACAGCCTTTAGAACAAGATATGGTCATTTTGAGTTCCGGGTGATGTCATTTGGGCTAACTAATGCGCCGGCGGCATTTATGGATCTAATGAATAATGTGTTCAGGCCTTTTCTGGATTTATTTGTGATCGTATTTATCGACGACATCTTGGTATATTCTAGATCCGAGGCAGAACATGCGAATCATTTGCGTACTGTCCTCGGAATCCTTCGAACCCGAGAGTTGTTTGCAAAGTTTTCCAAATGCGAGTTTTCGTTGAACTCAGTGGCATTTTTGGGGCATATTGTAGCAGTCGATGGTATTCGAGTGGATAGTCAAAAGATTGAGGCCGTGAAGACCTGGCCGAGGCCCACAACTCCGACGAAGGTTCGTAGCTTTCTGGGCTTGGCAGGTTATTACAGTAGATTCGTTGAAGGTTTTTCTTCTATTTCTGCACCACTCACAAAGTTGACCCAGAAATCGGCAAAGTTTCAATGGACAGATGCGCGTGAACATAGCTTCCAAGAGTTGAAAAGTAGGTTGACTTCCGCCCCAGTCTTGACACTTCCAGAGGGATTGGAAGGATATGTTGTTTATTGCGATGCTTCTAGTGTTGGGTAAGTCTGTGTATTGATGCAACATGGTAAAGTGATTGCGTATGCTTCAAGGCAATTGCGGAAACATGAGCGGAATTATCCGACCAATGATCTAGAATTGGCCGCTGGGGTTCAAGTGTTAAAAATATGGAGACATTATTTATATGGTGTCCATGTGGATATTTACACAGATCATAAGAGTCTTCAGTACATCTTCAAGCAGAAAGAGTTGAATTTTTCGGCAACGACGATGGTTGGAATTGCTAAAGGATTATGATGTCGATATTTTGTATCACCCTGGAAAGGAAAATGTTGTAGCTGATGCTCTTAGCCGCAGATCTATGGGAATTTTATGTGAAGTACGACCATAGAGAAGAGAAATGGCTCGTGAGCTCTAACAGTTAGTTAGCCTAGGAGTTCGAGTAGTGGACTCAGGTAGCAAGGGAGCTGCTATTCAGAATTCAGCAGTCTCGTCGCTAGTAGTAGAAGTGAAAGAGCGACAATACCAAGATTCCATGCTAATGCAGTACAGAGATACACTCCCTTAGAAAGAGGAGTCCTCATTTGATATTTCAGGAGACGAAGTTCTCCGATGCCGAGGCAGATTATGTGTTTCCGATGTGGCAGGTTTACGCCACCAGATTTTGAGAGAAGCTCACTATTCTCGTTATTCTGTTCACCCCAGTGCGACGAAAATGTATCATGATCTTAAGTATATATATTGGTGGAATAGAATGAAGAAAGATATAGCTGAATTCGTAGCTCAATGCCCCAATTGTCAACAAATGAAAATCGAGCACCAAAAGCCTGGTGGATTGTTGCAAGCTATAGAAATCCCAACTTGGAAATGGGAAGTGATTAACATGGACTTCATTTCAGGTATACTCCGTTCTCGACGTAAGTATGATTCCATATAGGTGATTGTAGATAGGCTCACAAAGGCAGCTCATTTCTTACCGGTCAGAACGACCTATGTGGCAGAAGATTATGCAAGGCTTTATGTTAAAGAGATAGTGAGACTCCATGGTGTTCCGGTATCTATTATCTCCGATAGAGGTACTCAGTTTACAGCTAACTTTTGGAAGTCTTTCCAAGAGGGTCTAGGGACCCAAGTGAGCCTTAGCACGACATTTCATCCACAGACGGATGGACAGGCTGAACGTACTGTTATGTCCCGTGTTTTTGCGCACTTGAAAAATTTGGAACAATCTTTTCTTGTAGGAAATAAGACTATGTTTTTATTTTATTTAACATATGTGTGATATTCATGAAATTTATCGAAGCGAAAGTGCGGAATAAGGCCAAGGGCAAAATTGGAATTTTGGAAATAAGTTCCGTAAATTACAAAACAAGGTTTCTAATGAATTGGGCTCAAAAAATACTAAAAGAAAAATGAGGCCCAAATGGCATAGGGTGGCCGGCCATGGCCCATAAGGAATGGCCCAAGTCCATGGAAATTATTCCATGTGACTATTAATTAAAAGAGGGATCAATATATTTGTATCATTATCCTTTAGAACATTCAAGAAAGTTGAAACAAGAGAGAGTGAGAGTACTAGGGCCTCTCGGCCGAACCCCAACAAAAAGAAAAAAAATAATTCCTAGCCTTTAATCTTGATCCTAAAATCTTGGTTTTCTTGAATTCTTGTTAAGCTCAGGACGCTCTCCAACGCGGTATAATTAGTTAAGTGAGAGAACAACGTTTGCGGCATGTTGAAGTTTGTAGAAAAAGGGTAAGACATCTATTCTTTTGTGTTATGGAATAAGTAGATATGTTGTAAGGATTGGAATTAGATGAGAATTATGGAGTTGTGATGTGTGTGTGTGCATAGTCGTGTGTGTGTGAATTGGTGTGTGTGGCCGTGAGCCATTGTGGGGTGAAGGGGAGGTGAAGTGAAGTTCATTTAGTTGGTTAGTTGTGTCGTTGTGACCTTTGTGACGTAAATAAAGGTTTAACGATTTGAGTTAACATTGAAATTGGTTGTATGTGATTATGGGAAATTATGTGATTTTTATATGATTTTTTTTATATATATAATTGTGAAAGAAAAAATTCTAAATGTGAATTATTGTTGTTGTTAATGAATTTGGAAGGAAACAATGCTAGTTGGTAGTGTTGTTGCATTTGTTGAAGTTTCGGATAGAATATGGAATTGGCGGAATTGTTTGAATCCTTGGGTATTGTTTGGAATGTTATTGAATTATGTTTGAATAACCTTGAGTTAGTAAATGAATGTGAGAATGTTGATATTAGCTTGATATTGTGAAGATGGAATGAAAGTTGTCGCCTTATGTAGAAAAGAGGACTATTTATGTTATAGTGCGTTTTGTGATGATTGTTGATGCTCTTGGTATTGTGGTGTTGTTGTTGTTGATATTTTGGGCCGAGATGATTCTCGAGGACGTTGAATTTATAGGGGAAATGCTGCCGAAATTTCAGTAGACAATATGAATTTAAGATTTAAATTCTAAAAGCTTGAACTCATATTTGGCAACTATGACCAATTGTAGATTTTGGACGAAACGGGGATTGAGTTTGGGCGAGCGTAAGACGCAAGTATGGTATGTAAAGCTATCTCTTTCCTTCTTTTGGCATGTCCTAGATGTACTAGGTTTGGATTTGAGCCTCGGGGATTATTCCGTTCATAGAAATCTGAGTTTACTTTTGGTATTATCTCATTCAGCAGAATTGAATTAGAACCTTTGTTTTGTTGGAAAGAAATGTTCAAATATCCATAATTGTCATAAACGTAACCGAATCCCCTTGAGACTTTCATAGGTGACTTCATAGGGCCTAATGTTCATAAATCACATACGCCACCACGACTTGACCCGAGGTGGGCCCACTAACTCCGAAACTCCTTCGTTTGCCCCAATGGACTTATCTTTGTATGATATCGGAAAGAGACTTTTGCTTATGACTTTGGCTATTATAGAATAATGTTTTAATTACTCCATGATATTCTGATTTATATTTTTAACTATAAATGCGATTTCAGAAGTATTTTCGTGAGATAAACTCCGTATTGATCAGTTGTTCAGACTAGTATACCCCAACGGGTTGTCACATGATTATATCAAGTTTCATAAATGTTTTGATATGTAAATTGCATTAGTTTCCACACTACTCCGCTCGTGCCTAATACTATGATATCGTTCGCCGGTTCCCGGGCCGGTTTTTGTGATCGTGCGCACTATGTATATTCGGCGGTATGATGTGTTACGGTTCCCGAGACCTCGCCATAGGGCCGGGTACCGCTTATATATATAAGGCGTTATGATGTGATATGGCATATGATATGTTCTGATGTTTTGATATGATATGATGATATGATATGTTCAGGGATTGTACGGAGATTTGAAACCTTACGGAGTATGATGTGCTGTGGCGCCAGTGTCGGAGTGGCGACCACGTTCCTGAGCCTTATGCATGATTTTATTTGCATTATTTATGTTTTTAAAAACAGGTTTGATATACTGATTCTGTAACCGCTTTCCATAATCCCTATTTCAGTTCTGATTTGGATTACTGTACTTCATGCTTTACATACTCAGTACATATTTCGTACTGACCCCCTTTCTAAGGGGGCTGCGTTTCATGCCCGCAGGTACAGACGTTTGTTTTGGTGACCCGCCAGTGTAGGATACATTCTGCTACTTTGGAGTGCTCCTTTGACTCGGAGACAATACTTTTGGTAAAGACCTTTCATTGTATATGTTTGTATATCTGGACGATGTGTATTCCGCCAGCCTACCGGATTTGATATGATATTTCTGTACGTGCAACCGCTTAAGATGACATTTGTTCTTAGTATCTGTTTGAAATAATGTATGTTAAGTCTGGATAAATCATTGATATGTCGATCTGGTACGTAAGTCAGTTTGGGTGTCCAAATAGGGCACCAGTCACGACCCACGGGGCTGGGTCGTGACACGTACCATTCAGACTCTTGAAGATATGTTACAGGCATGTATGATAGATTTTGGAGGTAATTGGGATGATCATTTGCCACTCATTGAATTTGCTTACAATAACAGTTATTATTCTAGCATTCAAATGACACCGTATGAAGCTTTATATGGTTGAAAGTGTAGGTCCCCAATTGGGTGGTTCGGAACAGGAGAGGCCAGAATGATAGGGCCAGACTTGGTCCAGCAAGCCATAGAGAAAGTCAAGCTCATACAAGATCGGTTATTAGCAGGCCAAAGTCGTCAGAAGTCCTATGCGGATAATCGCCGAAGAGACTTAGAGTTTCAAGTGAAAGATTGGGTATTCTTGAAAGTGTCACCGATGAAAGGTGTAGTGAGATTTGGCAAAAATGGGAAGCTTAGTCCCCGGTACATTGGACCTTATGAGATTGTGCGCAAAGTGGGCAAAGTGGCCTACGAGTTAGATCTACCTCCGGATTTAGAGTCTGTTCACCCAGTTTTGTATATCTCAATGCTTCGAAAATGTGTTGGAGATCCTACTAGGATCGTCCCAGTAAATGATGTGCTAGTGACAGAGAAATTGACTTTTGAAGAGGTACCCATTGCCATACTAGATAGGCAAGTACGGAGGCTTGGAAACAAAGAAGTGGCCTCAGTTAAGGTTTTATGGAGAAGCAGTAAACGAGAAGAAATGACATGGGAAGCGGAAGAAAGTATGCGATCCAGATACCCTCATTTATTTCAGCCCTTGGGAGAGATTCAAGATGAAACATCAGCGGTATGAGGTATGTGTGATTTCTTTTTCATACTTTTGGTCGTGTGTGGCCATATATATGTTGATATTTTGACGTAGCCCTGTGAGGCGATGATATTTCGGGTTATTGTGATAGGTTGGTAGTGCCATATTATAGGGGAAACTTTAGCGAAATTTCTATAGAATCCCCGAAGACTTTAACATTCGAGGACGAATGTTCTTAAGGGGGGGAGAATGTTAGACCTCGGAAAATCTTCCGTTGGTACGCAAGTGAATGATCTAGTGAGGAGTACGAGTATTCGATATTTCCATAAGTAAGAAACAACGTTTGACGACCCTAAGTAAGATTCCGAAGGCAATTGCAATAAGAGATAGGTTATGCTCCACAAAGACTAATTATAGGTTTTGGAAATGTGAAAAGTTGCAGGTTTGCATTCTGGCCAGTTGCACGTAAAATGAAATACGACCCGTAAACTGCCATGTCATATTTTGTCTTCCAAAATTTCAACTTTCTGCCAAATGAGCAAATGGTTAAATACGACCCAAAATACGGACCGTAAAGTGGTTTACGGCCCGTAAACTGTGTCCGTAAATCACCACGTCTCAGCCTGAGTTTCTGGTTCTGATATGATTAAACACGACCATGAAGGACGGTCCGTAAACTGGAATACTGACCGTAAACCAAGTTTACGACCACTGTGCTGTTCATTTAAGATCAGATTTTGGGTTATTAAATAAGGGACCAAGTTTATTATTTCATTTCCACATTTCATCCCTTCTCTCTAAAACATCTCTCTACATTTATTCCTCAAGATTTCAAGGATTATTAGTCACCAACAACACAAATCAAGTGAATCAAGTGTAAGGAAACCCATTAAGATCATTCAAGTCAAGAAAATCTTATTGAAGGAAAACTAGGGTTTTTGCTCAAGTGGAGTATTTCAAACAAGGCTCGTTCCTACAACATCTAAGGTACGATTTATGGTATATATATGTAGTTTAAGGTATTTGAGAGTTAAAATGCTTGGACATTAGATGAGTATAGAAAAATGGGTCATGAATGATAAATAGTGACATTTTGAGAGATAGTTTGAATTGAACCATGATTCTTGTTGTGTTGTGATATGAATGTGTTATAAATGATGTTAAGATCATGAAAATGGGAATTTTATATGAATGGACGAAGTCGGGTGATATGACCATAAATATGGGTGAATTGGGAGCGAATTGAGAAATCTAGATAATGTGGTTAACGTAAATGATTAATGGCCATTGTTATGGTATTGTGAATGTATTGTTGATGTTTGGGAGTTGAATTACAATATGGAGGAATGTTGTATAAATAAAGGAGATGCTGTTCGATTTTCTCTAGCCTTAGAGCCATGTGTGCTAGTTGTCGATTCTAACGATTGTATGACTTTAATGAAGGTATAAACGCAACTGTTGAAAGAGAACGTGCAAGTGGTAAATAGTCGAACGGAAAAGGTATGTAAGGCTAACCCTTATTTCATAAGGCATGGTTCTTGGGCCAAACATCTAAATATTCCATCGGTCTATGATGTCTCAAAAATGATTCGATCTTCCGAGCTATTAAGCTCACGATTCTTGATATGCTACAATTGTACCAAGTTCCTCGTATGACGAGTAAGCCTATAAGGATAAGTGTGATGAATGATGATAATAGTGATAATGATATTGATGACGACTATGATGGTAATAGCGATAATGATAACGATGTTGATGAGCATAGTAATGATAATAGTAAAGATGCTTATGAGCGATATATTTGTATGCCCTTGTATGGCTACTACGAAACACCGAGCTTATATGGCCAGGTAGTATATGTACAGATGTATATGTATGTATGTTTACGTAACGCGCGCACACCACTGCAGTTGGGTATGGCTAGAAATACACCACATATTCCTAAAGTTGATGCAATCTCTACTTCCTTCGTCGGCCAAGCAACATCACATTTAGAAGTAATATAAGCAATCCAGAAGTCAATCATAATTATAAACCAACTTACCTAACCATTTCTCATTCTTGAGTTCAAGATCATCATTAATGCTCGAAGTAACTTGGCCATAATGATTCTCAAAATAGTACCAACTATCAAATACTAAAAATCCCCTTGAAGTCGAATTACTGATGACTTCTAAATCCAAATGTAAACTCACTTCATGTAGGAATGTGTTATAAAACGAGTCTGAGTGCCTGTCATCAACCCGTCCTGATCTTATGTACATATATATAAATTTCTAGATTAAAACTTTCCTCTACTCGTTTACTTCCTTTCCCTTATCAATATCTCTTCGTTATCTCTTACTCACCAATCTAAAAATCGTTATACTGCATTTGAATTCTTAGTGCCAACTTTCCCTATATCTTCAATAAATCTCAATTCTCCAAAATCTCTAATGCACTTATTCCAACTCCTTTAATTACTAATCATTTTTCCCCTCCAAGGTTCTTCCCTTAAATTAAAATCATTCTAAAACTTCTCTTTGAAAGCGACACACAATGGTTCATTCAATCATGACTTACCAACATCCAATTGTCACATTTTCCCTTCTTTCTTTCTCTGTAGCACAGACATTCAAACAATTCAATTTGTAAAAATTTCGGCAGAGTTTCCTCTATACTTCTTACTGCTTCATTCCTGCACACAGCCCAGAAAACATATCCAATGCCTCACAGGGCGATCACAATTACCCGTGACATTTAGGTCAAGTTCTTATATCAAAGTCTATCAATATCAATAAGGCAAGAACATACCTTTCGGAGTATCAACTTCAATTCTCATCAATTACTTCATAGCGGCATAATTAACCGCTCATCCACAATCAAAACATTTACAATTAGAATCAAGGGCATCACATCCTATAATTTAGCTCTACAGCATGATCTAAGATGAGAAGGAAGGGTCAATGGTTCCTAAATGCCCGGCAGCCTCTTGTTTATAAGTGTGGCATGCTTCACACCCATAAACAAGACTCTACTGGACTCGGCTCGTAGACACACCCTAGGACGAACTGCTCTGATACCACTTTTGTCACGATCCAACCAGAGGGCCACGAGGGGCACCCAGAGCTAACAAATCGAGCACTTCTAAACATATATGTCATAATCATTTCTAGGTAGACCACAAAGATATCTCATGGGTGTCATACTCTGTAAGGGCATATATCGCAAGAAAACGGCTGATCTTTACATAATCATCAACAAATATACCCATCACCACAAGCCAACAAGGCTACTAAAATATTATACAACAATATGAGCCGGTAGGGTTATGAAATGTCTAACTGTACAAACATGTCTACGAGCCTCTACATAGAATACAAGTGACCGTGAAGACCAATACTAATAGACTGCAGCTCCGAAATAAGTGGAGTGCTCCTCAGAATCCGCTGATAAAGCACCTAAGGATTTGACCCGTCTCCCTGTCTACCTGCGGGCATGAACGCAACATCCACAAAGAAAGGACGTCAGTACGAATAGTGTACTGAGTATGTAAGGTGTAAATAACAACATAAACAAGAATAAAGAAGCATGAGATAAAGAGATAACCTATATGTATGATTGCCTCTTAAGGCGGATATCATGCATTCTATCTTTAACTTTTTAAAACAACATTACAAATATATATGTTAGTAAACTGCCCGACCATATAGATACGGTGTATTGCTTCCCGGCCATATAGGCACGGTGTTATCATAATTAGCCTGCGTCCGGGGCGTAAGCTTCCGCTGCAGTGGTGTGTCTGCCCGACAATATAGGCATGGTGTTATTAAAATACATATATATTTACAAAGCATGCATGAGAGCCCAATTAAAAGCTGCAACTCTATCGGAGTGACGTAAGGTTGGTAACCTCCGATTATATTATGGAACAATCATCATCGCTATATCTCACCTTGAAGGAAAAATTATCATAAGGTGAGATCAACAACAATGAATAAAATCAATAAAATCATGAATTAAGCTCAATAATCTTATAATAGCATCAAGTCCATAAGCTTTGGAATCTGTAGAATGGGATCATCATCATCATTTTCATCATAGAAACATCTGCCATTGGCATCATAATGTTGGGCCTCGGAATTTTGGATTGTGGCGCGGTAAATAGACTAGCACAAGTTAAGGTGTTTATGGTGTCCTTCCAAGAAAGAAGGGATACTTAATGATTCTAATTAAGATTCCAAAGACACTTGAGGAGAGAGAGAGGAAAGCTTTTTGGATAAATTTAAGGCAGAGACTGTCTTACCCTGTGCACAAATGTACCAGCAGGTGTTCCTAGTAATTTTCGGGACTATAAGTTGAACGGATCAAATCGGCGAAATCTGAACTGAATCAGGAAAAGTCTGCAGGCACCAGTCACGGTCGGCAGGCCGTCGACATGTCGACGAACCATCGATGTGTACCGTCCCTGCGTTTCTGCGATCAGGAATTTACACGAGTGAGTCGACGGAGCCATTAGATGGGCTCGTCGACCCGGCCATCAAACCGCCTCTCTGGAATTTTCTGGTGTCAGCAATAAATAGATGACCCTTGCCCATAATTTTCAGATTTCACTTTCTCTCTATGTCTTGGAAGCTATAGAATATTCCTCACACCATATTATCATATATCCAAGGGAAATCATGGATTAAACACCAAGAATTAGAAAAATCAAGTGTATGGATGCTCACTAGGGTTTGTAGAGATCAAGAAGCCCTTTTGTGTTGAAGTAGGGTTTTCTTCAAGTGAAGTATTTTCATCCAAAGTCAATTCCTACATCATCAAAGGTGAGTTTTATGTTTAATTCATATTGTTAAGAATATGTAGTGCTTGAAAGACTTGGATTATGGAATGCGGAAGAATATAGAGTGCAAATATTCGACTTGAATTATAGTTCTTGGTGAATAATACAAATGACGTTAAGGAAGTGTTAGGTGGAGAATAAAAATGATGTTGTGTTGTAGTTATAGTTATGAAGGTGGATTTGAGAAGTAAACAATGTTTAACTTGAATAATCTATTGATTATGATATTATGGGTGTTCTTATTGATATTTGGGAGTTGTCTTATTTTATGGAGGAAGTTGTCGGAACAAAGGAAATGTCACCAAATCTCTATTTGCCCTTAGTTTCTTTAGCTTAAGCTTAAGTATGTTTCCGGTTATCTAATCTTAGTACAAATTCTCTTGAAGGTAGAATCGCGAGGTTGGAAGGCAAACAATTAGACGGTAGAGTCAAAGAGATACAAAGGTACGTGAGGCTAGTCCCCTTTCTTTATAAGGCATGACTCTGTTATGGTGAATTCTTCCCTATATTCCCGTGACCTTCTTACATCCCTAATGATGAAAAGTTAAAAATCCTTAAGAGCTTCTTATGAGATATGTTCTATGATAGTGATGATGATAATGATGCCTTCATGAGCTTGAGAGTTCTATGTTTATGATTCATTGATGTTGTTCCTTGTTGTTGCCTCGCCTCATGATACTAGTTCTTTCAAGTCGAGGCATGGCGATGATGATGTTCCATAATGTAATAAGAGGTTCCCGACCTTACGTCAATCCGATAGATCGATAGCTTTATTTGAGCTCCCACGCATCCATTAGCTTATGTATATGTAAGATTACACTGCGCCTATACGGCCGGGCAGCATCGCTAAGGCGGGCGACTTGTTACACCGTGCTTATAAGGCAGGGGAAACACCACTAGTGGGCGGATTGAGATGGTTACCCCAGGCGCGGGAGGCCCGGACGCGGGCTAATGATGTTATTGATTCAGACAGCTTATGTATGTATATGTGATATTTAAAGGTAACAGTGAGCATGCATGATTCCGCCTCAAGAGGCAAGCAGTTACAGTTATCGTTTCTTCTTATGCTTTCCATATTTCCTTATTATGTTACCATATTGCCTTACATACTCAGTACCTTGTTCGTACTGAAGTCCTTTTCTTTATGGACGTTGTGCTCATGCCCACAGGTAGATGGAGACGGTGCAGACGCTTAGGAGGTTACTCAACAGTTGTGCAGGAGCCCCCCACCACTTCAGAGGTGCAACCTATGAGTATATTCTTTTGTGTACATATTTAGGGCATGGCGGGGTCCTGTCCCATCCTTATGATTTCAGTACTTCCGTTAGAGGCTCGTAGATGCTTATGTGTGGGCTGTAGATGCTATGTGACCCCTCTATTGTGGATTTTGTACATCATTTTTGTAACCTTATGGGCCTATGCTTATATATGTTTTGGGAGATTGTCCATGACAAGTTTGTGTTGAGAATGATATATGCCCAAGTTGAGTATGATAGTCAGCATGATAAGCGGTGCTTGGTAGTAAGCTTCGGGTACCCGTCATGGCCTCTAGTTGGGTCGTGGCAAATAAGAACTCTAAGAATCATGAACTTCTAATTTTTGGGAATAAGAATGTTATGGAGAACATATATATGTTCATAAGAAAGGAATCATGCCTTTAGAAAGAAAGGGACTAGCCTTAACATACCTTTTTGGTCTCCTACTACTTAACGCTTATCCTTCAAAGCTCATAAATCTACATTCAAGAGAATTTATACCACTATTAGGCTTATCGTCATATGCTTATCTTAAGCCTTTGACTTAATTCCTTTTAAAATCTGCCGAAATTCGAGAAGCATCTCCCTTGTTTATATCCCTAGCTCGAAATCACAATACCAACAAAACAACAACAATAGCAATACTAATATCAACAACATCATCATCAACACCAATATACTCCATAAAACATCCCACACGATATTTTTTCAAATTCCTCAACCAACCATAATAATATCCACAATACCATGTCATTGCGTTGGAAACTAGACTCCACGAACTTCATTTTAGGCTTTTGAAACACCTTAAAACTCCTGATATACCTGGAGATATACCCCTCCAAATTTGACCTAAAATTATGTCCAAAATTCTGCCAACTTTTTTCAAATTTTCGACAAACTTATTTTGTTCGATTTGCTTGGTCCCAGAATCTTTCGAAACTCTCCATACATGATATTTATCATTAATCATACTTGATAATGGTCATGTCCTTTGGTTCCAAGTTTATCCTTGTTACACCTCGGGAAAATTCATGTCGTTGCACAGTGAATGGACTAACGTAGGGTATGAAGTATACGATGTTTCTATAAGTAAGAAATAGTATTTAATGGTCATAATTGAGATTTCAAAGCCGTTTGAGGCAAGAGAAGAGAGTTCATCGAGAAAGGAAAAGTATACGATATGTTTCGGAGAGATTTTCCAAAGTACCGGACTAATGACGACTAAATGATGTCTTAAAGAAGAGTTTTAACGTCACTTAGACTGTTAATGAAGTGTTAAACAAGTTCTAAGAAGGTTCCATAAGGATTGGAGATCAAATGAAGCGATGAGATTAAGATCGGAGAAAAGATAGATTATACGACCATTTATACAGTCCGTATAATATTATACGATCCGTATAATGGTCCGTATAACCGTTATAGTGAAGGTCCATCGCTGATGGGATTATACGGTCACTTATACGGACCGTATAATGTGCCGTATAATGGTTACATAATCGAAGTATGGTTGGGACGATTTCACGGTCACTTATACGGACCGTATAAGTGTCCATATAATAATGTCGGGACAAATTTTTATTTTATAAAAGAGCACCCCAACTTCATTTATTTCATTCTCATTTTCTCTCCACACCTCAAGAACCCTCTAGAACTCTCTCCACACTTCTTCTACAAGAATCCAAAAGAAATTAAGGATAAACTTCATCAAACCAAGGAAATCAAGTGCAAGAAACTCCCTAGGGTTCATCCAAGACAAGAAATCTTGTTGGAAGTGGAGCTAGGGTTTTGCTCAAGGGAAGTGTTTCCACCTAAAGCTCATTGCCACACTATCAAAGGTAAGTTTTATGATCAATTCATGTTTTTTAGAATATGGAGGGGTTGAAAGACATGGATTATGGAAGGAAATAGAAAATGCGTTACAAACATGAGAATAGTGACATTGTTGAGTATTAGCTTAATATGAATCATGATTATTGATATGTCGTGATTATAATTATGTTATAAATGACATTAAGAACACTGGAGAAACATTATATGAGAATGAATGGAATGTTGTATTATGATCATGGTTACGGATGCCCTTGAAATGGAAGTAGGAGGATCGAATAATGTATGGTTGATGAGTATTGTTGGATATGATGTTATGAATATTGTTTGTGACGTTTGGGATTTGATATATGATATGGATAAATGTTGTATAAACAAAGGAGATGCTGCCCAATTTTCTCTAGCTTTAGTCAAGTATGATTAAGCTATCGATTATCTAATGTTAGTGTAAACTTTCTTGAAGGTAGAAACGTTAATATTGGAGGAGAACATTCAAGTGATAGAGTAGCTAAACGAAAAGGTATGTAAGGCTAGTCCCTTCTTTCTAAGGCATGACTCCTATGGCATGAATCCTCCTATTTTTCCATGACCTTCTTACATTCCGAAAATTATGAGCCTATGTTGATGAAGAGCTTCTTATGAGATAGAGATAAGAGATACATTGTGCGTACGATAATGATGATGATGAGCCTAGGTTTAAAGATCCTAATTATGATTATTTGATGTTGTTCATTGTGTTACACTCACCTTATAATGCCAGTTCCTTCAGGATGAGGCAGAATGCTTATGAAACTCCATACTGGAATCGGGGTTATGTCCCCCCCCCCCCCGATAGATTATAATTGTCTGTGAGTTTTTATGCATGATTCATGATAAGTCTATGATGATTATATTACACCGCGCCTATATGGCCGGGCAGACACCGCTAAGGCGGGCAGCATATACACCATGTCTAGATGGCATGGGCAGACACCACTAGTGAGCGGCGTGAGATGTTTACCCCGGACGCGGGATAATGATGATCACACCGTACTTATATGGTCGGGCAGCTTATATATTTATGCATACATGATATGACGATGGTTATGAAGTAAGTCAACATGCATTATTTCTATCTTAAGGGACAGTCAGTACATGTTGTTCTTCACTTGATGTCTCCTTATTTCATTGATATATTATTATTGTTTATGCCTTACATACTCAGTACAATGTTCGTACTGATGTCCCTTTCTTTAGACGCTGTGTTCATGCCCACAGGTAGACAGGGAGGTGATCCAGATTCATAGGTGTCACGACCCAACTAGGGGCCGCGACGGGTACCCGATACTTGTACCGAGCACCCCTTATCTCGTATCGTACTTTTACTACTAGGTGGGCCGTATAGACTATACCGTATCCCTTTTTTTTTCTGTTACTTAACGCTAACATTAATAGTATAATTGTAAACATGGACTAATAAACTTTGCTAGCACCTTATACAACGACGAGGACAACAAACGTACCAAACATCTGACTGTACATCTCTGTCTACGAGCCTCTAAGCAAAGTACATCCATATATACAAGAAGGGCCGGGTTCTACCGTGCCTGAATATATACACAAAAGTAGTACCAAGAAACTGAGGCTCCGGAACAACTGGAGCGTTGCCACAGTACTGCTGATGGAGCTCCTAGGAGTCAAATCTGTCTACCTGCTGACTTGCGCGGCATGAAACGCAGCGTCCACAAGAAGGGACGTCAGTACGAGTAATGTACCGAGTATATAAGGCATGAATAACAACATACGGCAAATATAGAACAGGGATAATGACATAAAAGAGATATAGCGCATGTCATGAGGTAGAAACATAACCTGAACATATAAGTGCACGTTGGCGGATACCATGCATGCTTAGCGCTGCGAAACGTGCAGCCCGATCCATATGTGCATATACTATAACATATTGCTGCGGCACGTGCAACCCGGTCCATATACATATAATACTTTTCTTTCTTGGAAAACATTTCTTTTTAACATATATAGAAAATAGATCATATCATATTGTCGAGGCGTCGGCTCCGATCCATTTAACCGTATATCCCGCGTCCGGGACGATTTCATGTACCATACTCCAACTGATCAGGTGGCTATGCGTCTATAGTGCCTTACCTTTCCCCATCTTCCCCATATACATTTACATATACTTATAACATGTATACAACATGCATGAGAGTCCAAGGAAACCATGTTCGCGTCGGAGTGACGTAAGGTCGGTAGCTCCCGATTACATTATGGAATAATCATGATCGTCATGTCTCACCTTGAAGGAACTAATATTATAAGGCGAGACTACTAATGGAGAGTAATATCATGAGAAAACATAAAACAGGATCATAAGGTGTCTTTTCGTATACTTTGGAATCTTTAAAAATAGTCATCATTCATGAATAGAGTTGAGAATTCAAGAAATAGCTCAACGTTCTCATATCGTCACTGAAATCATGAACTTGGAACCTTTAATCATGGAATCATCATTGTCATATTCTTCATATAAACATTTTCTTCCTTGACATCATCCATGTCATTGTAGAACATATTCATCGTAATCGTCATAGAAATATTCTCATTAGAATAATTACGACACTTGTGAAGGCTTTGGTGTAATCTGATTTCATTTAACAAGTTGTAGATGTTAGATGCAATTGTTTCAATAAGATAGGAAAAACTTAATTCAATTCTATTGAATGAAAAAGGGCCAATTTCAATCTCGGATTTCTAGGAATAGGATCGTCCCCGAGGCTCGTATTCAAACCTAGTATGTCTAAGACATGCCAAAGAAGGAAGGGTGAATCCTTACATACCTTTTTCCGCTCCTTATGCTATTCCAAATTCAAGTTCCAAATCCTCCAAAATCTACAAATTGGTCACATTTACCAAACCTTAATTAGAGCATTTAGAAGTGGAATCTTAAAGTAACACTTGTCTACCGAAATTTCGGCAGCACTTCCCCTGTAAATACACCATCCCCAAAATCTAATTTGGCCAATTTCAATCAACAACAATCCGGGAATTCAACCCGGCCAAACTATCAACATAATGTCAACAACCATTCTAACGATTTCCATATTCAATCGAAGATACATTCTAACAACTCAATCAATATACTACTTCCTTCAAGACCTTTCAACCCCAATAAAAGCAATAACAACTTAATAATTTACGCATTAACAACATCATATTCCATACACGCAAGAATATCATATTCAATTTACATAATCTCCCAAAACAAGCCTCCAACTACTAAACTTCACTAAGCTCATTAAGCTTTTGTTTGCACCAAAAAAATCCACAACACAACAACCAAAATACTAAATAAACTTGCCCACCATTCCTTCATGATTCACCAAATATACACGGCTATACATATAATATACAACTCACGGCCAACATCATGCACACATGGCTACAACTTCACTAAAATCATCCAACTTCCATTATTAACATAACACCCACAACAATAACAACCCAATACTAGATAAAATAATTAAAACATGATTTTTACACACACACATACATGCACGGCCACACCCCTATATTCATATTCCTCATGAATTTCATCCATTTTTTGTACACTACAACATGCACCAATATCCATAACATATAAAGAAAGAATTAAACCTTACCTTCTTCCTCACTTCTTCACTTGGATAGAACTCACAACTTGCAAGAATATGGGTTTTTCTTGCTCCAAAGACCACTTCACTTTGCTAGGAACCCTTCAATTAGTTGAAAATGATTTTTAAAGAATTTTTTTTCCAAGTTTCTTGTGGAACTTGCTCTTGGCCGAATGGCCTTGGAAAATTTCTCCTTTTTCTCTTGTTCTTTGTTTTCTTGAAAAGTCTAGAAAGTCCCATGGAAAAGATGACTAAGTCATCTTTTATTTTGTCTCTTAAACTTCTAGTTGGGCCTAAGCCCACTCCAATTGGATGACTCAAATGGCCCATTTTAATTCCCAAGTCCATATATGCATTTGGGTCTTACAACTCATGAAGGATTTTTATTTTTCAAATTCCAAATTTACCCTTAGTCTCTCTCCATATTTCCATGAGTCATATCGCGAATTTCCCTTTTTGCCCCTAGCCTTCCTTAACGTTTCCACTTCAAAATTCTTCATAAGCAACTTGTATGCCAAACAAAATGAAAATAAGGCCTTACTTGTTATCTTCCCGCAGTTATCTTGAATCATCCGATTGCACAAAAATGCGGGATATAACATCCTCCCCCCCTTTAGAACATTTGTCCTCGAATGTTAAACTGACCTCATAATGTATTATAATACTTCGGGGAGGTCTCCTTTGTAGCTATCTCACACGTCGCTTAACATATCCATTTTAGAAGCTTTGGTTGCCTGCAGGCTGTAGGCCAATTAACTTAGCTCCGAGCTCTGGCCCTAAGTTAATAAGTCCCCTCTTATTGGAGCTTGAATCGTCATAGTCTATTTTTGGTCTAGCACGTTCCCCCCCCCCCCCCCCCTTTATTAAGAGAGTCTATGCACGACTATGCCCTTTAAGTAATCACCGCCTTCCGTGATCTTCTTACAATTGTAGTCCTTTCATCGAGGAGTCGGTCACGTCTATCCCCTCGCTAGATGTGTTCCCATATATCACCGCATTCGGATTTTCAAGCCTTAACTAATATGGATTCAATACCGGTCTTGCCCTGTGACATCTGTACTTACGTCCTTCACTACGTCTCTTGAGTTTCGTTCGGTCAGTATATCCCATATATCGGGACACTGTTTGTTAGGGTTCTACAGTCACAGATAAGATGTCATGTACATATATACATTTCTACCACTACTTTACCTACAAACACCTCCGAACGGTAATCAAACTTTCTTTAGTCCTGAAGCTCTGTCATGCTTTCTCCCCTTCTGCTAGTCTAGTCCGTCTCAGCCTACACGACTTCTACAGGGTTTCTAACCACTTTACACACTCTAATTTACTTTAGGCTACCTAATTTCACATTCGTCTCTTGTTCCCACATTTATGAAATTTTTAGCATATTTCCCAGGGGGTCACCCATCCTGAAATTGTTCTCACCCTAGCACGCTTAACCTCGAAACTTTAATGCATTTTAGGGTCTTAGTGTTAGTATATTTACCTCCATTCCCCCATACTGTCTATATTACATAATATGGGGCAAGTTGGGGTCTTGACCATTTCCGGAGCGCTCTTGTAACGCATCTTTTCCTTTTAATTACCATTTTAGCCTTCGTAACCTCCAGTATCCGCCCCTTACCTATGAGTACAGCTACTCTTGTCCCAAATTTCCAAATTCTGAGTACGATCAGCAATACAAAGAACAGTATACGATAGAGTGGAATCTAGATCAATTAACACATACATATCATAGAAAAGTGCCGATAATGTACCCGTGGCCGCGTCTGCGGAAGGTTCAGGATCCTGCCGTCCTGCCAATGCATATATACGGTGCGGAGGGCCGGCTGAACTGGGTGCCCCTCCTCCTCTGCCTCGGCCACCGCTCGCTGGAGCTTGGGAAGTATGTCCAGGAGGGCGCACACCACTATCTATACTTACCCAAGTAATTTCGAAGATGTATTTCACTCTTACCGACTCTCGATCACTATACCTTTTATGGACTTGTCAATTTCCTAATTTCTAATCAATTCACGATCATCGATACCGTAATCAATCCTCGAATCCACACAATCGATGTTATATCCCGTGTTTTCGCACATTTGGAAAAATTAGAAATAATCTTGACTTGTAAGAAATAAGGCACTAATTGATTTTTAGTTAACATAGGAGTTGTGCATGAAAGAGTAGTGTCGTGGAAATGTGGGATAAGGTTAAGGGCAATTTTGGAATTTTGGAAATTAGTTTCGGGAATTGTAAAACAAGGAATTAAATCCATTGGGCCAAGAAAGATTGAAGAGAAAAATTTGGGCCCAATACTAAGGCGTGGCCGGCCACATAGTGGCCCAAACCCATGGTTAGTAATTAAATTGCCATGTGTTTAATTGAAATAAGAGATTATATTATATATAGTCATCCCTATCCATTAGAAGACTCAAGAAAACAAGCAAAGCAAGAGCAAAAGACCAAGAACCATTCGGCCCTAGCTAAGCAAAAATCACTTCCAAAAATATTGCTCCAAAAAATTTTCTCTTGGTGAATTTCTACTAAGTTGAGTACCCTTTTCAACTTGGTGTAGTTGTTTCGGAAGAAGGAGCCCTTGGTACACCACTTTGATCATATACCCAAGTAAAGAAGACCAGAGAATAAGGTAAGAATTCATCCCTTATTATTGTGTTATGAAGTTTTGTTTGTGTTGTAGTATGTGGGAATGAGTTGATTTTATAGAAATATGGAAGATTTCAAAGTGGGTTTGGGATATAGTGTATAGCCGTGTCACGACCCAGCCCCGTGGGCCGCGACTGGTGCCCTACTTGGGCACCCAAACGGACATACAAACTAAATCATCATTTTTAAACAGAGTTGAGAACGAATATTAACTTGCGCGATTGCGTGTACAAAACATTATATCAGAATCAGAAGAAGCAGCGGAATATACATCGCCGAACATATGCACATATATCAAAAAGCCGGCAAGGCTATCAAATATGTCAAAAGCCGACAAGGCTGTCAAATGGCACAACGGCCCAAAACGCATATACAAATGCACGCCGACAAGGCTGCCACAAACATATACAAAATGCACGCCGACGAGGCTGCCATAACGAATAGAGTCATGCAAACACATCCGTACAGAAGTAGGCACACACACCCACAAATATGTCTACAAACCTCTAAACAGACAAACCGAATCATATGGCGGGACAGGGCCCCGCCGTGCCCCTGAACAAATACATATATACATAGCGAACGAATATATACCAAAATGTGTGCTCTGAAATGAGAAGAGCACTCCAAACAGCAGAAGAGGGTGTCCTAAATGGGTAGATCACCAAACTGTGCATCTGTACCTGCGGGCATGAAACGCAGCCCCCGAAGAAAGGGGGTCAGTACGAAATATGTACTGAGTATGCAAAGCAGAATATACAGAAAGCAAATCTGAGACATAAACGAAATGGAAGTACCAAACATAAGTGCAAATCCAACATTTCAAAATTTGCTTACTTTCAAAAATATGTAAGTAATGCATAGGGTACAGAAGAATATGGTCGCCCACCCGTCGATGGCGCCATAACACAGCATAACACCAGAAAGTTTCAAATCTCCGTATCCCCGTCACATATCACATCACAACATAACGCCATACACAGCATAACACCAAATATAGGTGGAACCCGACCCTCTTTTGCGAGTAGCTCGGTGAACCATAAACACAGCATAACTCCGGAGTATATCAAAATGCGCACGACAACAGAACCGGCCCGGGACTCGGCGAAAGGAATAACAGAATGCACGAGTAGAGTCGTGAGTAGTCATATGCATAAAATCATTATCATAAATTCAAACATAAGTAAAATGATCATATTTGAAATTGGAATAATAATCATACCAAATTCTTTCAAAGATTCTCTGAATTACATAAAGGAAAGTCGCGGGACCCACGGACGGGTATTTACCCAAGTCGGGCCCGCCTATGGAAAACATACGTATCATACATAATGAAAACTTTTATAAAAATATTGGAGCAATCCGAGCATTTATGTGAAATGTATGGCATTCAGAAATTTCGAAGTTCTTTAAAGTGAAACCTTTTTGCGCAAAGTTCGGAAAGCGATTATTTCAAATACATAAAGGTTCATATTTCATAAAATCATACATAAGAGTGCCAAGGAACATATATAGATCATATCATGCTCGGATTTCGAATTTGGAATTTCCTTAAGGCTCTAATCTAGCCTATGTAAAACTAAGACATGCCAAAAAGAAGGGAGGTTGCTTTACATACCTCGTACGCACTCCAAGATGGCCAATCTAAAGTAAATTCCAATCTACGCCTCGGGCTCCCCAAGGTCTACAAATATGCCAACGAATATCCAATATTAAACATAGGTACTTAAGCCATTTATTCCAACTAACATTAAATTCTATAGAAAATTCGGCAGCATTTCCCCTGTAAATAGGCCATCCCGAGAATTTAACTCGCTCAAAATCAACAACAACAACCACAATAACCAACCTAGCAACATCGATAATCAATTCGAAAGGCAAAATAATAATAGTAGCTCTCTTTTACACCATTCGACAACTTTCCAATTATTCAATTCAATGGCTTACTTTCAAGCCACAATATCGTTCGTACATTCGATTATTAACCCAAACTCATACTAACAACATTCGAGAACATTCTAAACAATTCACATAATTTTTCCAACAATCCACAATTTCTCCAAATTTTTGGCCGAAAACAGCCCCTACCCGTGAGCAGCCCACTGGGCACACTTCCGACTTTCAATTCATGTTTTGTATCACAATTCACAATATAACGATACCATTTTAATAAAATATACAAATTACATCAACGCACAATAACCCTCAAATCAACCCGTACAATCTCAACATCAATCTTAAGTCATTAAATGCTCAATTCCAAACTAGAATTCGTAACGACGACACGAAAGCGCTTAAGCGATAATAATGCGATATTCGGCATAATCTATGACTCACATTCGTTCACACTACACATATTCATATGTTAATGGTTCTCATATATAAGGATTGCATTAAATGAACAAAGTTCTCCAAATCAGTCCGCAACGCTTACTATATCAATTCGGGACATTTAACTCTCATTTCCAACATACAAATCATCACAACAACCATTACGACGCTAAGCGATATTAATTCATTCTTTGCTACCATTTGGAGGCTATATACACGGCTACACTACACATATACATGTATCGATGATTTTTATTCTCTTCTCCACTCTACGATAATCAATATGCTACAAGCAATTAATTCATCAACCCAATACCACACCACACACATATACTTCACACGGTCAACACACCCAACACAAGACCCAACTTCAACATTTCATATTTCATGATTTTTATCCATTTTAGCATACTACAATATGCATACAACATTTATAACTCCAAAAACAAGATTAGAACTCACCTTTATTCTGCAATCCACCAATAGGCTAGGGTTTGCAAATGGGCAAAATGAGTGGTTGAATGACCCAAACAATACTTCCACGCTACTTAGGGACCTCCAAATAGTGGGTTTATACCAAAGAAATAATTTTAGAGAGGAAAAAATGGGACTTGATTTTTCTTGGTTGTGGCCGAGAACCATGGGGGAGTGGAGGCTCTCCAAGTCTTGTTATTTTTCTTTAAGTGTAGAAGTGGGAAATGAGAAAGATGACTTAGTCTTCTTTTTTTTAAGTATCCACAAATATCTCCCTTTGTTTATGGCCCACACATGTGTTGGACCAATTAAAATTGGCCACACAATGTGTGGGACCATTTCAAGTCCACACGGCCACCATGGCTTTTGGTGCAAGATTTTTAAATTCCAATTTTATGTATTGTGGTCCCAATTTTTCCTAAGTGTCCAATGCCTTCAATTTCATATTCAACTTATGTCTCAAAATAAAATCAAATGGTCAAAAGTCCCGACTTCAAATCCCGGAATAGTCTTGGCCCTTAATTGTCATAGTTAATCCGGGTTGTCCCAATGTATAAAAATACGGGACGTAACATCCTCTCCCCCTTAGGAACATTCGTCCTCGAATGTTGGATTAATGCTACTAATCTTACTCAAATTCGGGGGAGTTTCTTTTATAGCCATCATATACAAATCGATCACAAATCAACATAATCAAACAAAGAATTTGGATTACCTGAAGGTGCCGAAAATAAGTGAGGATATTTTTTTTTTCATCATCTGCTCCTCAGCCTTCCAGGTTAATTCCTCGCGGTTATTATTATTCCGCCACAGTGCTTTAACAGAAGCCACATCTTTATTCTGCAACTTTCTTACCTGACGATCCAATATGGCTATAGGTTGCTCTTCATAAAATAGCTCCTCGGTGACCTGTATATCGTCTGTAGGAAAAATTCTGGAAGGGTCACCAATATATTTACGAAGCATAGGAACATGTTATACCGGGTGTACCGCTCCCAAATCAGCTGGCAAATCCAACTCATAGGCCACCTTGCCTATTTTGCGAACAATCTGATAAGGCCCAATATATCTCGGACTGAGCTTTCCTTTCTTGCCAAATCTCATAACGCCTTTCATAGGTGACTCTTTCAGAAACACCCAATCGCCAATCTGGAACTCTAACGGTCGACGTCGTTTATCAGCATAAGATTTCTGTCGACTCGGGGCCGCTAATAGTCGCTCTCAAATCAGTTTCACTTTATCGACTGCTTGCTGGATCACATCTGGACCAATTAACTGAATCTCACCCACGACAAACCAACCAATCGGAGATTTGCTTTTCCTGCCATACAAAGCCTTATATGGTGCCATCTGAATACTGGAGTGATAACGATTTTTATTATAAACAAATTCACTTAGCGACAATGATCACCCCAACAACCTCTAAAATCAATAACACAGGCCCATAGCATATCTTCCGGTATCTGAATAGCACACTCGGCCTGTCCGTCGGACTGAGGATGAAATATTGTGCTATGACCCATCTGAGTCTCCAGTCCTTCCTGGGACGATCTTCAGAAGTTAGCCGTAAACTGAGCACCTCAGTCGGTTATAATAGATATAGGAATCCCGTGAAGTCTTATAATCTCATTAATATACACTCTGTCATAACCTTCAGCCGAACAAGTAGTCCTGACTGGAAGAAAATGGGGTGATTTCATTAATCTATCAACAATACTCCGAATAGAATCGTACCGCGTTGAGTGCGCGGTAAGCCTATAATGAAGTTCATGCGAATCGTTCCTCGTTCCCAAACTGAAGTTTCTAATTCCTGAAGCAACCAGTCGGGCCCTTGATACTCGATCTTGACTTACTGACAATTTGGACATTGGCCAGCGAACTCTGCAGTGTCCCTTTTTCATACCATCCCATCAGCATAAATATTTTAGATCATGATACATTTTTGTGGATTCAGAATGAACAGAATGTCAAACATTAAGTGCTTCGCCCATAATTGATCATCACAGCCCTGCAACGTCAGGCACACATAATCTGCCTCCGTATAATAATATCCCTTTCAGACGAAATTTCAAACTAAGTCTTTTCTTTATCAAAGGTCGTATCTTTGTATTCTACAAGGATAGGATCCTCAAACTGATGTTGTTTTACCTCTTCTATAATCGATGATTCAGCAACTTCTCGAACAAAATCCCAATATCTCCAGAATCGACCAAACGGACTCCAAGGCTAGCTAACTAATAAATTTCCACGAACCAATTCTTTCTCATCAAACTGTACATCAGTCAAACTACCCATGGACTTATGGCTAAGTGCATTAGCTACCACATTGGCTTTTCCGGGATGATATAGAATATCGACATCATAATCTTTCAATAATTCAAGCCATTTATGCCGCAGATTTAGCTCCCTTTTGCTTAAAAATATACTGGGGCTCTTATGGTCCGTATAAATACCAGCGTAGACCCCATGTAAGTAATGCCGCCACATTCTCAAAACATGAATCGCCGCGGCTAATTCCAGATTATGTATGGGATAATTTCCTTCGTGCGATTTGAACTGCCGGGGAGCTTAGGCCATAACTTGACTGTGCTGCACTAATTCATAATCTATCCCAATACCAAAAGTACCATAATAAGTAACATACCTGGCTGGCCCTTCAGGAAGAGCTAGACTGGAGTTGAAATTAATTTTTCCTCCGGTACTGGAATCTGTATTCAGACGTACCGGTTCACTGAAATTTCACGGCCTTCTGAGTTAACTTCGTTAATAGTGCCGTAATAGAAGCAAAGTCCTTCACCACTTTTCTGTAATACCTGGCTAATCCCCATAAACCACGTATTTCGGTCTATGTCGAAGACCTAGGCCAACTTTTGATCGCTTTAATCTTCTGTGTGTCAATTGTTTCTATTTCTACTTATTTTACTTCACTTTCCTCCGCTCCCCCTCTTTTGGGGTTGTGCTTATACCGTAACCATGTTTTTCCTTTATAATCTATAACTTGATTACCTTCGTACGAGATCTTAACAAAATTACGAAGTGATGAAATTCTCATTCATAAAGTACAAATCTTATCTGATAGCTGGCACTCGAATAATTTAATTAATATAGCAATTTATCCTTTAATAATCATATCCTTCCTTCATACCCGTTCCTTATCCGTCGTTCTATTTTCTCGATAGTCAAATTACTTAATATTCGCATGATTCATCATTCCATGCCATAGGTTTTTTCTTTTTCTTTTGCCCTGCATTATTACATTCCAGTTCGTTTTTCGCAAGTAATTTCGTGTTTTGCCCGTCGACTCTTTTAGAAGCTCTGCTTAATTACGTTTCTTACGGTTCACTTTTGCTAACACTTTGATCTCTTTACCTTCCACTCAATTATTCTCTTTTCCTTCCAAAATATCGTCGTATTAGCATCTTCCAATCTCAACCCATAGCAAAACCAATATCTGTTTATCTCGTAACATCTGTATCATACCTTTCACTTTGTCTCATAAATTCTATTCTGTTAATGTCTCCCATATATTATAACGCTGACTATTAAGGTTCACTAAGCGATCGACATAGTCATAAATGGGGAGTCCTATACATACATATATATATATATATATATATATATATATATATATATATATATATATATATATATCACTAGCATTTCTTTTACAAAGCGTCTTCAATCATCTGTTCAAACTCATTCTAATTCTGGAGCTGCGTTGCTCTTTCTCCCTTTTTCACTAATCTAATCCGTCTCAGCCCACGCGACCTTTATAAAGTTTCTAATCACTCCACATACTCTAATTTCCTTTTTGGTTACTCCAAATTTCCTATTTGTCTCTTATGTCCATATTTGCGAAAATATATGTACATTTCCGAGGGGGTCACCCATCCCAGAATTGCTCTGGCCCTGACACGCTTAACCTTACAACTTTAATGCATTTAGACACGTTAAGGCCGGTATAATTGCATCAATTTACTCGCACGACTTTTATCACGTAATTTAAGGCAAATCGGGGTCTTAACAACTTTCAAAACGTTCTCGTAGCGGGTCCCACCCCGATCTAGAGAGAATTCTTTTACTTTTCTGACTATATAGTCACCGTGTCGCCCCCTGTAAATCCTCAATATTTTTCTCCTCATGCATATACATATATAATTTTAAACAGCCCCCAAATTTAAGTTTTTATTCTACAAATTCCATCTCCAATTAGTCGATGAAGGCTGATAAAATATTACTGTAAGGCATTCTCCAACCACCAGCAAAAGAACACTAAAATCCGACGAACATAGCGAAATCCGTTGGTACTTAATTCACATAATTACCTCCATATTTATATATATATATATATATATATATATATATATATATATATATATATATTATTTTTTTTTGAGTCGTAAGCGAATCATTCAATTCCCAACTGCCTGTTATACATTTAGTATTCTTCAAATGAATCAAAACTTAATCGTTGGACATTTTTGCCTTTCACATAAGCTTTTCTGAAGCGACATGTGGTTGGAACATATTCTGATTCATTTAGATAAATTACGAATTTGCTACTCATATATGCTTTCTCGGAATAAAATTTCCCAATCAAGGATAATGCTTCTTACGAATGCCATGGAGGGTACCTCTTAACTTTAATCCAACATAGCAGATTCACCCTATCGGTATCGACTTTCAAAACATGTTAAGAACTTATATCTCATTTTCTCTCTTTATATTTCTGGCAAAATTTGGGCAGAGGTTCCTCTGTATTTCTTACTATCCCAAAACCTGTACACAGGAAATACCAACCATGCCTCACAGGGCCAACACATATACGTATTTATATATCATATCGTAGCCGCACAGGGCTAACAATTGCAAACAAAAGTACACAGATGTCGAGACTTACCTCACGTGCCCAACTCAAACGGCACCGGTGACATCTTCCTGTTTATTTTTCTTTTCAATCTTCAACTTTATATTTCCGTCATACTTCAAATAGCTTCCCCGACATACATCATTCATACCATTTCTTACCTGTGTACGGTATAGCTTCCAATAACATCAATCACTTTCTTACGTCGATACCGTCCTCAGTTGTAATTAAAGGTTAGCAGAAAAAGATTCATTTCCTACGGCTGGCTCTATCGCACGATCTAAGATTCAAAGAAAGGAAACATCCTAAATGCCCGGTAGCCTCATGTTTATCGATGTGGTGCACAACACACCGATAAACAAGACTCTACTAGACACGGCCAGTAGACATCCCAAGGACAAACCGCTCTGATACCACTTCTGTCACGACCCAGCCCCGTGGGCCGCGACTGGTGCCCTACTTGGGCACCCAAACGGACATACAAACTAAATCATCATTTTTAAACAGAGTTGAGAACGAATATTATCTTGCGCGATTGCGTGTACAAAACATTATATCAGAATCAGAAGAAGCAGCGGAATATACATCGCCGAACATATGCACATATATCAAAAAGCCGGCAAGGCTATCAAATATGTCAAAAGCCAACAAGGCTGTCAAATGGCACAACGGCCCAAAACGCATATACAAATGCACACCGACAAGGCTGCCACAAACATATACAAAATGCACGCCGACGAGGCTGCCATAACGAATAGAGTCATGCAAACACATCCGTACAGAAATAGGCACACACACCCACAAATACGTCTACAGACCTCTAAACAGACAAACCGAATCATATGGCGGGACAGGGCCCCGCCGTGCCCCTGAACAAATACATATATACATAGCGAACGAATATATACCAAAATGTGTGCTCTGAAATGAGAAGAGCACTCCAAACAACAGAAGAGGGTGTCCTAAATGGGTAGATCACCAAACTGTGCATCTGTACCTGCGGGCATGAAACGCAGCCCCCGAAGAAAGGGGGTCAGTACGAAATATGTACTGAGTATGCAAAGCAGAATATACAGAAAGCAAATCTGAGACATAAACGAAATGGAAGTACCAAACATAAGTGCAAATCCAACATATCAAAATTTGCTTACTTTCAAAAATATGTAAGTAATGCATAGGGTACAGAAGAATATGGTCGCCCACCCGTCGATGGCGCCATAACACAGCATAACACCAGAAAGTTTCAAATCTCCGTATCCCCGTCACATATCACATCACAACATAACGCCATACACAGCATAACACCAAATATAGGTGGAACCCGACCCTCTTTTGCGAGTAGCTCGGTGAACCATAAACACAGCATAACTCCGGAGTATATCAAAATGCGCACGACAACAGAACCGGCCGGGACTCGGCGAAAGGAATAACAGAATGCACGAGTAGAGTCGTGAGTAGTCATATGCATAAAATCATTATCATAAATTCAAACATAAGTAAAATGATCATATTTGAAATCGGAATAATAATCATACCAAATTCTTTCAAAGATTCTCTGAATTACATAAAGGAAAGTCGCGGGACCCACGGACGGGTATTACCCAAGTCGGGCCCGCCTATGGAAAACATACGTATCATACATAATGCAAACTTTTATAAAAATATTGGAGCAATCCGAGCATTTATGTGAAATGTAAGGCATTCAGAAATTTCGAAGTTCTTTAAAGTGAAACCTTTTTGCGCAAAGTTCGGAAAGCGATTATTTCAAATACATAAAGGTTCATATTTCATCAAATCATACATAAGTGTGCCAAGGAACATATATAGATCATATCATGCTCGGATTTCGAATTTGGAATTTCCTTAAGGCTCTAATCTAGCCTATGTAAAACTAAGACATGCCAAAAAGAAGGGAGGTTGCTTTACATACCTCGTACGCACTCCAAGATGGCCAATCTAAAGTAAATTCCAATCTATGCCTCGGGCTCCCCAAGGTCTACAAATATGCCAACGAATATCCAATATTAAACATAGGCACTTAAGCCATTTATTCCAACTAACATTAAATTCTACAGAAAATTCGGCAGCATTTCCCTTGTAAATAGGCCATCTCGAGAATTTAACTCGCTCAAAATCAACAACAACAACCACAATAACCAACCTAGCAACTTCGATAATCAATTCGAAAGGCAAAATAATAATAGTAGCTCTCTTTTACACCATTCGACAACTTTCCAATTATTCAATTCAATGGCTTACTTTCAAGCCACAATATCGTTCGTACATTCGATTATTAACCCAAACTCATACTAACAACATTCGAGAACATTCTAAACAATTCACATAATTTTTCCAACAATCCACAATTTCTCCAAATTTTTGGCCGAAAACAGCCCCTACCCGTGAGCAGCCCACTGGGCACACTTCCGACTTTCAATTCATGTTTTGTATCACAATTCACAATATAACGATACCATTTTCATAAAATATACAAATTACATCAACGCACAATAACCCTCAAATCAACCCGTACAATCTCAACATCAATCTTAAGTCATTAAATGCTCAATTCCAAACTAGAATTCGTAACGACGACACGAAAGCGCTTAAGCGATAATAATGCGATATTCGGCATAATCTATGACTCACATTCGTTCACACTACACATATTCATATGTTAATGGTTCTCATATATAAGGATTGCATTAAATGAACAAAGTTCTCCAAATCAGTCCGCAACGATTAATATATCAATTCGGGACATTTAACTCTCATTTCCAACATACAAATCATCACAACAACCATTACGACGCTAAGCGATATTAATTCATTCTTTGCTACCATTTGGAGGCTATATACACGGCTACACTACACATATACATGTATCGATGATTTTTATTCTCTTCTCCACTCTACGACAATCAATATGCTACAAGCAATTAATTAATCAACCCAATACCACACCACACACATATACTTCACACGGTCAACACACCCAACACAAGACCCAACTTCAACATTTCATATTTCATGATTTTTATCCATTTTAGCATACTACAATATGCATACAACATTTATAACTCCAAAAACAAGATTAGAACTCACCTTTATTCTGCAATCCACCAATAGGCTAGGGTTTGCAAATGGGCAAAATGAGTGGTTGAATGACCCAAACAATACTTCCACGCTACTTAGGGACCTCCAAATAGTGGGTTTATACCAAAGAAATAATTTTAGAGAGGCAAAAATGGGACTTGATTTTTCTTGGTTGTGGCCGAGAACCATGGGGGAGTGGAGGCTCTCCAAGTCTTGTTATTTTTCTTTAAGTGTAGAAGTGGGAAATGAGAAAGATGACTTAGTCTTATTTTTTTTAAGTATCCACAATTATCTCCCTTTGTTTATGGCCCACACATGTGTTGGACCAATTAAAATTGGCCACACAATGTGTGGGACCATTTCAAGTCCACACGGCCACCATGGCTTTTGGTGCAAGATTTTTAAATTCCAATTTTATGAATTGTGGTCCCAATTTTTCCTAAGTGTCCAATGCCCTCAATTTCATATTCAACTTATGTCTCAAAATAAAATCAAATGGTCAAAAGTCCCGACTTCAAATCCCGGAATAGTCTTGGCCCTTAATTGTCATAGTTAATCCGGGTTGTCCCAATGTATAAAAATACGGGACGTAACAAGCCGTGTATGCCTATTGTTGTATATATATGGTGAGTTAAAATTATGTTGTATTCTAGTTATGTTTATGGTGGAATTCACATTGGAAAGGAAAGTTGAATAAATTTGGTGGAAGTTGGAATATAGAAGTTGGCCGTGTGGTATGGTGTTAGGAAGATGGCAATGAATTAATTTTATTTGGTGTGTTAGTTGAGCTGTAGGAATCCGTGCACGTAAATGAAGATAAAATGACGTAAGTTTGTATTGAAACGGAATGTAGAAACTTATGTCGCTTAGTACAATTTTATGACATTATGAAAAACGAAGTTGTTAGGTTGCAAATTATGATGATCATTGATAGATCTGGAAGATGGAATCATGTTATGAATATGTATGCCAAAGATTAGAAGTTTTGAATGAATTATGACCTTAGCGGAAAGTTGTATATTATGTATATCGTATGAATATTTTGAGGAAATGATATGAAATGCTTCTAAACTATATGGTGATGATCTTGATTAATGATGAATATGGAAACATTGAACTTGGTTTGGAAGTCTGAAGTTGGAATGGAAGTTATCGTATTATGTCGCAAAGTAGAACTAGTTATGTCATATTGCGTTTTATATTGATTGTTGTTGTTGTTGGTGCTGTTGTTGGGTTGTTGTTGATTGTTTTGGCCGAGTTGAATTCTCGGGGGTGCTATATGTATAGGGGAGGTGCTGCCGAAATTTCGGTAGACAAATGTGAACTTAAGGGAATTCGTAGAATCCATAATTTACAATTGGTAAATGTGACCATTTGCAGATTTCTGACGAAACGGGAATTGAGCTTGGAAAGGTATACGAAGCTCAAAAGGTATGTAAAGCTCTCCCGATTCTTCTCTTGGCATGTCCTAGATGTACTAGGCTTGGATTTACGCCTCGGGGATTATTCTGTTCATCGGAATCCGCGATTGAAATTGTCGCATTTTCATTCAATGGAATTGAACAACTTAGGAGTCCTTTTTGGAGAATTATGCATATTTTCCCCAAATGGTCTAGAAAACTATGGAATGCCCTAGATCCTTTCTAGGTGACCTCATAAGCATAAAAAAATGCGTAAATTGAGCCCACCGCCTTGCTTGTCCCGAGGTGGGCCCACTATCCCCGGTTTTACCCTTATTGTACTTAAGGCTTGTTCTCGAGCAGTTTTGAAAGAAATGTCCTAACTACTATTTTAATTACTAAACAAAAAAACTGTTTTTAATATTCCATTAAGTCTTATAAATTGTTTTGGCACTCGGAACGATTTCAGAAAGATTATGCTTCTGTAATTCTTTATGACATCCGAACCCCACGTATTATGATTCCGTCTGACTTCATTGGATTTGTTTGTCATTGATATGCCTCATCGAGTCTCTGAAAATATTTATGATATTTTGATTGCATTTAGTCTCTCACTACTCCATTCGTGGATGCCCCAATGTTTCCCACAGTGAGCCCGGGCCAGGATATGTTGTCAAGCGTAATCCTCTGCATTGTTCGCCGTGCCTCGATGTGAGGGGGCAGGTATACGTGTACATGGGTTTGTGGAGTATGCTGTGCCATGTACACATGTTCTGATATGATTTGCTATGGCCATCTGATATGACATACTATGTTACGGGGTTACGCCCCTATTCTGATTCTTCTGAGTTGTGGCACCAGCGTCGGGAGGGTGGCCACGTTCTGTCTGCCGAGTCCCTCGGCAGGGGCCAAATTTGATATGACATATGTTTCATTACACACTCTGCATGTTTTGAAAATATGTATTTGATACTTTGGATTTTCTGCTCACTTTCTGTACGTTCTGTACCAGTTATGATTTTGTTTCTGTAATTCAGGCTTTACATATTCAGTACATATTTCGTACTGACACCCTTTCTTCGTGGGCTGCGTTTTCATGCCGCGCAGGTACCGACGACAGGTTTGCTGACCCGCCCGGTTAGGGTATCGTTTCTGCCATTTGGAGCGCTCTTTTATTCAGAACCCATCTTTTGGTACAGTCTGTCACTATTGTATATATGTACACTATTCAGGGGTATGATGGGGCCCTGTCCCGTCTTATGATTCTGTTATGCTCTGTAGAGGTCTGTAGATATATCTGTGTGGGTTCTGTATATGTTTTGACTTATTATGATCCGTGATGGCCTTATCGGCTTCCACGTGCTATATCTGTTCCCCTGCACTATTTAGTATCGCTTACTAATTGTTATATTGATAATTTCTGCTAAAATGGGGTTTGGGTACGTTTGGGTGTCCAGTACGGACACTAGTCACGACCTACGGCGTTGGGTCGTGACAAAAGTGGTATCAGAGCGGTTCGTCCTCGGAATGTCTACAGACCGTGTCTAGTAGAGTCTTGTTTATCGGTGTGTTGTGCACCACACCTATAAACAGGAGGCTACAGGGCATTTAGGATACTACCCTTCTTTCTGTCTGAGATCGTGCGATAGAGCTGTGTTATCAGGATGACTCCTCCTTAACGAATTGTTATAATTGCAGTTATGCCTTCAAAAAAGGCGTCAGCGGCCCAAAAGGCCAAGGCAGCAGCTGTGGGAGAGACTAGTCGGGCCCGGAGGACTACCAGGGCCCATGCACATATTGCTCCTGATATTTTTCCCCCGGCAGAGGGCTCTTCCACACCGCCACAGGTAGAGGAGATTGGAGCAGCAGCAGCTGCAGGTCGAGGGGCTGCTCCACCGCCAGCGCCCGAGATTCCAGTACCTGATCCCCCAGCTCCACGGCCAGGGACTGAGGATCAGACTATGAGAGAGGCAGTCCAGCTATTGACCAGACTTGTGGCGGGACAGGTTCAGGGGCACGGATTGGGAGGTGACCGAGCTGACAGGCGTGACAGTTCGAGAGCTCGTGAGTTCTTGACTTGTGGCCCTCCAGAGTTCTTCGGGACAAAGCCCGAGGAGGATCCTGAGGAGTTTATCAGGAAGATGCGGCGCACCTTACATTTGATTAATGCTTCCGCGACAGAGTCAGTCACGTTGGCTTCGTACCGGTTGTATGATGTAGCGGCTAATTGGTACGAGTCCTGGGAGTTATCCAGAGGTGACGGTGCTCCCCTAGCAGTTTGGGATGATTTTTCTCAGGCTTTTCTTAGCCATTTTCTGCCTCCGGAGTTACGGCCGGCCAGGGCTGACAGATTCTTATTGCTGAGACAGAGGGGCCGCAGTGTTCGAGAGTACAGTATGGAGTTCGACTCATTGGCCCGATATGCACCTGTTGTGGTAGCTACTATGGCTGACAGGATCCACAGGTACATTATGGGGTTGGACCGGTATTTTGTCGACAGTTGTTTGGTATTGGCCGCTCAGCCCGATATGGATATTGCCCGTATTCAGGCGCACGCCCAGGGCATGGAAGACCGGCACAGGGGTCATCAGCCCGATAGGAGTCAGGATCGGAGACAGCCCAAGAGGGCCAGACCATCCGGGTATTCTGGAGAGTTTCGGGGCAGACAGCCTCAGCAGCCGCAGCAGCCTAGCAGATACCCATCCCAGCCGGCACAGAGCGCACCTTCACAGCCTACAGGTCGCAGATTTGATAGCCCAGGTTATTCAGGAGCAGGTCAGAGCTCCAGGGCTTCAGGTTCGCGGACAGATAGGGGTTCTGGTCAAATGAGGCCACCTAGGCCTCAGTGTTCATATTGTGGCAGATACCATCCGGGAGAGTGCTACAGAGCCACCGGTGCATGTTTTTCTTGTGGCCGTCAGGGCCATTCTGTGAGTGATTGCCCGTATAAGGGTAGTTCGGGTGGTGCAGCGCAGCCTACCAGATCAGCCGCCGGGTCATCATCTTCGTCAGTGGCTATGCGCCCTACAGGGATGGGTACATCAGCACCGGCGGGTCGCGGCAGAGGCCGTGGTGGAGCTTCTGGTACTAGCGGTCCTTCGAACCGCATTTATGCTTTGGCCAGCCGCCAGGACCAGGAGGCATCGCCTAATGTCGTCACAGGTACATTATTGGTCTTCTCTCGGTCTGTGTATGCATTGATTGATCCAGGTTCGACTTTGTCATATATTTCGCCCCTTGTTGCTAGTAAAATTGGTATAACGTCTGAACCTATAGAGCCGTTTGAGGTAGCCACGCCGATTGGGGACTTTATTGTAGCGAAACAGGTATATAAAGACTGTTCCGTAACTGTATGTGGCCGAGACACTATGGCAGATCTGGTGGAGTTAGATATGATTGAATTTGATGTTATTATGGGTATGGACTGGCTAGCCTCCTGTTATGCTAATGTTGACTGCCAAAATAAGGTAGTTCGTTTCCAGTTTCCTGGGGAGCCAGTTATAGAATGGGCCGGTAATACAGCATCGCCGAAAGGTAAGTTTATTTCATACCTTAAGGCGACAAAAATGATCAGAAAAGGTTATATTTATCATCTGGTTCGGGTACAAGACTTGAAAGCAGAAATGCCGACTCTTCAGTCAGTTCCCGTGGTTAATGAATTTCCAGATGTATTCCCAGATGAGCTTCCAGGCCTTCCTCCAGAGCGGGAGATAGATTTTACTATTGATTTGCTTCCAGATACTCAGCCGATATCTATTCCCCCGTACAGAATGGCACCGGCAAAATTGAACGAACTAAAAGAGCAGTTGAAGGATCTGTTAGAAAAAGGCTTCATCAGACCCAGTACTTCGCCTTGGGGAGCCCCGGTATTATTTGTGCGTAAGAAAGACGGGTCGCTGCGTATGTGTATTGATTATCGGCAGCTGAATAAGGAAACCATAAAGAATAAATACCCCCTCCCCAGAATTGACGATTTGTTTGATCAGTTGCAGGGCGCCGGATACTTTTCGAAGATAGACCTTCGGTCAGGCTATCACCAGGTACGGGTACGAGAGGCTGATATTCCTAAGACAGCATTCCGGACCAGATATGGGCACTATGAATTCAGAGTTATGTCATTTGGGTTAACTAATGCTCTGGCGGTATTCATGGATTTAATGAACCGGATATACAGGCCGTTCTTGGATATGTTCGTAATTGTATTTATTGATGATATCCTGATTTATTCTCGGTCAGAGGAGGAGCACGCAGATCATTTAAGGACTGTACTTGGGGTGCTTCGACATCAGAAATTATATGCCAAATTTTCTAAATGTGAATTCTGGCTGGCTTCAGTGGCCTTCTTGGGACATATTATTGCAGCTGATGGTGTCCGGGTGGACACACAGAAGATTGAGGCCGTAAAGAATTGTCCTAGACCCACGACGCCCACAGAGGTACGTAGTTTTCTGGGATTAGCAGGTTATTACAGAAGATTTGTGGAAAAGTTTGCTTCGATTTCAGCGCCTTTGACAAGGCTAACTCAGAAGGGAGCCAAGTTCCAGTGGACTGATGCTTGTGAACGAAGCATCCAGTTGCTGAAAGAGAAGCTGACGACAGCTCCAGTTCTGACTCTTCCCGAGGGACCAGACGGGTATGTTATTTATTGTGATGCTTCTGGTGTGGGGTTAGGCTATGTATTGATGCAGCACGGCAGAGTTATAGCCTATGCTTCCTGGCAGCTCAAAAAGCATGAAAGGAATTATCCTACACACGATCTGGAGCTTGCAGCGGTGATTCATGCTCTGAAGATATGGAGACACTATTTATATGGCGTTCATGTTGATATTTGTACAGAACATAAGAGTCTCCAGTATATTTTTAAGCAGAAAGAGCTTAATTTGCGACAGCGGAGGTGGCTGGAGCTCCTGAAAGACTATGATGTGGATATTCTGTATCATCCGGGCAAAGCTAATGTTGTTGCAGATGCGCTCAGCCGGAAATCTATGGGCATCTTGGCAGACTTACAGCCAGACAGGAGAGAGTTAGTACGTGATATTCATCAGCTGGCTAGTCTTGGAGTTCGCCTGGCCGATTCTGGAGGTACGCAGATTTCTGTCCGAGGTGTTTCTGAATCCTCTATTAAGGAAGATATTAAGCGGCACCAATATGAAGATCCTGTTTTAGCTCGGTACAGAGATATAGCCCGTGAAAAGGAGCAGACTCCGTTCGAGTTTACATCGGACGGGGCATTATTGTACAAAGGCAGGCTGTGTGTACCAGGTATTGCGGGGCTATGGCAGCAAGTTATGAGCCAGGCACACAATACTCGCTATTCTATTCATCCTGGGTATACAAAGATGTATCACGATCTCAGATGTCTATACTGGTGGGATGGCATGAAACGGGATATTGCAAAGTTCGTCGCCCAGTGTCCAAACTGTCAGCAGGTCAAAATTGAGCATCAGAAGCCGGGTGGTCTGTTACAAGAAATGGAAATTCCAACATGGAAGTGGGAGATCATTAATATGGACTTTATTACAGGTTTGCCTCTCACTCCACGGAAGTATGATTCCATCTAGGTTATTGTTGATAGGCTGACAAAAGCAGCCGATTTTCTCCCCGTCAGGACTACTTATTCCGCTGAGGATTATGCCAGACTATATATTAGAGAGATTGTGAGACTACACGGAGTTCCTATATCTATTATCACTGACAGAGGCGCCCAGTTTACGGCGAATTTCTGGAGATCTTTTCAGGAGGGATTAGGGACTCAGATGAGTCTGAGCACAGCATTCCATCCTCAGAGCGACGGGCAGGCCGAGCGCACTATCCAGACGCTGGAAGATATGTTGTGGGCCTGTGTTATTGATTTCAGAGGTAGCTGGGATGATCACTTGCCGTTGATTGAATTTGCTTATAATAACAGTTACCATTCCAGTATCCAGATGGCTCCGTACGAGGCTCTGTATGGCAGGAGATGCAGGTCACCTATCGGCTGGTTTGATATTGGCGAGGCAGAATTAATCGGCCCAGATATGATCCAGCAGGCCGTTGATAAGGTGAAACTTATCCGAGAGCGATTGTTAGCAGCCCAGAGTCGACAGAAATCATACACTGATAAACGGCGTCGTCCTTTGGAATTCCAGGTTGGTGATTGGGTATTTCTCAAGGTATCGCCTATGAAAGGCGTAATGCGGATCGGCAGAAAGGGTAAGCTTAGTCCGCGTTATATTGGGCCTTATCAGATTGTTCAGAAAATTGGAAATGTCGCCTATGAGTTGGATCTGCCATCTGATTTGGAAGCGGTACATCCGGTATTCCATGTATCTATGCTCCGCAAATGTATCGGTGATCCTTCCAGAATATTTCCAGCAGATGACATTCAGGTGACGGAGCAGTTATCTTACGAGGAACAGCCCGTAGCCATTTTGGACCGCCAGGTAAGAAGGCTCCGAAACAAAGACGTAACTTCCGTTAAGGTGCTGTGGCGGAACAATAACAGGGAGGAAATGACCTGGGAGGCCGAAGAGGAAATGAAGAAGAAATATCCACATCTGTTCCCTATGCCCGCAGGTAATTTAAAATCCTTGTTTAATTATATTCAATTATGAATGTCTACCATATGTGCTGGCTATAAACAGAAACTCCCCGGAACATTGCCATGTGTTTAATTGACATAAGAGATTATATTATATATAGTCATCCCTATCCATTAGAAGACTCAATAAAACAAGCAAAGAAAGAGCAAAAGACCAAGAACCATTCGGCCCTAGCTAAGCAAAAATCACTTCCAAAAATATTGCTCCAAAAATTTTTCTCTTGGTGAATTTCTACTAAGTTGAGTACCCTTTTCAACTTGGTGTAGTTGTTTCGGAAGAAGGAGCCCTTGGTACACCACTTTGATCACATACCCAAGTAAAGAAGACCAGAGAATAAGGTAAGAATTCATCCCTTATTATTGTGTTATGAAGTTTTGTTTGTGTTGTAGTATGTGGAAATGCGTTGATTGTATAGAAATATGGAAGATTTCAAAGTGGGTTTGGGATATAGTGTATAGCCGTGTATGCCTATTGTTGTATATATATGGTGAGTTAAAATTATGTTGTATTCTAGTTATGTTTATGGTGGAATTCACATTGGAAAGGAAAGTTGAATAAATTTGGTGGAAGTTGGAATATAGAAGTTGGCCGTGTGGTATGGTGTTAGGAAGATGGCAATGAATTAATTTTATTTGGTGTGTTAGTTGAGTTGTAGGAATCCTTGCACGTAAATGAAGATAAAATGACGTAAGTTTGTACAGAAACGGAATGTAGAAACTTATGTCGCTTAGTACAATTTTATGACATTATGAAAAACGAAGTTGTTAGGTTACAAATTATGATGATCATTGATAGATCTGGAAGATGGAATCATGTTATGAATATGTATGCCAAAGATTAGAAGTTTTGAATGAATTATGACCTTAGCGGAAAGTTGTATATTATGTATATCGTATGAATATTTTGAGGAAATGATATGAAATGCTTCTAAACTACATGGTGATGATCTTGATTAATGATGAATATGGAAACATTGAACTTGGTTTGGAAGTGTGAAGTTGGAATGGAAGTTATCGTATTATGTCGCAAAGTAGAACTAGTTATGTCATATTGCGTTTTATATTGATTGTTGTTGGTGGTGGTGCTGTTGTTGGGTTGTTGTTGATTGTTTTGGCCAAGTTGAATTCTCGGGGGTGCTATATGTATAGGGGAGGTGCTGCCGAAATTTCGGTAGACAAATGTGAACTTAAGGGAATTCGTAGAATCCATAATTTACAATTGGTAAATGTGACCATTTGCAGATTTCTGACGAAACGGGAATTGAGCTTGGAAAGGTATACGAAGCTCAAAAGGTATGTAAAGCTCTCCCGATTCTTCTCTTGGCATGTCCTAGATGTACTAGGCTTGGAATTAGGCCTCGGGGATTATTCTGTTCATCGGAATCCGCGATTGAAATTGTCGCATTTTCATTCAATGGAATTGAACACCTTAGGAGTCCTTTTTGGAGAATTATGCATATTTTCCCCAAATGGTCTAGAAAACTTTGGAATGCCCTAGAGCCTTTCTAGGTGACCTCATAAGCATAAAAAAAATGCGTAAATTGAGCCCACCGCCTTGCTTGTCCCGAGGTGGGCCCACTATCCCCGGTTTTACCCTTATTGTACTTAAGGCTTGTTCTCGAGCAGTTTTGAAAGAAATGTCCTAACTACTCTTTCAATTACTAAACAAAAAAACTGTTTTTAATATTCCATTAAGTCTTATGCTTCTTTAATTCTTTATGACATCTGAACCCCACGTATTATGATTCCGTCTGACTTCATTGGATTTGTTTGTCATTGATATGCCTCATCGAGTCTCTGAAAATATTTATGATATTTTGATTGCATTTAGTCTCTCACTACTCCATTCGTGGATGCCCCAATGTTTCCCACACTGAGCCCGGGCCAGGATATGTTGTCAAGCTTAATCCTCTGCATTGTTCGCCGTGCCTCGATGTGAGGGGGCAGGTATACGTGTACATGGGTTTGTGGAGTATGCTGTGCCATGCACACATATTCTGATATGATTTGTTATGGCCATCTAATATGACATACTATGTTACAGGGTTACGCCCCTATTCTGATTCTTCTGAGTTGTGGCACCAGCGTCAGGAGGGTGGCCACGTTCTGTCTGCCGAGTCCCTCGACAGGGGCCGGATTTGACATGACATATGTTTCTGTACACACTCTGCATGTTTTGAAAATATGTATTTGATACTTTGGATTTTCTGCTCACTTTCTGTACGTTCTGTACCAGTTATGATTTTGTTTCTGTAATTAAGGCTTTACATATTCAGTACATATTTCGTACTGACCCCCTTTCTTCGTGGGCTGCGTTTTCATGCCGCGCAGGTACCGACGACAAGTTTGCTGACCCGCCCGGTTAGGGTATCATTTCTGCCATTTGGAGCGCTCTTTTATTCAGAGCCCATCTTTTGGTACAGTCTGTCACTATTGTATATATGTACACTATTCAGGGGTATGACGGGGCCATGTCCCGTCTTATGATTCCGTTATGCTCTGTAGAGGTCTGTAGATATATCTGTGTGGGTTCTGTATATGTTTTGAGTTATTATGATCCGTGATGGCCTTATCGGCTTCCACGTGCTATATCTGTTCCCCTGTACTATTTAGTATCGCTTACTAATTGTTATATTGATAATTTCTGCTAAAATAACTGGTATGGGGTTTGGGTACGTTTGGGTGTCCAGCACGGACACTAGTCACGGCCTACGGGGTTGGGTCGTGACAATCGAATACCACATAATCATAAGTCTTGCAAGCTAGACGAATCAATCCCGGAGATAGGATCATACCACATACTCTGCACAGGATCATACCACACACTCTGCGTATTTGAGTTTCCTTAACGCTTACAACTCTAAAATGAACACTCTCTAAATCCAGCGTATATCATAATCCCAAGTCTGGCGTATTACATCACCAATCTTACTTGTTACACCCCGTATCTTCGAAGACCACTTACCAAATTTGAAACATAAGTATGTTGAGTTATGGTTAAGTAAAACCACTTTGGAATATAAGGAGTAAGAATTATCAAGTATATTTAATAAGTGAAGGATGTATATAAGATTGTAACACCTCGGAAAATCTTTTGTTGGTACACAAGTGAATGATCTAGTGAAGAGTACGAGTATACGATATTTCCATAAGTAAGAAACAACGTTTGAAGACCCTAAGTAAGATTCCGAAGGCAATTGCAATAAGAGAAAGGTTATGCTCCACAAAGACTAATTATAGGTTTTGGAAATGTGAAAAGTTGCAGGTTTGCATTCTGGCCAGTTGCACGTAAAATGAAATACGGACCGTAAAGTGGTATACGGCCCGTAAACTGCCATGTCGTATTTTGGCTTCCAAAACTTCAACTTTCTGCCAAATGAGCAAATGGTAAAATACGACCCAAAATACGGACCGTAAAGTGGTTTACGGCCCGTAAACTGTGTCCGTAAATCACCACGTCTCAGCCTGAGTTTCTGGTTCTGATATGATTAAACACGACAACGAAGAACGGTCCGTAAACTGGAATACGGACCGTAAACCAAGTTTACGACCACTGTGCTGTTCATTTAAGATCAGATTTTGGGTTATTAAATAAGGGACCAAGTTTATTATTTCATTTCCACATTTCATCCCTTCTCTCTAAAACATATCTATATATTTATTCCATAAGATTTCAAGGATTATTAGTCATCAACAACACAAATCAAGTGAATCAAGTGTAAGGAAACCCATTAAGATCATTCAAGTCAAGAAAATCTTATTGAACGAAAACTAGGGTTTTTGCTCAAGTGGAGTATTTTGACCAAGGCTCAATCGTACAACATCTAAGGTAAGATTTATGGTATATATATGTTGTTTAAGGTATTTGAGAGTTACAATTCTTGGACATTAGATGAGTATAGAAAAATGGGTCGTGAATGATGAATAGTGACATTTTGAGAGATAGTTTGAATTGAACCATAATTCTTGTTGTGTTGTGATATGAATGTGTCATAAATGATGTTAAGATCATGAAAATGGGCATTTTGTATGAATGGACGAAGTCGGGTGATATGACCATGAATATGGGTGAATTGGGAGCGAATTGAGAAATCTAGATAATGTGGTTAACGTAAATGATTAATGGTCATTGTTATGGTATTGTGAATGTATTGTTGGCGTTTGGGAGTTGAATTACGATATGGAGGAATGTTGTATAAATAAAGGAGATGCTGTCCGATTTTCTCTATCCTTAGCCATGTGTGCTAGTTGTCGATTCTAACGATAGTATGACTTTAATGAAGGTATAAACGCAACCGTTGAAAGAGAATGTGCAAGTGGTAAATAGTCGAATGGAAAAGGTACGTAAGGCTAACCCTTCTTTCATAAGGCAAGGTTCTTGGGCCAAACATCTAAATATTACATAAGTCTATCATGTCTCATAAATGATTCGATCTTCCGAGCTATTAAGCTCACGATTCTTAATATGCTACGATTGTACCAAGTTCCTCGTATGACGAGTAAGCCTTTAAGGATAAGTGTGATGAATGATGATAATAGTGATAATGATATTGATGACGACTATAATGGTAATAGAGATAATGATAACGATGACGATGAGGATAGTAATGATAATAGTAAAGATGCTTATGAGCGATATGTATGTATGCCCTTGTATGGCTACTACGAAACACCGAGCTTATATGGCCGGGTAGTATATGTATAGATGTATATGTATGTATGTTTACGTAACGCGCGCACACCACTGCAGTGGGGTATGGACAACACTGAGCCTTGGTAGGGCCAGGTACGTGTAACACTGAGCCTTGGTTGGCCAGGTATGTATGATCACCAAGCCTATATATGGTCGGGTACGTGAAACACCGAACGTACATGGTAGGGTATGTTTTATAAGGATATGTATGAAACACCGATCCTACGTGGTCGGGTATGCTATGTAAATGCTATGTATATGATATGATTATGTATATGATATGAATACGGATATGATATAACTATGTGTATGAATGTGAATAAGGGCATGTTTACGAATACGAGCACAAATATGGTACGAGTACTATTGTGGAATACGGACAATGATGTATGTACACAAATACGTATTAGAAATGGAAAGTTCCTATGAAAGGCAAGTAAGTGCATATGACGATGATATTGCCATCTCCCATCCTATGCTATTTCTTATGTTGCTATTTATGCTTCTATGTCGATATTGATCATGCTTTACATACTCAGTACATTCTTCGTACTGACGTCCGTTTGTTTGTGGACGCTGCGACATGCCCACAGGTGCACAGGGAGACAGGCTTGACCCATAGCTGCTTTCTCACAGAATTCATAGCAGAGCTCCATTTCATTCGGAGCCATAGCTTTTTGGATACTTATTATTTTGTGTACATAATTATGGGCATAGCGGGGTCCTGTCCTGCTCATGTGATATGTTATACTCTTCTTAGATGCTCGTAGTCACGTGTATATGGTTAGACAAGTCCGGCCTTGTCGGCCTATATTTTGTATATCTTTTGGTAGCCTTGTCGGCTTATGTACATTTGATGTGGCCAAGATGTCAAATACGATTTAAAGGAATAGTTGTCCAATGGGACTAGCATGATGAATGAGTAGAATTATGCATTTAATTATGTGGCTTACCTAGATGTAAGCATAAGTGTGAGATAAGGGGCGCCCGGGTGGGCTAGCACCAGGTGCTCGTCGCGGCCCTCTAGACGGGTCATGACAAAAGTGGTATCAAAGCAGTTCAGTCCTAGGTTGTGTCTACGAGCCGTGTCTAGTAGAGTCTTTGTTATGGGTGTGTTGCGCGCCCCACTTATAAACAAGAAGCTGCGGACATTATAGGAATGAATGACCTTCTTTCTTTGTATGAATCGTGCGATAGAGCTATGATGTAAAAAATTCTTGTTCCTTAATCGTGTGTTGTTGATTACAGAAATGTCTGTAAAGAGAAAGGCTACAGCAGCCCAAAAGGGCAAGACGGTGGCAGAAAAGCGGGCTAAATGAGCACCGCCACCGGTAGTAGGGGAAAGTGAGTCCCAGAGTGCGGCTCAATCTCAGTCCTCCCGTTCAGTGCCTATATTAGAGGATCGTGAGGGAGCCTCAGCCCCAGCTCCAGCACCTCTAGCTCCTCCACCGGATGCTTCGGGCCAAGATGTGAAAGAGGCTATTAATTTGCTGACTCAATTGGTTGCGGCCCAGTCTCAGAGGCAAAGTTCAGGGCAAGGTAATCGGGCTGTTAGTGCAAGGGCCCGCGACTTCATTACTTTGAACCCTCCGGAATTCTTTGGGTCAAAGCCGGAGGAGGACCCTCAGGATTTTATCGATGGTATGTTGAGGACGCTACGATTGATACATGCTTCGGACACCGAGTCGGTAGAGTTAGCGTCGTATAGATTGAGAGATGTCTCGATCCAATGGTATACGGTTTGGATGGTTTCACGGGGAGCCAATGCACCTCCCCCGGTATGGCAGGAGTTCGTTTATGCTTTCCTCCGACATTATATGCCTCCAGAGGTTCGGCAAGCTAGGGCTATTAATTCTTCAATTTGAGACAAGGTAGCATGAGTGCTTTAGAGTACAGTCTCCGCTTTAATTCCTTGGCTAGGTATGCTTCGACCATGGTAGCGGATATGGGTGACAGAGTGCACCGCTTTGTACAGGACCTAGGGCCGCATTTGATGGATAGGTGCTTGACTGCGTCCCTTCAGGACAATATGGATATTGCACGTATTCAGGCCCATGCTCAAAACTTAGAAGAAAGCCTGCAACAACAAACAAGTGAACGCGAGCAAGATAGGGGCCATAGCAAGAGGGCCAAATCTTCGGGTCCGACGAGTGAGTTTAGAGGTGGGCACAGGCAGCAGTTTCCCAGGCATTCAGGCGATTCTATGACTTGTGCACCTCCACGGTTTTCAGGCCAGAGATTTGATAGATCTGCTCGTGCAAGGCTGAGTCCGAGTTCTTCGAGGTCCCAGTTTAGAGGTGATTCAGGTCAGGCAAGGCCACCCGTACCACGATGTTCCCAGTGTGGGAAGTTACATTGGGGTCAATGTCGATTGGGTTCAGAGTGTTGTTATTCATGTGGTCGACCAGGCCATATTAAGTGTGATTGCCCTTCGATTCATGGTAGAGGTAGGACCCAGCCTTCAGGGTCAGTAGCCGGATCTTCATATTCAATGCGCCTTATGGGGCCAGGATCACATGGGCCAGTCGGCCATGGTAGAGGCAGAGGGAGAGTTCCCAGTTCTAGTGGTCCTCTGCACCGTGTTTATGCTTTGGCTGGACGCCAAGATCTCGAGTCTTCTCTTGACGTGGTCACAGGTATATTATAGGTATTCTCTCATAATGTATATGCTTTGATTGATCCGGGCTCCGCATTATCATATGTTACTCCATATATTGCGGGTCGATTTAGGGTCGAACCAGAGTCAATCAAACATTTTGAGGTGTCTACACCCGTTGGTGAGTCGGTAATAGCTAGCCGAGTATATAGAAATTGCATAGTTTTGATTTGTTACCGCCGTACTATAGTTGACTTGCATGAGCTAAAGATGGTAGACTTTGATGTCATTATGGGCATGGATTGGTTGGCCTCTTGCTATGCCAATGTTGATTGTAGAATGAAGATGGTTCGTTTCCAATTTCCGGGAGAACCAGTTTGAGAATGGAAGGGGAATACTTCGTCACCAAAAGGTAGGTTTATTTTCTATCTAAAGGCAAGGAAAATGATCACAAAGAGATGTATCTATCACTTAGTTCGGGTTCAAGATGTGGAAGATGAATCGCCAACTCTTCAGTCAGTCCCCGTAGTACATGAGTTTCCGGATGTGTTCCCGGAAGAGCTTCCAGGCCTTCCTCCCGAGCGGGAGATCGATTTTTCTATTGATGTGTTACCAGACACTAAGCCTATATCTATTCCTCCCTACAGAATGGCACCCGCAGAATTGAAAGAGTTGAAGGAGCAATTGAAGGATTTGCTTGATAAAGGCTTCATTAGGCCTAGCTCATCCTCGTGGGGAGCACCCGTATTTTTTGTCCGAAAGAAAGATGGCTCCTTTAGAATGTGCATTGATTACCGAAAATTGAATAAGGTGACAATTAAAACAAGTATCCTCTTCCTATGATTGATGACTTATTTGATCAATTGCAAGGTGTAAGTGGTTTTCAAAGATTGATTTGAGGTCCGGGTATCATCAAGTGAGAGTTAGGGAGAAAGATATCCCTAAGACAACCTTTAGAACAAGATATGGTCATTTTGAGTTCCGGGTGATGTCATTTGGGCTAACTAATGCGCCGGCGGCATTTATGGATCTGATGAATAATGTGTTCAGGCCTTTTCTGGATTTATTTGTGATCGTATTTATCGATGACATCTTGGTATATTCTAGATCCGAGTCAGAACATGCGAATCATTTGCGTACTGTCCTCGGAATCCTTCGAACCCGAGAGTTCTTTGCAAAGTTTTCTGAATGCGAGTTTTTGTTGAACTCAGTGGCATTTTTGGGGCATATTGTAGCAGCCGATGGTATTCGAGTGGATAGTCAAAAGATTGAGGTCGTGAAGACCTGGCCAAGGCCCACAACTCCGACAGAGGTTCGTAGCTTTCTGGGCTTGGCAGGTTATTACAGGAGATTCGTTGAAGGTTTTTCTTCTATTTCTGCACCACTCACAAAGTTGACCCAGAAATCGGCAAAGTTTCAATGGACAGATGCGCGTGAACATAGCTTCCAAGAGTTGAAAAGTAGGTTGACTTCCGCCCCAGTCTTGACACTTCCAGAGGGATTGGAAGGATATGTTGTTTATTGCGATGCTTGTAGTGTTGGGTTAGTCTGTGAATTGATGCAACATGGTAAAGTGATTGCGTATGCTTCAAGGCAATTGCGAAAACATGAGCGGAATTATCCGACCAATGATCTAGAATTGGCCGCTGGGGTTCAAGTGTTAAAGATATGGAGACATTATTTATATGGTGTCCATGTGGATATTTACACAGATCATAAGAGTCTTCAGTACATCTTCAAGCAGAAAGAGTTGAATTTTTCGGCAACGACGATGGTTGGAATTGCTAAAGGATTATGATGTCGATATTTTGTATCACCCTGGAAAGGAAAATGTTGTAGCTGATGCTCTTAGCCGCAGATCTATGGGAATTTTATGTGAAGTACGACCATAGAGAATAGAAATGGCTCGTGAGCTCTAACAGTTAGTTAGCCTAGGAGTTCGAGTAGTGGACTCAGGTAGCAAGGGAGCTGCTATTCAGAATTCAGCAGTCTCGTCGCTAGTAGCAGAAGTGAAAGAGCGACAATACCAAGATTCCATGCTAATGCAGTACAGAGATACACTCCCTCAGAAAGAGGAGTCCTCATTTGATATTTCAGGAGACGAAGTTCTCCGATGCCGAGGCAGATTATGTGTTTCCGATGTGGCAGGTTTACGCCACCCGATTTTGAGAGAAGCTCACTATTCTCGTTATTCTGTTCACCCCAGTGCGACGAAAATGTATCATGATCTTAAGTATATATGTTGGTGGAATAGAATGAAGAAAGATATAGCTGAATTCGTAGCTCAATGCCCCAATTGTCAACAAATGAAAATCGAGCACCAAAAGCCGGGTGGATTGTTGCAAGCTATAGAAATCCCAACTTGGAAATGGGAAGTGATTAACATGGACTTCATTTCAGGTATACTCCGTTCTCGACGTAAGTATGATTCCATATGGGTGATTGTAGATAGGCTCACAAAGGCAGCTCATTTCTTACTGGTCAGAACGACCTATGTGGCAGAAGATTATGCAAGGCTTTATGTTAAAGAGATAGTGAGACTCCATGGTGTTCCGGTATCTATTATCTCCGATAGAGGGACTCAATTTACAACTAACTTTTGGAAGTCTTTCCAAGAGGGTCTAGGGACCCAAGTGAGCCTTAGCACGGCATTTCATCCACAGACGGATGGACAGGCTGAACGTACCATTCAGACTCTTGAAGATATGTTACAGGCATGTATGATAGATTTTGGAGGTAATTGGGATGATCATTTGACACTCATTGAATTTGCTTACAATAACAGTTATCATTCTAGCATCCAAATGGCACCGTATGAAGCTTTATATGGTTGAAAGTGTAGGTCCCCAATTGGGTGGTTCGAAACAGGAGAGGTCAGAATGATAGGGCCAGACTTGGTCCAGCAAGCCATAGAGAAAGTCAAGCTCATACAAGATCGGTTATTAGCAGGCCAAAGTCGTCAGAAGTCCTATGCGGATAATCGCTGAAGAGACTTAGAGTTTCAAGTGAAAGATTGGGTATTCTTGAAAGTGTCACCGATGAAAGGTGTAATGAGATTTTGCAAAAAGGGGAATCTTAGTCCCTGGTACATTGGACCTTATGAGATTGTGCGCAAAGTGGGCAAAGTGGCCTACGAGTTAGATCTACCTCCGGATTTAGAGTCTGTTCACCCAGTTTTTTATATCTTAATGCTTTGAAAATGTGTTGGAGATCCTACTAGGATCGTCCCAGTAAATGATGTGCTAGTGACAGAGAAATTGACTTTTGAAGAGGTACCCATTGCCATACTAGATAGGCAAGTACGGAGGCTTGGAAACAAAGAAGTGGCCTCAGTTAAGGTTTTATGGAGAAGTAGTAACCGAGAAGAAATGACATGGGAAGCGGAAGAAAGTATGTGATCCAGATACCCTCATTTATTTCATCCCTTGGGAGAGATTCAAGATGAAACATCAGCGGTATGAGGTATGTGTGATTTCGTTTTCATGCTTTTGGTCGTGTGTGGCCATAGACATGTTGATATTTTGACGTAGCCCTGTGAGGCGATGATATTTTGGGTTGTTGTGACAGGTTGGTAGTGCCATATTATAGGGGAAACTCTAGCGAAATTTCTATAGAATCCCCGAAGACTTTAACATTCGAAGACGAATGTTCTTAAGGGGGGAGAATGTTACACCTCAGAAAATATTCCGTTGGTACGCAAGTGAATGATCTAGTGAGGAGTACGAGTATACGATATTTCTATAAGTAAGAAACAACGTTTGATGACCCTAAGTAAGATTCCGAAGGAAATTGAAATAAGAGATAGGTTATGCTCCACAAAGACTAATTATAGGTTTTGGAAATGTGAAAAGTTGCAGGTTTGCATTCTGGCCAGTTGCACGTAAAATGAAATACGGCCCGTAAACTGCCATGTCATATTTTGTCTTCCAAAATTTCAACTTTCTGCCAAATGAGCAAATGGTTAAATACTACCCAAAATGCGGGCCGTAAAGTGGTTTACGGCCCGTAAACTGTGTTCGTAAATCACTACGTCTCAGCCTGAGTTTCTGGTTCTGATATGATTAAACACGACCACGAAGGACGGTCCGTAAACTGGAATACTGACCGTAAACTAAGTTTACGACCACTGGGCTATTCATTTAAGATCAGATTTTGGGTTATTAAATAAGGACCATGTTTACTATTTCATTTCCACATTTCATCCCTTCTCTCTAAAACATCGCTCTACATTTATTCCACAAGATTTCAAGGATTATTAGTCAGCAACAACACAAATCAAGTGAATCAAGTGTAAGGAAACCAATTAAGATCATTCAAGTGAAGAAAATCTTATTGAAGGAAAACTAAGGTTTTTGCTCAAGTGGAGTATTTCAACCAAGGCTCGTTCCTAAAACATCTAAGGTAATATTTATGGTATATATATGTTGTTTAAGGTATTTGAGAGTTAAAATGCTTGGACATTAGATGAGTATAGAAAAATGGGTCATGAATGATGAATAGTGACATTTTGAGAGATAGTTTGAATTGAACCATGATTCTTGTTGTGTTGTGATATGAATGTGTTATAAATTATGTTAAGATCATGAAAATGGGAATTTTATTTGAATGGATGAAGTCGGGTGATATGACTATGAATATGGGTGAATTGGTAGCGAATTGAGAAATCTAGATAATATGGTTAACGTAAATGATTAATGGCCATTGTTATGGTATTGTGAATGTATTGTTGATGTTTGGGAGTTGAATTACAATATGGAGGAATATTGTATAAATAAAGGAGATGCTGTTCGATTTTCTCTAGCCTTAGAGCCATGTGTGCTAGTTGTCGATTCTAACGATATTATGACTTTAATGAAGGTATAAACGCAACCGTTGAAAGATAACGTGCAAGTGGTAAATAGTCGAATGGAAAAGGTATGTAAGGTTAACCCTTATTTCATAAGGCATGGTTCTAGGGCCAAACATCTAAATATTCCATAAGTCTATGATGTCTCAAAAATGATTCGATCTTCCGAGCTATTAAGCTCACGATTCTTAATATGCTACAATTGTACCAAGTTCCTCGTATGACGAGTAAGCCAATAAGGATAAGTGTGATGAATGATGATAATAGTGATAATGATATTGATGACGACTATAATGGTAATAGCGATAATGATAGCGATGACGATGAGGATAGTAATGATAATATTAAAGATGCTTATGAGCGATATGTATGTATGCCCTTGTATGGCTACTACGAAACACCGAGCTTATATGGCCGGGTAGTATATGTACAGATGTATATGTATGTATGTTTACGTAACGCGCGCACACCACTGCAGTGGGGTATGGACAACACTGAGCTTTGGTAGGGCCAGGTACGTGTAACACTGAGCATTGGTTGGCCAGGTATGTATGATCACCAAGCCTATATATGGTCGGGTACGTGAAACACCGAACGTACATGGTAGGGTATGTTTTATAAGGATATGTATGAAACACCGATCCTACGTGGTCGGGTATGCTATGTAAATGCTATGTATATGATATGATTATGTATATGATATGAATACGGATATGATATAACTATGTGTATGAATGTGAATAAGGGCATGTTTACGAATACGAGCACAAATATGGTACGAGTACTATTGTGGAATACGGACAATGATGTATGTACACAAATACGTATTAGAAATGGAAAGTTCCTATGAAAGGCAAGTAAGTGCATATGACGATGATATTGCCATCTCCCATCCTATGCTATTTCTTATGTTGCTATTTATCCTTCTATGTCGATATTGATCATGCTTTACATACTCAGTACATTCTTCGTACTGACGTCCTTTTGTTTGTGGACGCTACGTCATGCCCACAGGTGCATAGGGAGACAGGCTTGACCCATAGCTGCTTTCTCAGAGAATTCATAGCAGAGCTCCATTTCATTCGGAGCCATAGCTTTTTGGATACTTATTCTTTTGTGTACATAATTATGGGCATAGCGGGGTCCTGTCCCGCTCATGTGATATGTTATACTCTTCTTAGAGGCTCGTAGTCACGTGTATATGGTTAGACATGTCTGGACTTGTCGGCCTATATTTTGTATATCTTTTGGTAGCTTTGTCGGCTTGTGTACATTTGATGTGGCCTTGATGCCAAATATGATTTAAAGGCATAGTTGTCCAATGGGACAAGCATGATGAATGAGTAGAATTATGCGTTTAATTATGTGGCTCACTTAGTTGTAAGCATAAGTGTGAGATAAGGGGCGCTCGGGTGGGCTACCACCGGGTGCTCGTCGCGGCCCTCTAGACGGGTCGTGACAAAGATATACCGGAAGGTTTTATAAGGAAATGAGTGGAAGAAATGAAGTAGTACGACTTCGGAGAAAGGATGGGTAATGTTTTGTGTGCAAATTTTTGTCCAACTTGGGGGACGTATATCTCTTAGCATATGAAGTGTTTTAAGGTGAAACAAAATCCTAAAATGAAGTTCGTCGGGTCTAGTCTCCAACGCAACAAACCTCTTATCAATTGGACTTTGGAGTAGAGAATTATAGACGTTACAAGTTCAACTGACAGAGCAGAAACGCGTGCTACAATACTGCTACAGTAACGGACCTGCAACAGTACTGACCTGCTACAGTAAAATGCTACAGTGACCCGACCTGAATTTGACCCTTATAAAAAGGGTAAGGATCGCTTTTTTGTTTTTCACCAGATTTTGCTAAAAATTTCCAAAAACTGAAGAGAGAGAGAGAGAGAGAGAGAGGGAAACAAAAAGTGAGTAGCTTTTAAGTGACGGAGTATTAGTTTAGGTTGGGATAGCGCGTGGTCGTGATTCTAGCATTGTGATGTGGTGGATTCTAGCGTGGACTCAAAGAGGATATTGGATATTTTGCAATTTTATTCAGAATAAGGTATGAATCTTCTTCTAATTACGTTGATACCGGTTTATTCGCGAAGATAAAGTCGTGAAATAATTATGTAGTAAGTTGGTTAGTTATGGAAGTTGGAAAACAGCGTGTGGGATTGTCACGACCCGAGTCGGGCCGCGACGAGCACTCGGTGCTAGCCCGCCCGGGCACCCTCTTAGCTTACACTTATGCTTACATATAGGTGAGCCACATAATTATACATGCATTTCCATTCATTCGTCAACTAGTCCCATTTGGACAATAGCACATTTATATCATCATAGGCATCTATGCCACATCAATGTACATGGGCCAACGTGGCCGACAAAATGATATACAAAACATTGGTCGACAAGGCAAAACACATCTACCCACACACACACATGTCTACGAGCCTCTAAGAGTATAACATACCACATTAGCGGGACAGGACCCCGCTATGCCCATAATTATATACACAAAATAATGAGTACCCAAAAGATATGGCTCCGAAGGAAATGGAGCTCTCTATGTAATCTCTGAATAGGCAGTTATGGATCAAGTCTGTCTCCCTGTGCACCTGCGGGCATGACGCAGTGTCCACAAACAAAAGGACGTCAGTACGAAGAATGTACTGAGTATGTAAAGCATGAGCAACATCCATAAATAAGCATCATGAACAACATATGAAATAGCATAGGAGGGGGGAGGGGGGGGGGGGGGGGGGGGAGACAATAATATCATCGTCATAGCGCTTACCTGCCTTTCGTAGGACTTTTCATTTATCATACGTATTTATACACCTACGTCATCATCCGTATTCCATAATAGTACTCATACCATACTTGTGCTCATATTCGTATACATGTCCTTATTCGTATTCTTATACATAGTCTTATCACATTCATATTCACATTATATACATAGTCATTTCATATACATAGCATACCCGACCTCATAGGATCGGAGTTTCATACATACTTGGCCAACCAAGGCTCAAGGTTACTCATACCTGGCCCTACCAAGGCTTCAGGGTTATCCGTACCATCTGCAGAGGTGTGCGCGCGTTTCGTAATCGTGTACATACTTTATACATATTCATATACATATATCCTACCCGGCGTTACAAGCTCGGGGTGTCATTATAGCCCTTCATAGGCACATATAAGTATAATAGCCCGTAGGCACCTTTAGAATCATTATTATTATCATCGTCATCACTATCATCATCATTTTCGCTACATCTATATCTTATGCTTACTCGTCATATGGGGTGCGTAGTACAATCGTAGAACATATCGAGGATCGTGAGCTTATGAGCTCGGAATGTCAATCATTTGAATACAACATACTCATATAGAGGAATTAAGAGTTTGGCCAAGGAACCATGCCTTATGAAAGAAGGGTTAGCCTTACATACCTTTTCGTCGGACTATTCTACACTTGCACGTTTCCTTCCAATGCTAGCGTCTATAACTTCATTAATATCATAACAATGCCCAATAGTCATTCACATTATCCACATTATCTAGATTCCTTAATTTGCCTCTAATTCACCCATATTTATGGTCATAACATCCAACTTTGTCCATTCGTCTAAAGTGTCTAGTTCATGATCTCAGTACCATTTATAATGCATTCATATCACAACACGACAACATTCATGATTCTTCAAATTATTCCTCAAAATGTCACTATTCATCATTCATGACCTACTTGACCATATTTTCTACAATCCATGTATTTCAACTCTTCAATACCTTAAACATCATGTAAAAATCATGAATCTTACCTTAGAAGTTTTAGGAACAAGCTTTGGTTGATAATACTCCACTTTGAGCAAAACCCTAGTTTTTCTCCATTTGGATTTCTTGACAATAATATCATCGTCATAGCGCTTACCTGCCTTTCGTAGGACTTTTCATTTATCATACGTATTTATACACCTACGTCATCATCCGTATTCCATAATAGTACTCATACCATACTTGTGCTCATATTCGTATACATGTCCTTATTCGTATTCTTATACATAGTCTTATCACATTCATATTCACATTATATACATAGTCATTTCATATACATAGCATACCCGACCTCATAGGATCGGAGTTTCATACATACTTGGCCAACCAAGGCTCAAGGTTACTCATACCTGGCCCTACCAAGGCTTCAGGGTTATCCGTACCATCTGCAGAGGTGTGCGCGCGTTTCGTAATCGTGTACATACTTTATACATATTCATATACATATATCCTACCCGGCGTTACAAGCTCGGGGTGTCATTATAGCCCTTCATAGGCACATATAAGTATAATAGCCCGTAGGCACCTTTAGAATCATTATTATTATCATCGTCATCACTATCATCATCATTTTCGCTACATCTATATCTTATGCTTACTCGTCATATGGGGTGCGTAGTACAATCGTAGTACATATCGAGGATCGTGAGCTTATGAGCTCGGAATGTCAATCATTTGAATACAACATACTCATATAGAGGAATTAAGAGTTTGGCCAAGGAACCATGCCTTATGAAAGAAGGGTTAGCCTTACATACCTTTTCGTCGGACTATTCTACACTTGCACGTTTCCTTCCAATGCTAGCGTCTATACCTTCATTAATATCATAACAATGCCCAATAGTCATTCACATTATCCACATTATCTAGATTCCTTAATTTGCCTCTAATTTACCCATATTTATGGTCATAACATCCAACTTTGTCCATTCGTCTAAAGTGTCTAGTTCATGATCTCAGTACCATTTATAATGCATTCATATCACAACACGACAACATTCATGATTCTTCAAATTATTCCTCAAAATGTCACTATTCATCATTCATGACCTACTTGACCATATTTTCTACAATCCATGTATTTCAACTCTTCAATACCTTAAACATCATGTAAAAATCATGAATCTTACCTTAGAAGTTTTAGGAACAAGCTTTGGTTGATAGTACTCCACTTTGAGCAAAACCCTAGTTTTTCTCCATTTGGATTTCTTGACCTAGATGATCTTTGATGATGTTCTTACTCTTGATTCCCCTCGTTTTATTTTGTTGATCCTTAAATATCCTTGAAAACTTGTATAATAAATGTAGAGAGAGGTTTTAGAGAGAAGTGGTGTAATGTTGTAATGAAATAAAATAAGTGTTGGTTCCCTTATTTAATGAATTGCAAAAATCTGTGCTGGGTGAACAGTGGTCGTCCATGGAGGTTTACAGTCCGTATTCCACTTTACGGACCGTCCCTCGTGGTCGTCTTTAACCATTTCTAGAACCAGAAAATTTTGGCTGCATGCATGGTGATTTACGACCATGGTTTACGGGCCGTAAATCACTTTACGGTCCGTCCTCCTGGTCGTATTTTACCATTTCTCAACTGGGCAGAAAGTCGAAGTCTTGCATGGTAATTTACGACTGCCAGTTTACGGACCGTATAACAATTTACGGTCCGTATTTTGCACTTTACGACCACTGGGCAGATTTCAAATCTGCAACTTTTCATATCTCTTAGACTTCTCATTTTAATCACCCACGTCCAGGCACAAGCATTGCTCACCTTATATCCCATCTTAACTTAGCCAACTTTCTCATCTCACATCGGATACCTTCGAAATCTCGCCTAAGGTCATCAAACGTCGTTTCTTGCTCATGGACCTCATGCACTCATACTTATCACTAGTTCGTTCACTTACGTACCAACAAAATTTTTTTTTCCGAGGTGTAACATTCTTCCCCCCATAAGAACATTCGTCCCCGAATGTTAATGTGCTCGGGAATTCTACAAAAGTTTCGCCAGAGTTTCCCCTGTAATATGGCGCTACCATCCTGCCACAACAACCCATAATATCAATGCCACACAGGGCCACAACATAACAACATAAAATTTTGGCCACACATGACCCAAAAGCATAAAAGGAAAATAGACATACCTTATGGTCTTGACGTCTCATCTTAGGCTTCTCCCTAGGGCTGAAATAAATGTGGGTATTTGGATCGCATACTTTCTTCTGCCTCCCACGTCATTTCCTCTCGTTTACTGCTTCTCCATAGAACCTTAACTGAGGCCACTTCTTTGTTTCTAAGCCTCCATACTTGCTTGTCTAATATGGCAATGGGCACCTCTTCATAAGTCAATTTCTCTGTCACTTGCACATCATTTACTGGGACGATCCTAGTGGGATCTCCAACACATTTTCAAAGCATCTAGACATGAAAAACTGGATGGACTGACTCCAATTCCGGAGGTAGATCTAACTCATAGGCCACTTTGCCTATTTTGTGCACAACCTCATATGGTCCAATATACCGGGGACTAAGCTTCCCCTTTTTGCCAAATCTCATAACGCCTTTCATTGGCGACACTTTCAAGAATACCCAATCCTTCACTTTGAACTCCAAGTCTCTTCGACGATTATCCGCATAGGATTTCTGACGACTTTGGGATGCTAACAACCGATCTTGTATAAGCTTGACCTTCTCTATAGCTTGCTGGACCAAGTCTGGCCCTATCAATTTAGTTTCTTCGGTTTCAAACCACCCAATTGGGGATCTACACTTTCGCCCATATAAGGCTTCATATGGTGCCATTTGAATGCTGGAATGATAACTATTATTGTAAGCAAATTCAATGAGTGGCAAATGATCATCCCAATTCCATCCAAAATCTATCATACATGCTCGTAACATATCCTCATGATTTTGAATAGTACGTTCAGCTTGTCCATCGGTCTGGGGATGAAATGTCGTGCTAAGGCTAACTCGGGTCCCTAAACCCTCTTGGAAAGACCTCCAAAACATAGCTGTAAACTGAGTCTCTCTGTCGGAGATAATAGATACCGGGACGCCATGGAGTTTTACTATCTCTTTAAGATAAAGCTTCGCATAATCTTCTGCCTCATAGGTCGTCCTGACCGGTAAGAAATGAGCTCACTTGGTGAGTCTATCCACAATCATCCATATGGAATCATACTTACGTCGAGAACGGGGTAAGCCTGAAATGAAGTCCATGTTAATCACTTCCCACTTCCAAGTTAGGATTTCCATAGCTTGCAACAATCCACCCGGGTTTTGGTGTTCAATCTTCACTTGTTGGCAATTAGGACACTGAGCTACGAATTTCGCTATATCTTTCTTCATCCCATTCCACCAATATATAGACTTAAGATCATGATACATCTTCGTCGCTCCGGGGTGAACAGAATAACGGGAACTATGAGCTTCTCTCAAAATCTGGTGGCGTAAACTTGCCACATCGGGAACACATAATCTTCCTCTACATCGGAAAGCTCTGTCTCCTGAAATGTCAAATGATGACTCCTTTTTCTGAGGGAGTCTATTTCTGTACTGCATTAGCATGGGATCCTCATATTGTCGCTCTTTCACTTCTACCACTAGCGACGAGAATGCGGTATTATGGATAGTAGTTCCGCTGCTACTTGAGTCCACTACTCGGACTCCTAGGCTAGCTAACTGTTGAAGCTCACGGGCCATCTCTTTCTTTTCTGGTCGTACATCACTTAGACTTCCCATCGACCTACGGCTAAGAGCATCGGCTACAACATTTGCCTTTCCGGGGTGATACAAAATATCAACATCGTAGTCTTTCAGGAATTCCAACCATCGTCGTTGCCGCAAATTCAACTCTTTCTGCTTGAAGATGTATTGAAGACTCTTATGATCTGTGTAAATATCCACGTGGACACCATATAAGTAATGTCTCCCTATCTTTAATGCATGGACCACCGCGGCCAATTCTAAGTCATGGGTAGGATAATTCTGCTTATGTTTCCGCAATTGCCTTGAAGCATACGCAAACACCTTGCCATGTTGCATCAACACACAGCCTAGCCCAACACCTGAAGCGTTGCAATACACAACGTATCCTTCCAATCCCTCTGGAAGTGTCAGAACTGGAGCAGAAGTCAATCGACCCTTTAACTCTTGGAAACTACGTTTGCAAGCATCTGTCCATTGAAACTTGGCTGATTTCTGTGTCAACTTTGTGAGTGGTGCAGAAATAGAGGAAAAACCTTCAACGAATCTGCTGTAATAACCTGCTAAGCCCAGAAAGCTACGAACCTCTGTAGGAGTTGTGGGTCTTGGCCAAGTTTTCACGGCCTCAATCTTTTGACTATCCACTCGAATACCATCGGCTGCCACAATATGCCCTAAAAATGCCACTGAGTTCAACCAGAACTAACATTTGGAAAACTTTGCAAACAATTCTCGAGTTTGAAGAACTCCAAGGACAATACGCAAATGATCCGCATGTTCTGCTTCGGATCTAGAATACACCAAAATATCATCAATGAATACGATTACAAATAAGTCCAGAAAGGACCGGAACACATTATTCATCAAATCCATAAATACCGCTGGCGCATTAGTTAGCCCAAATGACATCACCCGGAATTCAAAATGACCATATCTCGTTCTGAAAGCTGTCTTACAGATATCTTTCTCCCTAACCCTCACTTGATGATACCCGGACCTCAAATCAATCTTTGAAAACCATTTGGCGCCTTGCAATTGATCAAACAAGTCATCAATCCTTGGGAGAGGATATTTATTCTTAATCATTACTTTATTCAATTGCCTATAATCAATGCACATTCTCAGGGAGCCATCTTTCATTCGGACGAACAATACGGGCGCTCCCCACGGGGATGAACAAGGCCTAATGAAACCTTTATCAAGCAAGTCCTTCAATTGCTCCTTCAACTCTTTCAATTATGCGGGTGCCATTCTATATGGAGGAATAGATATAGGTGTTGTTATATACCGTGTTTTCACACGTTGGAAAAATTTGAAAACAATCTTGACTTGTAAGAAATAAGGTCATAGTTGATTTTTATTTAACATAGGAGTTGTGCATGAAAGAGTATTGTTGTGAAAGTGCGGGATAAGGCTAAGGGTAAATTTGGAATTTTTGGAAATTAGTTTCGGGAATTACAAAATATGATTCATAAGTCATTGGGCTCAAAAAATTGAAATGAAAAATGAGGCCCAATGTACTAGGGGTGGCCGGCCAAGCTCTTTGTCTTGGCCCAAGTCCACCTAGTTGATCATGTGCTAGTCATGTGATCAACTAGTATATACTTGGATAGGCACTAAGACAATTCAAGAAGCATAGAACAACAAGCCAAAAAAAAAAAAAAGGAGCTCTCGGGTTTGAGGGCAAAACTTAGCCACCAAACATCTTGCTCTAAAAGTTTTTCTCTTGTTGGAATTTCACTAATTCAAAGTCCCTTTACAACTTGGTATAGTTGGTATAGTAAGATTGAGCCCTTTTGGTTTGTATTCTTGAAAATCATGCAAACTTTCCCTAAACTACTTGGAAAGCTATAGAACGTCCGTAGAACCTCTGTAGGTGACCCCGCAAGCTTAACATATGTAATTTGAGCCCACCGCCTTGCTTGTCCCGAGGTGGGCCAGCTATTCCCGGTTTTGCCCTTATTGTACTTAAGTCTTATTTTCGAGCGGTTTTTGAAAGAAATGTTTGGACTACCATTTTAACTACCTAACAAACATTGTTTCAAATATTCCATTAAGTCTGATAACCTGTTTTGACACTCGGAACGATTTTAGAAAGGTTGTACTTTTGTAATTATTATGATCCCGCTCGACTTCATTGGATCGGTTTGTCTTTGATATGCCTCATCGAGTCTACAGAAACCTTTATGATATTTTACTTGCATTAGGCTCTCACTACTCCATTCGTGGATGCCCCAATGTTTCCCACACTGAGCCCGGGCCAGGATATGTTGTCAAGCGTGATCCTTTGCATTGTTCACCGTGCCTCGATGTGAGGGGGCAGGTATACGCGTACATGGGTTTGTGGAGTATGCTGTGCCATGTGCACTTGTTCTGATTTGATTTACTATGGCCATCTGATATGACATATTATGATACGGGGTTATGCCCCTTTTCTGATTCTTCTGTGTTGTGGCACCAGCGTCGGGAGGGTGGCCACGTTCTGTCTGCCGAGTCCCTTGGCAGGGGCCGGATTTGATATGACATATGTTTCTGTACACACTGTGCATGTTTTGAAAATATGTATCTGATACTTTGGATTTTCCGTTTACTTTCTGTATGTTCTGTACCAGTTATGAGTTTGTTTCTGTAATTCAGGCTTTTCATATTCAGTACATATTTCGTACTGACCCCATTTCTTTGGGGGCTGCGTTTTCATGCCGCGCAGGTAACGATGACAGGTTTGCTGATCCGCCCGCTTAGGATCTTATTCTGCTATTTTGGAGCGCTCTTTTATTCAGAGCCATCTTTTGGTACAGTCTGTCATTTCTGTATACGTATATTCCCGTTCATGGGTACGGCAGGGCCCTGTCCCGTCATATGATTCTGTCGGTCTGTTTAGAGGTCTGTAGACATGTTTGTGGGTTGGGGTCTTTCTGTACAGATGTGTGCTTATGTTGTGTTTGGGCGATCTCATTCGCCGCGGCGGCCGGTCCGCATATACTTAAATGTTGTTTTGTTGGCCCTGTGTGGCCTTTGTTGGTATTTTCTGCGTGCAGGATATATGGGATAGTCCGTAAAACGAAGGAAACTCTGCCGAAATTTTTCTGGAAATTATATAAATTTGAAATAAAGCCTTATTGGCTTCTGCTATATACTAGAATGCGTTTGATAGAGTTTGAGATAGCATTTGATAGACGTGTTGGGTGCCCAGATCGGGCACTAGTCACGGCCTACGGGGTTGGGTCGTGACAAAAGTGGTATCAGAGCGGTTCGTCCTCAGAATGTCTACAGACCGTGTCTAGTAGAGTCTTGTTTATCGGTGTGTTGTGCACCACACCTATAAACAGGAGGCTACAGGGCATTTAGGATACTACCCTTCTTTCTGTCTTAGTTCGTGCGATAGAGCTGTGTTATCAGGATGATTCCTCCCTAACGAATTGTTACATTTGCAGTTATGCCTCTAAAAAAAAAGTGACAGCGGCCCAAAAGGCCAAGGCAGCGGCCGCGGGAGAGACTAGCCGGGCCCAGGGGGTTACCAGGGCCCATGCACATATTGCTCCTGATATTTTGCCCCCGGCAGAGGGCTCTTCCACACCGCCACATGTAGAGGAGATTGGAGCAGCAGCAGCTGCAGGTCGAGGGGCGACTCCACCGCCAGCTCCCGAGATTCCAGTACCTGAGCCTCCAGCCCCACGGCCAGGGACTGAGGATCAGACTATGAGAGAGGCAGTCCAGCTATTGACTAGACTTGTGGCGGGACAGGCTCAGTGGCACGGATTGGGAGGTGACCGAGCATATAGGCATGACAGTTTGAGAGCTCGTGAGTTCTTGACTTGTGGCCCTCCATAGTTCTTCGGGACAAAGCCCGAGGAGGATCCTGAGGAGTTTATCAGGAAGATGCGGCACACCTTACATTTGATTAAGGCTTTTGCGACAGAGTCAGTCGAGTTGGCTTCGTACCGGTTGTATGAGGTAGCAGCTAATTGGTACGAGTCTTGGGAGTTGGCCAGAGGCGACGGTGCTCCCTCAGCAGTCTGGGATGAGTTTTCTGAGGCTTTTCTTAGCCATTTTCTGCCTCCGGAGTTACGGCGGGCCAGAGCTGACAGATTCTTATTGTTGAGACAGAGGGGTCGCAGTGTTCGAGAGTACAGTATGGAGTTCGACTCATTAGCCCGATATGCACCTGTTGTGGTAGCTACTATGGCTGACAGGATGCATAGGTTTATTATGGGGTTGGACCGGTATTTTGTCGACAGTTGTTTGGTATTGGCCGCTCAGCCCGATATGGATATTGCCCGTATTCAGGCGCACGCCCAGGGCATGGAGGATCGGCACCGGGGTCATCAGCCCGATAGGAGTCAGGATCGGAGACAGCCCAAGAGGGCCAGATCGTTCGGGTATTCTGGAGAGTTTCGCGGCAGACAGCCTCAGCAGCCGCAGCAGCCACAGCAGCCTAGCAGATATCCATCCCAGCCGGCATAGAGCGCACCTCCACAGCCTACAGGTTGCAGATTTGATAGCCCCGGGTATTCAGGAGCAGGCCAGAGCTCCAGGGCTTTAGGTTCGCGGACAGATAGGGGTTCTGGTCAGACGAGGAAACCCAGGCCTCAGTGTTCTTATTGTGGCAGATATCATCCGGGAGAGTGCTACAGAGCCACCGGTGCATGCTTTTCTTGCGGCCGTCAGGGCCATTCTGTGAGTGATTGCCTGTATAAGGGTGGTTCGGGTGGTGCAGCGCAGCCTACCGGATCAGCCGCCGGGTCATCATCTTCGTCAGTGGCTATGCGCCCTACAGGGCCGGGTACATCAGCACCGGCGGGTCGCGGCAGAGGACGTGGTGGAGGTTCTGGTACTAGCGGTCCTTCGAACCGCATTTACGCTTTGGCCAGCCGCCAGAATCAGGAGGCATCGCCTAATGTCGTTACAGGTACATTATTGGTTTTCTCACGGTCTGTGTATGCATTAATTGATCCAGGTTCGACCTTGTCATATATTTCGCCTCTTGTTGCTGGTAAAATTGGTATAACGTCTGAACCTATAGAGCCATTTGAGGTAGCCACACCGATTGGGGACTTTATTGTAGCGAAACAGGTATATAAAGACTGTTCTGTAACTGTATGTGGCCGAGACACTAAGGCAGATCTGGTGGAATTAGATATGATTGAATTTGATGTTATTATGGGAATGGACTGGCTAGCCTCATGTTATGCTAATGTTGACTGCCAAAATAAGGTAGTTCGTTTCCAGTTTCATGGGGAGCTAGTAACAGAGTGGGCCGGTAATACAGCATCGCCGAAAGGTAAGTTTATTTCATACCTTAAGGTGAAGAAAATGATCAGCAAAGGTTATATTTATCATCTGGTTCGGGTACAAGACTTGACAGCAGAAACGCCGGCTCTTCAGTCAGTTCCCGTGGTTAATGAATTTCCAGATGTATTCCCAGATGAGCTTCCAGACCTTCCTCCAGAGCGGGAGATAGATTTTACTATTGATTTGCTTCCAGATACTCAGCCTATATCTATTCCCCCGTACAGAATGGCACCGGCAGAATTGAAAGAACTGAAAGAGCAGTTGAAGGATCTGTTAGAAAAAGGCTTCATCAGGCCCAGTACTTCTCCTTGGGGAGCCCCGGTATTATTTATGCGTAAGAAAGACGGGTCGCTGCGTATGTGTATTGATTATCGGTAGCTGAATAAGGTAACTATAAAGAATAAATACCCCCTCCCCAGAATTGATGACTTGTTTGATCAGTTGCAGGGCGCCAAATATTTTTCGAAGATAGATCTTCGGTCAGGCTATCATCAGGTACGGGTACGAGAGGCTGATATTCCTAAGACAGCGTTCCGGACCAGATATGGGCATTATGAATTCAGAGTTATGTCTTTTGGGCTGACTAATGCTCCTGCGGTATTCATGGATTTAATGAACCGGGTATTCAGGCCGTTCTTAGACATGTTCGTAATTGTATTTATCGATGATATTATGGTTTATTCTCGGTCCGAGGCAGAGCACGCAGATCATCTGAGAGCAGTACTTGGGGTACTTCGGCATCAGAAATTATATGCAAAATTTTCTAAATGTGAATTCTGGCTGGCTTTAGTGGCATTCTTGGGACATATTATTGCAGCTGATGGTGTCCGGGTGGACACACAGAAGATTGAGGCCGTGAAGAATTGGCCTAGACCCACGACGCCCACGGAGGTACGTAGTTTTCTGGGGTTAGCAGGCTATTATAGAAGATTTGTGGAAAAGTTTGCTTCAATTTCAGCGCCTTTGACAAGGCTAACTCAGAAGGGAGTAAAGTTCCAATGGACTGATGCTTGTGAACGAAGCTTCCAGTTGCTGAAAGAGAAGCTGACTACAGCTCCAGTTCTGACTCTTTCCGAGGGACCAGACGGGTATGTTATTTATTGTGATGCTTCTGGTGTGGGGTTAGGCTGTGTATTGATGCAGCACGGCCGAGTTATAGCTTATGCTTCCCGGCAGCTCAAAAATCCTGAAAAGAATTATCCTACTCACGATCTGGAGCTTGCAGCGGTGATTCATGCCCTGAAGATATGGAGACATTATTTATATGACGTTCATGTTGATATCTATACAGATCATAAGAGTATATTTTTAAGCAGAAGGAGCTTAATTTGCGGCAGCGGAGGTGGCTAGAGCTCCTGAGAGACTATGATGTGGATATTTTGTATCATCCGGGCAAGGCTAATGTTGCTACAGATGCACTCAGCTGGAAATCTATGGGCAGCTTGGCAGACTTACAGCCAGACAGGAGAGAGATAGTACGTGATATTCATCAGTTGGCTAATCTTGGGGTTCGTCTGGCCGATTCTGGAGGTACGCGGATTTCTGTCCGAGGGGTTTCTGAATCATCTATTAAGGAAGATATCAGGCGGCATCAATATGAAGATCCTGTTTTAGCTCGGTACAGAGACACAACCTATGATAAGGAGAAGACTCCGTTTGAGTTTACACCAGACGGAACCTTACTATACAGAGGCAGGTTGTGTGTACCTGATATTGCAGGGCTACGGCAGCAGGTTATGGGCGAGGCACACTATGCTCGCTATTCTGTTCATCCTGGGTCTACGAAGATGCACCATGATCTTAGATGCCTATACTGGTGGGATGGAATGAAACGGGATATCGCAGAGTTCGTCGCCCAGTGTCCCAATTGTTAGCAGGTCAAGATTGAACATCAGAAACCGGGTGGACTGTTGCAAGAAATGGAAATTCCGGCGTGGAAGTGGGAGATCATTAATATGGACTTCATTACAGGTTTTCCTCGCACTCCACGGAAGTATAATTCCATCTGGGTTATTGTTGATAGGCTGACAAAATCAGCCCATTTTCTCCCCGTCAGAACTACTTATTCTACTGAGGATTATGCTAGACTGTATATTAAAGAAATTGTGCGACTTCATGGAGTTCCTATATCTATTATCACTGACAGAGGTGCCCAGTTCACAGCGAACTTCTGGAGATCTTTTCAGGAAGGATTAGGGACTCAACTGAGCCTCAGCACAGCCTTCCATCCTCAGAGTGACGGACAGGCCGAGCGCACTATCCAGACGCTTCAAGATATGTTGCGGGCCTGTGTTATTGATTTCAGAGGTAGCTGGGAGGATCACTTGCCATTGATTGAATTTGCTTATAATAACAGCTACCATTCCAGCATCCAGATGGCTCCGTACGAGGCTTTGTATGGCAGGAAATGCAGGTCACCTATTGGTTGGTTTGATATTGGCGAGGCAGATTTAATTGGCCCAGATATGATCCAGCAGGCCGTTGATAAGGTGAAACTTATCCGAGAGCGACTATTGGCAGCCCAGAGTCGACAGAAATCATACGCTGATAAACGGCGTCATCCTTTGGAATTCCAGGTTGGTGACTGGGTATTTCTGAAGGTATCGCCTATGAAAGGCGTAATGTTGTTCGGCAGAAAGGGTAAGCTTAGTACGCGTTATATTAGGCCTTATATGATTGTGCGGAAAATTGGAAACGTCGCCTATGAGTTAGATCTGCCATCTGATTTGGAAGCGGTACATCCGGTATTCCATGTATCTATGCTCCACAAATGCATTGGTGATCCCTCCAGAATATTCCCTGCGGATGATATTCAGGTGACGGAGCAGTTATCTTATGAGGAGCAGCCCGTAGCTATTTTGGACCGCCAGGTAAGGAAGCTCTGGAACAAAGATGTAGCCTCTGTTAAGGTGCTATGGTGGAACAACAATAGGGAAGAAATGACCTGGGAGGCCGAAGAGGAGATGAAGAAGAAATATCCTCATTTGTTCCCTATGCCCACAGGTAATCTCGAATCTTTGTTTAATTCCATTTCAATAACGAATGTGCTGTCTATAAACAGAAACTCCCCCGAAGTATTTTCAGACCCTATAAGATTAATTTAACATTCGAGGAAAAATGTTCTAAAGGGGGGGAGGATGTTATATCCCGTGTTTTCACACGTTGGAAAAATTTGAAAACAATCTTGACTTGTAAGAAATAAGGTCATAGTTGATTTTTATTTGACATAGGAGTTGTGCATGAAAGAGTATTGTTGTGAAAGTGCGGGATAAGGCTAAGGGTAAATTTGGAATTTTTGGAAATTATTTTCAGGAATTACAAAATATGATTCATAAGTCATTGGGCTCAAAAAAATTGAAATGAAAAATGAGGCCCAATGTACTAGGGGTGGCCGGCCAAGCTCTTGGTCTTGGCCCAAGTCCACCTAGTTGATCATGTGATAGTCATGTGATCAACTAGTATATACTTGGATAGGCACTAAGACAATTCAAGAAGCATAGAACAACAAGCTAAAAAAAAAAAAAAAAAAGAGGAGCTCTCGGGTTTGAGGGCAAAAATTAGCCACCAAATATCTTGCTCTAAAATTTTTTCTCTTGTTGGATTTTCACTAATTCAATGTCCCTTTACAACTTGGTATAGTTGGTTTGGAGAAAAGAGGTCTTGATTCCTCAAAGTGATCATAAATCCAAGCAAAGAAGAGGGAGTAAAAAGGTAAGAATTCATCTCCTTTTATTGTGTTATGGAGTCTTGTTTGTGTTGTAGTATGTAGAAATGTATTGATTGTATGGAGAAATGAAAGTTTTCAAGTGGGTGTGTGTTATAAGTGTATGGCCGTGTGTATGTATATGTTGTATAGCCATAATATGTCGAATTTGTGTTATATTCTAGTTGTGATTGTGGTGAAATGCATATTGGAAATGAAAGTGGAATGAATTGAGTTGGAGTGATAAAAAGAGCACATGGCCGTGTGGTGTGTTGGAGTTGGAATGGAAATGAATTAAGTTTGCTTAGTGTGTTAGTGTGTTATTGTGATGTTTGCAATGTAAATGAAGATAGAATGATATAAGTTTGTATTGAAATGGAACGCAGAAACTTACGTCGCTTTAGTATGATTTTCCGACATTAGGAAAATGAAGTTATTTGGTTGTTAATTATGATGATCATTGACGAATTTGGGAGTTGGAAACATGTTATGAATATGTATGCCAAAGATTAGAAGTTTTGAGTGAATTATGACTTTGGCGGAAAGTTTGTATATTGTGTATATCGTGTGTATAACTTGAGGAAACGATATGAAATGCTTCTAAACTATGTTGTGGTGATCTAGATTGATAATGAATGTGAAATCATTGAGATTAGTTTGAAAGTTAAGGTTAAAGTGAAGGTTATGTCATTTTGTTAAAATGATGGCTAGTCGAATTATATTGTGTTCCTAATGTTTGTTGTTGATGTTGATGTTGTTGTTTGGATTGTTGTTGATGATTTTGAGCCGAGCTGAATTCTCGGGGGTGCTATATGTATAGGGGAAGTGCTGCCGAAATTTCGGTAGACAAATATGAGTTGAATCGAATTCGTAGCATCTATAACTTACAATTGGTAAATGTGACCATTTGCAGATTTTCGATGAAACGGAGAGTGAGCTTGGATAGGCTTAAAAAGCTCAAAAGGTATGTAAAGCTACCCCGATCCTTCTTTTGGCATGCCTAAGTGTATTAGAATCGGATTCGGGCCTCGAAAGACTTTCTGCCAATTGGAATCCGCAATTGAAAAGCTCGCTTTTTTCCTTCAGTAAGATTGAGCCCTTTTGGTTTGTATTCTTGAAAATCATGCAAACTTTCCCTAAAATACTTGGAAAGCTATAGAACGTCCGTAGAACCTCTGTAGGTGACCCCGTAAGCTTAACATATGTAATTTGAGCCCACCGCCTTGCTTGTCCCGAGGTGGGCCCGCTATTCCCGGTTTTCCCCTTATTGTACTTAAGTCTTATTTTCGAGCGGTTTTTGAAAGAAATGTTTGGACTACCATTTTAACTACCTAACAAACATTGTTTCAAATATTCCATTAAGTCTGATAACCTATTTTGACACTCGGAACGATTTCAGAAAGGTTGTACTTTTGTAATTATTATGATCCCGCTCGACTTCATTGGATCGGTTTGTCTTTGATATGCCTCATCGAGTCTACGGAAACCTTTATGATATTTTACTTGCATTAGTCTCTCACTACTTCATTCGTGGATGCCCCAATGTTTCCCACACTGAGCCCGGGCCAGGATATGTTGTCAAGCGTGATCCTTTGCATTGTTCGCCGTGCCTCGATGTGAGGGGGCAGGTATACGCGTACATGGGTTTGTGGAGTATGTTGTGCCATGTGCGCTTGTTCTGATATGATTTACTATGGCCATCTGATATGACATATTATGATACGGGGTTATGCCCCTTTTCTGATTCTTCTGTGTTGTGGCACCAGCGTCGGGAGGGTGGCCACGTTCTGTCTGCCGAGTCCCTTGGCAGGGGCCGGATTTGATATGACATATGTTTCTGTACACACTCTGCATGTTTTGAAAATATGTATCTGATACTTTGGATTTTTCGTTTACTTTCTGTATGTTCTGTACCAGTTATGAGTTTGTTTCTGTAATTCAGGCTTTTCATATTCAGTACATATTTCGTACTGACCCCCTTTCTTCGGGGGCTGCGTTTTCATGCCGCGCAGGTACCGACGACAGGTTTGCTGATCCGCCCGCTTAGGATCTTATTCTGCTATTTTGGAGCGCTCTTTTATTCAGAGCCATCTTTTGGTACAGTCTGTCATTTCTATATACGTATATTCCCGTTCATGGGTACGGCGGGGCCCTGTCCTGTCATATGATTCTGTCGGTCTGTTTAGAGGTCTGTAGACATGTTTGTGGGTTGGGGTCTTTCTGTACAGATGTGTGCTTATGTTGTGTTTGGGCGATCCCATTCGCCGCGGCGGCCGGTCCGCATATACTTAAATGTTGCTTTGTTGGCCCTGTGTGGCCTTTGTTGGTATTTTCTGCGTGCAGGGTATATGGGATAGTCCGTAAAACGAAGGAAACTCTGCCGAAATTTTTCTGGAAATTATCTAAATTTCAAAATAAAGCCTTACGACTTCTGCTATATAATAGAATGCGTTTGATAGAGTTTGAGATAGCATTTGATAGACGTGTTGGGTGCCCAGATCGGGCACTAGTCACGGCCTACGGGGTTGGGTCGTGACAGGTGTGGTGCCTGGAAACACATCAATGGTAAAATCAATCTCCCGTTCGGGAGGAAGGCCTGGAAGCTCTTCCGGGAACACATCTGGAAATTTGTTCACTACAGAAACTCACTGAAGGGTTGGCGATTCAGCTTCTACATCTTGAACTCGCACTAGATGATAAATACATCCTTTCATGATCATCTTCCTTGTCTTTAGATAAGAAATAAATCTACCTTTTGGTGATGCCGCATTCCCTTTCCACTCTAAGACTGGTTCTCCCGAAAACTGGAAACGAACCATCTTCATTCGGCAATCAACATTGGCATAACAAGAAGCAAACCAATCCATGCCCATAATAACATCAAAATCTACCATTTCTAGCTCATGCAAATCAATCATGGTACGACGGTCACAAATCGTGACTATACAATCCCTATATTCTCGGCTAGCTATTACCGATTCACCCACGGGTGAGGACACCTCAAAAGGTTTGATCGACTCCGGCTCAACTATAAATTGACCCGCAATATACGGAGTAACATATGATAACGTGGAGCCCGGATCAATCAAAACATATACATCATGAGAGAATACCGATAATATACCTGTGACCACGTCAGGAGAAGACTCTAGATCTTGGCGTCCAGCCAAGGCATAAATACGGTGCTGAGGACCGCTAGTACTGGGGACTATCCCTCTGCCTCTACCATGGCCGACTGGCGCATGTGAACCTGGCCCCTTAGGGCGCACAGATGCCGAAGTTCCGGCTACCGACCCTGATGGTTGGGTCCTACCTCTACCATGTACCGAGGGGCAATCACGCATAATATGGCCTGGTCGACCACATGAATAGCAAACATCTGAACCCAATCGGCATTGACCCCAATGCGACTTCCCACACTGGGAACATCGTGGTATAGGTGGCCTTGACTGGCCTGAATCACCTCTAAACTGGGACCCCGAATAACTCTGACTCGGCCCGGGATGAGTAGACCTATCAATGCTTTGGCCTGAAAACCGTGGAGGTGCACTGGTCATAGAATAGCCCGAATGTCTAGGGAACTGTTGCCTGTGTCCACCTCTAGACTCACTTATTGGGCCCGAAGATCTGGCCCTCTTGCTATGTCCCCTATCCTGTTCACGTTCACTTCTCCACTGCTGTAGGCTTTCTTCTAAGTTCTGAGCATGTGCCTGAATGCGTGCAATATCCATACTATCCTGAAGGGACGCAGTCAAGCATTTGTCCATCAGATGGGGCCCTAAGCCCTTTACAAATCGGTGTACCCTGTCGCCCATATCTGTTACCATGGCCGAAGCATACCTGGCCAAGGAGTTAAAAGGGAGGCTATACTCGAGGGCACTCATGCTTCCTTGCCTCATGTTCAAGAATTTATCGGCCCTTGCTCGCCGAACTTCTGGAGGCATATAATGACAGAGAAAAGCGTCAACAAAATCTTGCCATACCGGGGGAGGTGCATTGGCTCCCCGTGAAGCCGTCCATACTGTATACCACTGGATCGAGACATCTCTCAATCTATATGACGCTAGATCTACCGACTCGGTGTCTGAAGCATGTATCAATCGGAGCGTCCTTAGCATACCATCAATGAAATCCTGAGGATCCTCCTCCGGCTTTGACCTAAAGAATTCTAGAGGGTTCAAAGTAATGAAATCACGGGCTCTTGCACTAACAGCCCTATCACCATACCCTGAACTGTGCCTCTGAGCCTGGGCCGCAACCAATTGAGTCAATAAAGTAATGGCCTCTTTTACATCTTGGCCCGAAGCATTTGGTGGAGGAGCTGGAGGTGCTGGAGCTGGGGCTGAGGCTCCCTCATGCTCCTCAGAGATGGGCACTGTCTGGGAGGACTGAGATTGAGCCGCACCCTAGGACTCACTTTCCTCTACTACCGGTGGCTGTGCTTTCTTAGCCCACTTCTCTGCCACCGTCCTGCCCTTTTGGGATGCCGTAGTCTTTCCTTTTTTAGGCATCTCTGAAATACACAACACACGATTTAGGAGCAAGAAAATCCTACATCTTAGCTCTATCGCACGATTCTTATGAAGAAAGAAGGTAATTTATTCTTAAAATGTTCGCAGCTTCTTGTTTATAAGTGTGGCGCGCAACACACCCATAACCAAGACTCTACTAGACACGACTCGTAGACACACCCTAGGACTAAACTGCTCTGATACCACTTTTGTCACGACCCGACTCGGGGCCGCGACAAGCACCCGGTGCTAGCCCGCCCGGGCACCCTCTTAGCTTACTCTTATGCTTACATCTAGGTGAGCCACATAATTATACATGCATTTCCATTCATTCGTCAACTAGTCGCATTTGGACAACAACACATTTATATCATCAAAGGCGTCTATGCCACATCAATGTACATGGGCCAACGTGGCCGACAAAATGATATACAAAACATAGGCCGACAAGGCCAAACACATCTACACACACACAGACATGGTCTACGAGCCTCTAAGAGTATAACATACCACATTAGCGGGACAGGACCCCGCTATACACATAATTATGTCACACCCCGACCTTACTAGGGTGTGATGGGCACCCGACCCTTACTTAGGGCTGAGGGAACCGTCAGACTCTTGCTGCACATAAAGTTACGCCAAACGTTCTAAATCAAATCAGGTAAAATACATAGTAAATTTTTTCTCAGAAATATTCCTACTCGGATCTTCCACGCGCACAAATCTGTAGTCATACATAATTCACTACACAACACAGACCAACATATCGGCTGATGGAGCCGCTTACAGACTGATACACCATACCCACGACGCTGTCTGCAAAGTCTCTAACATCATACAGAAACCATAACACGTATACCAATCCTGACTTGGCAGTCCTCCAGGAGCAATTGGAGTTCGCCACCATTGCTGAAATATCTTTTATAGTGTCCTTATCTCATCTGGGAGTACCTGCGCGGCATGAAACGCAGCCCCCAAAGAACAGGGGGTCAGTACGGAATATGTACTGAGTATGTAAGACATGGAATACAGAAAGCAGAACCATAATCGAAACAAACACTACCAAGAGTAAGCATTTTACCCAGATTACCAAATTACTTGCTTCTCAGACACAGATCATACAGACCAGTACAGACCATACAGACCGACACAGACCATACCGACCAATACAGATCATACAAACCGTACAAATCATACAGAGCGTAACAAAATCATACAGAGCATACAGAATGCCGACATACTTACTTTCCAGACACAGATCGCTCATACCGATACCGGATGTCAGAAGGAGTGTGGCACGTACAGAACGCACAGATAAGGTCATACGTCAGACGGAGTACAGAACGTACTGAATACTCAGATGATGTCATATATCGGACGATATACAGAACGTACAAATTACTCAGATGGTGTCATATATCGGACGAAATACAGAACATATAGATGATGTCATATATTGGACAGAATGCAGAACATACAGAATACTCAGAATCGTATGTCACATATGAGTATAACAGAACCCGGCCCTGTGATAAGGGACGCGATAAACAGAATCATCGTATATCAAATTCATGTATCATATATGCATATACCAGAACCCGACCCTCCAGTGAGGGGTGCGGTAACAGAGCCCGGCCCTCTAGTACGGGACGCGGTGAACAGACAGATCATATGCCATCCTGGCCACCACCCCATATTATCATGTCATCATACCATATAACAGAGCCCGGCCCGCCTATGAGGGACGCGGTGAACAATGCAGGGGAATGCGCACGATAACAGAACCTGGCCCGGGACGCTGTGAATCATATCGTAGCGGACACACGAGGACATAACAGAACCTGGCCCGGGACGCAGTGAAACATACATTGAATCATGCACGAGCAGAGTCGTGAGAAACCACATGCATAGGAATCAAGACTCGACAGACCAGTATACTTACCGATACCTGGGGGCTCGGAACAGATTTCAGGTCAATCCGACGTAGTATGAGAAAGTCACGTGCGTTCGAAGTACAAAACGCTTTATAAGTGTTTCAGGAGCCTTTTTCGGGGAATCAGAGTCATAGTCATATCGGACACCTTCAGATGTCCTTACGAATCAGCTCAAATAGAGATTTTGGAACCATACTTATGTATAAGAAAATTATAGACATCTTGATACAGAAACCTCTTCGAACGTTTCAGAGCAATCCGAGATCATATACGGAAGTTAGGGACATTAAATCTTACAGAAGTTCTCGAACCAGCTTAAACATATCAGAATTCTCTTATCAGGATACTGATTTCGGAATTCTCATATCAGGATACTTATATCGGAATACTTATATCAGCATACTTACATCAGAATGCTTATATCAAAATACTCATATCGACACACTTATATCAGAAGACTGATATCAAAATGCTTATATCAAGACACTTATATCAAAATACGTATATCAGAATACTTATATCAAAATACGTATATCAGAATACTTGTACCAAAATACTTATATCAAAATACTTAAATCAATTACTTATATCAAGGGATGAACTAGGATCACAAACTCAGGTCAAGAAGTGAATTAGAATCGTAATCAGACTCAGCATCACAGAAAAGAGTTACCCCAAGGCACCATATCACATTATACCTTACTTGGTTCTAGGGCATGCCAAAGAAAGAAAGGGTAGCCTTACATACCTTTTCCACTTCTTAAGCTTCTCCAAATTTGAATCCCGTTTTCTCCAAAACCTACAAATGGTTATGTTTACCAAATGTAAATCACAAGCTTTAAGAATTCAATCTTAACCAATCCTTATCTTAATTTTTCAAACGAACTCACTTATATTCTGCCGAAATTTCGGCAGCATCTCCCCTGTAATTACACCATCCCGAGAATATGGCTCGGCCCAATTATCAACAACAATCCGAGAATGAGACTCGACCACATTATTAACAACAATTCCAACAATTATTCAAACCACAGTTTCAATACTCATAATGATTCTATACCACCCGAATCCTCCATCTTCAACAAACAATATCACCAACACTCTTTTATCTTCCAGATTCATAAACTTTCTCAACAATACACACATCATTAACATTATACTCATAAATAAAGAAACGACGCCAAGATCATATTAGCTTCCAAATCAGCCCGTAACCATTGTAACATCAATTTAAACCATCAAATTCTCATTTTCGTCGTAGAATACATATCAACAATAACCAAATTATCACATAGAAATTTATTCATCCTTCCTACACAACACACATGCCACACGGCCAAACGCCAACTTTTACATCTTCAACTAAAAACATCACACTTCCATTTCCAATATAAATTCCATAACAACAACTAGAATGCTACATAAAAATTAGTTAACCTTGCCTACACACTACATACATACACACGGCCTACACCCATTTTCCACAACTTCAACTAAAAATCATCAAGCTTCCATTATCCATATAGAACTCACAACAACAATAACCAAAACACCTAGATGAATAATTCAATCATAGTCTCTACACATGCACACATATTCGGCCATACATATATATATATATATATATAACCATCATGCAAACTTCCATATTCTCATGAATTTTAACCATTTCTACATTCAACAACATAAACAAAACCATTCATAACATAAGAAGGGGATGAATTCTTACCTTTCCTCCACAACTTCTCCACTTAGCTAAAGTTGGAATTTTGAACCAAAGAGTGATTCTCTTGCCTCAACAATTATACCATGTTGAAGATCATCCTTGAATTAGTAGAAATACATGAAGAAACATATTTTTGGGACAAAATTTCATGGGGCTAAATTTTGCCCCTCTTGGCCGTGCACTTCCCCTTTGCTCTTCATCTTCTTGTTTTTTTTTCTTTCTTTCTTCCATTAATATGATAAGCCCCTCATATATATATACATGCCTCCCACCATTTTTTCCATATTTAGGTTTTAGTCCCTCATCTTTGGCCTCATGTCCCTTTTCCCCTTTTCTAGAGTTTTCTCCTTTTTTCTTGATTTTTCTTGAAATTGAATTAAGAAGACCAATTGTCTTCTCTTGCAAGCTTTGTCCATATTTTCATTACATGGCCACAAAGAGTGGGGCCCACAAAGAGTGGGGCCCACAAAGCCACACACACACACACATTACACGGCCACAATGGCCATTTTAAGAATTTTTTTTGAACACTTTGGCCCTTCAAGAACTGTCTTGAGCACCTTGTGAAATTACCATTTTACCCCTAGCCTTCCACATTATTTTCATCGTCTATTTTGCAAATTTCTCTTTTTACCCTTGGCCTTTCCCAATATCTCCATACTACCAATGTTCATAAATAATATTCCTAACAACTTGCATATTAAAATAATTTTCGAAAATGATCTTGTCCTTAACTTGCCACGACCTTCTCGAATTATTCGAATGTATGAAATCCGAGATATAACAAATTATATACACAAAAAAAGAGTACCCAAAAGATATGGCTCCGAAGGAAATGGAGCTCTCTATGTAATCTCTGAATAGGCAGCTATGGATCAAGTCTGTCTCCCTGTGCACCTGCGGGCATGACGCAGCGTCCACAAACAAAAGGACGTCAATACAAAGAATGTACTGAGTATGTAAAGCATGAGCAACATCCATAAATAAGCATCACGAACAACATATGAAATAACATAGGAGGGCGGGGGGGGGGGGGGGGGGGGAGACAATAATATCATCGTCATAGCGCTTACCTGCCTTTCGTAGGACTTTCCATTTTTCATACGTATTTATACACCTACGTCATCATCCGTATTCCATAATAGTACTCGTACCATACTTTTGCTCATATTCGTATACATGTCCTTATTCATATTCTTATACATAGTCTTATCACATTCATATTCACATTATATACATAGTCATTTCATATACATAGCATTTACATAGCATACCCGACCTCATAGGATCGGTGTTTCATACATACTTGGCCAACCAAGGCTCAAGGTTACTCATACCTGGCCCTACCAAGGCTTTAGGGTTATCTGTACCATCTGCAGAGGTGTGCGCGCGTTTCGTAATCGTGTACATACTTTATACATATTCATATACATATACATATATCCTACCCGGCGTTATAAGCTCGGGGTGTCATTATAGCCCTTCATAGGCACATATAAGTATAATAGCCTGTAGTCACCTTTAGCATCATTATTATTATCATCGTCATCACTATCATCATCATTTTCGCTACATCTATATCTTATGCTTACTCGTCATATGGGGTGCGTAGTACAATCGTAGTACATATCGAGGATCGTGAGCTTATGAGCTCGGAATGTCAATCATTTGAATACAACATACTCATATACAGGAATTAAGAGTTTGGCCAAGGAACCATGCCTTATGAAAGAAGGGTTAGCCTTACATACCTTTTCTTCGGACTATTCTACACTTGCACGTTTCCTTCATATGCTAGCGTCTATACCTTTATTAATATCATAACAATGGCCATTAGTCATTCACATTATCCACATTATCTAGATTCCTTAATTTGCCTCTAATTCACCCATATTTATGGTCATAACATCCAACTTCGTCCATTCGTCTAAAGTGTCTAGTTCATGATCTTAGTACCATTTATAATGCATTCATATCACAACACGACAACATTCATGATTCAATTCAAATTATTCCTCAAAATGTCACTATTCATCATTCATGACCTACTTGACCATATTTTCTACAATCCATGTATTTAAACTCTTCAATACCTTAAACATCATGAAAAAATCATGAATCTTACCTTAGAAGTTTTAGGAACAAGCTTTGGTTGATAATACTCCACTTTGAGCAAAACCCTAGTTTTTCTCCATTTGGATTTCTTGACCTAGATGATCTTTGATGATGTTCTTACTCTTGATTCACCTCGTTTTATGTTGTTGATCCTTAAATATCCTTGAAAACTTGTATAATAAATGTAGAGAGAGGTTTTAGAGAGAAGTGGTGTAATGTTGTAATGAAATAAATAAGTGTTGGTTCCCTTATTTAATGAATTGCAAAAATCTGTGTTGGGTGAACAGTGGTCGTCCATGGAGGTTAACGGTCCGTATTCCACTTTACGGACCGTCCCTCGTGGTCGTCTTTAACCATTTCCAGAACCAGAAACTTTTGGCTGCATGCATGGTGATTTACGACCATGGTTTACGGGCCGTAAATCACTTTACGGTCCGTCCTCCTGGTCGTATTTTTCCATTTCTCAACTGGGTAGAAAGTCGAAGTCTTGCATGGTAATTTACGACTGCCAGTTTACGGACCGTATACCAATTTACGGTCCGTATTTTGCACTTACGACCACTGGGCAGATTTCAAATCTGCAACTTTTCATATCTCTTAGACTTCTCATTTTAATCACCCACGTCCATGCACATGTATAATGTAACAAACCGCTCGTTGATAGGACCTCGGAGGAGAGAATTATAGACGTTACAAACTGAACTGTCGCGCAGAAACAACACTGCTACAGTACCGCTACAGTATTGTAGCAGTACGGTAGCTGCAGTACCCGACCCAACTTGTTATAAAAGGGGTCAAAACCCCATTTTTCATCATAAAAATGTTCCAAAACTTTCCAGAAAATTCAGAAACTAAAGGGGCTTAAATCCCACATAAAAGTGAGGATTTTGAGTTAAATTCAAGCTATGGAATATCAATCGAGGACCGAGCAACGCGTAGACGCGATTATAAATTTGTTTTGTGTTGGAGTGAGTTTGGAAACAAGTGGGTATTGAAGATATTGTTACTTGAGTAAATACAAGGTATGAATTGTTGAATCTCTTTCTCTATCAATATGAATTAAGGAATAATTGCAAGAATAAGGTCATAGTTTGTTGTGTTGATGTTGTTAATTTGTGGATTGGGGTTTGAAGAGAAATTTGGATGAAAATACATATATCTATCTTGTAGGATGTTGGGGATGTTATTATTGATGTTGTTAGTATTAATTTCAACTTCCTGACGAAAGTAAAGATTATTAAATAGTTGTATCACAAGTGGGTTGGTTGAGAAATTTGGAAAATAGTGTGTGGGTTGTTTTATGGCATATGTTGGTGTTGGAAATGATATTACGACTATTGGTATTGTTGTTGATGTTGTTGGTTATTGAATTGGAATTTCGGGCGAGGCATATAAACAGGGGAAATGCTGCCCGAATTTCGACAGAACCTAAAAGGATTTCAATTAAAGTTTCGAGTTGAGCGTATGATGACGATGATTCTAATAATAGTATGAATGATTGTATATGTAGATTACGAGGCTACGAATAATTCTTAAGAGAGGTGCAAGACGGGAAGTAAGTTAGAAGTTGAGAACTTTCGTCCAGGTATGTTAAGGCTCGTCCCTTTCTTTCAAGGCATGATTCCTATGATTATAATTCCATAAATGTGTTCATAGCCTCCTTATTTCCAAAAGTTAGATGTTCATGATTCCAAGGCATAACCCCTTCCTAATAATTCATGAATGTTTTTTTTTTCAAAATGTTCGTATTTCCTAAACCAGAGGTTTATGACTCCGTAAGCTTTTATGACAACAACGAGGGATATGTTTTACAATGACAATGATGATGTCAAAAGTGAGAATATCATTTTGATGACTATGATGAGAACGATCTTATGTTTAAAGGTTTCAAGTTTATGATTTCAATGACGATATGAGAATGTCGAGCTATTTATTGATTTCCCAATCTATTCATGGATGGTGACTTTATTTCTACATCTTCCAAAGTATATGAATTGATGCCTTATGAGATTTACGAACCTATTCTATGTTTTCTCTTGATTCTATTCTTCATCGATAGTCTCACCTTAAAATAATTGTTCCTTCAAGGTGAGACAAAGCGACCACGATTGTTCCATAATGTAATCGGAGGTCACCGACCTTACGTCACTCCGATGGCTACATGATTTTCCCTTGGGCTCCCTTGTGTGCTTATATGATATATATTTATATAAAACATGTATATTTATATAAGATATGTATATATATATATAAAAAAACATCTATATGTATATAAGATATATATATATAAGTATATAAAATAGGTATATGTATATAAGATAAGTAAATGTATATAAGACATGTATATGTATACAAGCTACGTATATGAATACAAAAAATATGTGTACGTATATAAGATGTGTATATGCATACAAAGTACATATATGCAAGCTATGTATATGAACCTGGGCTGGGGGGAAGGGATACATGGGGGAATGGGAAGGGAAACATGTTTCATTGCTACCTGATCAGCTGGCTTATCATCCCGGACGCGGGATATATGGGTGAGCCGGTGTATATCGGCGCTATGTGGGTGAGCCGACATTGTTCGGCGCTATGATATGACCTACCATGTCATGACCAGACATGCTATGATAAGATATGCTATGGTAAGCTATGCTATGACATGATATACTATGATCTGCCACGACAGGACATGATATGACAAGCTATGCTATGATATGATACGCTATGACATGCTATGCTATGGTAAGACATGCTATGACACACTATGCTATGACACGACACGCTATAACATGCTATGCTATGATATGATGTACTATGATATGATATACTATAGCCTGACATACTATGACACGATACATTATAACGTGATATGCTACGACAAGACAAGATAAGATATGATACGATATGATAATACATGACATGGTATAAGTTCTATTTTCTATGTCCTATGACTCCATGACATTATTAATTGCACACTATGTTATCGTTTGTGTCATCTTCCATGTCTTACATACTCGGTACACTATTCGTACTGACGTCCCTTCTTGTGGACGCTGCGTTTCATGCCGCGCAGGTCAGCAGACAGGTGAACTTGGTTTCTCGAAGCTCTACCAGCCGCACTTGACAGCGCTCCAGTTGTTCCGGAGCCTCGCTTCTGCGGTACTATTTTGTGTATGTATATTCGGGCACGGCTGCACCCGGCTCTCTCTCTATGTATAAGTATACTATGTCTAGAGGCTCGTAGACAGATATGTACAGTCAGTCAGGTACAATTAGATATATGGTGTTTTAGCATGTTAAGGTTGTTGTATAAAGTGATAACGAAGTTTACTAGTTTATGTTCATAATAACGCTGCTAATGTTAATGTTCGTTGATGTTCAAAAAACAAAAACATGGTAGTGTTTATACGGCTTGCTAAGAGCTAAGGGTCACAAGATGAATAAGGGGTGCTCGGTACAAGTATCGGGTACTCGTCACGGCCCCTAGTCGGGTCGTGACAACTACATGGACGGTACAGATGGTTAGCCATACTATTATTTTGAGTATCCCCATGGGACAGAGTTGTTAATTGGAGCGGAGGTAAACATTGACTCATAATTAACGGTTGAGCTAAGCAAAATACATCCTTGTTTGGATTGCTACGTTGGTTGTACTACTGAATTACGCAACTGCAAGATGAGTATGTTAATACTTCACACATGAGTTACTACAACTATAAATTATGAGAAATGGCATAAATTTGATGCAGTATAATAAGGGAATTGAGGAAAGGTATACATGAATTCAAGATTGGAGGTGAGGTAATGGATTTGCGAATGATATAAGTAAGACCCTAAAAGGGGGAAGCAAGTAAGGAATGCATAAGTGTAGAGATTGAAATGACGAATCCTAAGATGTGACAAGTATAGACCCTAAAATGAAAAGTGAGAGTTATACGGAAATGATATAGTTGTTATCGTTATACATTTCAGTATGGACATTAAGTGAATCAATGAAAGGAACGTATTAGGCTTAAAATTGAAAGTAAGGATTGAAGATCGAAGTGTGGACTTGTTTTGAAGGCATCGTAAGGTAAGACTCATAAGGAGAAGGCGAGTGAATAGAGTGCAAAGATTCTAAACGCACTCGGATATGAAACACAGATGTAGTTTGAAGTGAGAATTTTTGTAGAAGCGAGTTCAATAAGATCTAAGGGTTAGTCAGCAAAGGAATAGCGTGATTGAAGGGTATCTTTTGAGATTGGACAGAATATAATTCGTGAAGAAGAAAAGAAATTGAACGATATTCCAGTGAAGGGGACAAATATTGCTAAGATATTGGAATAACTATGATGCTTACTATGGTATGATCACCCAGTAAAGGGAGACTACAAAACAGCGCGAGCTGGACAACTAAATGATCAGGTCGTAGAAAATAGATGCAATAGTGCATCGATTATGATAGCATTAAAGGAATAATGATCCGATGAAGGGATGTACCCGATAATGGGATCATGGACAGAGTACGAGACTAGTTTAAACATTCGAGGACGAATGTTTCTAAGCGGGGAAGGATGTTACACCCCGTATCTTCGAAGAGCACTTACCAAATTTGAAACATAAGTACGTTGAGTTAGGGTTAAGTAAAACCACTTTGGAATAAAAGGAGAAAGAATTATCAAGTATACTTAATAAGTGAAAGATGTATCTAAGATATACCAGATTGTTTTATAAGGAAATGAGTGGAAGAAATGAAGTAGTACGACTTCGGAGAAAGGATGGGTAATGTTTTGTGTGCAAATTTTTGTCCAACTTGGGGGACGTATATCACTTAGCATATGAAGTGTTTTAAGGTGAAACAAAAGCCTAAAATGAATTTCGTCGGGTCTAGTTTCCAACGCAACAAATCGCTCGTCAATTGGACTTTGTAGTAGAAAATTATAGACGTTATAAGTTCAGCTGACAGAGTAGAAACACTTGCTACAGTAATGCTGCAGTGAACCCCCGACCCGAATTTGACCCTTATAAAAAGGGTAAGGACCCCTTTTTTCACCAGATTTTGCTAGAAATTTCCAGAAATTGAAGAGAGAGAGAGAGAGAGAGAGGGAAACAAAAAGTGAGCAATTTTAAAGCGACGGAGTATTAGTTTAGCTTCGGATAGCGCGTGGTCGTGATTCTGGCATTGTGGTGTGGTGGATTCTAGCGTGCACTCAAAGACGATATTAGAGATTTTGCTATTTCAACGAGAATAAGGTATGAATATTCTTCTAATTACGTTGATACCGATTTATTTGCGAAGATAAAGTCGTGAAATAATTGTGTAGTAAGTTGGTTAGTTATGGAAGTTGGAAAATAGCGTGTGGGTTGTTTTATGGTACATATTGGTGATATAAATGATGTTATTGATGTTGGTATTGTTGTTGTTGTTGTTGGCTGCTGAATTAAGATTTTGGGCTAGGCATATAAATAGAGGAGATGCTGCCGAAATTTCGGCAGATTCTAGCAAGATTTATTTGGAGGCTTAGGATAAGTATATAACAACGAGCCTAACAATTGAATGAATGGTTTTATATGTAGACTTCAAGACAGGAGGTAGGTTGGAAAGTCGAGAAGCGAGCTTCCAGGTATGTTAAGGCTCGTCCCTTTCTTTCAAAGGCATGATTCCTATGTTATGATTTCATAATTGTTTCCATATCTTCCTTGTCTTCAAAAGTTAAAAGTCTATGATTCCCTTCCTGATAACCCGTAAATGTTTTCCAAAATGTCCGTATTTTTTCCAAAACAAAGGTTTATGATTTTGTACGCTTTTATGACTACAACGACGGATATGATTTACAATGACAACGATGATGTCAAGGATGAGAATATTTCTATGATGACTATGATGAGAACGATTTCATGTTTAAAGGTTCCATCTAAGCCAAAAGAACCACAAAAGAATATCAATATTTCTCCTCAAATCTAAGTGACACAACCAGTAACTCCTCAAGTCATTAACTCATCGCATTCGCCCATAATTGAAGTCATTTCTATCAATTGATTACTAGCTCCTCAGAAGTCTACAACCCAGTCAAATTTACCAATCAAACGATGTGCCCATAGCATTCACTTAATAATAGAGTAGTCCTTTTAACATCAATGAGCTTATATCAAGATTTGAGTACCATATCCCCGAGATATCACATGAACATGTAAGTACGACCGTTACCAAACCATGCCTAATTATTTCAACAAGATTCAATACTCCCTAATAACCATAGCTCAGACGTCCCCTTTCATCGGTACCATTTTGTCATGCCGAGCCCCCTTTACCTTTCACAACCGAACACGAAATTTGCCATCGCATCAATTGCAACCTTATCCTGACCACCATGTCAGATACCAATTTTTCCCTTTCCCTATCTCACGAAAAGTACTCATGTCTAAGGTATTCTATGAAGTCTCATTTCGCTACACGCTTTCCACAAAAGATTCCTTCATGTCCTTATTATCAACCTCTTTTCTTTATTACACGCGATCACAATAAGTTCACCCAAATTCAATTGTCATTACCGAACCTAAACTTGTCCTCACATATCAGCGTCTAATACTCTACCACTGCTGAATCGTCGACCTGCCATTGGTACACCAGTGTCATGTACACCATCATAAAGCCTTGACAAAGCTGAAGTTAAACCGATCGTATTATCGAGCAACCCACTATTGGTAAGCCATCAATGCACTTTGTCACTTCCGAGCATCCAAACGCTGAAACATGGAGACCATGTAACCCTCTGAACTATCTTTCCTATTTCTCACGAACTCCTACAATAAATGTGTCTAACGCGACTCCACATAATAATCGAGTCTAATCGTGACTCCATAAAATAGAATCCTTAGGCCATAATTAGAGACTAAACTGGATCACATGTCCGAATCAAAATAACACATCTCATACCATACCACAACACATCATAGATCGACCATTCGCATAAGAATTTGAGGACGAGTTTTCACCCTCCATGGTGATCAAGATAAGAAAGTCCATATACCAATTGGAATCGACTAGATACCAATTTGAATGAAGTCGCACGAGAGAATGAAAGAATTGAAAGTTTCCTAAATGTCTTAAAGCCTATCGCAGATAGATACGGAGCTCATTGTACCGATCCATGAGACTCTACTAGACACACTCTTGTATTATAGATCGGGTATCCTAGGGCTCTGATACCAAATTGTCACGACCCAATTTCACTAAGTCGTGCGGGCACCTACCTTTCCTACCTCAGTAGGCGAACACTTAACTCAACCTTTTATATTTATAAAAATTAGCAGAAGAAAGAAAAATAACATAAGTCTAACAAATATAATATAAATAAGGGCGAAAGTAAATGAAATCCACCCTAGTATCTGGTCTGGTCATATAAGAGCATCTAAATTCAAATACTATAACTCTGAATAATACTACATAAGTGGTCCCAAAATCATATCTCAGAATGGAAAGCAAGACATAAATAATAGGAAGAGTCTTCGGGCAGCGAACGTCCTCATGCTTACCCTAAAGAGACTCGAATCAACAATCCTCGAATATCAGCCACGAGGGGTAGAAGTAGATACCACTAGGTACTCTGCATTCATAAAGGAATGCAGCAAGTGCAGGCCAGTACAAAAAACAAGTACTGGTAGGTATCATAGGCCGACTAAGACTAGCTAATGTATATAAAGACAACAAAGCAAGACAAACACGTAAAACAATAAGGTACAAGTCAACACGAATCTATAACCACAGTAAAATCCATCACCTATGTTATAGCATCTAGACCTAACTGTGCCAAGTGTCAATCTAACCATTCTGAACCAGTATATCCCAATCATATCACAACAAGTCATAACTTATGTTATAGCAGCTAAACCCAATTGTACCAAGTCTCAAGAATAATCAATCACGAATTAACATCACAACAAGGAGCATATGGAAGAATAAGATGCAATGCAATGAAGTATGTAATGTGGGGCAATGCAACTGCAGTCTTTTTTATAGTATCTCCCGGACAGAATACCTCCATGTCTCGGCGATCATGACCTATGGAGGGCCCTCGAAGTCCATGTACCTGTTACAACCCGTGGTTTTATGCATTGAAATTCATCGTGTGTTAGTGGCTCTAGCCTTGGATACGGGAGATACCAAGGTTAAATGAGATTAGACGAGTTTATCCTATAGATAAAAAGGGTTAAGTTTATGTTTAGTAAGTATTGGAAGGATTAAGGGGTGAACAAATTGACAAGAATATGTTTCGAAAAAAAATGAGTTTTACGGACAGATATACGGACCGTATATCTAGCTGATTTCCACCATAAATTGATTCCACAAGGGACGAGTTACTGGTTGGATTTTACGGTCCAATTATACTGACCGTATAATTTTTATGGTCCGTAAATTCGAGTCAGTACCTGTTTTTTTAAGTTATATACACGACCCTTACTAATTTTTGCTCTTTTCCAACATTTTCCAAGTCTATGAAAGTTCTAGAACCTTTTCCTAAACATATCCAACCAATCCCAAATAAAATCAAGGATTCAAAGGTGAAAATCAAGAGATCCAAGTGTTGGGAGACTCACTAGGGTTTGTATAGTCAAAGAATTCCTTTGGTTTTGAACTGGAGGTTTATCTCAAGTGAAACAAATTGATCTAAAGATTATCCTTATGTGATAAAAGTGTAGTTTTCATATCTATTTCATATTATTGAGAATGCTTGGTTGTTGACCAACTTGATTGAGGAAAGAAAGTGAAAGAGGAAGTTCAAATGTGGATTTGATGATATTTTGAGCAGTAAATAAACTTGAGTTATCATTGTTAGAATGTTTTGAGTATAATCTTGCTATGAAGGGTAATAATAATGATGAGGGAGTGTTGTACACAAGTGTATAAGGGTTGTAATGAAGTTGTTGTTGTAAATTGACTATGAGAATGAGTTTTGGAGTTATATTGGATATAATTTGAATAAAATCTCTTAAGCATGATATTGTTGAAATAGTCATTGTTGTTTAGGAGTTTATTTGGAATATGGTGGAAGTAGATGGAATAGGGGAAGTGCTGCCCAATTTCTGCTAGCTTACTAATTATTGTAGTTTCAACTTATGAGTATTTCTAAGACTTGACGTTAGTGTGAATCCTCTTGAATGTAGAATGTGAGCTTGGAAGGAGAAGAGTTAAGTAGTTAAGGAAATGTAAAGGTATGTAAGGCTAACCCTTCTTTCTAAAGGCATGATTTCCTCGTCGTGAATCCATCTATGATATGCATAATGTTCTAATTCCTAGAAACGCTAGAAGCTCACGATTCTCAAAGTTCTCATGATCTCGTTGATCTTGTTCATCGTCGTTGACCCTCTAAGGAAAGATATAGTTATGATGATGATGACATGGTCGGGTATGGTATCATTATACATATATGTATGAAATGGTTTCTTTAGAGAGAAGATAAGTATGCATGGTAATCGTCTTAAGAGATATTATAAGGTATAAATTGTACTCTTTATCTGATTTTATCTTCATGCTTTCGTCATGTTACTATTCATGCCTTACATACTCAGTTCATTATCCATACTGTCGTCCTTTTGTTTGTGGACGTTGCATTCATGCCCGCAGGTAGACAGACCACGCGCTTAGCCTGCTTCATTAGTGATGCATATAACTGCTCCTTTTGATCCGGAGCTGCATTAGCTAGTATTATTCTTTTTGTGTACATATAGTGGCATGGCGGGGTCCTATACCATCTTTATGATACTACATACGCTTCGTAGAGGATCGTAGATAGATGTGTATAGCTAGATATCCCTCAGTTTTGTCGGTTCATATGTTGTATATCATTTTGATGGCCTTGTCGGCTTGTGTATATGTATGGGCATAGTTAGTGATTTTTATATAAAGGCGCCTATGTCCAATGGAATTGGTGTTATTTGGTGCATGATAATTATGAGTTATCCATGTGGCTCACCTAGATATGATTATGAGGATGTGTTAAGAGGTGCTCGGTAAGTTAGCTCTGGGTGCCCATCACGGCCCTCCGGTTGGTCGTGACAAAAGTGGTATCAGAGCAGTTCGTCTAGGGTATGTCTACGAGTCGTGTGCAGTAGATTCTTGTTTATGGGTGTGAAGCACACCACACTTAGAAACAGGTGGCTGTGGGCATTTAGGAATGAATGACCTTCTTCTTCATCATAGATTGTGCGATTGATCCATGATATAAGAATTTCTCTTTTCTTAACAGTGCGTTATGTTTTCAGCATTGCTTGTAAAGAGAAATGCTACAGCAGCCTAAAAGGGCAAGACAGTGGTAGCTGGGAGGACTGAACGGCTACCGCCTACAATGGTAGATGAGAGCGAGTCCCAGAATGAGGTTACATCTCGGTCCTCTCATACTCTACTTGCTTCAGAGGGGCATGAAAGTGCCTCAGCTCCAACTCCAGCACTCCCAGTTCCTCCACCTGATCCCTCAGGCCAGGATATGACAGAGGCCATCCATTTTCTGACTCAGTTAGTGTCACGACCCGGCTAGGGGGCCGCGACGAGCACCCGGTGCTACCCCACCCGGGCACCCCCTTATCGTACATAACATAACATCTAGGTGAACCATAAGTCAATTCGTGCTTTTCTTATCGTTAATCATATTGATTCCATTAGACGACCATCATCATTTAACATATCATAGGCATCTATGCCACATCAATGTACATGGGCCCACGTGGCCGACAAAATGATATACAAAACATAGGTCGACAAGGCCAAACACATCTACTCACACACACACATATCTACGAGCCTCTAAGGGTATAACATATCACATTAGCGGGATAGGACCCCGCTATGCCCATAATTATATACACAGAAGAATGAGTACCCAAAAGATATGTCTCCGAAGGAATTGGAGCTCTCTATGTAATCTCCGAATAGGCAGCTATGGATCAAGTCTGTCTCTCTGTGCACCTGCGGGCATGACGCAGCGTCCACAAACAAAAGGACGTCAGTACGGAGAATGTACTGAGTATGTAAAGCATGATTAACATCAATATAGAAGCATCATAGACAATGTATGAAGTGGCATAGGAGGGGGAGACAATAATATCATCGTCATAGCGCTTACCTGCCTTTCGTAGGACTTTCCATTTTTCATACGTATTTGTACACCTACGTCATCATCCGTATGCCATAATAGTACTCGTACCATACTTGTGCTCATATTCGCATACATGTCCTTATTCGTATTCGTATATATAGTCTTTTCACATTCATATTCATATTATATACATAGCCATACACTTATATACATACATAGCGTGCCCGACCATAAGGTTCAGTGTTTCATACGTACTTAGCCAACCATGGGTCAATGTTATTTCTACCTGGCCCTACCAAGGCTTCAGGGTTATCCGTACCATCTGCAGAGGTGTGCGCGCGTTTCGTAATCGTATACATACTTTATACATAATCATATACATATATTCTACCCGGCGTTATAAGCTCGGGGTTATCATTATAGCCCTTCATAGGCACATATAAGTATAATAGCCCGTAGGCACCTTTGGCATCATTATTATTATTATCGTCATCACTATCATCGTCATTATTGCTACATCCATATCTTAGGCTTACTCGTCATATGAGGGCGTAGTACAATCGTAGTACATGTTAAGGATCGTGAGATTATGAGCTCGGAGTGTCAATCACTTGAATACAACATACTCATATAGAGGAATTAGAAATTTGGCCAAGAACCATGCCTCATGAAAGAAGGGTTAGCCTTACATACCTTTTCATCGGACTATTCTACACTTGCACGTTTCCTTCCAATGCTAGCGTCTATACCTTCAATAATATCGTAACATCATCCACATTATCTAGATTTCTCAATTTGCTTCTAATTCTCCCATATTTATGGTCATGACCTCCAACTTCGTCCATTCGTCTAAAGTGTCGAGTTCATGGTCTTAGTACCATTTATAATACATTCATATCGTAACACAACAACATTCATAATTCAATTCAAACTATTCCTCAAAATGTCACTATTCACCATTCATGACCCAGTTGACCACAGTTTCTACAATTGTCACATCCCGACTTTACTAGGGTGTGATGGACACCCGACCCCATATCTGGAGCCGAGCGAACCCGCTAACTCTTATTACATAGATAAACTCTTGTATCAATTAAGAAAGAAATACATAGTAAGCTCTCCAATATTTTTTTTATTTTTTTTCATAAGTAAACTCTGACATGAAACGTAATAACATATCGGCTGCTGGAGCCGCTTACAGACTGACAACCCAATACCCATGACTCTGTCTGCAAAGTCTCTAACATAGAACAAAACATCATAGCATATACTTGGACCTGACAATTCTCCGGGACAAATGGAGTCCGCCATCTCCGCTGGAACGTCTTCAGTAAGGTCTTCTAATCATCTGGGAGTACCTGCGCGGCATGAACGCAGCCCCCGAAGAAGAGGGGTCAGTACGAGTAATGTACTGAGTATATAAGGCATGAATAGTGACATAATAAAGGAATATACAGTATGAATAATAACGGAATAGACATATGGAGCTTATCTTGGGACAGAAGTAATCTGTACATATGAATGCCTTTCAGGCAGATGCCATGCATGCTTAGCCCCTTTTTCAGAAAAACAAAACTTCTTATTTACATGTACAGAAAACAGAACATTTCAGAAAAACGGTATCCTTTATTCACATTTACAGACGCCGAATACATCGGCTCTCCCACCCCCCTCCCCAACGGTGTCCCGACATATTATATATAAATATATATCACATATACAAACGCCGTATCGGGCTCTCCCATCTCCCGCGTCCAGGACGAAATCCAGCTGAATCAGGTGGTGATATAACAGTGGCCCTTCCCCTTTTTCCCCATATACATATTCACATTCATATACATATGTCATACCATTGGCATGCATGAGAGCTCAAAGAAAGTCATGTGTCCATCGGAGTGACGGAAGGTCGGTAGCCTCTGATTACATTATGGAACAACCATAGTCGCTATATCTCACCTTGAAGAAACGAGTATTATGAGGCGAGACTACCAATGAAAAGTGTCATTATGAGGAAAACATCAAATAGGGTCATAGGGTACAGTTTCATATACCTAGGACCTTTAGAGTAGTCATTACCTGTAATAGAGTTGAGATATAGAGAATTAGTTTAACGTTTCCATATTTTCCTTTTCATAGCAGAACATTTTGTCAACACATCTACCGTAGGCATTTTCTCATCTTGGACTACATCGTTATCATTATAAGATCATATTCATCATCTTAGTCATGGAATCATCTTTGTCATACTTATCATAGCCATATTCCCTTTCTTAACATCATCATTATCATTGTCATCATAGAAGTATCCTCGTTAGCATACTTACAGTACTTGTCAATCGGTGAACGGGATAAGGATCAAAAGTTTTCTTTGGATTCTGCTTCAAAATAGATCAAACGGAACAATAAGGAAAATCCGGCGACCATGGGCCCACCTCGGGTCAAATGAGGCGGCGTACCAAATTTACATATGTTACATGTCATGGCGTTACTTGTGAGGGTTTTAGGGTAGTCGGGTCCTATTTATGCGAGTTCTAGAGGTTTAGGAAATTCTTCCAATATTTTGCACACTTTTTAGTTCAATTCTACTAATTGAAAAAGAGAAAACTTTAGATGCGGATTCTGGAGGGTAGAAGGGTCCCCGAGGTTCTTATCCAACATATTACGTCTAAGACATGCCATAGAAAGAAGGTTGAAGCCTTACGTACCTTTTCTGCTTCTTATGCGACTCCAAATTCAAGTTCCAAATCCGCCAAAATCTACAAATTGGTCACATTTACCAAACTTAATTAGGGCATTTAGGAGTTGATTCTTTAAAGTAACACTTTGTCTGCCGAAATTTCGGCAACTCTTCCCCTATAAATACACTATCTCCAAAATTTCAACTTAGCCAATTTTAACCAACAACAATCCGGGAATTCAACCCGGCCAAACCAACAACAATACTAGCAATCATTCTAGCAACACTCCAACATTCAATTCCATTCAATTCAATTCAATTCGATTCAATTCAATTCAATTCAATTCATATAACTTTCAAAACAATTCAATCAACATGCTACTTCATCCAATACTTTCCAATTTCAACAAGAACAATAACTACTTAATCCCTTCTTTCACATTCAATCACCACCACCCGACTTACAATCTTCCAAACAATGGCTCACTTTCAAGTTCATGAATTATATTTATAGCCTACACATTAATAATATCATTCTTACAAATATAAGAAGCCATAACAAAGTCGCACTAACTCCTTCCATAATACACCAACAATTTCATATTCATTTCAAGGCATTAAGCTTTCATTTAACATCATAAAATCCACAACACAACAACAATCAAAATGCTACATAAATTCAATTCATCGTATCTCACAACATCACCCCTATTTTCGGCCACAACAACAACATTCGTGTTCCATGCATTTTCATCCATTTCTATACATTATACCAACAACCAAAAGACTAAATAAAACTTATCCATCATCACTACACAATACGACACATACACAGCCACACTTAGCATGTACACGGCCACAACACAAATTCCATATTCTCATGGATTTCATTCATTTTTCTATAAAACAACATATATAAACCATCCACAACACACACAAAGAAGATGAAACCTTACCTTTCTCCTTTGATTCTTCACTTGGCTAAAATTATAACCTTGCAAGAATATGTGTTCTACTTGCTCCAACAACTCTTCCATGTCATAGAGGACCCTCCAATTGATAGGAATACTTGAAGAAAAATATTTTCCTCCTTCACACCCTCTTGGCCTTGTTTGGCCGAATTCCCCTTCTTTTTTTTTCCTTTCTTTCTTTCTTTCTTTCTTTCTCTCCAAGTTCTCTAGAGATTTCATGAGAATTATGACTAATAAGTCATATATATATACATATATTTATCTTCCTCCACTTCTACTTATTTATGTTTAGGCCCCTCAATTATGGTCACATGTCTCCTTCATCCTTTTTCTAGAATTTTCTTGAAAATACAAAGAAGACTAAGTGTCTTCTTTTACAAGATTTAGCCCATACATCATTTACAATTTATAATTAGCCCCCATTGAATAATGAAAATGTGGACATACACCACACATGCCACACGGCCAACTTGGAATTTTTAATGAACTTTCTTGAACACTTTGTGAAATTACCATTTTGCCCCTAAGCTTCCACATTGTTACCATGTACCATTTTGTGAATTTCTCTTTTTACCCTTAACCTTTCTCAATATTTCCATACAATAATATCCATAAATAATATCCATAACCAACTGGTACATTAAAATAATTTTTGAAAATGGTCTCGCCCTTAACTTTCCACGACGACTTTGGAATTTCCAAACACACAAGATACGGGCTATAACATCCTCCCCCCCTTTAGAACATTCGTCCTCGAATGTTCAACTGTCCTTGTGGTGTCTTGTAGCACTTCAGGAGGGGGTTCTTTTATAGTTGCCCTTTCCTCCATGTCCATTCCATATCTGTTATCCTACTTTCCTTACTATCAAACTCCTGGATCCTTACATGGGTCCTCATTCCATGTCATGGGTTTCTTTTATAGATGCTCTTTCCATTATTCCCGTTCCTTATCCTTTACCCTATTTTCCTTATAATCGAACTCCTTGACTTTTCATGAGTCACTACTCCATGTCATAGGTTTTTCTAACTCACTGTGTCACCTCATTATCCTTGTTCTTTCCGGGTCCTTCCTTTTCTATTATTGTCTCGTCACCGTACCTTAACGGAAGCCATGTCTTAGTACGCAATCCTTACTTAACGATTTCAATGTAGCCGTAGGCTATTTATTTATCCTCAGGTCTATCTCTTAGTATACTCATTGTTATTTTGCTTCTACTCTTCTCCCAAGTATTCTTGCGACAGGCCGACATATTTTAAACTCTGATTCCAAGCTAATAGATTTCCTTTTCTTGCACTTAATAGTGTTGCAATTCCATTTTAGGTCTAATATAATACGGTCTCTTCCCCCCCCCCCCCTTTAGGGGCTCCTTATATACTAACCACCGTCTTCGAGTACCTTCCTTCTCTTGCTATTTCTTCATATGGGTTCTAAAGCTCGTGAACTATTCCTTTGTTTGGTTAATGCCCTCCTTGTCATAGTGCCGGTTACTGGAACTCTGAGATTCACCTATACAATAATTTCGGAATATCCTACATCTTCACATATATATGTATATAATTACTATCAGCTAACCCACAAAGTACATCCAAATGCTGTTCAAGCCTATCCTAATTCTAGGGCTGTGATGCACCTTCTGTCCCTTTACCGAGGTAGTCCGTCTCGTCCTACGCGTCTTCCTATGGTCTCCAACCATCTCATATATCCTAGTTTTCCCTAGACTTCCCTAGCTTTCATTTGTCTCTTATGTCTCAATCTATAGAATTTTTTGCCAACTTCCCAGGGGGTCACCCATCCTGGAATTGTTCCCACCTGAGCACGCTTAACCCAAAAACTTCACTGAAATTCGGTGTCTTAATGCTGATATTTTCGTGTCCGCTCCCTCACATGACCTTTATCACATGTTCTGCAGCAAACCGAAGTCTTACAGGCTCCGGGACATTTTCGTAACACGTCCGTTCTTTCATAATTATGATTTTACCCTTCTCGGTTCCCAATGTTCACTTTTCACCTGTGTGTATGACTATTCCCTGTCCTGGGCTTCCAGATTCTCAATAGCAATGATTGTACCTTCGTCGCCATGCCAGACCCATAGGTCCTCTAGAACAACACATCCCATTTACTGTCTGTTTGCGGCATTTCCTTTCCATGTTTCCTTCTGTTAAGCGTATCCATGCTAGTAGAATCTCCTTTACCATTTCTACTATTCAAGATCTGTGTGTAGCAAATATCGACAATACTTCGCAAAACATATGGCTATATGGCATATTCCAGCCATCAGAACTTCCAGTTCCAAGTAACAGAACAATTATCCAGACTTACCTTTGTGACTTACCATATCGTCACTCGCCTGCTTTCATCGCTGCTAGGCGTCTACGGAAATCATCGGTTAGTATCAGAAATCTTATTTCCCATGACTTGGCTCTATCGCACGATCAGAGACAGAAAGAAGGTCAACAATCCCTAGATGCCCCGCAGCCTCCTGTTTATAAATGTGGCCGGCTTCACACTCATAAACAGGACTCTACTGGACACGACTTTGCAGACAACCCTTGGACCGACCTGCTCTGATACCACTTTGTCACATCCCGACTTTACTAGGGTGTGATGGGCACCCGACCCCATATCTGGAGCCGAGCGAACCCGCTTACTCTTATTATACAGATAAACTCTTGTATCAATTAAGAAAGAAATACATAGTAAGCTCTCCAATATTTTTTTTTTCATAAGTAAACTCTGACATCATGTAATACTCGTGACATGAAATGTAATAACATATCGGCTGCTGGAGCCGCTTACAGACTGACAACCCAATACCCATGACTCTGTCTGCAAAGTCTCTAACATAGAACAAAACATTATAACATATACTTGGACCTGGCAATTCTCCGGGACAAATGGAGTCCGCCATCTCCGCTGGAACGTCTTCAGTAAGGTCTTCTAATCATCTGGGAGTACCTGCGCGGCATGAACGCAGCCCCCGAAGAAGAGGGGTCAGTACGAGTAATGTACTGAGTATGTAAGGCATGAATAGTGACATAATAAAGGAATATACAGTATGAATAATAACGGAATAGACATATGGAGCTTATCTTGGGACAGAAGTAATCTGTACATATGAATGCCTTTCAGGCAGATGCCATGCATGCTTAGCCCCTTTTTCAAAAAAACAGTACTTCTTATTTACATGTACAGAAAATAGAACATTTCAGAAAAACGGTATCCTTTATTCACATTTACAAACGCCGAATACATCGGCTCTCCCACCCCCCTCCCCAATGGTGTCCCGACATATTATATATAAATATATATCACATATACAGACGCCGTATCCGGCTCTCCTATCTCCCGTGTCCGGGCATCCCGCGTCCGGGACGAAATCCAGCTGAATCAGCTGGTGATATAACAGTGGCCCTTCCCCTTTTTCCCCATATACATATACATATACATATTCACATTCATATACATATGTCATACCATTGGCATGCATGAGATCTCAAAGAAAGTCATGTGTCCATCGGAGTGACGGAAGGTCGGTAGCCTCCGATTACATTATGGAACAACCATAGTCGCTTTGTCTCACCTTGAAGGAACGAGTATTATGAGGCGAGACTACCAATGAAAAGTGTCATTATGAGGAAAACATCAAATAGGGTCATAGGGTACAGTTTCATATACCTAGGACCTATAGAGTAGTCATTACCTGTAATAGAGTTGAGATATAGAGAATTAGTTTAACGTTTCCATATTTTCCTTTTCATAGCAGAACATTTTTCCAACACATCTACCGTAGGCATTTTCTCATCTTGGACTACATCGTTATCATTATAAGATCATATTCATCATCTTAGTCATGGAATCATCTTTGTCATACTTATCATAGCCATATTCCCTTTCTTAACATCATCATTATCATTGTCATCATAGAAGTATCCTCGTTAGCATAGTTACAATACTTGTTACTCGATGAACGGGATAAGGATCAAAAGTTTTCTATGGATTCTGCTTCAAAATAGATCAAACGGAACAATAAGGAAAATCCGGGGACCATGGGCCCACCTCGGGTCAAATGAGGCGGCGTACCAAATTTACATATGTTACATGTCATGGCGTTACTTGTGAGGGTTTTAGGGTAGTCGGGTCCTATTTATGCGAGTTCTAGAGGTTTAGGAAATTCTTCAAACATTCTGCACACTTTTTAGTTCAATTCTACTAATTGAAAAAGAGAAAACTTTAGATGCGGATTCTGGAGGGTAGAAGGGTCCCCAAGGTTCTTATCCAACATATTACGTCTAAGACATGCCATAGAAAGAAGGGTGAAGCCTTACGTACCTTTTCTGCTTCTTATGCGACTCCAAATTCAAGTTCCAAATCCGCCAAAATCTACAAATTGGTCACATTTACCAAACTTAATTAGGGCATTTAGGAGTTGATTCTTTAAAGTAACACTTTGTCTGCCGAAATTTCGGCAGCACTTCCCCTATAAATACACCATCTCCAAAACTTCAACTTAGCCAATTTTAACCAACAACAATCCGGGAATTCAACCCGGCCAAACCAACAATAATACTAGCAATCATTCTAGCAACACTCCAACATTCAATTCCATTCAATTCAATTCAATTCGATTCAATTCAATTCAATTCAATTCATATAACTTTCAAAACAATTCAATCAACATGCTACTTCATCCAATACTTTCCAATTTCAACAAGAACAATAACTACTTAATCCCTTCTTTCACATTCAATTACCACCACCCGACTTACAATCTTCCAAACAATGGCTCACTTTCAAGTTCATGAATTATATTTATAGCCTACACATTAATAATATCATTCTTACAAATATAAGAAGCCATAACAAAGTCGCACTAACTCCTTCCATAATACACCAACAATTTCATATTCATTTCAAGCCATTAAGCTTTCATTTAACATCATATAATCCACAACACAACAACAATCAAAATGCTACATAAATTCAATTCATCATATCTCACAACATCACCCCTATTTTCGGCCACAACAACAACATTCATGTTCCATGCATTTTCATCCATTTCTATACATTATACCAACAACCAAAAGACTAATTAAAACTTGTCCATCATCACTACACAATACCACACATACACAGCCACACTTAGCATGTACACGGCCACAACACAAATTCCATATTCTCATGGATTTCATTCATTTTTATATACAACAACATATATAAACCATCCACAACACACACAAAGAAGATGAAACCTTACCTTTCTCCTTTGATTCTTCACTTGGCTAAAATTATAACCTTGCAAGAATATGTGTTATATTTGCTCCAACAACTCTTCCATGTCATAGAGGACCCTCCAATTGATAGGAATACTTGAAGAAAAATATTTTCCTCCTTCACACCCTCTTGGCCTTGTTTGGCCGAATTCCCCTTTTTTTTTTTTTTCCTTTCTTTCTTTCTTTCTTTCTCTCCAAGTTCTCTAGAGTTTTCATGAGAATTATGGCTAATAAGTCATATATATATTTATCTTCCTCCACTTCTACTTATTTATGTTTAGGCCCCTCAATTATGGTCACATGTCTCCTTCATCCTTTTTCTAGTATTTTCTTGAAAATACAAAGAAGACTAAGTGTCTTCTTTTACAAGATTTAGCCCATACATCATTTACAATTTATAATTAGCCCCCATTGAATAATAAAAATGTGGACATACACCACACATGCCACACGGCCAACTTGGAATTTTTTATGAACTTTCTTGAACACTTTGTGAAATTACCATTTTGCCCCTAAGCTTCCACATTGTTACCATGTACCATTTTGTGAATTTCTCTTTTTACCCTTAACCTTTCTCAATATTTCCATACAATAATATCCATAAATAGTATCCATAACCAACTTGTACATTAAAATAATTTTTGAAAATGGTCTCGCCCTTAACTTTCCAGGACGACTTTGGAATTTCCAAACACACAAGATACGGGCTATAACAACAATCCATGTATTTTAATTCTCCAGTACCTTAAACATCTTGTAAAAATCATGAATCTTACCTTAGAAGTTGTAGGAACAAGCTTTTGTTGATAGTACTCCACTTTGAGCCAAACCCTAGTTTTTCTCCATTTGCATTTCTTGACTTGAATGGTATTTAATGGCTTGCTTACACTTGATTCACTTGTTTATGTTGTTGGGGACTTATAATCCTTGAAAACTTATGAAATAAATATAGAGAGATGATTCTAGAGAGAAGTGGTGTAATGTGGAAATGAAATAAGACAAGTCTTGATCCTCATATTTAATGAATTGAAAAATCTGTGCTGGGTGAACAGTGGTCGTCCATGGAGGTTTACTGTCCGTATTTCAATTTACGGACCGTCCCTCGTGGTCGTTTTTAAGCTTAAGCAGAACCAGAAACTTAAGGCTGCATGCATGGTGATTTACGACCATGGTTTACGGGTCGTAAATCACTTTACGGTCCGTCCACCAGGTTGTATTTAACCATTTCCTCGGCTGGCAGAAAGTTGAAGCCTTGCATGGCAGTTTACGACTGCCAGTTTACGGACCGTATAGCAATTTACGGTCCGTATTTTGCAATTTACCACAAATGGGATGTTGCAATTCTGCAACTTCCCATATTTCTTAGACTTCTCATTTTAATCACCCCCGTCCATACACATGCATTGCTCACCTTGTATCTCATCTTAACTTATCCAACTTCCTCGTTTCACATCGGATACTTTCGAAATCTCGCCTAAGGTCATCAAATGTCGTTTCTTGCTCATGGACATCATGCACTCATATTCATCACTAGTTCATTCTCTTGCGTACCGACGGAAAATTCTTCCGAGGTGTAACTTTCTCCCCCCCTTAAGAACATTCGTCCTCGAATGTTAAAGTCTTCGGGGATTCTATAAAAATTTCGCCAGAGTTTCCCTTACATTATGGCACTGCCATCCTGCCACAATAGCCCATAATATCGATGCCACACAGGGTCACTACATAATAACATAAAAATTGGCCACACATGACCCAAAAGCATAAAAGGAAAACATGCATACCTTATGATCTCGACGTCTCAATTTGTACTTCTTCCAAGGGCTGAAATAGATGTGGGTATTTGGATCGCATACTCTCTTCTGCTTCCCACGTCATTTCCTCTTGATTGTTGGTCCTCCATAAGACCTTAACTGAGGCCACTTCTTTGTTTCTAAGTCTCCGTACTTGCCTATCTAGTATGGCAATGGGTATCTCTTCATAAGTCAATTTCTCTGTCACTTGAACATCATTCACTGGGACGATCCTAGTAGGATCTCCAACACATTTCCGAAGCATCGAAACATGAAATACTGGATGAACTGACTCCAAGTCTGGAGGTAGATTTAACTCATAGGCCACTTTGCCTATCTTGCGTACAATTTCGTATGGCCCAATATACCGGGGACTGAGCTTCCCCTTTTTGCCAAATCTCATTACGCCCTTCATCGGCGACACTTTCAAGAATACCCAATCTTTCACTTCGAACTCTAAGTCTCTTCAACGATTATCCGCATAGGACTTCTGACGACTTTGAGCCGCTAGCAACCGATCTTGTATGAGCTTAACTTTCTCTATTGCTTGCTGGACCAAGTCTGGCCCTATCAACTTAGTTTCTCCGGTTTCAAACCACCCAATTGGGGATTTGCACTTTCGCCCATATAGAGCTTCATACGGTGTCATTTGAATGCTAGAATGATAACTGTTATTGTAAGCAAACTCAATGAGTAGCAAATGGTCATCCCAATTTCCTCCAAAATCTATCATACATGCTCACAACATATCTTCAAGAGTCTGAATGGTACGTTCGGCCTGCCCATCGGTCTGTGGGTGAAACGTCGTGCTAAGGCGCACTTGGGTCCCTAAACCCTCTTGGAAAGACTCCCAAAACTTAGCTGTAAACTGAGTCCCTCTATCGGAGATAATAGATACCGGAACGCCATGGAATCTCACTATCTCTTTAAGATAAATCTTGGCATAATCTTCTGCCATATAGGTCGTTCTGGCCGGTAAGAAATGCGCTAACTTTGTGAGTCTATCCACAATCACCCATATAGAATCATATTTACGTCGAGAACGGGGTAACCCTGTGATGAAGTCCATATTAATCACTTCCCACTTCCAAGTTGGGATTTCTATAGATTGCAATAAGCCACCCGGCTTTTGGTGCTCCATCTTCACTTGTTGGCAATTAGGACATTGAGCTACAAATTCCGCTACGTCTTTCTTTATCCCATTCCACCAATATATAGACTTAAGATCATGATACATTTTCATCGCTCCGGGGTGAACGGAGTAACGGGAACAATGAGCTTCCCTCAATATTTGGTGACGTAGACCTACCACATCGGGAACACATAATCTGCCTCGACATCGGAGAACTCCGTCTTCCGAAATATCAAATGATGACTCCTCCTTCTGAGGGAGTGTATCTCTGTACTGCATTAGCATGGGATCCTCATATTGTCGCTCTTTTACTTCCGCTACTAGCGATGAAACTGCTGAATTATGAATAGTAGCTACGCTGCTACCTGAGTCCACTACTCGGACTCCTAGGCTCGCTAACTGTTGAAGCTCACGGGCCATCTCTTTCTTTTCTGGTCGTACATCACTTAGACTTCCCTTGGATCTGCGGCTAAGAGCGTCAGCCACAACGTTAGCCTTTCTGGGGTGATACAAGATATCAACATCGTAATCTTTTAACAACTCCAACCATCGTCGTTGTCGCAAATTCAACACTTTCTGCTTGAAGATATACTAGAAGCTCTTATGATCTGTATAAACATCCACATGGACACCATATAAATAATTTCTCCATATCTTTAATGCATGGACCACTGCGGCTAATTCTAAATCATGGGTCGGGTAATTCTGTTCATGTTTCCGCAATTGCCTAGAAGCGTACGCAATCACCTTACCGTGTTGCATCAGTACACAACCTAGCCCGACACCTGAAGCATCACAATAAATAACATATCCTTCCAATCTCTCTGGAAGTGTCAAGACTGGGGCTGAAGTCAATCGATCTTTCAACTCTTGGAAACTACGCTCGCAAGCATCTGTCCATTGAAACTTAGCTGACTTCTGAGTCAACTTGGTGAGTGGCGCAGAAATAGAAGAAAAACCCTCAACAAATCTTCTGTAATAGCCTGCTAAGCCCAAAAAGCTACGAACCTCCGTAGGAGTCGTGGGCCTTGGCCAAGTCTTCACGGCCTCGATCTTTTGGCTATCCACTCGAATACCATCGGCTGCAACGATATGGCCCAGAAATGATACCGAGTTCAACCAAAACTCACACTTGGAGAATTTCGCAAACAACTCTCGAGCTCGAAGAAGTCCAAGGACAATTCGCAAATGATCCGCATGCTCGTCCTCGGATCTAGAATACACTAAGATGTCGTCGATGAATACAATTACAAATAGATCCAGAAAAGGTCTGAATACATTGTTCATTAGGTCCATAAACACTGTCGGGGCATTAGTTAAACCAAACGACATCACTCGAAACTCGAAGTGACCGTATCTTGTTCTGAAGGCCGTCTTAGGGATATCTCTTTCCCTGACTCTCACTTGATGATACCCAAACCTCAAATCAATCTTTGAAAACCACTTGGTACCTTGCAATTGATCAAATAAGTCATCGATCCTCGGGAGAGGATATTTGTTCTTAATCGTCACTTTATTCAATTGCCGATAATCGATGCACATTCTCAAGGAGCAATCTTTCTTTCGGACAAACAGTACGGGCGCTCCCCACGGGGCCGAACTAGGCCTAATGAAGCCTTTTTCAAGCAAGTCTTTCAATTGCTCCTTCAACTCATTCAACTCTGCGGGTGCCATTCTATAGGGAGGAATAGATATGGGTTTAGTGTCTGGCAACACATCAATCGCAAAATCGATCTGTCACTCGGGAGGAAGGCCTGGGAGATCTTCCGGGAACACATCCGGAAATTCGTTCACCACTGGAACTGACTGTAGAGTCGGCGACTTAGCTTCTACATCTTGAACTCGCACTAGGTGATAAATGGACCCTTTCGTGATAATCTTCCTTGCCTTTAGATAGGAAATAAACCTACCTTATGGTGATGCCGTATTTCCTTTCCATTCTAAGACTGGTTCTCCCGGAAATTGAAAACGAACCATCTTCATTCTACAATCAACATTGGCATAACAAGAAGCCAACCAATCCATGCCCATAATTACATCAAAATCTACCATCTCTAGCTCATGCAAATCAATCATGGTACGACGGTCACAAATCACGACTACACAACCTTTATACACTCGGCTAGCTATCACCGATTCGCCAACGGGCGTAGACACCTCAAAAGGTTTGATCGACTCTGGCTCGACTATACATCGACCCGCAATGTATGGATTAACATTAGATAATGTAGAGCCCAGATCAATCAAAGCATATACATCATGAGAGAATACCGATAATATACCTGTGACCACATCAGGAGAAGACTCAAGATCTTGGCGTCCAGCCAAAGCATAAATACGGTGCTGAGAGCCGCTAGTACTAGGAGCTCTGTCCCTACCTCTACCATGGCCGACTGGCGCATGTGAACCTGGCCCCGTAGGGCGTACATATGCCGAAGATCCGGCTACCGACCCTGATGGCTGGGTCCTACCTCTACCATGCACTGAGGGGCAATCACGCATAATATGGCCTAGTCGACCACATGAATAGCAAACATCTGAACCCAATCGGCATTGACCCCAATGCGACTTCCCACACTGGGAACATCGTGGTATAGGTGGCCTTGACTGGCCTGAATCACCTCTAAACTGGGACCCCGAATAACTCTGACTCGGCCCAGGATGAGTAGATCTATCAAGGCTCTGGCCTGAAAACCGTGGAGGTGCACTGGTCATAGAATAACCCGAATGTCTAGGGAACTGTTGCCTGTGTTCGCCTCTGGACTCACTTATTGGGCCCGAAGATCTGGCCCTCTTGCTATGTCCCCTATCCTGTTCGTGTTCACTTCTCCGCTGCTGTAGGCTTTCCTCTAAGTTCTGGGCATGTGCCTGAATGCGTGCAATATCCATACCGTCCTGAAGGGACGCAGGCAAGCATTTGTCCATCAGATGGGGCCCTAGGCATTTTACAAATCGGTGTACCCGGTCGCCTATATCTACTACCATGGCCGAAGCATACCTGGCCAAGGAGTTAAAACGGAGGCTATACTCTAGGGCACTCATACTGCCTTGCCTCAAATTTAAGAATTTATCGACCCTAGCTCGTCGAACTTCTGGGGGCATATAATAAAGGAGAAAAGCATGAACAAACTTTTGCCATACCGGGGGAGGTGCATTGGCCCCCCGTGAAGCCATCCACACTGTATACCACTGGATCGGGACATCTCTCAATCTATATGACGCTAGCTCTACCGACTCGGTGTCTGAAGCATGTATCAACCGGAGCGTCCTTAGCATACCATCAATAAAGTCCTGGGGATCCTCCTCCGGTTTTGACCCAAAGAATTCCTGAGGGTTCAAAGTAATGAAATCACGGGCTCTTGCACTAACAGCCCTATCACCATACCCTGAATTGTTCCTCAGAGCCTGGGCCGCAACCAATTGAATCAATAAAGTAATGGCCTCTTTTACATCTTGGCCCGAAGCATTTGGTGGAGGAACTGGAGCTGGAGCTGAGGCTCCCACGTGCTCCTCGGTAATAGGCACTGTCTGGCAGGACTGAGATTGAGCCGCACTCTGGGACTCATCTTCATCTACTACCGGTGGCGATGCTCTTTCAGCCCGCTTTTCTGCCACCGTCTTGCCCTTTTGGGCTGCTGTAGCCTTTTTCTTTTTAGGCATCTCTGAAATACACAACACACGATTTAGGAACAAGAATTTCTTACATCATAGCTCTATCGCACGATTCTTATGGAGAAAAAAGGTCATATATTCCTAAAATGTCCGCAGCTTCTTGTTTATAAGTGTGGCGCGCAACACACCCATAACCAAGACTCTACTAGACACGGCTCGTAGACACATCCTAGGACTGAACTGCTCTGATACCACTTTTGTCACGACCCGGCTAGGGGGCCGCGACGAGCACCCAGTGCTACCCCACCCGGGCACCCCCTTATCGTACATAACATAACATCTAGGTGAACCATAAGTCAATTCGTGCCGTTCTTATCGTTAATCATATTGATCCCATTAGACGACCATCATCATTTAACATATCATAGGCATCTATGCCACATCAATGTACATGGGCCCATGTGGCCGACAAAATGATATACAAAACATAGGCCGACAAGGCCAACACATCTACCCACACACACATATCTACGAGCTTCTAAGAGTATAACATATCACATTAGCGGGACAGGACCCCGCTATGCCCATAATTATATACACAAAAGAATGAGTACCCAAAAGATATGGCTCTGAAGGAATTGGAGCTCTCTATGTAATCTCCGAATAGGCACCTATGGATCGAGTCTGTCTCCCTGTGCACCTGCGGGCATGACGCAGCGTCCACAAACAAAAAGACGTTAGTACGAAGAATGTACTGAGTATGTAAAGCCTGATTAACATCAATATAGAAGCATCATAGACAATGTATGAAGTGGAATAGGAGGGGGAGACAATAATATCATCGTCATAGAACTTACCTGCCTTTCGTAGGACTTTCCATTTTTCATACGTATTTGTACACCTACGTCATCAACCGTATGCCATAATAGTACTCGTACCATACTTGTGCTCATATTCGCATACATGTCCTTATTCGTATTCGTATACATAGTCTTTTCACATTCATATTCATATTATATACATAGCCATACACTTATATACATACATAGCGTGCCCGACCATAAGGTTCGGTGTTTCATACGTACTTAGCCAACCAAGGCTCAATGTTATTTCTACCTGGCCTTACCAAGGCTTCAGGGTTATCCGTACCATCTGCAGAGGTGTGCACGCGTTTCGTAATCGTATACATACTTTATACATAATCATATACATATATTCTACCCGACGTTATAAGCTCGGGGTTATCATTATAGCCCTTCATAGGCACATATAAGTATAATAGCTCGTAGGCACCTTTGGCATCATTATTATTATTATCGTCATCACTATCATCGTCATTATTGCTACATCCATATCTTAGGCTTACTCGTCATATGAGGGCGTAGTACAATCGTAGTACATGTTAAGGATCGTGAGCTTATGAGCTCGGAGTGTCAATCACTTGAATACAACATACTCATATAGAGGAATTAGAAATTTGGCCAAGAACCATGCCTCATGAAAGAAGGGTTAGCCTTACATACCTTTTCATCGGACTATTCTACACTTGCACGTTTCCTTCCAATGCTAGCGTCTATACCTTCATTAATATCGTAACCTCATCCACATTATCTAGATTTCTCAATTTGCTTCTAATTCTCCCATATTTATGGTCATGACCTCCAACTTCGTACATTCGTCTAAAGTGTCGAGTTCATGATCTTAGTACCATTTATAATACATTCATATCGTAACACAACAACATTCATAATTCAATTCAAACTATTCCTCAAAATTTCACTATTCACCATTCATGACCTAGTTGACCACATTTTCTACAATCCATGTATTTTAATTCTCCAATACCTTAAACATCTTGTAAAAATCATGAATCTTACCTTAGAAGTTGTAGGAACAAGTTTTGGTTGATAGTACTCCACTTTGAGCCAAACCCTAGTTTTTCTCCATTTGCATTTCTTGACTTGAATGGTATTTAATGGCTTGCTTACACTTGATTCACATGTTTATGTTGTTGGGGACTTATAATCCTTGAAAACTTATGAAATAAATGTAGAGATATGATTCTAGAGAGAAGTGGTGTAATGTGGAAATGAAATAAGACAAGTCTTGATCCTCATATTTAATGAATTAAAAAATCTGTGTTGGGTGAACAGTGGTCGTCCATGGAGGATTACGGTCCGTATTTCAGTTTACGGACCGTCCCTCGTGGTCGTCTTTAAGCTTAAGCAGAACCAGAAACTTAAGGCTGCATGCATTGTGATTTACGACCATGGTTTACGGGCCGTAAATTGATTTACGGCCCGTCCACCAGGTCGTATTTAACCATTTCCTCGGCTGGCAGAAAGTTGAAGCCTTACATGGCAGTTTACGACTGCCAGTTTACGGACCGTATAGCAATTTACGGTCTGTATTTTGCAATTTACGACCACTGGGCAGTTGCAATTCTGCAACTTTCCATATTTCTTAGACTTCTCATTTTAATCACCCCCGTCCATACACATGCATTGCTCACCTTGTATCTCATCTTAACTTAGCCAACTTCCTCGTCTCACATCGGATACTTTCGAAATCTCGCCTAAGGTCATCAAACGTCGTTTCTTGCTCATGGACATCATGCACTCATATTCATCACTAGTTCATTCTCTTGCGTACCGACGGAAAACATTTTCGAGGTGTAACAGTTAGTCGCCGCTCAAGCCCAGCGGCAAGGTACGGGTCATGGTGATAGATTTGTTTGTGCCAAAGCCTTTGATTTCATTAGTTTGAACCCTCCAGAATTCTTTGGGTCGAAACAGGATGAGGATCCGCAGAGCTTCATAGATGGAATGTTGAGAGCATTGCGGGTGATACATGCTTCAGATCAGATACTAAGACAATGTCCTATTTCTCATTATAGAATGACCCCTGAAGAATTGAAGGAGTTGAAGGAGCAATTGAAAGATTTGTTCGAGAAAGGCTTTATCAGGCCTAGTTCATCACCGTGGGGAGCACCTGTATTGTTTGTAAGAAAGAAAGATGGCTCCTTGCGGATGTGTATTCATTACAGACAGCCGAAAAAAGTGACGATCAAGAACAACTATCCGCTCTCAAGAATTGATGATTTAGTTGATCAATTGCAGGTTGTCAAAAGGTTCTCAAAGATAGACTTGAGATCGGGTTACCACCAGGTGAGAGTTAAGCAGAAAGATATTCCTGAAACGGCCTTCAGAACTAGATATGGTCATTTTGAATTTCGAATAATGTGGTTCGGATTGACTAATGCAGCGGCGGTGTTCATGGATTTGATGAATATGTGTTCAGACCTTTTCTAGATTTATTTGTGATTGTGTTTATCGATGATATCTTGGTATACTCACGATCCGAGGCAAAACATGCAGATCACTTACGTACTGTCCTTAGAGTTCTTCAGGCTCGGGAGCTTTATGCAAAGTTTTCAAAATGTGAGTTCTGATTAAATTCTGTGACTATTCTGGGGTATATCTTCTCAGCTGATGGTATTCGAGTGGATACCCAAAAGATTGAAGCTGTGAAGACTTGGCCAAGGCCTATAACGCCTATAGAGGTTCGTAGTTTTCTCGGCTTGGCGGGTTATTATAGAAGATTTGTAGAAGGGTTTTCTTCTATTTCTGCACCACTGACGAAGCTGACTTAGAAATCAGCTAAATTTTAGTAGATGAATGTTTGTGAGCGCAGTTTTCAGGAACATAAGGATAGATTGACTTCGGCCCCGGTTCTGACACTTCCAGAAGGATCGAAGGGCTACGTTATTTATTGTGATGCTTCAGGCATAGGGTTAGGTTGTGTGTTGATGCGGCATGGTAAATTATTGCTTATGCTTCAAGGCTGTTATGAAAACACGAGAAAAATTATCCGACCCATTATCTAGAGTTAGCTATCGTAACTCGTGCATTAAAGATGTGGGGGCATTATTTGTATGGTGTTCATGTCGATATTTATACAGACCACAAGAGTCTTCAATATATTTTAAAGAAGAAAGAGTTGAATCTACGGCAAAGGCGATGGTTGGAGCTGTTGAAAGATTATGATGTTAGCATCTTATATCATCCAGGGAAAGTGAACGTCATGGCTGATGCTCTTAGCCGTAGATCTATGGGTATCTTATGTGATGTTCAGCCAGAGAAAACAGAGTTAGCTCGTGAACTTCAGCAGCTACGTAGCCTAGGAGTTTAGTTAATGAACTCGAGCAATATGTGTTATAGCCCGTATTTTGTACGTCCGGATATTTCGAGGAAGTCGTGGTAAGTGAAGGGCAAGACCATTGTCAAAAATTATTTTAATGTACAAGTTGGTTATGGATATTATTTATGAATACTCTTAGTATGGAAATATTGAGAAAGGTTAAGGGTAAAAAGGGAAATTCACAAAATGGCTCATGGTAATATTGCGGAAGGCTAGGGGCAAAATGGGAATTTCACAAAATATTCAAGAGGGTTCTTGAAGGGGCCATGTTGGCCGTGTGACTTATAAGCATATGTCCACAATTTTTATTTAATGGGGCAAATTACAAAGATATATGGACCAATGCTTGCTTAAGAAGACAATTAGTCTTCTTTGACTATTTTTAAGAAACTTCAAGAAAAATAAAGAAGGGGCATGTGTCCACATGCTATTTGGTGAGGCTAAATATATATGGACAATTTCCCATAAAGCAAGACAATTATTCATGAAAAACTCCAAGAAGAAAACTTGGAGAAAGAAAAATAAGGTCATTCGGCCATGGTTCAAAAAAATGGTCCATAGAAATTGTTCAAGAAAAATTGTTTTCTTCTAGTATTTCCACCAAATGGAAGGTCCTCATTAATATGAAGGAGTTGTTGGAGCAATCCAAGCATTCATTTGGGTGATTTACAAACCCTACCCAAGTGAGAAGACAAGTGAAGAAAGGTAAGGTTCAATCTTCTTTTACATGTGTTAGAGATGATTATGTATGTTGTTGTATGAAGAAATGGATGGAATTCATGGTACATGTGTTTGTTGATGTTGTGGCCGAATATAGTTGTGTGGTGTAGAACAAATTAATTGATTTTATTTAGTATTTTGATTGTTGTCGTTGTGGATTCTATAATGTAAAATGAGGATTTAATGGCTTGAAATGAAGTTGTGATTGTTTGTGGATTATGGAAGAAGTTAGTGTGACCTTAGTATGGCTTCTTATATTTGTAGGAATGATTTATGCATGTTATAGTATTGGGAAATAAATGAAATTCATGAAATAGGTATGTGTGTGCCATGGCCGAATGAGAGTGATGATGGTAGGTTGTGATGAATTGAATTTTAGTTAGTAGTTTGATTGTTGTTGTTGTGGATTTCATGAAGAGAATAAAGGTTTGATGACTTGAAATGAATTTGTAGTTGTTGTGGGATTATTGAATGAGTTAAAGTAACACTAGTATGGTTTCTTACATTTGTATGAGTGATATTGCTAAAGTATAGATTGTTGGTGTAGTTTATGAATTTGGAAGTGAGACATTTGTTTGGAAGATTGTAAGTTGGGTTGTTGTGATTGAATTTGAGAGAAGGAAATAGGTTGTTATTGTTCTTGTTGAATTTGGAAGGTGTCGGGTGAAGTAGTGTGTTGATTGAGTCGTTTTGAATGTTATGTGAATTGAATTGAATATAAATGAAATGTCGTTAAATTGTATGACAAAGGTTGTTAATGTTAGAATGCGTCTTGAATTGATTGTTGATGTTGTTGGTATGATTGATGATATTGTTGTTGATAGTTTGGCCGAGTTGAATTCTCGGATTGTTGATTGATGATTTGGGCCGAGTTAGATTCTCGAGGATGGTTTATGTACAGGGGAGATGCTGTCGAAATTTCGGCAGATCATAAGTGAATTTACTTGAAAGATTAAAACAAGTATATGGTGATGACTCTATTGATTGTGTCAATCTTCTTGAATGTAGACTAGCGATAGCGAACTTGGACAATTAAGCGTAGCTAATAGGACGTGGAGCAGGTATGTTAAGACTCGTCCCTTTCTTTCAAAGGCATGATTCCTACGTTACGAAATTTATAAATGTTTCCATATCTTCCTTGTCTTCAAAAGTTAGAAGTCCATGGTCCCAAAGCAATGATTGTGTTCCCGATAACCCATCAATGTGTTCCAAAATGTCCGTATCTTTTCAAAACAAAGGCTTATGGTATTGTAAGCTTTTATGACAAAAACGATGGATATGTTTTACAATGACATTGATGATGTCGAGCATGAGAATATTTCTATGATGACTATGATAAGAATGATTTCATGTTCGAAAGGTAATTGATGTGATTATTGCTTTGATTTTCCAGAAATAGCTTCTGAAACGTTCGTGGAAGGTTCTGTACTTCAAATGCTCATAACTTTCTTGTACTAAATCGGATCGACCCGAAACTTGTTTCTGAGTCTTCAGGTATCGGTTTATGTACGCTGTTATTCGTTGCCAATCTCCTCTTATAATAATTGTTCCTTCAAGGTGAGACAAAGCGACCACGGTTATTCCATAATGTAATCGGAGGTTACCGACCTTACGTCACTCCGATGGATACATGACTTTCTTTGGGCTCTCATGCATGCTGCTTATATGATATATGTATATGACGTATGTATATGTATATGCGGAATATGGGGAAAGGGACATATGTATATGTATATGGGGAATATGGGGAAAAGGGACATATGTTGCGCTATAGACGCGTTGCCACCTGGTCAGCTGGCGTAATTTATCATCCCGGACGCAGGATGCCCTGACGCGGGATATATGTGGGGGAGCCGACGTTGTTCGGCGCTATGTGGGGGAGCCGACATTGTTCGGCGCTATAAAATGTTCTATTTTCTATGTATATGAAAAAGAAATGTTTTCAAAGGAAAGAAAAGCATGCATGGCATCCGCCCTAAGAGGCACTCAGATGTACAGGTTACTCTTTTATCTCATGATATGTTCTATATTTCCATTATGTTACTATTCATATTTATACCCCTTACTATGTTACTATTCATGCCTTACATACTCAGTACATTGCTCGTACTGACCCCCTTTTCTTCGGGGGCTGCGTTTCATGCCGCGCAGGTACACCCAGATGAGTAGAAGCTATGACAGAAGACGTTCCAGCGGAGTTGGCAAGCTCCATTTGCTCTGGAGTGTTGCCGGGTCAGGGTACTATTCTATGATGTCTTGTTCGAAGTTAGAGACTTTGCAGACAGAGTCGTGGGTATAGAGTGTCGGTATTGTGAACGGCTCCACCAGCCGATGTGTCATCTTATGTTATGTTATAAATTCCATGTGATTACAGATTCCATTTGATTCGAGTACGAGGGAAAAGAAAGATTCTGAAAGCTTACTATGTATTTCATTCTTATTCGATTTAAGACTCAAAGGATATTATGCATGTAATAAGAGTCAGCGGGTTCGCTCGGCTCCGAATATAGGGTCGGGTGCCTATCACACCCTAGTAAAGTCGGGGTGTGACAAAGTGGTATCAGAGCAGGTCGTCCTAGGGGTTGTCTGCAAAGTCGTGTCTAGTAGAGTCCTGTTTATGGGTGTGAAGCCGGCCACATTCATAAACAGGAGGCTGCGGGGCATCTAGGGATTGTGGACCTTCTTTTTGTCTTAGATCGTGCGATAGAGCCAAGTCATAGGAAAAACAAATTCCTTATATAAGCCTTACAAACGATAGAAGAAGATGAATGGCGATATGGAAAGCCACAAGGGTAAGTTTTGATACATTTGTTCAGTTACCTGAAACTGGAAACACTGGATGGCTGAAATGTGTCATATAGCCGTATGTTCTGTGAGGTATTGTCAATATTTGCTGCGTATAGATTTTGAATAGTAGGAATGGTAAAGGAGATTCTGCCAGAATGGGTACGCCTAACAGAAAGAAGCGTGGAAAGGAAATATTGTAAATAGGCAATAAGTGAGATGCGTTGTTTCAGAAGGGTTATGGATTTGGCATGGCGATGAAGTGCGATCACTACCATTGGGAATCTGGGAATCCAGGACGAAAGATAGTTATGCACGTAAGCGAAAGGTGAAGGTTGAGGGTCGAAAGGGGTAAAACGGTAATTGTAAAAGAAAGGATGTGTTACGAAAATGTCTCGGAATCTGTAAGGCTTTAATTTGCTCTAAATCATGTAATAAAGGTCATGTGTGGAAGCGGACGCGATTATATCAGCATTAAGGCACCGGATTCCATCAAAGTTTCGAGGTTAAGCGTGCTAGAGTAGGAGCAATTTTAGGATGGGTGACCCCTTGGGAAGTCTGCAAGAAATTCTACATATCCAAACATAAGAGAAAAATGAGAAGCTAGGGTAGCCTAAGGGAAACTAGTGTATATGGGATGGTTGGAGACCATAAGAAGACGCGTAGGACGAGGCAGACTAGATCGGTGAAGAGACAGAGAGTGCGTCACAGCTCGGGAATTAGGATAGGCTTGAATGGAAGTATTTTGTGGGCTAGTTAATAGTATATATATATATATATACATATGAATGTGTAGGATGTCCCACATATGATCGTATCGGAGGGCGTGTGTGCCCCAGAAACCGAAGCTACGGTATGGAAGGCATCAATCGAGTAAGGGTAGTGTTGCAAAGTAAGCTGCTATCATTTTACTATAGGCTAAGATTGGAAATTCTAGTATAAAGACATTTGGAAAAGAAAGAGTGTGAGTTAATGGAAGGCAGGGAGATCAAAATGTCGGAAAAAGATTAGAGGTAAGAAACCTTGTGGGGGAAGCCCCGAGAGGAACTACCGGCAAAACATGGGATTACTTGGGTAATGATTCAAGGGTAGGCACAAGACTATTTGGGTAAGAACTCAAAGTCGGTATGTGAAAAGGGATAGAGTGTGGTAAAAAGGAAACAGGAGAAGAGTGTATGAAGTTCGAGGACCGATTCCAATAAGTAGGGCTAAGGGAATAGTAACCATGACAAGGAATATGAGGTAAGAGAAGGAATGACTAGGCTTAGTGAAGATGTTATAAGACTTTGGCCTTAAAAGGTATATAAAGGAATAAATGTGTAGCTATATTAATATGGCTATCTCGGACATGGAAGTATTTTCCTGAAAGGATGACTTAGGAATGAAATGGATCTGCGAGCTTAAAGTAAAAATTTCACGAACTTCTAAGCCGATGCCACAAATGACAAGAGGAGAAAAGTGTTCGAGGAGCAAGGAAACTAAGGAAGGTTAAGGTTGAAAGTAGGAAAAGTATACTAATGGGATGGTCCAAGGAAGAGGAGAACATTTAGGCGCAGGGCAATTGGAAATCCCTAACCATAGGAGTAAAGAGAATAGTTTAACGAGGTAATGGTAGGAACCCGAGTACGCACCAAGGAAAGAATAAGGATAATGGGTCGGCATTGTTGATTTGGAAATTAATGGTATGGAATGAGAATTCAAGCGAGGTCTGAAAGATTTGATCTTGGAGGAAATGGAATGAAATGCAAGGAACGTGCGGGGGAGACCGCCCGGTCATAACATCATAAATATAGTTAAGGGTTCAATGAACGAGGATAAAGAGAGTGTAAACTGTAAGGATTCTATGCTGAGGGAAAAAGTAGTAGGACGCTCGAAAAATATGGACGCTCAGCTGCAGCACAAACGCGTAGCTAAGAAGAATTACGAGCAAGTGAGCTAAGCAAGTGATAGGACGAATAGTGGATGGAAAGGTATGGAAATGTGGACAAAGGGATGACATAGACAGAAAGTAAAATAAAACTTGGGATAGAAGTTTCGATATGTTATGCACGGAGCTGGAAAGAGAGATGAGGAATAAGGCATAAACGAAGACTTCAAAAAAGGTCTGTTGGCATATAAGGAGCCCCTTAAAGGGGGGGGGGGGGGAGACCATATTATATTAGGCCAAAAAGGGAAACCCATGACGTGGAATGAGGACTCGTGTAAAGACCCAGGAGTTCGAGTATAACGAGAATAGGGTGAGGGATAAGGAATGGGTATAAAGAGAAGAACGACTATAAGAGGGACCCTCCCCGAAGTGTTACAAGACCCCATAAGATTAGTTGAACATTCGAGGACGAATGTTCTAAAGGGGGGGAGGATGTTATAGCCCGTATTTTGTACGTCCGGATATTTCGAGGAAGTCGTGGTAAGTGAAGGGCAAGACCATTGTCCAAAATTATTTTAATGTACAAGTTGGTTATGGATATTATTTATGAATACTCTTAGTATGGAAATATTGAGAAAGGTTAAGGGTAAAAAGGGAAATTCACAAAATGGCTCATGGTAATATTGCGGAAGGCTAGGGGCAAAATGGGAATTTCACAAAATATTCAAGAGGGTTCTTGAAGGGGCCATGTTGGCCGTGTGACATATAAGCATATGTCCACAATTTTTATTTAATGGGGCAAATTATAAAGATATATGGACCAAAGCTTGCTTAAGAAGACAACTAGTCTTCTTTGACTATTTTTAAGAAACTTCAAGAAAAATAAAGAAGGGGCATGTGTCCACATGCTAATTGGTGAGGATAAATATATCTGGACAATTGCCCCTAAAGCAAGACAATTATTCATGAGAAACTCCAAGAAGAAAACTTGGAGAAAGAAAAATAAGGCCATTCGACCATGGTTCAAAAACAATGGTCCATAGAAATTGTTCAAGAAAAATTGTTTTCTTCTAGTATTTCCACCAAATGGAAGGTCCTCATTAATATGAAGGAGTCGTTGGAGCAATCCAAGCATTCATTTGGGTGATTTACAAACCCTAGCCAAGTGAGAAGACAAGTGAAGAAAAGTAAGGTTCAATCTTCTTTTACATGTGTTAGAGATGATTATGTATGTTGTTGTATGAAGAAATAGATGGAATTCATGGTACATGTGTTTGTTGATGTTGTGGCCGAATATAGTTGTGTGGTGTAGAACAAATTAATTGATTTTATTTAGTATTTTGATTGTTGTCGTTGTGGATTCTATGATGTAAAATGAGGATTTAATGGCTTGAAATGAAGTTGTGATTGTTTGTGGATTATGGAAGAAGTTAGTGTGACCTTAGTATGGTTTCTTATATTTGTAGGAATGATTTATGCATGTTATAGTATTGGGAAATAAATGAAATTCATGAAATAGGTATGTGTGTGCCATGGCCGAATGAGAGTGATGATGGTAGGATGTGATGAATTGAATTTTAGTTAGTAGTTTGATTGTTGTTGTTGTGGATTTCATGGAGAGAATAAAGGTTTGATGACTTGAAATGAATTTGTAGTTGTTGTGGGATTATTGAATGAGTTAAAGTGACACTAGTATGGTTTCTTACATTTGTATGAGTGATATTACTAAAGTATAGATTGTTGGTGTAGTTTATGAATTTTGGAAGTGAGACATATGTTTAGAAGATTGTAAGTTGGGTTGTTGTGATTGAATTTGAAAGAAGGAAATAGGTTGTTATTGTTCTTGTTGAATTTGGAAGTTGTCGGGTGAAGTAGTGTGTTGATTGAGTCGTTTTGAATGTTATGTGAATTGAATTGAATATAAATGAAATGTCCTTAAATTGTATGACAAAGGTTGTTAATGTTAGAATGCGTCTTGAATTGATTGTTGATGTTGTTGGTATGATTGATGATATTGTTGTTGATAGTTTGGCCGAGTTGAATTCTCGGATTGTTGATTGATGATTTGAGCCGAGTTAGATTCTCGAGGATGGTTTATGTACAGGGGAGATGCTGTCGAAATTTCGGCAGATCATAAGTGAATTTACTTGAAAGATTAAGACAAGTATATGGTGATGAATCTATTGATTGCGTCAATCTTCTTGAATGTAGACTAGCGATAGCGAACTTGGACAATTAAGCGTAGCTAATAGGACGTGGAGCAGGTATGTTAAGGCTCGTCCCTTTCTTTCAAAGGCATGATTCCTACGTTACGAAATTTATAAATGTTTCCATATCTTCCTTGTCTTCAAAAGTTAGAAGTCCATGGTCCCAAGGCAATGATTGTGTTCCCGATAACCCATCAATGTGTTCCAAAATGTCCGTATCTTTTCAAAACAAAGGCTTATGGTATTGTAAGCTTTTATGACATTGATGATGTCGAGCATGAGAATATTTCTATGATGACTATGATAAGAATGATTTCATGTTCGAAAGGTACTTGATGTGATTATTGCTTTGATTTTCCAAAAATAGTTTCTGAAACGTTCGTGGAAGGTTCTATACTTCAAACGCTCATAACTTTCTTATACTAAATCGGATCGACCCGAAACTTGTTTCTGAGTCTTCAGGTGTCGGTTTATGTACGTTGTTATTCGTTGCCAGTCTCCTCTTATAATAATTGTTCCTTCAAGGTGAGACAAAGCGACCACGGTTATTCCATAATGTAATCGTAGGTTACCGACCTTACGTCACTCCGATGGATACATGACTTTCTTTGGGCTCTCATGCATGCTGCTTATATGATATATGTATATGACGTATGTATATGTATATGCGGAATATGGGGAAAGGGACATATGTATATGTATATGGGGAATATGGGGAAAAGGGACATATGTTGCGCTATAGACGCGTTGCCACCTGGTCAGATGGCGTAATTTATCATCCCGGACTCGGGATGCCCATGTGGCGGAGCCAACGTTGTTCAGCGCTATGTGGCGGAGCCGACGTTGTTCAGCGCTATAAAATGTTCTATTTTCTATGTATATGAAAAAGAAATGTTTTCAAAGGAAAGATAAGCATGCATGGCATCCGCCCTAAGAGGCACTCAGATGTACAGGTTACTCTTCTATCTCATGATATGTTCTATATTTCAATTCTGTTACTATTCATATTTATACCCCTTACTATGTTACTATTCATGCCTTACATACTCAGTACATTGCTCGTACTGACCCCCTTTTCTTCGGGGGCTGCGTTTCATGCCGCGCAGGTACACCCAGATGAGTAGAAGCTATGACAGAAGACGTTCCAGCGGAGTTGGCAAGCTCCATTTTCTCTGGAGTGTTGCCGGGTCAGGGTACTATGCTATGATGTCTTGTTCGAAGTTAGAGACTTTGTAGACAGAGTCGTGGGTATAGAGTGTCGGTATTATAAATTCCATGTGATTACAGATTCCATTTGATTCGAGTACGAGGGAAAAGAAAGATTCTGAAAGCTTACTATGTATTTCATTCTTATTCGATTTAAGAGTCCAAGGATATTATGCATGTACTAAGAGTTAGCGGGTTCGCTCGGCTCCGAATATAGGGTCGGGTGCCTATCACACCCTAGTAAAGTCGGGGTGTGACAAAGTAGTATCAGAGCAGGTCGTCCTAGGGGTTGTCTGCAAAGTCGTGTCCAGTAGAGTCTTGTTTATGGGTGTGAAGCCGGCCAAATTCATAAGCAGGAGGCTGCGGGGCATCTAGGGATTGTGGACCTTCTTTTTGTCTTAGATCGTGCGATAGAGCCATGTCATAGGAAAAACAAATTCCTTATATAAGCCTTACAAACGACAGAAGAAGATGAATGGCGATATGGAAAGCCACAAGGGTAAGTTTTGATACATTTGTTCTGTTACCTGAAACTGGAAACACTGGATGGCTGAAATGTGTCATATAGCCGTATGTTCTGTGAGGTATTGTCGATATTTTCTGCGTACAGATCTTGAATAGTAGGAATGGTAAAGGAGATTCTGCCAGAATGGGTACGCCTAACAGAAAGAAGCGTGGAAAGGAAATACTATAAATAGAAAATAAGTGAGATGCGTTGTTTCAGAAGGGTTATGGATTTGGCATGGCGATTAAGTGCGATCACTACCATCGGGAATCTGGGAATCCAGGACGAAAGAAAGTTATGCACGTAAGCGAAAGGTGAAGGTTGAGGGTCGAAAGGGGTAAAACAGTAATTGTAACAGAAAGGACGTATTACAAAAATGTCTCGGAATCTGTAAGGCTTTAATTTGCTCTAAATCATATAATAAAGGTCATGTGTGGAAGCGTGCTAGAGTGGGAGCAATTTTTGGATGGGTGACCCCCTGGGAAATATGCAAGAAATTCTACATATCCAGACATAAGAGAAAAATGAGAAGCTAGGGTAGCCTAAGGGAAACTAGAGTATATGGGATTGTTGGAGACCATAAGAAGACGCGTAGGATGAGGCAAACTAGATCGGTGAAGAGATAGAGAGTGCGTCACAGCTCGGGAATTAGGATAGGCTTGAATGGAAGTATTTTGTGGGCTAGTTAATAGTACAAGTGTTGCAAAGTAAGCTGCTATTATTTTTCTATAGGCTAAGATTGGAAATTCTAGTATAACGACATTTTGAAAAGAAAGAGTGTGAGTTAATGGAAGGCAGGGAGATCAAAATGTCGGAAAAAGATGAGAGGTAAGAAACCTTATGGGGGAAGCCCCGAGAGGAACTACCGGCAAAACATAGGATTACTTGGGTAAAGATTCAAGGGTAGGCACGAGACTATTTGGGTAAGAACTCAAAGTAGGTATGTGAAAAGGGATAGAGTGTAGTAAAAAGGAAACAGGAGAAGAGTGTATGAAGTTCGAGGACCGATTCCAATAAATAGGGCTAAGGGAATAGTAACCACAACAAGGAATATTAGGTAAGAGAAGGAATGACTAGGCTTAGTGACGATGTTATAAGACTTTGGCCTTAAAAGGTATATAAAGGAATAAATGTGTAGCTATATTAATATGGCTATCTCGGACATGGAAGTATTTTCCTGAAAGGATGACTTAGGAATGAAATGGATCTGCGAGCTTAAAGTAAAAATTTCACGAACTTCAAAGCCGATGCCACAAATGGCAAGAGGAGAAAAGTGTTCGAGGACGAAGGAACCTAAGGAAGGTTAAGGATGAAAGTAGGAAAATTATACTAATGGGATGGTCTGAGGAAGAGGAGAACATTTAGGCGTAGGGCAATTGGAAATCCCTAACCATAGGAGTAAAGAGAATACTTTAACGAGGTAATGGTAGGAACCCGAGTACGCACCAAGGAAATAATAAGGATAATGGGTCGACATTGTTGATTTGGAAATTAACGGTATGGAATGAGAATTCAGGCAAGGTCTGAAAGATTTGATGTTGGAGGAAATGGAATGAAATGCAAGGAACGTGCGGGGGAGACCGCCCGGTCATAACATCATAAATATAGTTAAGGGTTCGATGAACGAGGATAAAGAGAGTGTAAACTGTAAGGATTCTATGCTGAGGGCAAAAGTAGTAGCACGCTCGAAAAATATGGACGCCCAGCTGCAGCACAAACGCGTAGCTAAGAAGAATTACGAGCAAGTGAGCTAAGCAAGTGAAAGGACGAATAGTGGATTTAAAGATATGGAAATGTGGACAAAGGGATGACATAGACAGAAAGTAAAAGAAAACTTGGGATAAGAAGTTTCAATATGTTATGCACGGAGTTGGAAAGAGAGATGAGGAATAAGGTATAAACGAAGACTTCAAAAAAGGACTGTTGGCATATAAGGAGCCCCTTAAAGGGGGGGGGGGAGACCATATTATATGAGGCCAAAAAGGGAAACCCATTACGTGGAATGAGGACTCGTGTAAAGACCTAGGAGTTCGAGTATAAGGAGAATAGAGTGAGGGATAAGGAATGGGCATAAAGAGAAGAACGACTATAAGAGGGACCCTCCCCGAAGAGTTACAAGACCCCATAAGATTAGTTGAACATTCGAGGACGAATGTTCTAAAGGGGGGGGGGGGGGGGGGGGAGGATGTTATAGCCCGTATTTTGTACGTCCGGATATTTCGAGGAAGTCGTGGTAAGTGAAGGGCAAGACCATTGTCCAAACTTATTTTAATGTACAAGTTGGTTATGGATATTATTTATGAATACTATTAGTATGTAAATAATGGGAAAGGTTAAGGGTAAAAAGGGAAATTCACAAAATGGCTCATGGTAATATTGCGGAAGGCTAGGGGCAAAATGGGAATTTCACAAAATATTCAAGAGGGTTCTTGAAGGGGCCATGTTGGCCTTGTGACATATAAGCATATGTCCACAATTTTTATTTAATGGGGCAAATTATAAAGATATATGGACCAAAGCTTGCATAAGAAGACAATTAGTCTTCTTTGACTATTTTTAAGAAACTTCAAGAAAAATAAAGAAGGGGCATGTGTCCACATGCTATTTGGTGAGGCTAAATATATATTGACAATTGCCCCTAAACCAAGACAATTATTCATGAAAAACTCCAAGAAGAAAACTTGGAGAAAGAAAAATAAGGCCATTCGGCCGTGGTTCAAAAACAATGGTCCATAGAAATTGTTCAAGAAAAATTATTTTCTTCTAGTATTCCCACCAAATGGAAGGTCCTCATTAATATGAAGGAGTTTTTGGAGAAATCCAAGCATTCATTTGGGGGATTTACAAACCCTAGCCAAGTGAGAAGACAAGTGAGGAAAGGTAAGGTTCAATCTTCTTTTACATGTGTTAGAGATGATTATGTATGTTGTTGTATGAAGAAATGGATGGAATTCATGGTACATGTGTTTGTTGATGTTGTGGCCGAATATAGTTGTGTGGTGTAGAACAAATTAATTGATTTTATTTAGTATTTTGATTGTTGTCGTTGTGGATTCTATGATGTAAAATGAGGATTTAATGGCTTGAAATGAAGTTGTGATTGTTTGTGGATTATGGAAGAAGTTAGTGTGACCTTAGTATGGCTTCTTATATTTGTAGGAATGATTTATGCATGTTATAGTATTGGGAAATAAATGAAATTCATGAAATAGGTATGTGTGTGCCATGGCTGAATGAGAGTGATGATGGTAGGATGTGATGAATTGAATTTTAGTTAGTAGTTTGATTGTTGTTGTTGTTGTGGATTTCATGAAGAGAATAAAGGTTTGATGACTTGAAATGAATTTGTAGTTGTTGTGGGATTATTGAATGAGTCAAAGTGACACTAGTATGGTTTCTTACATTGTATGAGTGATATTGCTAAAGTATAGATTTTTGGTGTAGTTTATGAATTTGGAAGTGAGACATTTGTTTGGAAGATTGTAAGTTGGGTTGTTGTGATTGAATTTGAAAGAAGGAAATAGGTTGTTATTGTTCTTGTTGAATTTGGAAGGTGTCGGGTGAAGTAGTGTGTTGATTGAGTCGTTTTGAATGTTATGTGAATTGAATTGAATATAAATGAAATGTCATTAAATTGTATGACAAAGGTTGTTAATGTTAGAATGCGACTTGAATTGATTGTTGATGATATTGTTGTTGATAGTTTGGCCGAGTTGAATTCTCAGATTGTTGATTGATGATTTGGGCCGAGTTAGATTCTCGGGGATGGTGTATGTACAGGGGAGATGCTGCCGAAATTTCGGAAGATCATAAGTGAATTTACTTGAAAGATTAAGACAAGTATATGGTGATGAATCTAATGATTGCGTCATTCTTCTTGAATGTAGACTAGCGATAGCGAGCTTGGACAATTAAGCGTAGCTAATAGGACGTGGAGCAGGTATGTTAAGGCACGTCCCTTTCTTTCAAAGGCATGATTCCTACGTTACGAAATTTATAAATTTTTCCATATCTTCCTTGTCTTCAAAAGTTAGAAGTCCATGGTCCCAAGGCAATGATTGTGTTCCCGATAACCCGTCAATGTGTTCCAAAATGTCTGTATCTTTTCAAAACAAAGGTTTATGGTATTGTAAGCTTTTATGACAAAAACGATGGATATGTTTTACAATGACGTTTGTTATATCCCGCATTTTTGTACAATTGGATAATTCAAGACAATCGCGGGAAGACTACAAGCAAGGCCCTACTTTTGTTTTGCTTGGCATATGAGTTGCTTATGAAGAATTTAGAAGCGGGAATATTAAGAAAGGTCAAGGGCATAAAGGGAAATTCGCAGTATGATTCGTGGAATTATGGAGGAAGACGAAGGGCAAATTTGGAATTTGGAGAACAATAATTTTTCATTAGTTGTAAGACCAAAATAATATATGGGCTTGGAAATTAAATGGACCACCTAGTCATCCATATGGTTGGGCTTAGGCCCATAAAGAATTAATGAATGGTATTAAAAGATGAATTAGTCATCTTAATTCCATAAGTTTCTAGAGAATTCAAGAAAAAAAAAAAAAGGAGCAAAACTCCATAGGCATTTCAGCCAAGGGCAAAAATTGCCAAGGAAATTGACAAAAGTTTCTTCAAAAATCATTTCCTACCAATTGAAGGGCCCCTAATAAGGTGGAGTGGTCTTTGGAGCAAGAAAAGTCCATATTCATAAGTTGGAAATTCAAGCAAGTTGGAGAATCAAAGAAGGAGGTAAGAATTTATACTCTTTTATATGTTATGGATGTATATGTATGTTGTAGTGTACAAAAATGGATGAAATTCATAAGGAATGTGAACATGGGAGTGGCGGCCGTGTGATATATGTGTGTGTGTGGAAATTATGTGCCAAGTATTTTGTTTAGTGTTTGGTTGTTATTGTTGTGAATGTTATGTTGATAATGGAAGTTGAATGATTTTGGAAAGGTTGTAGTTGTGTATGCATAATGGTGGCCGTGTGGTGTATATTGTATGTATAGCCGTGTATATGTGTTGAATTATGAAGGAATGGTGAGCAAGTTTTATTTGGTATGTTGGTTGTTGTGTTGTGAACTTTATGTTGCAAATGAAAGCCTAATGAGCTTAGTGAAGTATTAGTAGTTGGAGGCTTGTTTTGGAAGATTATGTAAATTGAAAATTTTGTCCTTACATGTATGGAAGACAATGACATTAGTGTGGTGTTGTTGGAATATATATTATAAGGTTGTTACTGTTTTTATTGGAGTTGGAAGGTTTTGAAAGAAGTAGCAAATTGATTGAGTTGTTATAATGTGTCTTGGATTGAATATGGAAATTGTTAGTGTGATTGGTGATATTATGTTGATAGTTTGGCCGGGTTAAATTCCCGGATTGTTGTTGATGAGAATTGGCTAAGTTGATCTTTGGGAATCATGTATTTATAGGGGAAGTGCTGCCGAAATTTCGGTAGCCAAGTATTATCTTAAGATTCCAATTCTAAATGCTCTAATCAAAGTTTGGTAATTGTGACCAATTTGTAGATTTTGGCGGATTTGCGACTTAAATTTGGAATAGCGTAAAGGGCGGAAAGAGGTATGTAAGGCTTCACCCTTCTTTCTATGTCATGTCTTAGACATAATATGTTGGATGTGAGCCTCGGGGATAACTCTACCCTCCGGAATCCGCGCCTAAAGTTTTCCCTTTTTCATTCAGTAGAATTGAATTAAAAATTGTGTAAAATGTTAAACCTCTAGAACTCGCATAAATAGGATCCGACTACCCTAAAACCCTCACAAGTAATGCCATGACATGTAACATACGTAAATTGTGTACGCCGCCTCATTAGACCCGAGGTGGGCCTATTGTCCTCGGATTTCTCTTTATTGTTCCGTCTATCAAACGACAAGTTTTGTAACTATTCTAACGAGAGTACCTCTATGATGACAAAGATAAGAATATGTCTATGATGACTATGACAAGAATGGTTCCATGTCTAAAAGTCGTAAGTTAATGACCTAATATGAATATAAGGACAACGAGCTAGTTCATGATTTCAATTCTATTCCTTGTTATGATTCCATGTCCTAAGAAACTCTAAAGTATATGAAGTAATGTTTTAAGAGGCTTATGATCTTATTCTATGTCTTCTCTTAATGCTATCTTTCGTTGATAGTCTCGCCTTATAATTATCGTTCCTTCAAGGTGAGACAAGTGACCCCGATTATTCCATAATGTAATCGGAGAATTTCGACCTTATGTCACTCCGATAGAGTTATAGCTTTTGATTTGGGCTCTCTTGCATGCTTGAGATGTGACAGTTACACGGAGCCTAACTGGCCAGGCACGACCACCGCTACGGCGGGCTGCTATGTTTACACAGAGCCTAAATGGCCAGGCACGACCACCGCTAGGGCGGGCTGGTATGTTTACACAGAGCCTAGATGGCCGGGCACGACCACCACTAGTGAGCGGCACGAGATGATTACCCCGGACGCGGGAGGCCCGGACGTGGGCTAATGATGTTATGTAATTCCGACAGGTTATGTAGGTAGATAAAGGTAAAAGTGAGCATGCATGATTCCGCCTTAAGGGGCACTCCCATGTACAGGTCACCGCTTATCATGATACATTTCACATGCATAAGTCACAGCTTTATACATGACATGTTCCATATGTACAGGATACCCACTTTTACATGATTTGCTCTACTTATCATATTATGTTACTATTCATGGCTTACATACTCGGTACATTACTCGTACTGACATCCCTTCTTGCGGACGCTGCGTTTTCATGCCGCGCAGGTAGACAAGTTGGAGAGTTTGACTCTTAGGAGCTTCTCCAGCGACATATTGGAAGTGCTCCAGTTGTTCCGGAGCCTCAGTTCATTGGTACTATTTTTTTGTATATAATCGGGCACGGTAGTACTCGGCCCTTCTTATGTATATATGTGCTATGTTTAGAGGCTCGTAGACAGATATGTATAGTTAGATGTTTTGTACTTTTGATGGTCCTCGTCGTTGTATAATGTGCTAGCAAAGTTTATCAGCCCATGTTTATAATTACGCTATTAATATTAACGTTAAACAACAAAAAACAATATGGTATAGTTCAGACGGCCCACTCAGTAATGGAGGTAAACGATAGGTAAGGGGTGCTCGGTACAAGTATCGGGTACTCGTCACGGCCCCTAGTTGGGTCGTGACAGAAGTGGTATCAGAGCAGTTCGGTCCTAGGGGTTTGTCTACGAGCCGTGTCCAGTAGAGTCCTGTTTATGGGTGTGTAGCGCGCCACACTTATGGACAGGAGACTGCAGGGCATTTAGGAAATATGACCTTCTTTGTACTCTAGATCAAGCGATAGAGCTATGCTACCAGGTTTCCATATTATTTTCCTAATCCTATGTTATGGTTTCAGTAATGCCGATGAAGAAGAAAGCTACGGCGACCCATAAGGGAAATGGGGTGGCCGGAAACAGAATTGAACGGGAGCTAGAAGAAGACGAATCTTATAATGAAGCTCCCCCTCGGACCTCTCCTGCTTCCCCTGTATCAGCAGAGCAGGAGAGAGTTCCAACTCCAGCCCCAGCACCTCCAGTTCCACCGCCAGCAGCTCCGGTCCATCAGATGGCAGAGGCCATCCAGTTATTGACCCAGCTAGTTGCCACACAGGTTCAGCGGCAAGATGCAGACCTGGGGGACAGGGCGGTGAGTGCAAGGGCCCGTGACTTTATCACTTTGAAACCTCCGGAGTTTTGTGGATCCAAACCAGAGGAAGACCTGCAGAATTTTATAGACGAGATGTCGAGGACACTGAGAATAATATGTGCTTCAGATACAGAGTCAGTGGAATTGGCGTCATACAGGTTGCGGGATGTAGCAATTTTGTGGTATAATAGTTGGATGTCTTCGATGGGAGCAAATGCCCCTCCCCCGGTTTGGCAGGAGTTCACTGAGGCATTTCTACGACATTTCTTACCGCCGGAGGTTCGACGAGCTCGAGCTGATATGTTTTTGAATCTTAAACAGGGAGATATGAACGTCCGAGAATACAGCCTTCGCTTTAACTCTCTAGCAAGGTATGCCCCAGCCATGGTGGCAGATATGGGAGATCATGTACACCGATTCATGAGTGGGTTGGGGCCACATTTAGTTAAGGAATGCTTGACGGCTTCACTCCAGGATGGGATGACTATTGCTAGCATCCAGGCCCACGCCCAGAACCTGGAGGAAAGACATCAGATAAAGAAAGGTGAGCGCTACTCAGATAGGAGTTCCAGAAAAAGGGCTAAATCTTTCGGAGCTAGAAGCGGGTATAGAGGGGGACCGGCGCAGGAGCATTCCAGGTATTCAGGCCAATCAGTGGCCAACACACCTCCTCGATTTGCAGATGAGGGATTTGACAGTCCTAGTTATTCAAGACTAGACCAAAGCTCGAGAATTTTGGGCTCTCGGTTTGGAGGAACTCCCAGCCAGGAGAGATCACCTGTCCCACGGTGCCGCCAGTGTAGAAAATTACATTCGGGACCGTGCCGTCAAGGCACAGATGCGTGTTATACTTGTGGGCAAGCTGGACACGTGATGCGGGAATGTCCGTACATGGTTGGTACTGGCACGGGACAGCCCGCGGGGTCGATAGCGGGTTCTTCTTCATCCGTGCGCCCTCCTGGACAGACTTCCCAGGCCCTGGGAGGCCGGGGCCGAGGCAGAGGAGAGGCACCCAGTTCAGCCTGTCCTCCGCACCGTATATATGCATTGACGGGACGGCAGGATCCTGAACCTGCCCCAGACACGGCTACAGGTACACTATTGATACTTTCCTATTATATGCACGTGTTAATTGATCTAGATTTTTCTTTATCATGCGCCACCCCTATATTACTGAACGTATTGGGAAATTGGGAATTCATAACGAAAAGTAGCCGAATACATTGGTAAAACGTGAATAATAGTGATTACGAAGGCCAAGATGGTAATGAAAAGAAAAAGATGTGTTACGAGGGCGTTCCAAAAATGGTCAAGACCCCAAATGTGTCCCATAGTATGTGATATAGGTAATGTAGCTAACTCAATTGACCTACGACATAAAGGCAACCTAAGCTCCTAAAAGGGATATGTTAAGCGGCATGTGAGATGTCTACGAATGAGACCTCCCCGAAGTATTGTGATACACTATGAGGCCAGTTTAACATTCGAGGACGAATGTTCTAAAGGGGGGGAGGATGTTATATCCCGCATTTTTGTACAATTGGATAATTCAAGACAATCGCGGGAAGACTACAAGCAAGGCCCTACTTTTGTTTTGCTTGGCATATGAGTTGCTTATGAAAGGTCAAGGGCATAAAGGGAAATTCGCAGTATGATTCGTCGAATTATGGAGGAAGACGAAGGGCAAATTTTGAATTTGGAGAAAAATAATTTTTCATTAGTTGTAAGACCAAAATAATATATGGGCTTGGAAATTAAATGGACCACCTAGTCATCCATATGGTTGGGCTTAGGCCCATAAAGAATTAATGAATGGTATTAAAAGATGAATTAGTCATCTTAATTCCATAAGTTTCTAGAGAATTCAAGAAAAAAAAAAAAAGGAGCAAAACTCCATAGGCATTTCGGCCAAGGGCAAAAATTGCCAAGGAAATTGACAAACATTTCTTCAAAAATCATTTCCTACCAATTGAAGGGCCCCTAATAAGGTGGAGTGGTCTTTGGAGCATGAAAAGTCCATATTCATAAGTTGGAAATTCAAGCAAGTTGGAGAATCAAAGAAGGAGGTAAGAATTTATACTCTTTTATATGTTATGGAGGTATATGTATGTTGTAGTGTACAAAAATGGATAAAATTCATAAGGAATGTGAACATGGGAGTGGTGGCCGTGTGATATATGTGTGTGTGTGGAAATTATGTGCCAAGTATTTTGTTTAGTGTTTGGTTGTTATTGTTGTGAATGTTATGTTGATAATGGAAGTTGAATGATTTTGGAAAGGTTGTAGTTGTGAATGTTACTATTCATGGCTTACATACTCGGTACATTACTCGTACTGACGTCCCTTCTTGCGGACGCTGCGTTTTCATGCCGCGCAGGTAGACAGGTTGACGAGTTTGACTCTTAGGAGCTTCTCCAGCGAGATATTGGAAGTGCTCCAGTTGTTCCGGAGCCCCAGTTCATTGGTACTATTTTTGTGTATATAATCGGGCACGGTAGTACTCGGCCCTTCCTATGTATATATGTGCTATGTTTAGAGGCTCGTAGACAGATATTTATAGTTAGATATTTTGTACTTTTGATGGTCCTCGTCGTTGTATAATGTGCTAGCAAAGTTTATCAGCCCATGGTTATAATTACGCTATTAATATTAACGTTAATCAACAAAAAAAAATATGGTATAGTTCAGACGGCCCACTCAGTAATGGAGGTAAACGATAGGTAAGGGGTGCTCGGTACAAGTATCGGGTACTCGTCACGGCCCCTAGTTGGGTCGTGACAACGTTGATGATGTCGAGCATGAGAATATTTCTATGATGACTATGATAAGAATGATTTCATGTTTGAAAGGTACTTGATGTGATTATTGCTTTGAGTTTCGAGAAATAGCTTCTGAAACGTTCGTGGAAGGTTCTGTACTTCAAACACTCATAACTTTATTATACTAAATCGGATCGACCCGAAACTTTTTTCTGAGTCTTCAGGTGTCGGTTTATGTACGCTGTTATTCGTTGCCAGTCTCATCTTATAATAATTGTTCCTTCAAGGTGAGACAAAGCGACCACGGTTATTCCATAATGTAATCGGAGGTTACCGACCTTACGTCACTCCAATGGATACATGACTTTCTTTGGGCTCTCATGCATGTTGCTTACATGATATATGTATATGTATATGGGGAATATGGGGAAAGGGACATATGTATATGTATATGGGGAATATGGGGAAAGGGACATATGTATATGTATATGGGGAATATGGGGAAAGGGACATATGTTGCGCTATAGACGCGTTGCCACCTGGTCAGCTGGCGTAATTTATCATCCCGGACGCGGGATATATGTGGGGGAGCCGACGTTGTTCGGCGCTATCTGGGGGAGCCGACGTTGTTCGGCGCTATGACATGTTCTATTTTCAATGTATATGAAAAAGAAATGTTTTCAAAGGAAAGATAAGCATGCATGGCATCCGCCCTAAGAGACACTCAGATGTACAGGTTACTCTTTTATCTCATGATATGTTCTATATTTCCATTCTGTTACTATTCATAGTTATACCCCTTACTATGTTACTATTCGTGCCTTACATACTCAATACATTTCTCGTACAGACCCCCTTTTCTTCGGGAGCTGCGTTTCATGCCGCGCAGGTACACCCAGATGAGTAGAAGCTATGACAGAAGACGTTCCAGCGGGGTTGGCAAGCTCCATTTTCTCTGGAGTGTTGCAGGGTCAGGGTACTATGCTATGATATCTTGTTCGAAGTTAGAGACTTTGCAGACAGAGTCGTGGGTATAGAGTGTCAGTATTGTAAACAGCTCCACCAGCCGATGTGTCATCTTATGTTATGTTATAAAGTCCATGTGATTACAGATTCCATTTGATTCGAGTACGAGGGAAAAGAAAGATTCTGAAAGCTTACTATGTATTTCATTCTTATTCGATTTAAGAGTCCAAAGATATTATGCATGTAATAAGAGTCAGCGGGTTCGCTCGGCTCCAAATATAGGGTCGGGTGCCCATCACACCATAGTAAAGTCGAGGTGTGACAATATGGGAGTTACCATTCAGAATTCAAATGTTTCGTCATTGGTAGTTGAGGTGAAAGAGTGCCAGTATGAGGATCCCATATTAGTTCATTACAGGAATACACTTCCTCAGAATAAAAAGTCATCCTTTGATATTTCTGCAGATGTAGTTCTCAGATATCGAGGCAGATTGTATATTCCTGTTGTTGCAGTAATTACGTCACAAGATTTTGGAGGAAGCCCATTGTTTCCGTTATTCTGTTCATCCGGGAGTGACGAAAATGTATCATGAACTTAAATCCATTTATTGGTGGGACACAATGAAAAAAGACATAGCAGAGTTTGTGGCTCAATGTCCTAACTGCCAGCAGGTGAAGATTGAGCACCAGAAGCCTGGGCGGTTATTGCAAACCATGGAAATTCCAACTTGGAAATAAGAAGTGATTAATATGGATTTCATTACAGGCTTACCTCGTTCTCAGCAGAAGTATGATTCTCTATGGGTGATTGTGGATAGACTTACAAAGTCAGCTCATTTTCTACCAGTCAGAACTAAGTACTGAACCGAAGATTATGCAAAGCTTTATGTCAAGGAGATAGTACGACTCCATGGTGTTTCAATATCCATTATTTCGGATAGAGGAACTCAGTTCACAGCTAATTTTCTGAAGTCCTTCCAAGAAGGTTTGGGAACTCAGGTGAGTCTTAGCACAACATTTCATCCACAGACTGATAGACAAGCGGAGCGCACCATTCAGACACTTGAGGATATGCTACCGGCATATGTGTTAGATTTTGGAGGTAGTTGAGATGATCACCTACAGCTTGTACAGTTCACTTATAACAATAGTTATCATTCCAGAATCCAAATGGCCCCGTATGAGGCTCTATATGGGCGTAAATGTAGATCACCAGTTGGGTAGTTCGAAGTGGGAGAAACTAAGTTAATAGGGCCAGATTTGAATCAGCAAGCCATACAAAAGGTCAAGCTTATTCAGGATCAATTATTGACAGCATAGAGTCATCAAAAATCTTATACAGATAATCATCGATGAGACTTAGAGTTTTGAGTTAATGATTGGGTATTCTTAAAGGTGTCACCTATAAAAGGTGTGATGAGATTTGGTAGAAAGCGTAAGCCTAGTCCTCCGTATATTGGTCCTTACAAGATTAGACGCAAGGTAGGCCAAGTGGCTTATGAGTTAGATCTACCTTCGGACTTGGAGTCAGTCCACCCAGTTTCCCATGTATCAATGCTTCGCAAGTGCATTAGAGACCTGCTACACTCCTCGTGTTCGTAGTGGTAGAACGTATGATTTCATAGTCGGGTATGCCCTTAGAATAGAGACTTGAGCCCGAGTTGGAGGTAGAAAATGTCTTACCCCATGTACAAGGGTACCAACAGATATTCCTGACAATTTTACAGAGTTAAAAGTTGAACGAATCGAATCGACGTGATCCGAACTGAACCGGAAAAACCTGCAGGACACCAGTCATCGTCAACGGGTCGTCGACATGTTCGACGGACCATCGGCGTGCGGCGTCGATGGGATCCCGCAGCCATGCATCTATCGGTGTACGTCGACGGGCAAGTCAACGGACCGTCGACACTTGGACGAGCCGTTGACCCGCTCGTCGAACCAGACCGTTGTAGCCTTTTTGGGTTCCAAGTATAAATAGGTGGTCCACGACCCTATTTGATATTTTTCTCCTTCCAGAAATCAGAAAACCCTAATATATTCTCTCCCAATATTTTCCATCATAATAATGAAGATTTGACAAGACCGGACCCCGTAAACCTGAGATGGTGAAGAAGAAGGTTGCTTCTAGGGTTTCTTCAAGTTATGGAGTTTAGGGAGTTGAAGTTGATGTGATTCTTGGGATTCTTGACCCCTCAAGGTATGTCAATGATTTCTACCCTTATATTTAAGTTGTTTATCAAGAGTTTAGTGATGTTAAGGGAAGATAAGGTAATTGTGGAAGTTTGATGAAGGGCAATGTAGTGATATAAGGTTGTTTTAGGAGATGATTGGAAACGTGTTTACGTATATTTTTGATATATATATAACTATATGTGTGTTGTCAGTGTTGATGTGGGATCGAATGAGAAGTTGGAGAGTTGTAAGCTTACAAGGAAATTATTGTCTATAGTTCGTTGAGCTTTATACGCAATTGAGGATGGCTGATAAGTGAAGTAAATAGCCTAATAAGCCCTATGTTATCTTAATTGTAGACTTGCAAGTTCAAGAGGTAGAAGTTGGGTGATTGCGTATACTTCAAGGTATGATAAGACTAACTTTTCCTTCTTTGGGCATGATCCTATGATGTGATCCAACAAGCGAGTAAGTGAGATTACATATTACTCTACTCTTAGAAGTATTAGGAGTACTTCAGTCTTTGAGGTTCATGTACCCCGTTTATGAGAAATCCTTCGGTTCATGGGCCCAGACTTATGTAGCCAGTTCTATGCATACAGTCTATTCATGCATTACATTCATTATATATTATGTATATTGGCCCGTGACTAGAAGGCGTTGCATATGCACATATATTAGGCGTTATATACGCTAATATTAGACATATGCAAAGTATGAGAAGAGATATAGGCGTTATATACGCATTACTACTATGATGATGATATTGATTATGGCCACAGTGGAGCCAATATGAAATGATGAGATGCCATAGAGGCTTACAGGCGTTACATACGCACATACATCAGGCGTTATATACTCACTCGTATTGATGCACGGTCATCATTGATAGGTATGAGCATTCATATTATGTGCCCATAGTGGCATTATCAGTTACGCAGATTTAGGCAGATACTAGTTCATACAAGTACATGCGGTCAGTCATTTCAGTTTATGAGTTCAGATTTTATCCATGATTTGCATGTATATTTATGTATATGTTGTTCTTATGCCTTACATACTCGGTACGTTATCCGTACTAACTCCCCGTTGCGTTCATCCCCGCAGGTACAAGGAGGCAGACAAGTGGTCCAACTTAGTAGGACTTCTAGATCTAGCAGTGGTCAGTACGCTCCATTCGATCCGGAGCTATAGTCAGTTGGGTATGCTCCTTTTTAGATGTGTATGCATATGGGTATGATGGGGCCCTGTCCCGTCCTTTCTACAGCTTTCATTCCAGTAGAGGTCTGTAGAAAGTTGTATGTAGTAGTCAGATGATGTAGCCTTGTCGGCTTCTATTCTTTTGTGTAAAGTATATATAGCAGCCTAGCTGGCTTGCACTGTTCTTCCATATATATATATATATATATATGTAGATTGTACAGAGTTCTATTATTTCCTTTTTATGAGACCAGTTTGTGCCATTTATGGGCCTTTGATGTTCAGTATGTCCCAGATAAGTATTTAAGGGTGTTTGGTCGCTAGAGGTCAGACTCCCGTCACAGCTCTTCGGGTTGGGTCGTGACAAAAGTGGTATCAAAGTAGTTTCGTCCTAGGGTTGTCTACAGACCGTGTTTAGTAGAGTCTTATTTATGGGCGTGTTGTGCACTACACTTATAAACAGGAGGCTACATGACAGTTAGGATGATGTCATTCTTTCTCTCCTAGATTGTGCGATAGAGCCATGTGTTAGGCGTTCGCTTTCTGATGAATTGTTATGATTTCAGCGATGCCGCCCAAGAAAGCTACAACTGCCCAGAAGGGAAAAAAGCCACAGGTGAGGCCACTGGCGGCACTCGACAGGCTATGAGAGCCCAGGATAAGATTCAGAGTGAGGGGCCGTCTGAGACATCGCATACGCTGTCTCTAGCACATGCCCCAATTCCTCAGTCGGATGCACCGGGCCAGGATGTGCGGGATGTTGTACGGTTGTTAACCAAATTAGTAGCCGCCCAGGCTCAGCGGCAGGGAGTTGGTGTTGACCAGGCAGATGAGACTGGTAGTTCGCCGGTTATGACCTTCCTTGGGTTAGGTCCTCCAGAGTTTTCCATGGTAAAGAAGAATATGGACCCCCAGGATTTCATTGATGGTATGCAAAAGACTTTGAGGGTTATGCATGCGAATGAGGTCTAGTCCGTAGAGTTGGCTTCGTATAGGCTGCGTGATATTGCAGTACAGTGGTATCAGACTTGGGAGTTATCTAGGGGAGAGAATGCCCCTCTAATTATGTGGCGAGAGTTCTCAGATGCCTTTATACGCCATTATTTTCCTCATGAGGTCATGCGATCCCGAGCAGATAGATTTTTACGTATTGAGCAGGGCAGTATGAGTGTCCAGGAGTATTGCGTGTATTTTGATTCTATGGCCAGATATGCTCCAGCCATGGTGGCTAAGATGGAGGATAGAGTTCATCGTTTTGTGGCTGGTCTAAGGCCACATTTGATTGATGCTTGTACGACTGCCGCATTACAACCAGGCATGGATATCTCCCGTATACAGGCATATACATAGAATTTGGAGGATCGCAGAGGCCAGAGGAGGAAAGATCGTGATCGTGACCGGGGCCATGGTAATAGGTCCAGATCTTTTGATATTGGGGGTGAGTTTAGGGGAGGACAGAGACAGAAACATCCCCGATATCATTTCCATTCAGCAGGGAATGCATCTCCGCAATTTCCAGGTCCGAGATTTGACCGGTCTCCTTACTCTGGAGCAGGTTAGAGTTCTAGAGCATCAGGCTCTCAGTACAGACCGGAGTCAGGCCAGATGAGACCCCCTTTGTCGCGGTGCGCCCAGTGTGGCAAGTTACACGCCGGTCAGTGTTAACTGGGATTAGATAGTTGTTATGCTTGTGGCCAGCTAGGCCACAGGGTGAGGGAGTGCCCGATGAGGATTGGCACAGGTATGGTTCAGCCTACAGGGTTTGTCGCTGGCTCTTCTTCTGCAGTGCGCCCTCCAGGGCAGGTTTTTCAGACGCCAGTAGGGCGAGGTAGAGGGAGGAGTGGAGCATCCAGCTCGAGCGGTCCTCAGCACCGCGTGTATGCATTGGCTGGTAGACAGGACCGCGAGACGTATCCTGATGTTCTTACAGGTATATTATCAATTTCCTCCCATGATGTTTATGCACTGATTGATCTAGGCTCCACTTTATCATATGTTACGCCTTTTGTTGCCAGAACATTTCGGGTAAAGCCCGAGTTGATTAGACCTTTCGAGGTGTCTACGCCAGTCGGTGATCCGGTTATAGCTAGGCGAGTATACCGGGACTATGTTGTTGTAGTTTGTGACCGCCACACCATAGCAGATTTGATTGAGTTAGATATGATTAATTTTGATGTTATTATAGGGATGGACTGGTTGGCTTCTTGTTATGCTAATGTTGACTGTAGAGCAAAAATGGTTCGATTTCAGTTCCCAGGCGAACCCGTCTTAGAGTGGAAGGGCAATGCTGCTTCGCCTAGGGGTAGGTTTATTTCCTACCTTAAGGCAGAGAAGATGATCAGAAAAGGGTATATTTTTCACCTAGTTCGAGTTCAATATATGCAAGCAGAGTCACCGACTCTTCAGTCTATTCCTGTGGTTAATGAGTTTCCAGAAGTCATTCCAGATGAGCTTCCAGGCATTCCCCCAGAGAGGGAGATTGATTTTGCTATTGACCTATTGCCAGACACTCGACCAATAGCTACCCCTCCTTATAGAATGGCATCTGCGGAGTTGAAAGAGTTGAAAGAACAATTGAAGGATTTGCTCGGAAAGGGCTTTATTAGGCCTAGTACATCACCGTGGGGAGCCCCAGTGTTATTTGTAAGAAATAAGGATGGTTGGTTGTGAGTATGTATCGATTATAGGCAACTGAATAAAGTGACTTTAAAGAATAAATATCCACTCACGAGGATCGATGATTTGTTCGATCACTTGTAAGGCGCTAAATATTTCTCGAAGATAGACATGAGATCAGGATATCACCGGGGCAGGGTCAAGGAAGAGGACATTCCAAAGACGGCATTCCGAACTAGATATGGCCACTATGAGTTTCGTGTTATGTCGTTCGGGCTAACTAATGCCCCAGCTGTATTCATGGATTTGATGAATCGCGTATTCAGGCCCTTTCTAGATTTGTTCGTGATTGTGTTCATAGATGATATTCTGATTTATTCACCGTCAGAGGCTGATCATGCAGAACATCTGCGGACAGTGCTTGGAGTTCTTCGAGGTAAAGAGTGGTATGCCAAGTTTTCTCAGTGTGAGTTCTGGTTGAACTCTGTGGCTTTTCTAGGTCACATAATTTTAGAAGAAGGTGTTAGAGTGGATGCCCAGAAGATTGATGCTGTGAAGAATTTGCCAAGTCCCACGGCACCAACGGAGATACGTAGTTTCTTGGGCTTAACAGGTTATTATAGAAGGTTTGTAGAAGGATTTTCCTCTCTTTCAGCCCCATTGACCAAATTGACTCAGAAATCAGCTAAGTTCCAATGGACAGATGCTTGTGAGCAGAGCTTTCAGCCGTTGAAGGATAAGCTAACTTCAGCACCAGTTTTGACTCTTCCAGAGAGAGCAGATGGTTATGTGGTATATTGTGATGCTTCAGGTGTTGGATTGGGCTGTGTATTGATGCAGCATGGTAAGGTTGTCGCTTATGCTTCTAGGCAGTTGAAGAAGAACAAGAAGAATTATCCAACCCATGATCTTGAGTTAGCGGTAGTGATTCATGCCTTGAAGATATGGAGGCACTACTTATACGGTGTCCATCTTGATATCTATACTGATCATAAGAGTCTCCAGTACATCTTTAAGAAGAAGGATTTGAACTTGCATCAAAGGCGATGGTTGGAGAGGTTAAAAGATTATGATGTGAATATTCTGTATCATCCTGGGAAAGATAATGCAGCAGCTGATGCCCTCAGTCGTAAATCTATGGGTAGCTTGTCTCACGTGTCGCCAGAGAGAAGATAAATGGTCCGTGAGGTTCATTGATTGGCTAGCCTCGGAGTTCGATTGCTAGATTTGGGTGATGTAGGAGTTACTGTTCAAGACACAGTGGTATCATCCTTGGCAGTTGAGATAAAGGAGCGTCAGTATGAGGATCCTGTTCTAGTTCTTTACTGAGATACAAACCCTCGGAAAGAAAAGACACCCTTTGTGATCAGAGGTGATGGAGTACTCAGATATCGAGGTAGATTGTGTGTCCCTAGTGTTGCAGGACTCTGTCAGTAGATTATGGGAGAGGCACATTACTCCCGCTATTCTATTCATCCAGGCTCAACAAAGATGTACCATGATCTCAAGGAAGTTTATTGGTGGGATGGCATGAAGAGAGATGTAGTAGAATTTGTCGCTCAGTGTCCAAATTGTTAGCAGGTCAAAATAGAGCACCAGAAGCCTAGAGGTCTATTGTAGGCTATGGATATTCCGACATGGAAGTGGGAGGTAATTAATATGGACTTTATTTCCGGGTTGCCCCATACTCAGCGGAAGTGTGACTCGATATGGGTCATAGTTGATAGGCTCACAAAGTCAGCATATTTTCTGCCGGTTAGAACTACTTATGCAGCCGAGGATTATGCAAGGCTTTATCTTAAGGAGATTGTACGACTTTATGGCGTTCCTTCAGCCATTATTTCGGATAGGGGAGCACAATTCACAGCTAAATTCTGGAAGTCTTTTCAGCAGGGATTTGGGACTCAGGTGAGTCTTAGTACGGCGTTTCACCCCCAGACTGATGGACAAGCATAGCATACTATACAGACCCTTGAGGATATGCTTAGAGCTTGTGTACTTGACTTCCAAGGAAGTTGGGATGATTATTTGCCTCTTATTGAGTTTGCGTACAACAACAGTTATCATTCTAGTATTCAGATGGCTCTTTATGAGGCCTTATATAGGCGGAGATGCAGATCGCCCATAGGATGGTTCGATGTCGGGGAGAATCAGTTACTAGGCCCAGACTTAATTAATTCAGCAAGCAGTTGATAAGGAGAAAGTGATTAGAGAGAAGTTGCTAATAGCTTAAAGCCGACAGAAAAATGCTATGCGGATAATCGATGACATAAGCTAGAGTTCAAGATGAGTGACTGAGTGTTCCTGAAAGTTTAGCCTATGAAGGGAGTGATAAGGTTTGGTAAGAAGGATAAGTTGAACCCTCGATATATTGGGACATATAAGATCATTCGTATAGTGGGTACAGTGGCATATGAACTAGAATTGCCTTCTGAGTTAGAATCGGTACATCTAGTATTTCATGTATCAATGCTTCGTAAGTGTATCGGAGATCCTTCAAGAGTGATACCAGTCAATGACATCCAGGTGACCGAGCAGTTATCATACAAGGAAGTTCCAGTGGCTATATTGGATAGACAGGTCCGTCGGTTACGGACCAAGGATGTAGCTTCGATTATAGTCCTGTGGAGGAGTAAGAATGTTGAGGAAGTGACTTGGGAAGCGGAAGAGGAAATGAAGACTGAGTAACCACAGTTGTTCCTAGCAGTACAAGAGGTTCGATCTGAGACATCATATTCCCTAGGTATTATTTCATTTCAGTTATCATGACTGGTCGTGTGAGGCCACGGTATTGTGTGTTATAGTATATGGCCCTGTGTGGCATTATTTTGGGTTGTTGCGTCCAGGGCGGATTGGTATAAGTATAGGGTAAACTCTGCCGAAAATTTTATAACCCGAGTTTGTTCGAACATTGGAGGACGAATGTTCCTAAGGGGGACAGAGTGTTACACCCCTCGTGTTCATAGTGGTAGAACCTATGGGTTTCTATTCGGGTATGCCCTTGAATAGAGACCCGAGCCCGAGTTGGAGGTAGAAAAAGTTTTATCCCTTGTACAAGGGTACTAGAAGATATTCCTGGCAATTTACAGTGTTAAAAGTTGAACGAATCGAATCGACGTGATCCGAACTAAACCAAAAAAAACTGCAGGACACCAGTAATCGTCGACATATTCGACAGACCGTCGATATGCGGCGTCGATGGGATCCCGCAGCCATGCATTTGCAGGCGCAGGTCGACGGGCCATCGACCCGCTCGTCGAACCAGACCGCTGTAGCCTTTTTGGCTTCCAAATATAAATAGGTGGTCCACGGCCCTATTTGATATTTTCCTCCCTCCAGAAATCAGAAAACCCTAATATATTCTCTCTCAATATTTTTCATCATATTAGTGAGGATTTGACAAGATCCGGACCCAGTAAACCCGAGATGGTGAAGAAGAAGGTTGTTTCTAGGGTTTCTTCAAGTTGTGGAGTTTAGGGAGTTGAAGTTGAAGTGATTCTTGGGATTCTTGACCCCTCAAGGTATGTAAATGATTTATACCCTTATATTTAAGTTGGTTATCAAGAGTTTAGTGATGCTAAGTGAAGAGAAGGTAATTGTGGAAGTGTTAAGTCGATGAAGGGCACTGTAGTGATATAGGGTTGTTTTAGGAGATGATTGGAAACAAGTTTTCGTATATTTTTTTTTTTTATATATATATATATATATATATATATATATCTCTGTGTGTGTGTGTGTGTGTGTGTGTGTATGTGTGTGTGTGTGTGTGTGTGTGTGTGTATGTGTGTGTGTGTGTGTGTGTGTGTGTATGTGTGTTGTCATTGTTGATGTGAGTATTGTAGTTGATGTGGGATAGAATGAGAGTTGTAAGCTTACAAGGAAATTATTGTCTATAGTTCGTTGAGCTTTATACGCATTTGAGGATGGCTAATAAGCGAATTAAATAGCCTAATTAAGCCCTATGTTATCTTAATTGTACACTTGCAAGTTCAAGAGGTAGAAGTTGGGCGATTGCGTATACTTCAAGGTATGAGAAGACTAACCTTTCCTTCTTTTGTCATGATCCTATGATATGATCCAACAAGTGAGTATGTGATATTACATATTACTCTACTCTTAGAAGTATTAGGAGTACTTCAGTCTTTGAGGTTCATGTACCTCGTTTATGAGAAATCCTTCGGTTCATGGGTCCAGTTCTATGCATACAGTCTATTCATGCATTACATTCATTATATATTATGTATATTGGCCCGTGACTAGAAGGCGTTATATGCGCACATATATCATGCGTTATATATGCGAATATTAGACATATGCAAAGTATGAGAAGAGATATAGGCATTATATACGCATTACTACTATGATGATGATACTTATTATGGCCACAGAGGAGCCAATATGAAATGACAAGATGCCATAGAGGCTTACAGGCGTTACATACGCACATACATCACGCGTTATATACGCAATCATATAGATGCACGGTCATCATTGATAGGTATGAGCATTCATATTATGTGCCCATAGAGGCATTATCAGTTATACAGATTTATGCAGATTTAGGCAGATACTAGTTCATACAAGTACATGCAGTCAGTCATTTCAGTTTATGAGTTCAGATTTTATCCATGATTCTCATGTATATTTATGTATGTGTTGTTCTTATGCCTTACATACTCGGTACGTTATCCGTACTGACTCCCCGTTGCTCAAGGGGCTGTGTTCATGCCAGCAGGTATAAGGAGACAGACAGGTGGTCCAGCTCAGTTGGACCTCTTGATCTAGCAGTGGTCAGTACGCTCCATTCGACCCGGAGCTACAGTTAGTTGGGTATGCCCCTTTTTAAATGTGTATGCATATGGGTATGACGGGGCCCTGTCTCGTCCTTTCTGCAGCTTTCATTCCAGCAGAGGTCTGTAGGTAGTTGTATGTAGTAGTCAGATTATGTAGCCTTGTTGGCTTCTATTCTTTTGTGTACAGTATATGTAGCAGCCTAGCTGGCTTGCACTGTTCTTCCGTATGTTGTGTATATATATATATGCAGATTGTACAGAGTTCTGATGTTTCCTTTTTGTGAAACTAGTTTGTGCCATTTATGGGCCTTTGATGTTCATTATGTCCCAGATAAGTATTTAGGGGTGTTTGTTCGCTAGAGGTCAAACTCTCGTCACGGCTCATCGGGTTGGGTCTTGACAAGACCCTTCCAGAGTTGTACCTGTAAAGGATGTTCAGATTACCTATTATATCCCGTATTTTTGAACGTCAGATTATTTGCTGAGGTGGGACCCACACATCGAGATTTTTTTTTGGGACATCTAAAAAAATTCATATGAATCACATATGAGAAGTTAAACACGACTCAAGAAGGACCCTTGGGCCAAATCAAAGTGGAAGTCCTCCAAACGAATATTTTTAAGAAAACGTTTTCGGGTGATCTGACTTCAAGGGTGCTTAACAAGGTGGAGTTGTTGTTGGAGCAAGAAAGATTCAAAATCATACAAGTTTCCAAGTTGTAGTCAAGTGAGAAGTTGAAGAAGAAAGGTGAGTTTTGATCTTTCTTTAGGTGTTATGAATGGTTTATATGTGTTGTAGTATGTTAAAATGGATGAAATTCATGAAAGAGATAAAAATAGGGGTGTGGCCGTGAGGTATGGAACATGTATATGTGTGTAGAAATTGTGTTTTAATTAATTTATCTAGTGTTTGGTTGTTATTGTTGTGAATGATATGTGGAAAATGGAAGTTGAATAAATTTGGAGAGGTTGTAGTGTGTATGCTTGATGTTGGCCGTGTAGTTGTAGAGTAATATGGAAGAAAAGGAGTCAATTCTATTTAATGTTTTGGTTGTAGTTGAATTGTGAATGCAAGATTGCTAATGAATGCATAATAATCTTGTGAAGTTAAAGTAGGTGGAGGTTTGTTTTACAAGTTATGTGAATTGAATGTAATGTTCTTGCATGCATGGAAGGTAATGTGGTTAGTATGATGTTGTTGGAATATAGATCATGAGGTTCTGATTGTTTTCATTAAAGTTAGAAAGTTTTTGGAAGAAGTAGTAAGTTGATTGAATATGGAAGTTGTTAGTATTGTTGTTGTTGGAATTGTGGTTGATATTTTGGTCGGGTTTGAATTCCCGGGATTGTTGTTGATTGAAATTAGCCAAGTTGAACTTGGTGGGATGGAGTATTTATAGGGGAAGTGCTGCCGAAATTTTGGTAGCCAAATGTTTCCTTAAGAATTCAACTCTAAGTATCCTAATAAGAGTTTTGGTAAACATGACCAATTTGCAGATTTTGACGAGATTGCAACGTGAATTCGGAATAGCAAAAGAAGCGGAAAGAGGTATGTAAGGTTTCACCCTTCTTTCTATGGCATGTCTTAGACGGAATAAGTTGGGTACGCGCCTCGGGGACAACTCTCTTCCCCGGAATCCGCATCCAAAGTTTTCCACTTTTTGTTCAATAGAATTGAACTAGAAAGTGTGCAAATGATGGAAAGACCTCTTAAACCCCTAGAACTTGCATAAGTGGGACCCGATTACCCTAGGACCCTCACAAGTAATGACATGACACGTAATATATGTAAATCATATACGTCACCCCATCCGGCCCGAGGTGGGCCCGCTACTCTCGGATTTTTCCTTACAGTCTTGCTTGACTTACTTGAAGTGAATCCAAAGGGAACCTTTGATCCCGATTTCGTTACCAAATGATAAATACTATGAATCCTCTAACGAGGGCACTTCCATGACGATAATGATAACAATGATGTTAGATAAGACAATATGCCTATGATACGTACTACCGGAACGACTCTATGACTAAGATGACTAAGCTAAGTATCTTATGTAAACATGAAAATGATAAACTAATTTTTGAATCTTATTTATATTTTCTAGCTATGACTTTATTTTCTAAAAGATTTCAAAGTCTATGAACTGTCATCTATGATGCCCCGATTTCATTCTACGTTTACTTTAATATTATTCCCCGTTGGTAGTCTCACCTTAAAATACTCGTTCCTTCAAGGTGAGACAAAGCGATCACGAGTATTCTATAATATAATTGGAGGTCACCGACCTTACGTCACTCCGATGACTACATGATTCTTCTTTGGGCTTTCGTGCGTGCCTATGAGACATATGTATATAGGATACGTAAATGCATATAAGACATGTAAATGTATGTAAGATATGTGTATATATTTTTAAAACATACACATGACGAAAGAGCTAGAGCGCTATAGATGCTGATGTACCTACACGACACACGTATATGTATATGATAAAAGAGCTAGAGCGCTATAGATGCTGATATATGTACATGATATATGCATGTGTATACGGGGAAAATGGAGGTAAGGGCAGAGCGTTATGAACGCATATCCACCTGATCAGTTGGCATTACATGATATGATATCGTCCCGGACGCGGGATGCCCGGACGCGGGATTTGTATATTTATGGTTAAATGGATCGGCTGCCGACGCCTCGGCAATATGAGATGTCCTATTTTATATGTATATGTATATGAACAAGGAAAGATTCTTAAAGGAAAGCTAAGTACGCATAGCACCTGCCAAGGGTATATATATGTATACAGGTTATGTTTCTACCTCAGGACATGTGCTATTATTCTCTTATGTCGTTATTTCCATTTTATACTTTCCGTATGCTACTATTCATGCCTTACATACTCGGTACACTATTCGTACTGACGTCCCTTTTTGTGGACGCTGCGTTTCATGCCGCGCAGGTCAGCAGACAGGCGGATTTGATCCTTAGAAGCTCTACCAGCAGTGTTGACAGTGCTCCAGTTATTCCGGAGCCTCACTTTCTTGGTACTATTTTGTGTATATATATTCGGGCACGACAGTACTCAGCCCTTTCTATGTATAAACGTACAATGTCTAGAGGCTCGTAGACAGATATGTACAGTCAGTTAAGTATAGTTAGGTATATGGTGTTTTGGCATGCTAATGTTGATGTATAAGTGGTAACGAAGTTTATTAGTCTATGTTCAGAATGACGCCGCTAATGTTAATGTTAAAAAAAAATGGCTCTGTTTACATGGCTTGCTAAGAGGTAAAGGTAAAACGATAGACAAGGGGTGCTCGGTACAAGTATCGGGTACTCGTCACGGCCCCTAGACGGGTCGTGACATTACCGAGCAATCAGCTTATGAAGAGGTTCCCATTACAATTCTAGATAGGTAAGTTCGGAGACTCGGAACTAAAGATATAGCTTCAGTTAAAGTTCTATGGAGAAGCAATAATAAAGAAGAAACGACCTGGGAAGCTGAGGAAGATATGAAGTTCATGTATCCACATTTGTTTCCACTTCCAGAGGAGGTTTGGATAGAACCACCCTTACCTTCAGGTACGTAATGCTTTCTTTTGATGATTTCTTGGTCGTGTGTGGCCATTATTGTTGTTGTTATTATAGCCCTATGAGGCATTGTGTATTCTGAGTTGCTGTGACAGGATGGCAGTGATATAGTTACAGGGGAAACTCTGGCAAAATTTCTGTAGAATCCTTAAAGGTTTAAAATTCGAGGACGAATGTTTCTAAGGGGGGAAGGATGTTACACCCCGTGATTTTGTGCATTGAAATTCGTCATGTGTTAGTGGCTCTAGCCATGGGTATGGGAGATACCAAGGTTAAATGAGATTAGACTAGTTTATCTTATAGTTAAAAAGGGTTAAGTTCATGTTTAGTAAGTATTGGAAGGATTAAGGGGTGAACAAATCTACGAGAATATGTTTCGGAAAAAAATGGGTTTTATGGTCAGATATACGGACCATATAATTTTCACGGACCGTATATCTGGCTGACTTCCACCGTAATTTGATTCCAAAGGGGGTGAGTTACTGGCTGGATTTTACGGTCCAATTATACGGACCTATAATTTTTACGGTCCGTAAAAGTGGACCGTAAATCCGGGTCGGTACCAGATATTATTTTAAGTTATATGCCAGACCCTTACTCGTTTTTCCTCATTTCCAACATTTCCCAAGTCCATTAAAGTTCTAGAAACTTCTCCTAAACATATCCAACCAATCCCAAATAAAATCAAGGATTGAAAGGTGAAAATCAAGAGATCCAACTGTTGGGAGACTCACTAGGGTTTGTATAGTCAAAGAATTCCTTTGGTTTTGAACTGGAGGTTTCTCTCAAGTGAAAAAAATTGATCCAAAGCTTATCCTTATGTGATAAAATGTTAGTTTTCATATCTATTTCATGTTATTGAGAATGCTTGGTTGTTGAACAACTTTATTGAGGAAAGAAAGTGACAGAAGAAGTTCAAATGTGGATTTGATGATATTTTGAGTAGTAAATTAACTTGAGTTATCATTGTTAGAATATTTTGAGTATAACCTTGTTATGAAGGGTAATAATAATTATGAGGGAGTGTTGTACACACGTGTATAAGGGTTGTAATAAAGTTGTTGTTATAAATTGACTATGAGAATGAGTTTTGGAGTTATATTGGATATAATTTGAATAAAATCTCTTAAGCATGATATTGTTGAAGTTTTCATTGTTGTTTGGTAGTTGATTTGGAATATGGTGGAAGTAGATGGAATAGGGGAAGTGCTGCCCAATTTCCGCTAGCTTACTAATTATTCTAGTTTTGACTTATGAGTATTTCTAAGACTTGACGTTAGTGTGAATCCTCTTGAATGTGGATTGTGAGCTTGGAAGGAGAATTGTTAAGTAGTTAAGGAAACGTAAAGGTATGTAAGGCTAACCCTTCTTTCTAAAGACACGATTTCCTCATCGTGAATCCATCTATGATATGCATAATGTTCTAATTCCTACAAACACTAGAAGCTCAAGATTCTCAAAGTTCTCATGATCTCGTTGATCTTGTTCATCGTCATTGATCCTCTAATGAAAGATATAGTGACGATGATGCTGACAATTCTTTTACCTATATGGCCGGGTATGATTTCTGTATATATATATATGGCCGGGTATGATTTCTGTTGCACACACATCACTGCAGTTGGGTATGGGCAACACCGAGCCTTGTTATGGCCGGGTATGGATGAAAATGAACCTATATGGTCGAGTATGGTATCATTATACGTATATATATGAAATGTTTTCTTTAGAGAGAAGTTAAGTATGCATGGCAATCGTCTTAAGAGATATTATGAGGTATAAATTATACTCTTTTTCTTATGTTATCTTCATGTTTTCATCATGTTACTATTCATGTCTTACTGTCACGACCCAACCCCGTGGGCCGCGACTGGTATCCTAACTGGATACCCATACGTACTTACCTAACAAAGTTGCCGTACCAAACAGATAATCCATATTAGACATACACGGATTCAAACTGATATAATTACAACGCACGGAAATATACGAACACATAAACATACTTAGACTTACACATAAGCCGTTGAGGCTATCATAACAGAAAAAATCGCAAACTCGTACATACCTACCTGAACAGTGACAACCCATAACCCACATACATGTCTACTGGCCTCTAATAGACATAACAGAATCAGATGGCGGGACAGGGCCCCGCCGTACCCCAAGTTACCATATATACAGAGTGAGTAAATAACAAAAGATATATATACCAAAAATACACACTCCGGTCAAAGGAGCACTCCAAACAGCAGAATAGAAGTCATAAACTGGCGGCGTATCGCGCGGTGCGTCTGTACCTGCGGGCATGTAGCGCAGCCCCCGAAGAACAGGGGGTCAGTACGAAAAATGTACCGAGTATGTAAAGCTGAAATGTAACAAATATAATCATAATCCGAACCAGAGGTACAAAACAGTGCGGACATAATCGAACTCGAATCCAAATCAGAAATACGAGTGCAAATATGTATATAGTGAGTACAGGGTATAACAGACAGAGTCGTAATCTGAATCAGAGGTACAGAGTATGGCTGACAAAGTTGTAATCTGAGTCAGAAGTACAAAGCGTGACAGACTGAGTCATAATCCGAATCAGACAATACTGTGGAATATGCACGAATAACAGAACCTGGCCCGGGCGCAGTGAAGGAAGCATTGAGACATCCACGAACAGATTGATGAGAGACCATACACATACAGATCATTATTCAGACTCAATGAAACGGAAGTAGATCAGACGGTGGGTCAAATCAGAGTAATCGGACAATATTCATAAAATACGCATATATGTCATCCGGGATGGCACGACAAATTACATCGCAAGAAAATGCCCAGAACTGCTCCAGACGTAAGATATATCATAAGACTCATAACTATAATCATAACACTTGTCATATCGCAGACAGACTAATAACCAAAAGTTACCTCAAAGTTTCTGACAGAAATGAGTTAAATAGAGCCGTACAGAAGGTATCAGAATTTTGTGGGCTCACCTTGGGCCGAACCGAGGTGGCGTACGTAAATTATGAATCATAGGTCTTATGGAGTCACCCATGAGAGTTTTAGGGCATTCCGACTTCGTTTGTAAAAGTTGCGTACATATAGGTTACTTTAACAACAAATTACAAGAAACTAGTTCAACCTTACTGAATGAAATGGGGCCAATTTCAATCTCGGATTTCGAAGAACAGAGTCGTATCTAAGGCTCACGTTCGAGCCTGTCATGCTTAGAACATGCCAAAGAATGGAGGGAAAGACTTTACATACCTTAGCTGCGCCTTACCCTCGCTCAAATTCGATTCCCGTTTCGCCCAAAATCTACAAATGGTCATGTTTACCAATTAGAAATTTCAAGCCTTTAGAACTTGAATCTTAGCTTATACTTTTCTACAAAAATTTGGGCAGCATCTCCCCTACACATATTGCATCCCCGAGACTTAGCTCGGCCTAATATATCAACAACAACAACCTAACAATCCAACAACATCAACAATTACCATATAAAACACAATATAACATAACTAGTCATCTTTCCAATATAATGTCATAACCTTCATTCCAACTTCGTATTGTCAAATCAATATCGACATTCTCGTATTCATTACTAATCAAGATCATTGCAACACAATTCGGAAACATTTCATAACATTTCCACAAAATATTCACAAGATATACAAAATATACAACTTTCCACCCAAAACCATAATCCACCTAAACTTCCAATCTTTAACATAAACATCCATAACATATTCTTATCTTCCAATTTCATTTACAACCACAACAATTTGCATCTTACAACTTCATTCTCATAATTACATAAACTATAACAAAATCACATACTTTCCGACAACCACTTAACAACAATTTTTCTCATTTTCATCACAAGATTACAACAACACAATTAACATACTAAATACAACAAATCCATTTCCATTTCAATCCCCTACACCTCACGGCCATATTCCTACATTTCCAACTTCCACCAAATTCATTCAACTTTCATTTCCAATATAAATTCTACCATAACCACAACTAGAATACAACACAAAAATTCAACTCATCATACCTATACATTAACACACACACACGGCCACCTTCATATAAACACACCCACTTTTCAAACTTCCATATTTTCATAAATTCGACTCATCTCTACATACTACAACATAAACCAAACTTCATAACATAAGAAAATGAATTGCTTCTTACCTTTTCTTCAAGTTCTTCACTTGCCACCAAAGTCACCTTTTTGCCAAAATAATTATATCACTTTGTAGAGAATCTTGCACTTAGTAGTAATTCCAAAAGAGATAGATTTTTGAACCAAAGGATTGAGCTCCAAGATTTGTTTTTCCTTTTTTTCCTTTCTTTTTCTCTACTTGGCCGTGAGCCTTTTGTTTTCTCTTCTTCTCTCAATTTCTTTTGATTTCTTGAAGCTTCTAGTTGAAGATGACTCATATATGGTCCTTTATTATAATTTAGCACATGGAAATTAATAAAATTCCATGGGCTTGGGCCTCACAATGGCCGGCCACCCCCTTATCAATTGGGCCTCATTTTTCTTTTCATATTTTTTAGCCCAATTGGTTAAAATTCTTGTTTTGTAATTCCCGAAACTAATTCCTAAAATTCCAATTTTTGCCCTTGGCCTCCTCTCGTATTTCCACACCAATGTTAGCATAGCCGGCACATTCATACTAAGTAAGGTCCAAATATAGCCTCATTCATTACAAGCCAAGTTATCTCGAATTTTTCTGAATATGCAAAAATGCCGGATATAACACTTACATACTCAGTACATTATCCGTACGGACGTCCTTTTATTTGTGGACGTTGCGTTCATGCCCGCAGGTAGACAGGGAGACAGACTAGACCCTTAGGCTACTTCATAAGTGATTGTATAGAAGTGCTCCATTTGATCCGGAGCTGCATTAGTTGGTATTAGTCTTTTTGTGTACGTATATGGGCTTGACGGGGTCCTGTCCTGTCTTTATGATACTACATACTCTTCATAGAGGCTCGTAGACAGATGTGTATAGCTAGATATCCCTCAGTTTTGTCGGTTCATATGTTGTATATCATTTTGATGGCCTTGTCGGCTTGTATATATATATATGGGCATAGTTAGTGATGTTTATATAAAGGCGCCTACGTCCGATGGAATTCGTGTTATTTGGTGCATGATAATTATGAGTTAGCCATGTGGCTCACCTAGATGTGATTATGAGGATGTGTTAAGAGGTGCTAGGTAAGTTAGCTCCAGGTGCCCGTCATCGCCCTCCGGTTGGGTCGTGACAGTACCACTCGTCCCGGTAACAACCTCGGCGACAAGCACTCTCATGATCTAGTCAAGAGACCTCGGGCATCGAGCACTCATTCATTTCTGGGAAGAGACCTCGGGCAACGTACACTCATTCCGCTCCGATAAATGACCTCGGATCACAGACTCTTATCTCTCTTTTAAGCTCTCCGACAAAAGACCTCAGAGGCTACACTCTCTCACTTATCATCATCAGTACCATAACCATGCAATATCAATGTTTCATGGAAATGAGTATGAATATGGTGCAATGTAATATCAACAACCAATTCAATCCCAAATAGTACCACAAATGGCCCACAAGTAATATCAATATTAAGGCAACATAATAAGCCACAATGGAATTACAATTCTCATCTCAATATCAATCATGTAAAGTACCACAACATCATAGCCATGGTGTATAACTAATCACCAATATCCAATGTCTCAATGTGGCAACGAGCCAATAAGTCAATGGAACAAGAAAAGTCAACAACGCAACGGGGTGGCTAGCCCCTCAATCACACAACAAGGCCCAACCTAAGACAATATCCAACTCAACTTCATACCCGAAGGTTTACATGCATTCTCCGACAATATCATTTAAACATACGCTTCGGCACTCGAAGTCTCACCATAAGTTAAACTATAATCTACCTGGAGAGCCGAGCAGCAAAGTCTCCAATAGTCAAACCTTAGTCTTTCCCTTCCTTTGAGCCTCGAGATAATGGAAGTCTAATCATATCCGAAATATGAAATTAGAATCAAGAAGAAACATCTTTCAACCCTACTACTATTCAAGACTCAAATCCCAACCTACGGATTGGGGTTTATGAAATAAAGAGATGAAATTAGGAATCTCTAGGTGATCAATTCCCATCAATTATAAGCTAGGAGAACTAACAAATCACTTAAATTCGGATTCTAGGCAAAACACCCAACTTTGGGTATGAACCCTAACTTCCAATTCCATAAATTAGCTACTAGTTAGGAAGGAATCATGCAATAATAGTTTCTAGTATCAATTCCACACTTAATGAAGCTAACCCAATCAATAAATCAAGATTTAATAGTCTAGAATGAAGAACCCATTTGTCACGACCTATTTTGCCTAAGCTGTGCGGGCACTTACCTTTCCACCTTGATAAGCGAACCCTTAACCTAACAATAAACAAAATCACAAATATATAACTAATCAAGCGGAAAATAATAGATGAGTAATGTCACGACCCAAACCGATGGGCCATGACTAGTGCCTGACCAGGACACTCGTATACGAGCCTGCTAGATATAATCAGACTGAAACAAAGGACAATATAGGAATTTGTAAAAGCATGTTGTAGACTCATAATGTCATATATCAGAATGAACCTGTCTCTTGAGGAGTTACAGCTAACCAAAACATAATAAAATATGCCAGCCGACAAGGCTGCCACTATAAACGGGAATATCCAAAATGAACTACGTCGATATAGCTAACAAAAACATATATACAACCTACACGTCCACAGACCTCTAAGAGTATAACAGTGAAATATGGTGGTACAGGGCCCCTGCCGTAACCCTGAATATGCATAAGTCTATATCAAAGAATCTATACCAAAATGACTCAAGCTCCGGGACAATGGTGCTCTCCAGGCAGCTGAGCAGAAGTCCTAGGCTGGAGGATCACCAAACTGAATGTCTGCACCTGCGGGCATGAAACGCAGCCCTCGAAGAAAGGGGGTCAGTACGGAAAATGTACTGAATATGTAAAGCATGAAGTACAGTAATGAAGATCATGACTGAGTGAAAAGATGATAGGAGATAAGTATGATAATCAAGGAATACCAATGCATTTATACCTTATGTTGTGAGTCTTCCATATATATATATATACACATACTATATACCGTACCCAGCCCATTATGGGAATCGGTGAATGAAGTCATATACATATATACTGTACCCGGCCCATTATGGCACTCGGTAAAATATAAATATATATCGTACCTGGCCCTTTAGTAAGGGACTCGGTGAAATATAAATATATATAGTACCCGGCCCTTTAGTAAGGGACTCGGTGAAATATAAATATATACCGTACCCGACCCTTTAGTGAGGGACTCGGTGAAATATAAATATATATCGTACCCGGCCGTTTAGCGAGGGACTCGGTGAAATATAAATATATATCGTACCCGGCCCTTTAGTGAGGGACACGGTGAAATATAAATATATACCGTACCCGGCCCTTTTGTAAGGGACTCGGTGAAGTATGCAGTGAAAATGTATACGACGATTAGGGGCAATTATGTACAAAATGAATCATCATTTGGGATTCGAGAGAATAAACAGGATGAACCAACACTTGGGGGACCAAAGAAAACTGTCATGTCAAATACTATTGAGAACTAGAGTTCATTGGAATTATATGAGTTCGTCGTTTGTTCATTTTATGTAATTCATGCCAAAGAAGGAAGAAGAGATAGTTGTACATACCTTGAAGCTTATCTAATCACCCAACCTCTACTTCTCGAATGCACAAATCTACAATCAAGGGAATTATACTATTGTTAGGCTCGTTACCACGTGCTTATCTTAAGCCTTTAAATTAACTCTTTCTAGAATCTGCTGAAATTTTGGCAGCACCTCCCCTGTTTATATCCCTAGCCCGAAATCACAATACCAACAACTAAAAACAACAACCACAATACCAACATCAACAACATCATCACTAACATCAGCATACTCCATAAGACATCTCATATGATTTTTATTGTCGAGGCCAAAGTGCATAGGAAATTTCGCTCGTGCTCTGTCAAATTCTAATATAGTTTAGGATATCGTCCCACAGAGATTAGAAAATCTATGCTGCAAACTTGTAGTATTTTTGCTGCTATTTGAGAGAATCAGATTGATGAAAGGAGAGCAGTGACTTAAATTTGTAAATTACTTTAACAAAAGAAACAACTTTCAAAAGATTATTTTAAAGAAAGAGTTGGGAGTCATTGAATCCACTTAGTGTATATATGACAATAAAACCTTTTTTTAGTAAATTCCACAAAATAGTAGAAATAGTTCCTAGACTTGATTTGTGTTATGAGGAATAAAGACCTCTTGCGATTAGTCCTTAAATCAATAAGCTTATTTGAAACAATCCCTCTGCGAGAATTATAATTGAAAGAAATAAGATAGAGATCCATCAAATCAATAAACTTATTTGAGACTGTCCCTCCACGAGAATTAGGACGGAAAGAAATAAGATAAAGATTTAAACCTAAGAACTAACTTGAAATAACCCCTCCGTGATAATTAGGATTAAAAGACGCAAGTTCAAAGATTTGGAATAATAGATGACTAAAAGTTATTATTACATATATATTTTATGCGATTATTATAGTATATTAATTTCCCTCCTTGTTAGAAGTACAAATCAATATAACTATAATCATAACACAAAATATACTGAGTAACGAAAATGATTAGTAGAACACATCATTCCAACACAAAGTATGACACTTAAATAATATCAAGACGAGGAATAACTAAAATAAGATAATATAACATTACACCAAGTTTCTTCAACTATCCCAACAAAAAGACATTACTCCATTATGGAGTTAGAAAAGAGAAAATATGAATTTAAGAAGCTAGAAATATTGAAAGACTTGGATAAATATTTTTACTTCAAAGGAAAGAAAAGAGAATAGAATAAGATTAACACTTTGTCTTCTGAATTATTGGATGATTTGTAAGCAAAGTGATGCTTTTATTTATAGGAAAATGTAGTGTCTCCCCCCTACGAATGCAACTTTGAAGTAGTGCTCACATCCGTGACCTTACTTGACGGGTGAGAGTATAACATTGGTAGTCGCACCCGTGAATTTTAGAACTTATTTCTTGATGCCCATAGTTGAGGGGTGTGGGTATGAAAGTGGCGGTGATACCCGTGGATTTTAACACTTAACGGGTGTGGGATTATGCAACTTCTTTCTTGATGCCCATAGTTGACGGGTGTGAGTATGAAAGTGGCAGTGACACCCATGGATTTCAACACTTGATGGGTGTGAGATTATGCAACTTCTCCCAATGTTATCTTTTGTAATTCCCACATGTAAAACTCCACGGTTATGACATATGAATTCGTGGTTGCACCTATTGAATTATTTTGTTACTTCTTTGACAATTTGTTTCTTCTCTATTCTTCTGCAGTACTCGTCTTGCTGTAGAATTTGTTAGAAAATATGCAAGAATAGGATATATTTATTCATGTTTTATTTAAAAACTTATTTTCATATACAAAATATCATGAATAATTTATATCCATCAAACTCCCCCATACTTTAATTTTTGCTCGTCCTCGAGGAAAAAGATAATTTTCAAACGTTTAAAAATCAAAGATCTTTAGAGGATAGAAAAATTATTCAGAAATAAATTTCTTTCATAATGCTCAATATAATCTAACCTTTTTAAGTTCACCAAATATTTTTCCTGATTTCTGAACTCCTCTTTGATCAGAAAGAACTTGCTCTCTTTTTTCCCCAGAATATTTTAGAATTGATAAATTATGATCACTTATTCATTGAGTATCACAGTCTTGTCCATAGGCTTGTTCCTTATGTTTATCTCCACTAATATAGATTCGACACTGTTTTCTGAAATTATCTTAGGACTTTTATTGACTTATAATGTCAGGCTTCAAGCTGGTAAGGTAACGATATTTTAATAGTGACTTTTCTTCTCCCAGCATGGAGCAGATTGTTACACCTTGAACAATCATCCGTTGATGCACAAGTGAATACACTAGTGAAGAGTACAAGTATACGTTATTTCAATGAGTAATAAATGACATTCGATGACCCTAGTTAAGATTTCAAAGTTGTTAGAGATGGGGGAAGAAAGTTGGCCAAGAGAAGGCAAGGCATACGATAGGTATCGGAAAGGAAATACGAGTAACGAGTTAATGGGGATTTAATGATGTCTTGGAAAAGAGTGATAACATCCCTTATATTGGTATTGAGGTGTTGAACAAGTGCTAAGAAGGTTCCATAAGGATTGGACATCAAACGAGTCGACGAAACGAGCTTCGGAAGCATTGGGGATTATACCGCCAAACATACTGGCCGTATAAATTATACAGTCCGTATGTTTGGACCGTATAATCAGCCCAGAATTTCATACCTTTCTGGACCAAACATACGGCCAAACATACGGCCCGTATAAAATATATGGACCGTATGTTGGTCCGTATATCGGGTCGGGGACTGAAATGGTTCATTAAATAAGGATTCAAGTTTTATTTCATTTCACTTCCATATCACACCCCTTCTCTCTAAAACATCTCTCTACATTTATTCCACAAGAATTCAAGGATTATTAGTGATCGACAACATAAACCAAGTGAATCAAGTGTAGGAAAACCCATTAAAGATCATTCAAGTCAAGAAATCTCATTGGGAGATGAACTAGGGTTTTTGCTCAAGTGGAGTATTATTTACCAAGGATTGTTCCAAAAACATCCAAGGTAAGATTTATGGTATTTATATGTTGTTTAAAGTATTTAAGAGTTGAAATACTTGGATTGTAGAAAGGTATAGAAAAATGGGTCATGAATGTGGAATAGTGCCATTTTGGGTAATAGCTTGAATTGAGTCATGATTCTTGATGTGTTGTGAGATAAATTTGTTATAAATGATGTTGAGAACATAGGATAAGCAATGTATGTGAATGAAAGTAGTCGTGTGTTATGACCATAGATATGGGTGATTGAAAGTAAATTGAGAAATGTGGGTAATGTGGATGAATAATGACTATTGTTATAGTATTGTGAATGTATTATTGATGTTTGGGAGTTGATATACGCTATGGAGGAATGTCGTATAAATAAAGGAGATGCTGTCCGATTTTCTCTAGTTTTATTCATACATGCTAGCTATCGATTTCTAATGATAGTATGACTTTAATGAAGGTAGACACGCTAGCGTTGGAGGAGAACGCGCAAGTGTAGAATAGTTGAACGGAAAGGTATGTAAGGATAACCCTTCTTTCATAAGGCATGGTTCTTTGGCCAAACATCTAAATCTTCCATAAGTCTATGATGTCCTTCAAACGATTCGATCTTCTGAGCTAGTAAGCTCACGATTCTTGATACGCTACGATTGTACTAAGTTCCTCATATGACGAGTAAGCCTATAAAGATAGATGTAATGAATGATGATAATAGTGATAATAATATCGATGACGACTATAATTGTAATAGCGATGACTATAACAATGACAATGATGATAATGATGTTAATAGTAGAGATGCTTATGAGCTATTATGTATATATATCTATATATGACTATTATGGAACCCCGAGCTTATAAGGCCAGGTAGAATATGTATATGATTATGTAACGCGCGGACACCTCTGCAGATGGTACGGATAACCCTAACGCCTTGGTAGGGCCAGGTAGATGTAACCCTGAAGCCTTGGTAGGGCAGGTATGTGTAACCTTGAGCCTTGGCTGGCCAAGTATGTATGAAACACCGATCCTTCATGGTCGGGTATGCTATGTAAACGCTATGTATATGATATGATGATGTATATGACATAGATTTAAGAATGAATGTGAATATGATACGATCACGAATAAGAATATGTACATGATATGAATGTGAATAAGGATACGTAATTGGGTACAGATATGAGTATGGATATGGATATAGATGTATGTACACGAATACGCATTAGAAATGGAAAGTTCTTATGAAAGGTAAGTAAGTGCTTATGACGATGATATTACTATCTCCCATCTTATGCTACCTCTCATGTTGCTTATTATGCTTCTATGTTATGTTGGTCATGCTTTACATACTCAGTACATTCTTCGTACTGACATCCTTTTATTTGTGGACGCTGCGTCATGCCCGCAGGTGCACAGGGAGACAGACTTGATCCATAGCTACATTCTCAGGGACTACATAGCGGAGCTCCATTTCATCCGGAGCTATAGCTTTTGGGTACTTATTCTTTTGTGTACTTAATTATGGGCATAACGGAGTCCTATCCCTCCTATATGATATGTTATACTCTCCTTAGAGGCTCGTAGACATGTGTATATGGTTAGATATGTTTGGCCTTGTCGGCCTATATTTTTAATATCATTTTGTAGCCTTGTCGGCGTACGTACATTGATATGAGCATAGATGTCAATGATGATGTAAAGGTTTTGTTGTCCAGTGGGACTAGTATGATTTTTGAATAGAAATGTATGTTTAAATATTTGGCTCACCTAGATATAAGTGTAAGTGTAAACCAAGGGGTACCCGGGTGGGCTAGCACCGGGCGCTCGTCGCGGTCCCCTATTCGGGTCGTGAAAAAAGTGGTATCAGAGCAGTTCAGTCTTAGGTTGTGCCTACGAGTTGTGTCTAGTAGAGTCTTGGTTATGGGCGTGTTGCGCGCCACACTTATAAACAAGAGGCTGCGGGCATTTTAGGAATGATTGAACTTCTTTCTTCATAAGAATCGTGCGATAGAGCTATGATATAAGAACTTCTTGTTCCTTAACCGTGTGTTGTGTATTTCAGAAATGCCTGTAAAGAGAAAGGCTACAGCAACCCAAAAGGGCAAGACGGTGGCAGAAAAGCGGGCTGAAAAGGCACCGCCACCGGTAGTAGAGGAAAGTGAGTCCCAGAGTGCAACTCAATTCCAGTCCTCCCGTTTAGTACCTATATTAGAGGAGCGTGAGGGAGCCTCAACCCAGCTCCAGCACCTCCGGCTCCTCCACCAGATGCTTCAGGCCAAGATGTAAAAGAGGCCACAGACCGTCGTACTATGGTTGACTTGCATGAGCTTAAAATGATAGACTTTGATGTCATTGTGGGAATGGATTGGTTGGCTTCTTGCTATGCCAATGTTGATTGTAGAATGAAAATGGTTTGTTTCCTATTTCCGGGAGAACCAGTTCTAGAATGGAAAGGAAATACTGCGTCACCAAAAGGTAGGTTTATTTCCTATCTAAAGGCAAGGAAAATGATCACGAAAGGATGTATCTATCATCTAGTTCGGGTTCAAGATGTAGAAGCTGAATTGCCAACTCTTTAGTCAGTTCCCGTGGTGAATGAATATTCGGATGTATTCCCGGAAGAGCTTCCAGGCTTTCCTCCCGAGCGGGAGATTTATTTCGCTATTGATGTGTTGCTAGACACTAAGCCTATATCTATTCCTCCATATAGAATGGCACCCGCAGAATTGAAAGAGTTGAAGGAGCAATTGAAGGACTTGCTTGAGAAAGGCTTTATTAGGCCTAGTTCATCCCCGTGCGGAGCACCCATATTGTTTGTCCGAAAGAAAGATGGCTCCTTGAGAATGTGCATTGACTATAGGCAATTGAATAAGGTGACAATTAAGAACAAATATCCTCTTCCGAGGATTGATGACTTGTTTGATCAGTTACAAGGCGCCAAATGGTTTTCAAAGATAGATATTCCTAAGACAGCTTTCAGAACAAGATATGGTCATTTTGAGTTCCGGGTAATGTCATTTGGGCTAACTAATGAACCGGCAGTATTTATGGATTTGATGAACAAGGTGTTCAGGCCCTTCCTAGATCTGTTCGTGATTATATTTATCGACGATGTCTTGGTGTATTCTAAATCTGAGGCAGAACATGCGGATCATTTGCGTACTGTCCTTGGAGTTCTTCAAACTCGAGAGTTGTTTGCAAAATTTTCTAAATGTGAGTTTTGGTTGAACTCAGTGACATTTCTGGGACACATTGTTGCAGCCGATGGCATTCGGGTAGATAGTCAAAAGATCGAAGCCGTAAAGACTTGGCCGAGGCCTACAACTCCTACGGAGGTTCATAGCTTTCTGGGCTTAGCAGGTTATTACAGGATATTTGTTGAAGGTTTTTCTTCTATTTCTGCACCGCTCGCAAAGTTGACTCAGAAGTCCGCAAAGTTCCAATGGACAGATGGTTGTGAACGTAGTTTCCAAGAGTTAAAAGATAAATTGACTTCTGCCCCCGTCCTGACACTTCCAAAGGGATTGGAAGGTTATGTTGTATATTGCGATTCTTCAGGTGTTGGGCTAGGCTGTGTATTGATGCAACATGGTAAGGTGATTGCGTATGCTTCGAGGCAATTGTGGAAACATGAGAAGAATTATCCAACCCATGATCTAGAATTGGCCGCAGTAGTTCATGCATTAAAGATATGGAGACTTTATTTATATGGTGTCCATGTGGATATTTATACAGATCACAAGAGTCTTCAGTATATCTTCAAGCAGAAAGAGTTGAATTTGCGGCAACGACGATGGTTGGAATTGCTAAAAGATTATGATGTTGAGATCTTATATCACCTCGGAAAGGCAAATGTTGTGGCTGATGCTCTTAGCCGTAGATCGATGGGGAGTTTATGTGGTGTACGACCAAAGAAGAGAGAAATGGCTTGTGATCTCCAACAGTTAGCTAGCCTCGGAGTTCGAGTAGTGGACTCAGGTAGCAAGGGAACTACTATTCAGAATTCAGCAGTCTCGTCGTTAGTAGCAGAAGTGAAAGAGCGGCAATACGAAGATTCCATGCTAATGAATTACAGAGATACCCTCCCTCAAAAAGGGGAGTCATCATTTGATATTTCAGAAGACGGAGTTCTTCGATGCCGAGGCAGATTATACATTCCGGATGTGGCAGGTTTACGCCACCAGATATTGAGAGAAGCTCATTGTTCCCGTCATTCTGTTCACCCCGGTGCGACGAAAATGTATCATGATATTAAGTCTATATATTGGTGGAATGGGATGAAGAAAGATATAGCAGAATTCGTAGCTCAATGTCCCAACTGTCAACAAGTGAAAATTGAGCACTA